>NW_022885057.1:1295579-1943369 GCF_011952205.1 Bombus bifarius | reverse complement strand
AAAAGAAAAGAAGTAGAATATGTTTTGTCTGTAAATTTTGCAATGTTCCATTACACAGAAGCGATTGTTTTGGACGATATCACACTTTTAAAAAAATATTAAATTATTATTTGCTTGAGGAAAATCATTGTATGGATTATGGAATATTATATAAATATTAATCTAAAAACGATTCTAATAGATCAAATAAATATCAATATAAATATTATAAGTAATTTCGCCAAATTTGAGTTAACATTTCTATAGGTATGAGAAAGAGCGCGTATATTCCCGCGCGATATCCTAGAGTCTAAACAGAGCTAGAGTCTAAACTGGCTTCAACGATGTATCTGCGACCGAGTGAGAGGTAGACAGTACATAGGATTTTCAACCGCTACTGGTCGGTAAAATGATACGATAGTACACAACAAGTGTATAAGGTGAAACCGTGAATGTGCGTGCGTGCGTGCGTGCGTGCGTGCGTGCGTACGTGGATAACGATAAGGCGAAGCGAATAATATGCATAGTGAATCTTTTCTGTCTTTTGTGAAGAAAGGTTTCATTTTTCATTCTTTTGGTCTCTTCCCTCTCGTTTCTTTTTTCTTTTCTTCTCTCCAGCGTCACATGAAGCGCACAAATGTCCAAATCTTTCCACGGTTCTTTCTTGGTTCGCTATATTTTGCGAATGAAATTGTACTTCAAATCCACTATATCCAAACGTCTTCCCCTATCCTTTCCTATTTCTCTACCTATATGTCGGAGATGAAAGGAAAGCCGAAGCCTTTCCTTGGAAATTTTCGGAACATCCTCTAGTACTTTAGCCTAGATTTTATTATAGCTGTAATTGTTTAAAATTAGTGATAGCGAGATTGGCTTCGAGGTGACAATTGGTCGCCGAACGTAGCCACGGTCACGAGATAAACGTTTTGCCTAACGGAGGTCTGACGAGTGGTTGTATGGGTTTTCCGAGAAGTGTGATTGTGGCGGCATGCGGCCTCGAGAGCGGGCCTAGCCACGTGTGAGGTTACCTCGGAGGTGCCGATACAATGGGACATACATTGGCTAGTCCACGCGAAGAGTTGTCACGCGCCCAAAATTCCGATCTTAACCCGACATATATTTTAAATAACCCAGAGCGGTCGGAGCCTATATCGAATCGATAAAGTTTGGACCCACGTAAAAATAAGTATAAAGCTCAGGAGTTTTGTCGTTTGGGTATTCAATTGTGTGTTCACTATCGTTACTACTCGCACTCCGCACTCGTAGTACAAATCGACAAATTTTTACAATTTGTTAATTTATCAACCACGGTTGATCATTTTACAATCCACAGGAAAATGATAACATGCTCGATATTCTAGTTCGTGTTTGAAGATACATAAAAAATATATATTTATGCACTTCCTATACTACATATCTCATTGAGCATGCGAAAACTCGCTAGTAGAACGGTAGTAGTAGGTTATGAAAATACATCTAATTCATAAATATATTGTGAAAATTATGTAAAGAAATATAAATAGAAGATAAATTTGAGATAACAAAATGATAGCACGCGCCATACAAAATATATTTTAGAAAAAATAAATGATTTCTTATACTTTTTTACTTATATTTATTTACCTATATTTTTACTTCCCTTGTAAAATATCTATTATATTTCGATGTACTCAGTTTTCTAATATTTTCATGTTAAATTATATTATTCTTTCAGAGTTATATAATTTTGCTCTTTCACTATTTGAAACTATTTCCTTCCACGAAACGATTTCCTTCGACGAAAACCATGCCATGCTTTGAAATACAACTTTTCAAAACATTTAATGTAAAAATAGGCAGGTCATGATCCATACTGATATATACATATTTTCTCATTTGGAGTTAACATCGCAAAAAGTTCCTTCTTGCTTAAATTTCATTTACGATAAGTATCTTCTGTTTGTTCTTCAGTCATAATCACGGAAATAAATGGTCGAAGAGGTAGTGTGCATCGAAATATAAATATAATATGCTCAAATATACTAGAACTGCTAAAATATTCAACAAGGGCGGTGGTATAGGCAATCGTCATCGAGAACAGATGACTAGCAATCGTGTTATCGTAAGTAGCTTGTTCTTTCTTGTTCTTTATTTTGAGATTCAGCTTCCATTCCTTACATTCATCAACTCTTTGTATTCTCCTTATTTCCCCTTCCCTTTTCACCCTTTTCCACTTGCGGCTCATTTCTTCACCCGGAACAGAGTATGTAGCTGATTTTCATCGAACAAACCTGTTCGAACGTCTCACACCACTTTACGGATACTTGCATATAACTATAATACGCATCTTCATTCGTCTCTTATTCATTGAATGGATTTGAGAGACAGCGATTCTGGCGTGCTTTCCTCTAAGCATTATCGTGTTAGGAATGTTCCTACTAGAGTATATATGTTTCATAACGGTGATAAATAGACCGAGTTCGATGGACTTTCAAATGGACGAAGCAAATTTCTGATGCCCAGATTTACTACTATAAAAATAAATCAATGCATCATTTGATTAAGCAGTTTCAGAAAACAGCCTGAATTTAATTTGGTAGGACCGTCATTTTAAAGATATCTTCAGGATACGCGGGACAGCGTACTCTATATATTTAGTATAGTTTAAAATGATATCTTATAGGATTCTCAAATCCGAGTCGAAATTGAATTCATGAGCAGTTGCAGTTTTCATACAGGCATGTATGTATGTTTTCACTTAAAGCCTTTTTGACAGCATTTCACAGATGAGGCATCAAAGTTTTCTCCGCACGTTGTCTATTGACAGTCTTGAGCGCAGTGAGATCATATTTGAAGCTCTCGAAAAATTAGTGAATAAAATTATTGCTAAACAGATCGAGAGAAAAGGAGCGTTAGATGCTCCTCTTATTAAATTATCAGAGAATTAAAAGTTGTTTCCTTTTCATTTTTACTATTTATATCATTTCTAAAATAATACTAACATTGACAATAAAATTCGATTGGGTTAGACATCTTCGCTTTAGTGATAAATAGTTGTTACGCAATACATTTGTTCAGTTGAGATGTACTGTTGAATACAAATACAATATACAAATTGTATTATAATTTATAGCGTAACTATGGATAGATTTCAATGGTAAGAAGATTATTTTAAACTCGTACAAGCATATGCCTCTGCTCAAAGTGATGAATCTTTATGCTCTTGTTCAGCAACTGGCCTAATAACATTTATGTGACAAAAAAACATATACATCTAGAAAAATTGTATAATACACAACTCACTTCTCGATAAATGTGCGAACATGTGTAAGATGTTCGAATTTCGAATATTTTTCAGATATTCATCCACTTATGTGAAGAACGATTTTTCGCATGAGTCATCTGATTATTTTATTTTTTCTCCGAATGTCCGTACGTTATGTGTGTATTCTGTACATCCTCTGTGAACGCTTTCAGTCCTTCCGGCTTCAGTCCTTCGTCGTTTCCACGATTAGGCCGGTGTCGCTTATTTTGTTTTCAACTGCTGTGACTTGTATTCCCCCTTTACGGGGGATTACTAGCGTGAATAGCGCGTCGCGCGCTTTTCCGCTGGTTCTTATTTCACCATCCTCAACTTCCGACCGGATTATAACCACATTTCTCGGTGGTTTTACCGCCATTTGTCCGCTTTATTGCTGGCCATCTTCACTTTTTCCGCGTACGAGAGCTGTTTTGACTCGGCCTTCGTTGTTTTCTTAACGGCCGTTTTAAGCCGCTTGCTGGCTTCCAGCGACTTACTCACAGCGCTTAATATCGCAGTTTCCTTATTCTTAGCTTTTAGCTTGTTCTAGCCTTCCGGCTAGATGACAGTTGTGGAGCAGGAGATTCTCCACAAATCCTCTCATATCCTTAAAGTAACGCATTATCGTTGCGGTTTGCCCTTGTTAACTTTGTTGCTCGGGTCGTGGCAGAATGGTAGGACCCTCTTTTCCATATCGCTAGCTCGTTTCCTTATGTCGGGTATTGGCCGCGATTCTTCTTTAGTATCCTCCTTCTCTTCATCAGACCGCTTCTTGATTTCTGGGCTGTTTTGCTTTATCGGTGTAGCGCTTATATTAGTATCTTTAGGGGTTGACCACTCTGCCCCTTTTTCAGGCTTTTGCGTTTTCAAGGGTTGCAAAACCATGCTTGCATTCGTGGCGGGTGGCGGGTGGCGGGTGGCGTCTGCCCACGTGAAGACATCTGGATTACATTCGTGGCGTACTGTTTGTACACACGGACAGTGTACGAAGCGACGCGAACACAACCTATCTGCATGCCGTCATCTTGGGTCAACGCATGCTGTCAGGAGATCTTTAAAATGTGTCCAAGGATGTTGGCCGATGTAATTGTTAACAATGACTTGGCTTACTTAGAACCAGGCAGGCAACCGCCAGAGGCAAGGGAGGTGAAGAGGCTCTACAAGCATTTCTGGGGTAGAACTGCACCTCCAAATCCTATAATCCTAGGAAGTAGAGCCTCGGAGTTGTCATTATGTGAATACTTTCTTGTTTCACATGATCTAATAAACCAACACTTCTTTCAACTTTTTTTAAGAAACTGTTTTGAATCGTGCAACATTTTCGATCGATTGCGATATCTCTGGTAATTGCATAGTTTTATTTGTGAATATTACACAAGTAAATATTTCGTTTTTTCGTTCAGATAAACTGCAACGTGATATTATTTTATATCACTGTTGCTTGATCATATTGCACAATTTTTATGCCAAGAGAAACATGCTAAAATTCTACATGTAATTTCTTTAGAGATAGTTGTACATTCAAATCATACAAATATATTCGTCTATAAAGTGATGAAAATTTCCATAATTAGGAGGTTGGCGTATGCTGCGTTTTATATCGCGCAGGAATAATTAACTCCATTTCTTCCAATGACGTTATTACAGAAATTCATACTAACCACATGATCATCTGATTTAAGTGCACGAACGAAAGAATCTATCCGTTATTATTTTTTTCCTTCCATATATCTATAAGTGTCATTTCTCCACTACCCAACATGTTCATATTCTAAACGTATCATGCGCATCTTCTTTCCGTTTCCGTCCCAAAGTTCGCAACGCAAGTATATCATTTCTAATCTTTCCACTTTTCTTCTCCTTTCCTTTTATCTGAATAATGGTTTAGTATTGCATGATTCTTAGGAACATCTAACGCATTCGAGTCGAATTATTTTCCATCACTAAATACATCCTTTCTTCGATACTTCCTACACTGCATACGTACTTTCGTAACTTCTATAGCTTTTCTCTACGGCGAGAGGCGAGAAATATCCAGCGTTTCAGTGTTGGATGTTTGAAATGTTTACATCGTTGCAAAAGCGTTGATCGTTTAATAAAAGATCGTTTAATAAGACCTACTATTTTGGCATATCCTTTGGCATTCGTTGATACCGGCGATTGCTCTCTGCTCACCCTTGTGTTATATTTCACAGACCTTCCTAAGGATTATGTTACCATGTTTCAATATCCATTAATGAATTTTGTAATTTTTAAGACGTTACAGTTATTTGTAATGTATATATAGTCTTACTTTGATTGACTAACTGATTTACTTGCATAATTTAATGAGAAATAAAACAATAAAATATTGCGTATAAGCTATCATTTTGCTTTCAAAACACCTTAATAGTAATCAATAAAAAATATAACAAGATTCTATTTAGATTTCCTTCTATAACTTTCATATCTCTTCTGCATGTATATAATTTATAAAATATAACATTTAAAAAATATAAACTGGTAAAACATATAATATTCTCATGGGAGAATGTTCTCATTTCTCCTTGTACCGTACATCAATTAATGTCAAATTATACTACAATCAATAAAAATATAGCAGCAGAAATGGAAAATGTAAATAACCCATGGGAGAAAGCAGGGTATCTCTTGTGAAGACACCACAACTCCCATGATCTATTGTCGCAATCATAATTAACTAGAAGTGGTTAGAATGAAATAATTACGTAACTGTAACGCTGACCGTATGTTATGCCAACAATGGGAGCCGAGGCAGTAAAACTCGATAGCGACACATATACCCGTACGGCAACACGTGCTTGCGTGGCGATTACGAAAAACCGACGGCCAGTAGATGAAAGAAGGCCACATGCAGTCGAATGAAATCAAATATTAAAAACAGGGCCTAGGCTAATTAAGATTCTCTTAAGATGTTCACTACCAGCATCACACTATTATGATGCGTCGATTTTCATTCAGAGGTAAGAATCATAGATATGAGAAGACAGTCTCACGTACGATTTCAGGAAACCCAAACTGCAACATCCCGATTCCCACGGAAGTGAAGCCCCAGTGGACCACCACTCCGTGGGGGATGGCATTATAAATAAGCGTAGCAACATGGCGCAGCGCTCATTATTATTTTAATCATTCTTTGTGCTCATTATAATTTACGTACCATATTGTGCTCATTATTTTTGTATTCATTCTTAGTGATCATTGTTATTACGGTTCATTATTATTTTGTTCACTCTTTGTGTTCATTGTTACTACGTTCGTTATTGCGCTCATCATTGCGTTTAAAAATTTTGTATAGTATTTTGCGTTTCGGGGTCTTTAGTTTTTCGGTCAAGAAAAGAGAGCCGCGACTAAGTAAAAAGAAAATTTTATCTTTGAAGTCCTCATTTCATCGCTTAGACAGAAACGGGCATTGTAATTGCGGTATTAATCCAGTTAGTAAATTGTTCAGTCTGTATCGAAATAGATAAATAAAGTAAAAGTTGATAGTAAACTATATTCGAGTTCAAGTAATAAACCCAACAAAAACATCGACGACCACCGGAGCAGCTGAGGTAATGGCGCCAGACAGCACCTACTCCTCAAGGTAAGAAAATTAATTTTGAAAATTTCCTTCTTCTCTGATAATTTCGTTGCCCTCGAGAATCGAATTAGAACTTCCTATCATCGATCTCGTTTTATTTTCGTGAACGGTTTTGAGGATAGAATCATTGTTTAAACTTTAAACAAAGGGGTTGTCCGCTGTGTCGGCTTGTGCGAACGGTGTTTTCAGCTACTCAAACACCCACTGATCTTCGCATTCCTCCTCCCATTGTTGGCAAAACATTGCCCGTCTTTGGGCAAGGCTTGCGAAATCACACAAGTCCCGCACAGAGAGGACCATTAAATACATCGTCGGGGTCAATCGAAAATTAAGAGCAATACCGGCATTGCTATTTACCGATATTCTTGCCATCATTGCATGCGATTGTAAGAGAGAAATAGCAGAACAATTTCCCTTCGAAAATTTAACCAAAGGATCGTTCGCTGTGTTGGCTTGTGCAAACGGTGTTTTCGATTATCGAAAACACCCATCGATCTTCGCATTCCTCCTCCCACTGTTGTCAAAATATTGCCCGTCTTTGGGCAAGGCTTGCGAAACCACACGAACCCCACACAGAGAGGATCGTTGGAATCATCCTCGATTATTAAACTCGACGGGCAAGAAAATTGTGGCAATAGAAACCATCGTAGTAAATGAACTGAGCTTTGGTTCTAACGACAAACTACTATAGCGAAATTAAAAGAGAAGAAGAAGGCAAACGTAGGAATAAATATATATCAAACAACGAATATTCACATTCTTATCCAATCCATCAACGCGAAAATTCTTGTTCTACCTCCTCTAACTAACTAATATACACATATACATATATATATATATATATATATATATATATATATATATATATATATATATATATATATATATATATCAACTATACTAACATCGATACTAAGTGCACACAAAATTCTCTAAAGCATATCACGACAAAATGGACAATTACATAAACTCGCTTGCCAAAAATAGTAATCCTTACTTGGGCTTTCGGTTCGGTTCGGGCCGAGGGTAACACACGGACGGAGATCTCTGTGGAAAAAGTGAAGTGTGAAGGGAGAATTCGACTGGAAATGCAGGGCAGCAATGACAGTAAGGAAAAAAGGAAGAGCAAAGGGAAGAATAACAACGGGTATAAATAAAAACCTAAGAGAAATAGGATATAAAGGAATTAGTGATAATATAGTTGGAAGAAAAATAATATACAATTACAAGACGTATAGGATAATGATGGTTTATAATCAAGATACATAAGGGACATGGAAAAAAATAGAGGAAAGAGTAGACGGAAGAGAAGAGGAAGTGGTGATCATCGGCGGAGACTGGAACGCAAGAACGGGAGAAGAGGGAGGGTCGATAAACGAGGACGTAGGGAAAGAAAAAAACAGACGATCAAGAGACAAGACAATAAACATGGAAGGAAGAACACTGCTAAAGATAATCAATGGCAGCGATAAAGAAGGAGAGGAGCGGACCTATATATTGGCGAGAGAGGAAACTCAGTAATAGACTATGTGATTGGCAATCAGGAGGCGACAGAAGAAATAATTTACGTGAAAATAGGAAAAAGAACAGAGTCAGGCCACGTGCCGTTAGAAATAGAAATAGGGGGGGGGGCGGACGGAATTACAAAAAAATGAGGAAAAGGAAGAAGAAGAGAAGGAGAAGAGGGAATGGACAAACAAAAGTGTGGAGAAATACTTGGACGAATGTAAAGACTGGACCTGCAGCGGAAGAACAGTAGCGGAAATGTGGACAGAAATCAACAAGAAGATAAACGAAGCAATGCAAAAGAAGAAAGTAAAGATAAGGAACAGAGAGAGAGGAAAAGAGAGTAAAAGAGAGATGAGAAGGAAGGTGACAAAGTTTATGAAAGGAAAATACAGTAGAGAAGCTCTTATGGAGGAAAAAAGGCATTCAAATAGAGGTGCAAACAAAGAAAGGAAAGATACGAAGAAGAAGAAATAGTGAAAATCAAGAAGATCAAAACAGAACAAGAAGCGTGGAAATACATAAATAAATACAGAAGGAGAAGAGAGAATATAGATGAAGATTATATGAAATAAGCGAGGAAGAGTGGAAAAATCATTTTATGGAAATTTTAGAAGGAACAGAGCACAAAGAGGGCAGGAAAAAAGAGGAGCATCGAGCAGAAGAGAAAATAATGGAGGAGAGAGAAGATAATATATAGAGATGGAAGAGGTGATATACAAACTAAGAAACTTGAAGGAGAAGAAAGCAGTGGGGGAAGGCGGGTTAGAAAATGAAGTATGGAAGTATGCACCGAAGGAAGTGGGTGAAGCGTTATGGGCTCTGTTAAGGAAAATATGGAATGGGGTGGGGATACCAGAAGATTGGAAAAAAGGAGCAAATATGTCCGATATATAAAAAGAGGGACAAGAGAGTAGGGAAGGGTTACAGAAAAGTAACATTAATGGATACAGCATACAAGATCTGTGCAGGGATACTGCACGAACGACTGAAGGCAGAGATTGAAAACAAACTGAAAGAGAGCCAATTCGGATTCAGAAAAGAAAGACGCGGTATTTGTGATAAACCATATCATAGACAAACAGTTGAGTAGAGAAAAAGAAAAACTACATGCCTGCTTTGCGGACTTAAAAGCGGCGTTCGACAGGCTAAACAGAAAGAAATTGGAGGAGAAAATGAGAAAAATGGGGATTAACGAAAACTTAACCAGAAGGAATAAAGAGATATACGCAGAAACAAAGAATGTGGTAAGAATCAAGAATAACAACACAAAAGAATTTTGGACAGTGAGGGGAGTCAGACAAGGATGCCCGTTGAGCCCTATTTAACATCTACGTGGCGGGGCTGGAAGAAGAATTAAGGAAAGGACAAGTCGGGGGGGGGCATAGTGGCAGGAGAAAGAAAGGTATGGTCATTGACATATGCAGACGATATTGTGCTGATGGCTGATAGAGAGGAGAAGCTAAAGGAAATGCTAAAGGGATTCGAAATATTTTTAAAGGAAACCGAATTGGAACTGAGCACGAAAAAGGCCAAGAGTGTAGTTTTCGAAAAAAACGAAAGAACAAGAGGAGACAAAGAAAATGGAAATGGGGAGAACGAGAATTAGAAGAAGTGGACGAGATAAGATACCTAGGGTACATACTACTGAAAAAACGGTAGTGATGAGAAACATATAGAAGACAGGAAAAAGAGAGCAAGAATAGCAATGAAGAAAACATGGAGCGTGGAAGAAAAAATTTCCAAACAGGACAACAAGAGGAGAATGAAGATGTTTGGAACGCTGGTAGAGAACGTGGCGCTGTTTGGAGCATAGGTATGAGGCTGGAACATGGAAGAAAGGCTGGATAGAATACAAAGAAGATATGTGAAATGGAGCTTAGGTTTAGATATGACAACACCGAATTATATATCGATAGAAGAATGTAAGCTAACAGAAATCAAAGAAAAAGTATTAGGAAGAGCAGCAAGATATGAAGGGAAAGCCATAGAGTCAAAAAAGGAACTAGTAAAGAAGTGCATAAAGGAAAGAGAGAGAAACTGGGGAAATGGCCAATAACGGAAAAGAGCAAGAAAGAGAAAGAAGGGACTAGAAAGGATGAGAAATGGAGGGACACAGATGGAAGTAAGAGAAGAGCAAGAAAAGATGACACTAGACCAAATTATAGAAGAAAGGAGAAAGAGAGAAGCAGAAGAGAGGGGGGAAAGGATAAGGGAATCAAAATATGACAAACATTATAGAAAAATCGCCAAAGAAGAGTTAGCAAAATACTTAGAAGGGAGGATGAAGTGGAAGGACAGAAAAATATTAGCAAGATTCAGATGTGGAAACGAGACTAAATCAAGGGAATACTGGAAAGAAGAGGGAGAAAAAAGATGCAAGCTATGTAAAAAGAAAGAAGAAGACCTGAGACACGTAATAGAAGAATGAGAAATAACAGGAGAACCAAGGGACACGGAAAATAATAATAATAATAATAATAATAATAACGATAATGATAATAATAATAATGATAATAATAATGATAATAATGATAATAATGATGATGATGATGATGATGATGATGATGATGATGATAATAATAATGATAATAATAATGATAATAATGATAATAATGATAATAATGATGATGATGATGATGATGATGATGATGATGATGATGATGATAATAATAATAATAATAATAATAATAGTAATGATGATGATGATGATGATGATGATGATGATGATGATGATAAGAATAATGATAATAATAATGATAATAGTTATCCTTACTCATCCTCAATTATTGACAAATCACACACCCATACATTCTAATTAAAACGTTAAAAACCTTCCTTATTTTATTTTGTTTTTTTTTATTATGGGTAATAGCACAGAAATCCCCATGCTATAGTAATTAGCAAATGATACAAAAATGTAAGTATTTGTAGAAACAAATAAGAACGTTTAATAAAGGAAAAATTAAAAAGAAAATGATAGATACTTCTACCTCTCAGAGGGATCAAGCAAAAGGACCAAACGCATCGAGATCTACAGTAAGACACGGTAAACCGGCCTATCCTGTTCAATATCCATGTTTAGTGTCCTATTATAAATGTATGGCATGAACAAGAACGGCAATCAAAATAATAAATCAGCAATAGCATTCGTAAATGATATGTTAATTACATCAGAAACAATAAACCGTGACAAATAAAAATCCAGCTGCAAGACCTAGTCAAGAAAGTAGAAAATTACGCTTTCCAACACGGAAGCTAAGAATCTACACCCATAAATGTGAAACAATCTCGTTCAGTCCATATATTTCAAAAACTTCAAAAGCAAAGTACGACGTGAGAATAAATTCGAAAATATTCTTCCATACAACAGAAAATATCAACGGAAAATTTTCCGATGCAAACAAAGTTAGATGCTTCGGAGTCCATCTAAACTTCGGGTTAAATCACAACGACAACATAAAGACACAGTTATAGAAAGCAGATAAATTCTTCTTATAGCTCATAAGACTACCTTACTCGAAAGATTCGCACAGATCAATAAAACTTCACTGCTACAAAACACTAATTAGACCAACCATTCTAACGTATGGTCGTTAAATCTGTTTCAATGTAAGTGTCAACGCCACGGAAAAATTAAGAATCATTGAAAGAAAATACATCACAGCATGTTTAGGAATATATAGATTGCCAGAATTGAAATTTAGCAAATATAGCAAATCACAAGCTATACGAAGAGCCCAAATTAATCCATATCGATTCTTCATTCTTAAATTAGTCAGACCACTGGTCAAAGATACACAAAATAATCATAAACTTCATCGTCGCCCACAATCTATAGTCAAACCCGTTATACCATAAACACGTTCAAAAAGCAGGTTATTTCCCCCCGGAATCCTTCACCTGTTTAGATAGCGTGAAATTAATCCAAAACAATAATAACTTAGCATTATTCTATCACTACAGCAGAAACGTAATAATAAAAAATACTGTACGATAGCGACATAGACCATAAGGATAGCAATATAAGACTTATGTATAAATTGTCAACCGTAGATTTAAGTGAGACACTCAAAGACAATAAAGATAAATATTGGTGGCTAACCACCGTAGAAAATTAAATTATAGCAATAAGAAAACCGTATGTTTAGTTAGTAAATGAACCAAAGATTGTAAGCAAAGATCACAAAAGAACAATGCAAATGTCACGTAAACTTGAGGGTTAGACGATAAAATAAAATAGCTGAGTCGTAACACAACTATTAATTTTGTTTTCATTAATCTTTATTATGAATTCAGCAATCACAATGAAATACACACTGAATTAACACACACAAATCACAATTCACTCCAATCACCTTATGTAAAACCTAGTTACACTGATACGTTAAGTACGCGACTGTTATAAGGATAGAGACCGGTAAAGATATGTTGACTATTCTAAGGATACGGAATAAGTGAAGTTTTACTGACGATACTGTGTCTGGGGAAAGCTAGGGATGAGTGTGTCTAAGGACACGGGACTATCGGACTTGTTGATGATAATTTTTGTTAAGGAAGTGAGGGTAGTAGACATCTTTCTCCGATTGGATAATAAGACGGTTGGTGGACCAGGAAGGGTTTTAGCCGCCCTCGTGAGAAAGTTGCTAACGCAACATAGCAGACGCGAGGAAAACCTACTTTCCCTGTTAACCCGTAGTAAACAATAAACGTAAAAGGAAATCTAAGACAAGAGATACTCGCTTGGCCTGAAGGACCTTAACTATGAAAATTCCAAGACCCCTGGTGGGTACTTAGGACTACTGAGGGCACGCGCCAAGGATGTGCAGACATCTGGGCGCCATCCTGCCCGCGGTGTGTGGCCTGGTCTCTGATGTGAATTGACGTTATACAAACACAGTTAAATTAAGAAAATGTTCCCTGCAATTGTGTAATCATATATACGTAATTATATATCTCATACGTTTATTCTCTTTCTTCCCCCTCCTAAAATGTCAGCGATCCATAATACAATATCGGGCCTCCCTATACTAGTTTGTAAGTTCATAGTCTAAGGAATGGTTACATTGTAAGTCAATAAATGGTAGTATGAAGTGCAACGTTTATGTGAGCACCTATACTAGGCGTACATTACGCAAACATTAAAAACTTCCCACAAGCTGAGACCCTCAACTCATAAATCAAATTCTTTTTATTTTTGATTCATTGTAGTAAATGAAATCATTTACCAACATATTTGTCACACTTTTCTCATTCAGATAAGACCAAGCACGATATAATTTGGAGCACATTTGCTTACTGAGTAAATGATAATTAAATACATATCAATAAGTAAATCTAACATCACAAATATATTAGTAAAAGTTTAATTTTGGAAAAGTTAGAAATAAAAAAGTTTTACTTTTGATTCAGCACATAGATACATTGTCTCCGCGCTATCTGCCACTTGTAGTTTAATTTGATAATCCACGATAAGATAAACTTAAGTAGATGTTTATGTATTGTTGTATATTATTATATAAAATTAATTTTAATAAAAATTTAATAGAAAATTTTAATTCAAATCAAAATGTAGTATATTTAAGAATTTATGAGTTATAATAAATTTAATTTTTTAATAATTATATTTTAATATTAATTTGAAAGAGGATTCAAAAGTAAAATTAATAAATTAATTAATTTGAAAATAGTTTTGAAAAGTGTACAAATTGCCCGTCAATTTCATTTGTGGAATAAGTCGTAACATAGTAAAAATATTGGAAAATGTTTTTAGATAAAAAATTAGTTTTTATAATATTTCATTTTTAATGAAAATTATTTAAATTGAATTTTTTTTTAAATAATAAATTTAATATTTTAGTTTAAAATTTATTAAATTATATTTTTGTAAAGTTGTATAATAAATAATTGTTAAAGTAATAATTTATGAAATAATATAATGATTTATAGATTTAGTAATGTGAATGAAATTTTAAAGAATTAAATAAGTAAAATAAATTTTGTACCTTTTGTATCAGGGTTAATTAATATAATTTAATAATATTAATATTCTCGAAAGAAAAAGAGTTAAATATATAATTATGTTTTTGTAGAATAAAAAATTATAATATATATTTAGAAATTAAATGTTAGTAGATTTTTTTTATATCTAGTTTTTTTTGAAATAAATTTAATTTATATATAATAAATATAAAAAATTTATTTTATAATTTTTTTATTGTTAAATAAAAAATTTATGGGATAAACTATAAATTTAAATATATAATTAAATTAATATTATTATTAAGTTTATATTATAATTATATTGATTTAGTAATAATTTTTATTAATGAGTATTTAATAATTTAATAATTTTATATTAAAAATTTAAAAAATTTATATAAAAATTAAATATATATATATATTTATTAAAAAAAAATAATTTATAATATATTTTAATTAAAAATAATGATTATATTAGTAATTGAATATGTTTTAAAATTTTTATATGAATTTGTAAATATATATATATAAGGAACTAGGCAAATTGAATATATTCACCTGTTTATCAAAAACATGGCTTATTGATTTTAATTTTAAGTCTATCTGCCCAATGATTTAATAATTTAATGGCTGCAGTATAATTGACTGTACAAAGGTAGCATAATCAATTGTTTTTTAATTAAAAACTGGAATGAAAGAATTAATGAGATATATACTGTCTCATATATATATAATAAATTTAAATTTTTAGTAAAAATGCTAAAATATATTTATGGGACGATAAGACCCTATAGAATTTTATATTTATATATATTAGATTTTAAATTTTTTAAATATAAATTGTTTATTCGACCAATCGCGGGGAGACGTAATCGCAAGGAGAGACGTCAACGGGGGTCGTAAATCCCCGTTACGATTATAACAATCGACACCACGAATTGATCGATCCCCTGATTTCCGTTGAGATAATAGGGGTGATTGAGTTTGTATAACACTGTGATTCACTGAATTATAAATTATATATTTCCAACACTTAGATTACACTGACGTAGAGAAATAAATAGTTAACAACTTGTCGCACGAAGATGTGATAGATATGTACGCTAGAGCAGGGCTCTTATAATGGAAATTAATGTATTAATGGACTTAGCACTATAATATATTTAGGAGAGAAGATGTATGTTCGACAACACCGAGAACCGACAAAAGATTTTCGTGAAGTATGCGACTCTCGCGCTATGTGTAGACTGCCGCGTTAGGCGTTAGTTTTTAGACTGTCTGTCGCTCTTTTTCTAATACGGAAGAAAAGTTCGGTGTGGGTGTGCCCCTGTGCCTAAAGAACGCGGATTCGTTGTTCCCACTTTCGTTAGGAAAAGTGAGGGTAACGAACCGCGGTGTCGATTGGTCATGACCTGCACTACTGCTCGAAGGGATGAGTAGGAAGTCTCCTACCATCGTGGTGGATAGATGACTGTGTGCGTGAGGAAAACATAGCTTGTTTTATTAGAGGGCTATTCGGATTTTCCTAATGGGTGCATACCCGCTTTCTCCGTGTTTTAAGTACGCCTAATAAACCCAAGGACCTCTCTAAAAACCGACTGTGTTTCGAGAATATTTTTAAGCTTTAGAAATTCTTCAAGACAAACGGATTGAAGACACATGGCGAAACAATACAGGGAAGTGAAAGTTATGGTGGGTCCTTAGGTTTATTGAGGGTCGAAGTGACGTTACGCAGGCTGGTTGTTGTCCGGTCGCGCGGGCTGGCCTGCAGATGTTTTAGGCGACGTAACATATTGGTTTCCTCGTTTAGTTTTCGGCATGGGACCTATTATATCCATTGCTATTTTTTCGTTTGGTTTAGTGGGGGTTTAAGGTATTACGGGAATTTCCTTCGCGCGGATTCTGACAAGTTTCTGTTTTTGACATGCTACGCAATTTTTTATAAATTCCTCTACTTTTGAGAACAAATGTGGGATTTTAAATCGTTCTTTGATTTTTGCGTAAGTTTTCTGTATACCTAAGTGTCCTGAAACATCGTTATGGTTTTCTTTTATAATCGCGTCAACTTGTTCGTCTGTTAGAATTTGAATCGGGTCGTATGCAAAGGTTATTTCTTCTATTTTGTCGTTAACATACATCAAAAATATTTTTATTCGTGCCTTTTCGATTTCATCGAAGCTTTTGTCTCCTATGCCTAACTTTTTATGTTTTGTAGGTCATTCTACGAGTCTCGAGAGTGCGTCAGCAGCCGTATTATCATTTCCCTTGTGGTATTGTATTTCGTAATCGTATTCTTCTAGCTTTAATCTCCATCTAATCAGTCGTAATGAGGGATCTTTGCAGTTTTTAAGCCAAGTTAAAGCTTGGTGGTCGGTTCTTATGAGGAAATGTCTTCCTAGCAAATATTGTCTTAAACGTTTTACTGCCCATACGATTGCAAGGAGTTCTTTTTCAGTGGTTGAATAATTTCTTTCGGGAAGATTTAGTGTTCTGGAGATGTAACAACAAGGATAGTCGCTTTGTGAAAGAACAGCGCCCATTCCTTCGTTAAAGGCGTCGGTTGCTAATGTAAATGTTTCGTTAAAGTTGGGGTATGTCAATACTGGGGCTTTGCATAATGCATCTTTGAGAGTTTGAAAGCTATCTTGTTGTTTGTCTGTTCAATGAAAGGGTATGTCTTTCTTTGTCAGGTCTGTCAGAGGTTTGACTATCTTTGAAAAGTTACATATGAATTTTCTATAATATCCTGCTAGTCCTAAAAATGATTTTTAATGGTTGGGTTTTTGGGAATTTTGAATTCTTTGACTGCTTCTATCTTTTTCGGGTTTGGTTTTATTCCCTCGTATGTGATAATATGTCCAAGGTATTCTAATTCTAGTTTTAAGAATTCACATTTGTCTGGTTGAATCTTTAGTCCTAATTCTCTTAATCTCTGTAATACAATGGCAAGGTTGTCGTTATGTTGTTGAATCGTACTTCCGAATATTATCATGTCGTCTAGATAAACGAAGCAATATTTATTTAATAAACCGCGAAGTGCTGTGTCCATCATGCGTTGAAATGTAGCTGGGGCGTTTTTTAATTCAAATGGCATTCGATTGTATTGAAAGTGTCCCTGAGGTGTACTAAAAGCTGTATATTTCTTTGACATTACGTCCATTGGTATTTGATGAAAGCCAGAAGAGAGGTCTAGTGCAAAAAAGAATTTCGCGTTTCCTAATTGTGAGAGTATATCATCAATGTTTGGCAAAGGGTACGCGTCTTGAACAATTAATTCGTTTAATTTACAGAAATCTTTCACTATGCGCCATTTTTGTTTTCCGGAGGCGTCCGATTTCTTGGGGACTACCCATACTGGACTATTGTATGGTGAGTCTGATTCTTCGGTTATGTTTTTGTTTAACATTTCTTTGATTTGTTTTTCGATTTCTAATTTGTGTGCTTCGGGTGGTCTGTAAGATTTTGTATTTATGATTTTGTTTTCTTTCAATGTGATGATGTGTTTTGTTAAATCGGTGCATGGTAAAGTGTCTGTGTCTAAGTTGAATACGTCAATGTAGTGTAAGAGGATTTTTTCGATAGGAATGCGGAAGTTGTTTTCAATATGGCTTGTTCTAATTATGTTTTTGAATTTTTGAATTTGTTCGAGATCAACTTCATTAGAAAGATCGTTAGAAATTGGTATTGGTTGCTCACCAGTATTGCAGAAGCATACTCGCGTTGGTCTCTTGTCCAGATAAATTGTTTCGACTTTGGTTTGTCCTGGAGAAATTACCTGTGGTGGCTGAAATAAGAATACATGATCGTTGAGTTGGATTTGGTCGTTTGTAATTTTGTATCGATAGTTTTCCAGCATTGATAACTCTATGATTCCGTTTTCAATTAGTGGGAAGTCGTCAGGTACTATGTAGAATTTGTTTCTTTTATCACAGATTCTAAGGTAAATGTATTCGTCTGTCTCGTATTTGTCATTGTCCATAAAGAATGTTTTCTTGTCGTCTGTTAACGGAGTGGAAATGATTTTTGAGCGTTTGACTATGTTTATTCCGGCTCCCGTGTCTATTAAATATCCCTTTAGTCCAAGTTTTGATCCGATGGTAATTGTGAGGAGTCTTCCAGTGATGGCGTTAATTCGTGTTGTTGGTTCTCTTCTACTTCTTCCTCGGGATTCATATCCTCTTCGTCCGTCGTTATATGGTAATTTCTCGGTAACTGTTATTAAATATAGGTCTGGGGTTGATATTTAATGGATTCACTCAGATCGAATTTTACTTTCTATATTTCACCACCTCGTACAAAACGTCTGAACACACCGGATGTATTTAGATAATTAACACGTGGTCGACTCCTAAGACAAAAGAGCATCGTTAGGAGTCGTACCACCTTAGCTTGTAGGATCATACCAACTTAACGTTTCTCAATAGTAACATAATCATGTTTGTAGAAAATAAAAGAAGAAAACTCCATTGTTGCAGTAAATTGGCCATCTGAATCTTTGTACGTCACATAACTTCTTCATATATGTATATTGTTTACATGAAAGACAAATTTTCATGAAGATTCTCATAGATACAATTTGCGATTACTTCCATGGATATCTTTCGTAATATATTTTCCTCCATAGAGCTTAAAGTGAAGATGGATCTCCGACCATAATACGCAGTGCGTTAAAGTACGATAAAGATGTGTATAGATACTAGAAGAGATAAGAAAATAATTAGTACCTAATCAAGAATGCAAGAATGCAACAAACATACTACCTTCGCGTAATGAGACAGCGAAAGTTGCGGTACAACACCGCTGATCCCGATAGTTTCAAGTTTTTGAGATCTCAAAATAATGCGGAATACTTTCCTTTGCACGCTGATATCTCTCTTATACCAAGCCGTGTCGTAAACGCTTGTAGCAACTCTCGCACTCTACGATAAAATGAAATTCATCGTTTCACGCTGTTAATTGAAATATGCACTATGATTATTTCATTACCATACGCATCATTCCATCGGCTGGCCAAGCGTACATGAAAAGTTCCACGCTGGCACTGAACACTACGATAGCGTATAGAGTTTTCAAAATTAACGGTTGGTTCTATATAAAATTTCGAAACCATCATTTATATATTCAACTATTGTACTTAAAGTAAGAAACGTTTACTTACTGCGATTAAGTTTAAGCTACCAAAAATCACGGCGATAGTAGTTGTTGCGATTGTCGCCAGAACTAGATACTTGATAGATAAGCGGATTTCTTTCGTATACCTAAATATGTATATCGAAGTTATGCAAATTATGTATTATTACATACAATATTTTTAATTAACACGGAAACTGTGCTACTGACAAAAAGTAAATACTGGTCAAATAACTTGGTCTTAATAATTACAAAGTACATGAAAATCAAGTAACTCGAATTGAAGATCAAGTTCTTTGCTCAAATTCGAGTAACTTGACTAATCTAAACGGGGCTTTATAGATATAGTTGAATGATTATTCTAACGCGTAACAGACGCATCGTATAGTATTATATTTGACAGTCATTTCAACATAAAATAGTTTGTAATATTATACCTTAAAAGTTTAATATGTTTCTGTATGCAGACATTGAGCTCACTGTTATTCTTCGCGTTGCGTAATTGGATTCCTAAAAGCTCGAACCTGGCAGTTGCGTATCGTAAAAGAAGAGCAACTTGTGTATCGATGCCCATACCTGACGATGCTTGGAAACCAACCAACGATTGATGGAAGAAAATTAGACTATTATATGGTTGGTGCTTCACTGAAAACGGATATATCGCATGCGTGGGAAACGTTTGAGACGAGTATAATGGGCCACATATGACGAAAGCCGTGGTTATGAAAGACCATAGTATGTAAATGCAATGGAAATATTTATATTTATCCACGTATCGCTCCAGGACCATTCTTTCCGTTTTTGTGGCGTGCTTGCAGAAATTTTCCATATCGAAGTACAACATCTGAAATTATTTTACCGACAACGCTTAATTAAAATATTTTAATCGATCCTCTATTTATTATTATTATATATCATTACATATTATTAGGAATTATGATTACATGATTACATTTCTCTTGCTTTGATTTGAAAGTTGGAAACCAATAATTGCTACGAATAGATAATAAAATAGAGTGATACGGCGATACGTGAGTAAAATAAAATTCAAAGAATATAAATACACAGGAATGTCATACTCAAGCAGCTACGGAAAATAAAAAATTTTATTTGTGCTTTATCCGAAAAAGAATAATCGACTTACTTGAAAACGTCTCTGCTGCAAACGGCATATTATCATTTTGATTACCACTTGAGCAACAGCCGAGGCAAGACTCACTGTTTTTCCAAGAATAATAGGACTTTTGTAGTACTCGTAAATCGCGGCCAACAATGGTAAGAATAACGCCACAGAACTAGCAAACGCCGTGTACCATAATGTATTAAATAACAGAAGTCGATTTTTAGTTGTCAAAGGAGAAGGCGGCCAGGAACACGTCAAAGCGACGCTGAGTTTCGTGAAGAAAATCGCTCTCTCTAACTGTGCAACTCGTTTTCCCATCTTGTTTTTACGTCGACTACGTGTATATTAAAAGGACGTTAGTACGGTACACTAGGTGTTCTATTCTAGCTTTACCGTCTAAGTATTCTATTATTTTTCACGTGGAGACCAGTAATTCACGAAGGGTAAGAATGTAATGCGAACGGTACTTTGCAATCAAAGTACATACACACATACACACATACACAAATAGGGTACTTGTACCATAAAAGCTTGCTGTATTTTTTAATACGTTGCAAAATATAAAGTATTGTCGGTTGATGATGTTCAATGTTACTATCAGTTTAGAATGGTACCGTACTTTTCTTCGTATTCCATCAAACGGGACATTAATAATGCGCGATAAATAACACGCAGCTTGTATACCATGTAATCAAGATTCGTCGATGAGTGTAATTATTTTACTGCTTCGTAAAAATACAACGTGTACTTCGAATATGTAGAATCAACGAAATAATAACTGTTTCTTAGACGATGCCTATTTCCAGTTATCAAAGAGAAGCTACAGACAGGTATGCATGGAAAGTGTTCTGCAGTGTACTGCAAACTATATGAGTTAAGTGATAGATATGTAACGATAGCTAGCAGTAATGAAAGAGTTTAATGTCTTGTAGACTTACATCTTGGTAGGAGTTTGCTTGGATATAAATTGTAAAAAGATCCCGAACTATGATTATTATAGATTCAAATAACACTGATAAACAAATTTGAATTTTTTTCCGATTTTGTAACCTTTGATACACGATGCTTGTAAATATTTGTGAGTTGAATACAGATTTCTTCAAATTGCAAATTTTCAAGTTTGAAAATGTTTTGTGCTTTTACTGTAGCTCCTATTCAATTGCTATTGAAACGAAAAAATTTTGTGGACTTTTCCGAATAAAATGGTATACATTAGAAAAATTTGTGTTCCAAATGATATTAGAAAGTGCAATCATGTTTTGTTTCTAATATTAAAGTCAAATAGTTTGGCAAAATATGCGGCGACGGCGACAGTGATACTCAATGCTGACGACTAACAATCGCATACGTATAATATAAAGCGGTTCCGTCGTGCCGAGCGGAAGACAAAGCATATAGTATCACTAACTGAAAAGTGAAAATCGTTTTATTGCAACGTATTCTACTCCACACTCAACGAAGAACGAAAGTATTAAACCAACCATAGGTCATAAATGACCTCGTTTTCTGGAAGAAAATGTTACAGTTTTAATAATTTTCAAACTGGCTTTATTACAATGTATTTACATTTATATTCACATTTAATAAGAAAGTAGCATGCTATTTACAAAGCAATGAAATCAAGAGCATCAGAATATGGGAATAATGGGAGATCTCTGCGTTCACAAGATATTCCGTGACAATGCGATTTTCAGCGGCTAAGTTAACAACTAAGTGATCAGGAATTATTATTGTATACAAATAACTATGCATTCGACGAAGATTTTGCCATTGAGTGCTACATAAGTTACAATGGATTCTGCACTTTTTATAACGTATTATTATTATTAACGTGTATTATTTACGGATGAAAGTTTACGGACGAAATTTGGATTTGAACTTAAAGAAATTTACATGCAATGTTTGATGGATTTAACCACGAACGATTCGCCATAAACGTATGGGCAGGAATTATTGGATATTATATTATTGGCTGTATCTTTTTACTTACATCAATTACAAGTGCAATATATTTGTGACTTTTACGCTCATACCTTTTAACTGAATTATGCGAAATTATACCACGCCAGAGTTGTCATTTCATCCATTGTATGCACTCTGGTATACGCCTTCATCTCACTATAGCCAATCGGTACGACAATTGTTAAACAAAATGTTTGGATAAAACGCAAACCTGTTCCTCACATGGCGGATCTAGGGCAATAATATCTACATGCAAATAAATCTACGTTCTGACTGCAGAATGTAAACATATTGTGAATAAAGCCATTTAAAAATTATTAAAACTAACATTTTTTTCCCTGATAAATAGAATATACTACAATAAAAAAAATGCTGACCTTGAAAATCATGCTCAAAGTCAATTTTGCACGAACTTTTTTTATCAATTTCTATCAATCCAGAGGTGTAAAATTACGCTACGATGGTTTTTATATTTCATTTCTACACAACCTGTATAAGAATCAGTTATTGAGTTTTGAACTGAGAGTGTGATATTAAAGGTTGCTTATAATTGAGAATTTATTTACAAATTTATATCTTAGGTGGGTAAATTCTCGTACGTGAAAAGCATATGGGTAAAATGTGGTTAAAGTAGGTCTCCATACGCAGCAACCTCGACATGGTGAAACCTGTGCAATCGATATTATTTGATATTTTGATAATTACTATTTTCATTACAGGTGATGCAATTTTAAATTATATAGCAAATGATACAATTTGATTGGTTGCGAGCGCGATTACGTTTTTATTCAACTTTAATTCTAATCACCAGAAATGGAATTGAACATCGAAGGTTCTGTACTCTGCCGATGGTTGAATCTCATTCTGCGCTCAATCGGTAATGTTGGAAATGACACAAAATAGTAGAGTAGGATAAAAAGATTTATTAGGTAATACATCTATGCTATATCTAGGTTTTCGTGTAGACATTATCTAAAAATAATAAATCATTGTCGATAGATAAAATGAGATAAACTGGAATTATACAAAGTTTTACTATTAAACTTTAAAATCGAACAAGAAGTAGAGAAAGTATTATAATATTGTAATTTCTATATTACTTAATATGTATATATAAAATTTATTGGTTTTTGCTTTAATTCATAGATCAGACTTTACAGAAATTATTATAACTAGAAAATACGACACATAACGTATTTCATTCTAAATAGTATTATTTATCATAACTTATTTCCTATAATATATTTACACAGAATATTAGTGTGAGATTTTATGCTTTGTACATGTGCTTCTCAGTATCGCGTACACAGAAATCTTGTAAATGAAAAAATTATAATTTAACGTTACTACGCTAATTAGTTTCGCAACAATTAATCTAGCAAGTATTGTATTATGTTTTTCAATCTTTATGTTACTTTTGTTATTAACATAAGCATAAAGAAGCAATATTAATATTAATGTACAGATACAATTGTTTGCAATATGAAGTTAAGTTACAAAAATCATTATTTAAATTTATCCTAATAAATGCCCAACGAACTAAAACTAAGCTGAATTATTTGTGATAATTACGTACACTTATTGCTCCTCGCAAGGATTTGTTTATCCGCATTTCTCAAAAGATTATAAATTAATCGAGAGAAATTTCACTATAGATAATTGAAACATAAACTTCTTTTTTAATAAAATATACAACTTTGGTCAAAGTACTTATTCTACTATTCTTACTATCTACTCTAAAATTTTTAAACATCTTTCACTTGTTTCGCTTCTACCATTAACCATTTTAGATAATTTAGATGTCACGAAAATACCTTTAGAATATTTTTATCACGCAAATTTCGAATAATTTTCAATACACCTATGTCGTGATATTTCTTAGTACCCAAGTAGATAAAAAAAAGTCTTTCAAACAACAATAAACCGTCGATTGGAATATAAAGTTATTGAATTTTAAGTGGCTTGAGGTGACGATACTTTACTCGAGTGAGAATGCGTCGGTTTCGGTCCAGTGGTCGGTAGTTTGCTAGAAACTGGACACAAAAGTTGCTTATAGGCTTCTCTGTACAGTTTGTTAGTGCCAGCATAGATGAAAGGATTAATTACAGAGGAGGCCCACGCAAGTACAGAACCTATCACATGGAAAACCGGGACTTTTATTTTGTCATCGATCACGTTGACCAGCATCAATGGCATGAAACACAGAAGGAAACACAAAAATATGGTCAACATCAATCTGGTCACTCTGGAATCCTCTCTTCGTTGAAATCCTCCAGTTATCCTCCTGGAGGCTCCAGTATGAGCCTCCAGATTCTTTCTGCTCTTTCTTACACGCCAATAAATGCAAAGATAAGATACGCTTATTACCACGCAAGGCACGACAAATCCTAGAATGAACAAGAATTTCTTTGGACTCGCACCATTCTTCTTTAGAATCGTACAGGAAAATGTAGATGGTTCTAAGCCGAGTGTCCCCCAAAAACCGAGTAATGGCGGCAAAAGTAGGGAGAAACTCAGTGTCCAAATGGCGATCAGCATTAGAATAATCCGTTGCGTGGTGTATAATTGAGCGTATATCTCTGATCTTGAGATCAGTATATACCTGAAATTTATCGATTAATCAGTTTTACATTTAGAGTTCCTTTCCCAATAATTTATTATTTATTTATTTGAGCTATTGCAATTGTTACTAGAAGCGGATTTATTCTAACACTTTGGCAATATACTAAAGTCCCTTATATTTATAGAAAAAAGAATATCGATGTTAATGCAGTTAGTATCTGTTCATAATTTGGCGGACTAAAAATCACAGTGATGTAAGCGAAAATTTTGATTTTCATTTCATTTTTCATCTCAATTCTTAAGAGTATCGTTCCTTTAGTTTCATAATTACTTACGAATTTAGAACTTTATTCTCTACTACGATACGTTTCCATGGTTTAGAAGAAATATGATGAATTTTATATTATATTAGATGCGAAACATTATTTTGAAAAAAATATCAGCAGACAGACTTGTGTCTTTAAAACATTTTTTCAACGAATAGTTGTAATTTTTTAATAAAGGTATCGATGCAAATTCAATGAGGCCGATAATTTAATACAATATCAGGAGCAGCTGTTGGTATTGGATTTATCATGCGTACATTTGATCCTATTCAGATGAGCAATAAACGATTAAGTTCCACAGAAGTATGCTGACTTTGTAAAATCAATAGTATAATTCGTCAGCATATCTCAAAATAAACTGAACCAAGCACTTTGTCGAGACCAGGTGTCTCGTTATACGCCAAAGTATTAGAAATAATAGAATAATTCTTAATATGCTCTAAGTCTATAACGAATATGATTAAAGCTATTTTATACAAACCGATTGATCGTAATCGCCACCATACTAAGCAGAGACACTGCTACATTCCCATAAAAGAAGAGCGGAAATATTTTGCATAGGGTTTCACCCAGTACCCACGCCTCCTTCAAATATCTGCTTGCAGTTAATGGTAAATTTACGGCAGAGAAAATCAAGTCTGAAATACTAAGACTTATCACAAATGCGGTCGTAGCATGCCGTCTCAGCCTTGTATATCTTAACAGTGCTATCACCGTTACCAAATTACCTAAAATGTAAGAAAATGTTAAGAAATGTAAAAAGGGTAAAGTGGAAGCTATAAGTATTCATTTTTAAGAATTTCATTCAGAGATAAATGATTAATTATTCAAATTTTAGTTCAACGCTCTGTCATTCTCAAACATGTGAATAGTATTGTGTTTAAAAAGATATACAGAGAAATTTAACAACGAATTTCTGAAAGTATTTCTTCAAAATAATTCTCCTGATTACAACTGAAACATTGTCACCATAAAGAGAGTGCAGAAGCAAGTGAACAATTGAAAAAGGAGATATTAATCGGTCTAATTCTTGACACTCTCTGGCATAAATTAGGGGCGTTAATAAGTCATAAACCGAGAAATGCCACCCATGGGTCAACGAGAACTTAACCATAGAATTTAAACGTCCAATTAAGGGTTTATCCATTATGAACTTACATCTGTAGGCTATTTTCTTCGTATACTATAACAAATATTTCTGGAACTTCTTCCAACAATAGAATCTTTAAAATAAATTTTTCAAACTTTTACGAACGTTATGATCAAATTTAATCTTTGCTCTAAATCGTATTTCATAAACTTATGAATGACTTAATTTTCTGTATCTTCCATATTTGATTAATTAATTTTGTAATTTCGTTGCAGCTTTTCTATTTATAGTTTGTGACAAAGAGTAATGTATACGCAATTACGATAAGGTAATTTTTAAAGAACCTCATTCATGATCACACATATTACAAGCGTAAAGTTGAAGAAACTGGATTTTACCCGCAACTCCGACGATGCTAAAAATTATCGCACAAATCGCAGCTGCCATAGTAACTGATCGTGGAAAATGCTTGAGGCTCTCATCTCCGGATTCGAGATCAAAAATTGTGCCGTTTGTTAGAGAATCGTCCATTTTGTATCGTGTTCATATACTCCTTCGTTGTGACATGTTTTCAATAAGTGAAATGCAAGACGGAATGAACACGCTTTAAAAAAAGGAAATGATGTCATTAAAGAACACTTGAGCTTAATAATGGCAAGATATTTACAATATACTCTGACCGTTGTATACGACGTATACGTATATATAAAATTCTAAGTAATTTTTAGATTTGAGTTAAATATATATCGTACTTACGTGTCGGTATCAATATTAGTCATCTTATCTTCACGTAAAATCACAACGTCTCGATTCTCTTCTCTTTAAAATTCATAATCCAATTATGCACTTCGAAATTTTTGTACGAGATTCCATTTATGTCGTACTCAATATTTTCAGCATCGCTGCATAAAAATACGTAAAACAAATATTTACCAGTCAAGAATTTTCCAATGGTTTCCATTGACTCCATAAAAAGTACCTCCTCTAAAACAGAAGCAACCACGTACTGTGATTAAATTTATTATCCATAATTAATAGAAAATCTCCATTTATTAATCAAGATGAATAACAACAAATTTTTGATCGAATCATTTTCAAGCGAATAGCACTTTTCATAACTGCAAAACTTTCCTTCGTTACAACATCAATCCTTTTCTTATCTTTATACACGAATTAAAAAGATCCATACGGTATCAGAAAACAAATTAGTTTCATTTATTTAAAACATACTAGCGTTACGTTTCCACGGACAAGATCCCTTTATTCAGCAATTCGGAAACGGAAAACGAAATCTGAAAATCCAACGATCCGATTAGCCACAACATCTCTTATTATTCGAACGACACACAAGTGCCACTCTCGATTTGCATATGCATTCGACGATACAGTCGTTGCTCCGACGCCCTCGACAGTGTCTGGAACGATAAAACGCACGAGGGTTCCTTATCCGAGGCAAACCATTCAAATATGATTCTCTCTACGCTTTTCGTCTTCTTTTTGCTCGTTAGTTAGCAGCTTCGTTAACTCGCTCTATTCGTATCGTTCGTCGATTTTCTTGCCATCTCTGTGGCGATGTCAAAAAAACGGGACGAGAGAATCCTTTAGACGTTGACCTCGAGGAAAGAATTTCCTCTTATAGCCCTTTCGTCTCTCAGGCGGGATTTCAACTTGTTGCGACAGCCGCCTTCTACTCCGAACTATCAAAGTCCGATGAACTTCGACCTTGTCTTATTGAAAATAATTGATTTTCGACGCTTTCTCGGAAATATTGTCGACGCGTTTCCTCTGATACGATACGCTCGTATTCGTCGATAATCACTTTCTTCTTGGTCTTGAGAAACGCTTTCGTAATCTTGAAAAGCAGTCGGTGAACGTATTGAAAATCTCGAATCGTTCTTAATTTTTAATTTGTCCTAATAGTCTTACAAATTCAGAATTAAGTATTTTTAAATGAATTAATATCGTAATAGCGACCTGTCAATTCCTTCGTTCGGCATCATCGCTTTCACGATTCTGGCTTGATTAAGCAAATGCAATCGTGATTGAAAAGATAATCGTTCGAAGATAGCTATTTTAGAATATTTTCAGCCATCTATGTAGTTTTAATTTCTCACTCCTTCCTTCCCTTTTTATATCAAATCACTATCGATAACGCTTCACAAAGGGTCGCATTCAGTTCAAATGCCTGTTGTTCAGTAGCACACTTTATTTCACTATTCCATCCTTCACTACCAAAACAGCTTCGACGTACACGATAACATGTTATCCTAATTCTATAACCTTCATTTGCTCAACCAATCGTAACTCGACTATTTATATCATCTTCATTATTTGTTCACAAAAATATCTAAGTAAAAACAACTGTCGTTTAGAATTAACAAAAAAGAAAACTATTTGTCATATATAGTATTGATATTATTTTATGAAATTCTAAAGCACATTTTGTCCATAAAAAGAAACTTGTACAATTATAATTTACTGCAATTTTCCGGCAATTCTTCGAGACAAGAACACTCGTTGAGTCTTGTAGTCTAGCTGGCACAACGAACATTCGTCGACTGACCAACTTGGTCGACGTATTACTCCCCTTTTACACGAGTAATACACGAGGTCTCCTTATCTGCCACTTCTTTCATTTAACTCTCTCGCTTCCTCCGCCGCTGCCTTTTTTCGGCTGTTTCGTATTCCGCTCTCCGAACCCTTGCCTCTTTCACTCGAGTACCACTACCGCCAAGGAATCATAATTAATTAATCTCTCTTTGGAGATCATTGTTAAGTACAAGCATCGTTCAAGTACAATCGAGCGAAATGATACTACTCCTCGAGCTATGCTGGCCGTCGCGTCGTGTCGTGAGAATTCTCGGATCCTTATTCTGCACCTTTCAAACGATTTCTCTTCCATAGCAACGGAATTCTTCCGATTTGCATATTCCACATTCTATTATTTTTTATTTCGATAGTTAAGCTTCGCATACTTTATTATTAGACAGCAAATCCGTATGCAAATTCATATTCTCATAAACACATCTAAAAGCTAGAACCTAGGTACAGATTTGTTTCACCTACTAGATATTATAACGAGTGTTATATTGAATATTTTATATATTTCTGTGTATTATGTACATTCTATGCGTCTCAGCATCTACGAATTCTCCATAGATGCATAAAAGTCCGCTATCTATTTATTATTCATTCTCTCCGTTTACTTTTTTCTTTTGGGGGGGGGGATTATATGTGAAATTTAAAGATATGCTTATAATAGGTCAGAACTAAATTTAATATAAAGAATGAATATTTAACTTTTAACTTTTAAATTTTCTCATTAGCTGTTATTTCTATGCTAATGAAACAAAGCATTCAATTTGATCTTCATCATATACAATGTGAAGGTAAAAATTGTGAATGGACACACTATATTATGCAGAGGTGGAAAAATTACTACCTACGAGTAGACATTTCACTTGTGTTCTATCTAATCTGCTAAAATTGCTTCCTTAGGAGTCTGCGTAGATTGCGTAGGTTTAATAGTCTGTTAAAATTAGCATATTGTCTGATAGAAAATAATAACTTCGAAATCAAATTTGTATAGAATTTAAGACATTCGTAAGATCCTATTTATTTAATATATAATAATATGATCGATACGAAATTCCGGATATTCTTCCTTTCTATAAAATTTTTGTTTTACAAAAATTTTTTTGTGTATAGATGGTTATAAATATATAATGGGAAAAGTAGTACAACAAACGTCATAGTAAAACTTGATGTTTCAATTTATTTCTTTTCTGTTGCCATCGCCGATTCACGAACATGACGCGATGACTACATTATTGTGTAATAGAAAAGTAATGTAAAAAAATAAAAAAGAATGTAAAATTACAAAGTGAATCATTTAAATGTTTCGATTGTTCGTGTTAAAGGAAAACAAGAATGTTTTAGTTGTATAAAATAAATGTGGATCGTTTTTTAAAAATCAATACTACGTACGAACATTACGTAAAAAGATAATACGTAAATAGCTAAACAGGGAATGATATTCATAAATTTAGAGAAGTTTTTTTATAAAAAAAGATCTTTAACGTCACGAGGGTAGATAATAGCGATATGAATTTCTCTCTTCTACTTGATGAATATATATGCTGGTGAAGTCAATTTCTTTAATTTTGCTCTGCTATCCGTTTTACATTCATCTTCTTTAGTATTATTTACACCTCATGATTGAAACTTCATATATGATTTAAACCACATCTTCCTTTACTTTGCAGTACTTCCGCTTTGAATAGCAGCAAAACTCTGAACACTCAACACATACACTCTTCGCCAAAAAGATATCCCAGGTGTACTATTTCTCAATGACGCGTGTAAAGTTTTTCGTCTGTAACGTATAATATCAAAACATTATGAGATTTAATGTGTAACAAAAAGAATTGTTTTATTTTAAGAACGAAATGATAGCACATGTACAATAAGAAAATAATAATCAACATAAATTGTAACTAACAATAATTACTTATCAAACATATATACTTATTTAATAATGGGTACATTCCCCTTTATTTCCTATTACTTCTATTGTACGATTTGGTATCGATTTATATAGCTTCTGGATATAATTTTTACTTAACGTATCCCAGTTGCGTACAATTGCATTTTTTAATTCTTGTACGTGTTGATACTGCTTTCCATTCGCGTATACGCCGTGAATAAGTTCTGCCCAGCTATTTTCAATAATATTAAGGTCCGGGGAACGTGCAGGCCACGGCAAAATAGATATATTATTTTCATTAAAATATGATTGAACCAATCTTGATGTGTATACAGATGCATTATCTTCCTAAAAGATGTAATCAGGTCCAGAAATGCGTTCTGCATGATTATTTATTTGTTCTTTGATTAAATTTATGTATCGGACACTATTCATTCTCCCAACGATGAACTTGATACTTGTCTTGTCGAAATAACGGATGCCAAACGATCATTTGTCGTCGAATTACTGATATTGTCTCTTTTCGTATGTCATAAAAATAATATTGGAACCCATCAGGACCATCCAAGTTGAATCTTTTTTTGTGTAAATGGTACCCTTCTCTATTTCTTTTTCCAATGCACTCTTTTTTTTGCAAAGCGTAAACGTTCTACTTTGTGTTTCGTTGTTAACGAAGGTTTCTTTTTCAATTTTAGCCTTTTAATATTTTTGGAAAATAGATAAAGGATAATAGAACTCGACGAACACTTGAAACACTAGCACTAACACTAGATTTTTCCATTATTTGTTTCATTGTTAACTGCGAGTTGGAAGCTACACCCAAAATTGCTCGCTTATCACGATCGGATAACGATGACGGCCGACCAGTACTTTTCTTTTTGTCATAATCTTCAACATTTTTAAAGAAATTGCTATCATTTCGACCTTAGTATGGAACAGTTTTTCTTTGTTGTATACAAACATCTACGACATTATGACTTATTTCCAGCAAGCCGCATATTCTAAGCTCATAATGTTTTGATATTATACGTTACAGACGAAAAACTTTACACGCGTTATTGAGAAATTAAAGATAACATCTGGGCTATCTTTTTGGCGAGGAGATAAGAAATCCAGTTTAGAAAAGGTAAACTGTGAAAAAATGAGACATAAAAATTATTTCCAACATCTACAACGTACATTCAGATCAAACAATATCTAAATAAATTGTTTCCTATTCGTTTATACAAATAAATGATAAAAAATTATTTAGATTTAAGAAATGTTTTACGTCTTTCAAATGAAACATTGCTATATAAATGTAAATTAAAAATTGTATGTATTGAATAGTAACTATTTTCCTTGATAAAAATATTTTTTTATATATTGATGAATATACTTCTTTTTACAAATAGTCTAAAGAAAAAGATTACGTAAATTACGAGTCTCAACATAACAAATATTGCGACAATATATTTATAAGTCTTCGGCATTTACCTCAAATCAGAATCACCAATTCTTCAGTAGCATTTTTCTCGATTACAATCTGTCCTTCGATAACCACAAAACGAAAGTCCACGTTTAATTTTTCGAAATTGAGATCCTTCTACTATATCTAATACTACTTTAATTGAATAATTAAATAATAATTAATTACTACTTTAAATCCTACTTGAATTATTCGAAGCACAACTACATTCTTTTTCACATAGAACTACGAGTCACATCACATTCACATTTCTCTTTTTCCATAAATCAATTTACTTCAACGTAAAGGAAGAAACATGTAACATAAATGCAGTGACAAAAATCGAAAGGGAATTATTTTTTTGAATTATTAAAGTCTTGCTTTTTAACTGTTGTTATTGCGTTGAAAGTTTCACCCTGTAAACGACTCGGTTGAAAACACGATCACTAAAGTTCCAAGCTTCATGGTTGGTTCGTTCCTCGCGGCACGCGTTTCACATACTGACGGTTGTTCCTTATAGTGAGATCGGACTGATGGCGAAATAGTCGAGGGATCGGTGGTCGTGTCACGATTAACACGCGCTGGAATTAACGCGGTCAACCCGCTGCCAGAGGGTGGCGATGAATGGCAACGTTTGCACATTTTTCCTCCTGCATGGGCCATTAATTCTTCCATTAATTTAGTGTATCGATTGGACATTATTGGCGCAAAGTGTCGAGTAATAACTTATTTATATTGTTATCAGCCGATTATCCGATGAAAATGTAATAATTCAATTGGAAAACAAGTATGTAATATACTTGATATTTGAAGAACGAATCGTATAAAAATCATTGAACTTTCGATGGAGATTAATTAATTGATTCTTCATTGGATACTCAATAGTCGGAAAATTAAGTTACTTCAATTTGTTTAAACTTTTTCAAGCTTGTTCTCAATCGAGAATTATTTTAAATATTCAATTAATATATTGTTGCACTACTCGATCATTTTATTTGAGCCTTTAAACAGTAATCAGTTGTTAGGATTCAATTAATATATGGAGCATGAACTACACCCATATACAGACGAAATATGAAATAATATTTTAATAATATCCTGATTATTATTTATATACTACGATAAGAAATAATCGTATAATTTTTACTAGAGTTAGGACAATGCAGTATTACTATATTATTATTTTATCGTACTTTTTTATCCACAGCATGAGTCCCATCAAGCGTAGTAAACGTAATTATGCGTCGACTTTCTCATGAAAAATTTCAATGCAACTTAACTCCCCATTGATGTTAAAAGATAGCTATAAAGACAACTTACCACCCCGGAGGCCAGCTGTTGGCGGACTCGGCACAAAGCCAGAGCTTAACAATCGAAAGGAACGGTCCAACAAACAAAACTTACCCTCCGCGTCCCTTTCATCCCCTCGATAAGTTTCACCTGGTCCTCTACCCTGTGATTAAAAGTGAACTTGGAAAATTCTCGTTGGCCTGTCGATCCTAAATCCGAGAATCGTTAATTCGCAAAAACTAAGAGAAATACATATCTGTTCTTTTTATCCCAATGTTTATTATTACCTTTTTTCTATTTCTACATTTGTTAATCTACATAGAAAATTTAATTAAACCAATGTGTAGCAAAAATACAATTTAATCTCAAAACGATGTAAAAAATAATATTAGGACTGATTAACAGCGTATCAAATTTTAAAATTGCTCTTCCATAACAAACGGAAGATTGAAGCAATAAAAGCTTGAAGAAAGTATAATATAAATCGTTAACATTAAATTCTATAGAATTTATTTCCAAACCTTAAAGCTAGACACGTGTCCCATACCTTTTTGTTATAGAATATTCTACTAATTCCACTAATTCTTCTTTTTATTTCTTTCGTCTTCCTAAACATCTATACATTTTAATGCAATGCTTTTCTTTCGTTCCTTTGTCAGGAAAATTCCATACGAATTCGTTCTTTTCTCCAAAGTAACACGAAAATACCAGAAAATCGCCTCACCTTCCAAACCGAAGCTGTTTTGCATAACCAACCCCGATTGGACCGGTTCACGTAACCTGGCTAGTAAAGGAATGCACCGTGAGAAGAACAGTATTCTTATAGCCGTTTTCAGGACAACGAAGACTAAACTTTTAAACTTAGGGCGAAAGGTTCGTGTAATCAGACTGTGCATACAATGGACATTTTAACTAAACCTTCGTTATCGTTACGATAATATTTTATCTTTGAGAAAAAAACAAATTCATCTCGTTATTTTCGCTTTCGTCCTTTCGGAAATAATTTTCAATTTACATAGCTTGTTGTTTTATGATTACAGGAAGGTTTTTGCGTCTGTAAACTAGCTAGGTTTTACATCATTGGCAAATATTCTTGGGAATGGAATTGAAATTGTGTAACTAATTCGAAAGGGCTTTTTCGCTGAAAATATCTCTTAGGATAAATTATATATCGTAAATATGTTTCTGAACCATTAAAAATTTTTCAATTGCATTTATTATCGATTTTCATCGATTTATTATTTATTTCTTATCGATTTTTTGGTTGTGTTCCAAATATTTGAGGCAAATGTATAGATAATGCTAGTGTAAAAACGCCGGAATTCCGTCGTCTATATTTATTACCGATAAGCTATCTACGATAAAGCATCCAAAAGCAGACTCGTCTTATATGCATTCACACTTTCACACTGATTAATTTTTTTCTACTCAATTAACAGTGGTGCTTTTAAGCTTTCATATAGAAATTTTACTATTTTACTTGAATACATACTATAATAGTGTATTATAACAATATTCGATTCATACACTACGAGTAAATTTAATAAACAATTACTTGAAAAAATGATGAATTTCGTCTATAACTCGTGTTAAACCGGTACAGTTCCAATATTTTTATAATTTCCGTGTCCATTTAGCACTTTTCAATTATTCGATAAAATATAGATATAAATATCGATAACATAAATACGATAAAAATATTAAAACGAAACAGAATAAAATAACCAACAGCGAAAATGGCCACGTTAATATTTACAATGGTTTCCATATATACTTATAAGAAAGTTATTTTACTGCTTACGAAGTATAATTAACAATTTCTTTACGGCAACCGATTGTAACTTTATACTTTACATCCTGACCGGAAAGACTAAGAATCTGACCGTACGTAATACTTGCTAATATATATGCATTTGCAGATAATCATAATCTTCGTCCAATAAAAGTAATCGGTTTTATAAGTTTCACGAGGCATCAATGATAAAGGTCGTGAATTGTGCATTGAAAAACTCTTTGTTAATGATGAATCACCATTAGACTGAGATACTTTCTCCTATATCACGAATCAAGCTTACGCATTTTCATCAATTTGCACTAAACGATTTTCACATGCGTACGTAAATGATCATTTTTTTAAATATATGTACTTGCTTCAAGTTGTTTAGAATTTCAAAATTCTGTTTCTAATAGTAATGTCGGACAACCACTGGTGCGCGTCCTGAATGAACTCATTATGCATAGTACCAGGAGCCCATACACCATTTCAATTCAACAGTGCTGTCTATTCACGAAATACTACAGCGTCTGAAGTCGATTCTAAAAGCCAAAAGGCTTAAGTACGAATAGGTGCGTCGAAATAATAAATGAAAAAGATCCATCTGCAAGAAGAGAAGTCTTCGACGGTAGATATGTAAGTGCTTTTTAAAACATAACCAATTTTTTCATCGTCATAAAAATTTTATTTTGACGCGTGCGTTCTTTACATTTGGTTCCTGACGAAATGGCAATAATTTCAGATATATGTTTATAATTCTTAATTCGTTTATTTAATTGTTTCTAAACTTCTAAAAAATAAAAGGAATAGTAAAATCATGTGGAAATTGATTAAATGAGAACCTCTGTTAGATTCGACATGAATTGAGGAAGTTCAAATGCAGACAGACGGGACACGATGTCAAGATTTTTGACAGGGGCACGAAACAGCGGGGTGCACGTGTGGATCGAAACCAGACTCCGTGATAATAAACTACAAATACTATTTTTATAAAGGAGTCGTTACACATGTATCAACCGAACTGAAATATGCTGGGAACTTTCCTGACAACCTATCCTAATTTTCTCTTATAGGAAGAATTAACAATAAGTACAAAAAAATTCAAAGTTGCTAAATCCATTTTATGAAAAATATTTCAAATAAGAATTTTTTGTTCACTTATGATATATATCAAATAATTTTTCAAGCTAATAATGCTTCGCTTTAATATGCTGTATGATTAATAATATGCTTACGACATAGAGTAAATTCGAATAATACAGAACATATCAGGTACATATTTTAACACGGGATCTTTATTTAAAATAAAATCTTGACAACGAAAATATTTTATCACCGCGGTTCCACGTTTCCGGCAAGTCCTTCCGTCTTTTAACAGCGACACAGCCATACGTTAAGGAAATATTGTTATCACGTCGAAATCCACGATGTTTCATGTTATCGTGCTATCGTCGGATAAGATTTTCTTTGTGTTTTTTCTTACAAATTCAAAATAACGTTAAATATAACTTTTTAATAAATGAAATTAAAAATTGTGTTTTTTCAATATTATTTATTTTTTTTAACCTGTATTTCTCTCTCGTTGTACAAACGTAGCTGTTCATTAAATACAATTAAAAATCGTTTGGTTCGCTTAAAGCTTTGTTTCATTTCTCACCCGAACAAGAACAGATATGCAATAATAGCCGTTACTGACAATATCAATAGTTCGGTTGTTACTCTAAAACATAGATTTATAAATAACTATAATGCTTTTTTATCGAGGAATTCTCTTTTTGGTATTTTTAATAACTTCCTCGACACGTATTATTCGTACATTTCAAATCTCGTGGCTTCCATAACATAACACATTTATACAACTGCCTAATATTCTACAATAATTTATCGAAATTCGATTATATTCATTAAAAATATGTAATCAATGAAAAATGCAGTTTTGCGAAAAGGCGTAATAATATATTTACATACTATTCATAAAAATTGTATCTATCTATTGCACCCGTGTCTTATTATAAATGCAATGTATGTAATAAATGCAACATTTTATATAAGTACAAATCTTATCTTGAGATGTATATAACAATAACATTTATTGTGAATCAGGAATCGATATTGATACTTTAATTTCTATTATATATTAACTAGCTCAATCATTTTTCTCGAATAGTAGACGGTTTATGCGGTGTTCGGTTCATTTTAAAATATTTGGTCCATGATAATAAATGCAATGAGAAAATTCGATTTTCGTTTATTGGCACTTTTTACGGTTAGTTGAAAAACGATTTAAAGAATTCTCCATTATTAGATTTTCGAAAAGTTACGTACGAATGCGTGTATAAAATACGTAATATGTCAACAAATAAATGGCCCCTTCGTTTACCACTATGGCACTGGAAAAATTATTTCCTTCGTTTCTTTAGAATCAATATACTTTATTATAGAATCCGAATAATTCTTAGGAAAAATAAGTCTCGGTTTAAGATTTCACGATCCTCTCTTTAAAGTGACCTATATTCTATATATTATTTCTTTATATTCACATTGATTCGGTCATAGTAATGTATGTTACTTCTTTACGTTTTAATTACAGTCACTCAAGGAGTACAGTGCTTGTACCGTTGGGCTTTCTGTTCGATTTCCGCTAAATATTTCTCCATCTCTCCATTTAAAGAATCAACCTCCGCCATCAAATCGGATAGCATTCTTTCGTTATCTCTGTAAACACTCTCCATACCGTCCAAGTCCTTCAATTTCGTCGATGTATCGGCTGTCAACTCGGAGGCTTTTTGTAAGAGCTTCTTCGCCCTCAATATATTCCCTTTGCTCTTGTTTGCCCTCGAATTCAACGCTTCGTCCGCTTTTCTGTATTCCATAGCGAGTTCCTTCGTCTTAGCATCTACCTTTTGCGCTTCATCAGCTACTTTCCGCGCCTCGACCCTGATTTCTTCATTCAAAACAAAATCGTTTCTGACCGATTGCGTTTGTAATTGTTTCAAGCGAGCGTCCAAAGAGTCGACCGTCTGAGTGGTGCTGTTTGCCTGCATCTGAGCTCCCCTGGTCATCTCGGCTATCTCTTCCAAGTCATTTTCGAATCTCCTGACATCGCGTTCAGCTTGATCGATAGCTGCTTGTGCTCGATCTTGAGCCCTCTGAGCATCACTCAATAAAATTACCACTTTGTTAGCTAGATTTTGTTTCGCGATCGCTTCCTCTTTTGCTCTGTCAGCATCATTCTTTAACTTTTCGGCCAACTGAAGGTCGTCCCTAGTATCCGCGAGAATTTTCTCGGAATCGGTCAAGGAACCGACGATGCTCTTAATACGATCGGCTAATATTTTGATCTCGTCGGGCTTTAGTTTGATGTTCTTAGCCAATACTTCGTTGGCCAAGTCTCTGACCATAGCTGGTGTGGGTTGGTCCTCCTCCAAAATGTTACGGACTCGTTTGTTTATGTCAGCGAGATCTTTGCTCAAGGTATCGGTTAGATTACGAGCTCTTAAGGCGTAGTTGAAGGCATCTTGAGCATTCGACCTGGCTGTCGTTGCATCGCGTTTCACTTGAACCATCTGGACAAACAAAATTTGGATCAACATAGGAAACTTCGAAATAAAAGGTTCGTTTTAGCAAATTTATGAAACGAAATTGAAAAAATATGTCATAACTTACATTACGAAGTAACTGTTCTGCCTCGTCCTTGTGGTTCTTGATCTCAGCAGCCTGCTTCTTAGCTACGTCCAGAGCTTGATTAGCCTTGGTCACAGCACCCGCGTCGCAAGACAGTCCACCACAGAAACCACAACCAGCGCCACCACAGACGCTGCTGCAATCCGTTACGTTATCTCCACACATTTCGAGATTTAATCCTGGCATAATTCCATCAAAGTTCTTCAATTCCTCATTTATTTTATTCAATGACTCCTGGTTTCTCTCCTGTGCCTCTATCACGAAAGCACGATTCTTAGCTAACAAGCTCTCAGTATGTTTGCGGAATCTTTCAGCGTCAGCCAGAACGTTGCTAGTGTCGTTGGCCATTTTTTCCGCTTGTCTAGACTGTTCCGCCATTTGCTGGGTAACGTTAAGAGCGCCTAGGACATTCTCTTCCTGCAATCTAGTCGCATTTTCTTTAAGATCAGCAGCAGCTTGGTGCAAATTGTTCGTTCTATTTTTCAAATTTTTAAGAGCAGCATCCCCTAGATTTACTCTTTGACTGACATTCTCCAAAAGATTGTTCACTTCTTCTAATTTCTTGGTGGATTCTAATTTCTTATTATTCAAATCTATAGCCAAGTCATTTAATTCGTCCAAATCTTGACTTCTAATGGAAGCGTTACTGATCAGTGCTTGGACTTGATCCAGAGATTCGACCATGTCGTCGAATTCTTGGCTATAGACACCGGTCGTTCCAACCTTTTGAATTCTCGATGCCTCTTCGATCACAAGATTCGTCTTGTTTCTCAAACCAGTCAGCGTCAAGTCCCAATTGTCGAAACACTCTCCGCAAGGATTGCATTGAGGCGCATTTCCATAGTAGCCACGATCGCACTGATCACATTTTTCGCCACCGATTCCTTTGTGACAGACGCACATTCCTGTTTCTCTGTCGCACTGCTGACTGGCAGAACCGGTTAAATCACAATCACACGGATAACATTCGACATTAGGGTTTCCCCAGTAGTTGGTTTGACACTCGTTACAACGTCTTCCTCCGAAACCTGGTCTGCACTCGCAAGTACCATCGTACGGATTACATCTATCGACAAAAACAGGTCAAAGTACATTTTAAAAATCGATATTTTTAGGCAGATTTGTTTGAAAATATTTAAATATTTAATAAAAATTGGCATACGGACCTGTCGGAAACGCTCCCAACCGCGTCACACTCGCAAGGATCGCAACCTTGGCCACTGGCGATTCTCCAATGATTCTCTTCACAAGAATCGCAGAGTAAACCGATAACGTGAGGCAAGCAGGAACACTGTCCAGTTCGGTGGTCACAAGGACCAGCGTTTCTATCTGTACCCAAAACGTCGCACATGCAGTCCTCGCAATCCTGTTCTAGAGCATTTCCGTAAAATCCTGCCTTGCAAATCTGACAGTTGGTTCCATCAGTGTTGTAGAGACATTGAAGACAGCGTCCAGTTTCAGGATCGCAATTTCCGGGTCGACGTAAGTCCGTGTTATTGTTGCAATTACACGACTCACAGCTACCACCGGGAACTTCAGGATTACCGAAATAGTTCTCCGCGCAACTTTCACAACGTGGACCGGTGTATCCATCGAAACATTCGCAAATCACGTCGTGAGTCACCGGGTCTAGGGAACAACTCTCGGCGTACGAATGTCCAGAGTCTATGGTTCCTGTAAATTTGTGAAAAATTGGCGAATGAATAATACTTTAGTAAATAAAAATTATGCGTGTGGAATCTATACAAAAAAGCCGACAAGATACCATGGAAATTTTATATCTATATATAGTATATATAGTATATATAGATATAATATACAGTATAAATATATATAATATATAGATAAATATACAGTATAAATATATATATATCATTACTAATCTAATCCAACTTACCCGGACAAGGGCACGCTCTACATGGAATATCCACACCAATCCTAGGATCACCGTAATACGTCTCGATACATCTATCGCAATTGTGTCCAGTCGTGTAGTCCCGACAATTTATACAGGCGCCAGTCTTAGAATCACAACTTTCAGCATGACCATTACACTCGCACCGTTGACAATGAGGGAAATTCCAGAAGCCAGGCTCGCATTGACCGCAAGTTCTACCATAAGTATTTGGTCGGCACTTGCATCGACCTGTTTCAATGTCGCAAAAATTATCCAGCGCCCCTACACCATCGCAATCACAGGGAATGCAACCCTCCGGACTAAATCCGTAAGTACCAGGCGCGCAACGATCGCAACGCCTGCCAACAACGTTTTGTTTACAAGGACACGTGCCTCCGTAATTTTCACACAGCAAACTGTGCGATCCAGTCGGATTACACTCGCAAGAATGTGCTCCGTCATAAACGTAGTAACCGATACTATTTTGGTACTTCTTGCAAACTTCCGGGATATTATTCGTTATGGCGTTAAAATCGTTATAAAAATCACTACAATGATATATTTCGTATTCCTGCCGACGAAGTTCGCCAACTACCGGCGTTTTAAAGAAAGGAATGGAGTCTATTTTTGGTCTCAGAACGATAGAGTCGACCAAAATAGACGCGGACGGTGTGTCCATGTGATTATTGAATTTACGGAATTGTAACAGAATATTGTATCGTTTCCCTGCTTCCAAACAAACGGATGGTTGCACAACGACGCTTCTCGATCTTAAAGGAAGTTGCGCGTATAGTTGATCGTACTCTGGTCTCCATTCGGCACAAGAACCATTCGGATCCACTGGACTTTCTCTCTCGATGATTATTTGAACATTCTCCCAAGATCCAGCCTGAATTGGTTCATATCGTATGATGATATCGTACCATAAACTTTTACGTATATCGTCGATCGTGAAATTCAACACTGAACCTTCGAGCGCTTTCATAAAGCCAGTTCCGGTCCACGTACTATTCCTTCCATCGCGATAGGGCTCTCTTATCACCACTTGGCAATTCTAAAATAGATTGTATTACAAACAAAGTTATAGAAATATTTGCAAGAAAAAATTGTGTTTTATATTTCGGCAATCTATAAGTTGACTTTTTAATTATTTTTAACCAAAAAAAAATTGAATAGTTACATCGCTGGCTCTGGATAATTCACCCTCGTAAATGAGAAAGTCTAACGATCCAGTGTAGTAGCTTTGTTCAGGTTGGTTACAAGTTCTGCCGCTGACGTGAGGTCTACAGCGGCACTGGCCAGTGACTACGTCGCAAGAATTCTCATAGGAACCACCAGGATCGCAATCGCAAGGCTTGCAACCGTCTGGATCTTCCGAAAGTCCCCAATATTCTGGGAGACATTGGTTACAATCGCGAGCAGTAACGTAACGCTTGCAAGTACATTCGCCAGTCACCATGTTACATCCACGATTGTCGATGGTACCCAGGATGTTGCAGGTGCAAGCTAAACAGAACAATTTATTTTCACTTCTTTTTTAATTTTGGAAATTTATATCATCTGCTGCTTGAAAAATCTGGAGAAAAATTTAAACAGAAGTATCCTAAATTGTGAAAGAAAAATTCGTGCTGAACCGTTTACGAATCAATACCTTGACATCCCTCGGGATTTTCAGGATCGAAGTTCCAGAAACCATTTTTACAATGATCGCAACGACGACCTTCGACATTTGCTTTACAGTTACAGCGGCCAGATTCGCCTCCGGTGAGAGGATTGGTTATCGAATCGCATATACCGTCGTCCAAGGAACCACCTAGGTCGCAATCACAAGCTACGAACAGATAAGAAAAAAGAAAGTATAAAATTCCATTTATCATGAAGTACACTATGAAGAGAAATTTGGAGTATCGTTAAATTTCCCATAGATGTATTTTTATACATCTATTATTCGAAGTCTTCTAATGAAACAGAATCTACCAAAGATGTGATTGACAGTAGTAATAGATAAGCAACTTACGCAGACATGCTTCAGGATGAGTAATATCTTTGGTCACGTCGTGATAGAAGAATGGTTTGCAGAGTTCGCAGTTCTTTCCCATAGTATTGTGTTGACAGTCATCGCAAACACCGCCAGATACTCTTCCAGAATTTTCATAAACAGCTTCGTCGAAATGACAAGAGTTCGTGTGATTGTTACAAATACAAGGTCTACAAGCGTTCGTCTGCTTTCCAACAGCTGGTTTCCACGGAAGATCATTGTAGAAGTCTTGACATTTTTCACAATTCAATCCCGTAGTATTATGAGTACACTCGCATCTGCCGTGCACCATATTTTCCTCATCAGGAACTCCAGGAAGCGGAAGGCATCTAGATGCATGACCGTAACAGGAACAAGATCCGCGAATCACTATGTTTTGAATGGCATAGTAATATTTCTCTCGAATTTCTGCGCGGTCGTCGAGAAGATCGTCTCCTAGAGTGTGCAACCTAGTCATGTTTATGCGAAGGTTCGTTATTTTCAGTTGGTTCTGCACTTCCTTGGAGTAGGGGTTGTCTATCTCCAAATTCTGAGGCAATACTCTGGAAACAATGAAAAATTTATTCAATCGTTATTCGGATAATTAAAGTAATTGTGTTTAACACTTAGCCAACCGCGCGCGCCACAGCGAGCTATACGTTACTCACCGCGCTCGGACAAGCCAACCTATACGCTGTCCACCGCGCATTTTTCCAAGAATCGAGGACTAATGTTCACTACTTAAAAAACAAAGAAGTCTAAGAATTATTTAAGTGGTCAATTATATTTTGTGGTGATAATCTTATTTAAAGATTTCACATATTGTTTATACAAAACATGAAATCAAAAGTATATATTAAAAGTATAAAAAATATAGGTAAAATTAAGAACAGTAAAGATGACTAAAGATAAATAACACGACTTGAACGTGAAATTAAACATTCATAATGCATTTTAATATTTTTTTACAATGTGGTATCGTTAGATTATAACTTTATTTAGTCATAATCGATAATGTAACTTTTTAATTAATTTTAACACCACTAAATTGGTGTATTTTATCATATACTGTATTTATAAAATTTATGCTTTATAAAAGCAGAAAAAGTGGCGCAATTAATTGGAAGCAATTCCAGGTAAACAATAACTGATAATAACAAAAAAGAAGAAAAGGCGTTGCAAAAGTCAAAAAGGGAGATCTCCCCGTTCGGTCACGCAACGATGTATTTTACAGAGGGGAGATCTCCCTATTCAGTTGGCTAAGTGTTAATCCACTGAGAACCAAATTATTTATCATAATTTAAAAAATGTAAACATAAAATCATTTTCATCTGTCACACTTTCTTTATACAACAACGATTCTTAGTTATTTTCCATCAAAGTAATCATATACATAAAATCATATCTCGAATTACAAGACACGTATTCTGTAAATTAATCACTAAAAGATGTAATTATTAGAAATGTCAGTTACATGCAACGTATCTAAAAGCAGCGTTGTGCTATTGAAGTTAAATGATCCCTGGTTATCGTTATTTACATACCTAAAGATAACATCACCTCCAGACGATGGCGCCACGGCGGAATACCTCGTCTCGCAGATAACATCCGTCAGTCTCTGAGGTTGTTCCGTAGATACTCCAGGGAAGTACTTTTCGCAATTGTGCGCGAAGTATCGATACACTTGCCACGTTTTACCAAAATCGGACGATCGTTCAATCAACATCTTCGCCGGTCTAAACGTTTTGAAACGGATGATGCTGTGGGTGAAATGGAACTCCGCTTCCAGATCGAAGCGTATCGTTACGTTCTCCACGCCATTTTCCGCTTGCCACCAATTTTTACTGTTGGATTAAACGAGTAAAATTACGACGCCATTATGTAAGAATGATATAAATATAATTAATAGTACCAAAGTAGAAATTTTATTTTTCTTATTCAAGATAAGTGTTTGAATAGAAGTGATAAAAGATATTTTTGTAAAAAAGAAGGGAGAATTGAAAAACATAAACGTATAATTTAATGGATTACTTACTCGGTAACTACATTTTCGATGTTATGTTGCTTGTTGGGCGACGATGCGTCGCAAAAAAAGCACTTCTTCCGCTCCTTTAAATGCGAAACGATGCAGTACCTTTCAGGTTTTGTAAGACCGCAAGTAGATGATGCGGACAATCGATTTTTTCGACCGATTAATAAATTTCCTGTAGAGGGGTAACATGAGCTCTGCTCGCAGGGATGCTTCCTCTTTATTTGTGCGCCTAAAGAGAACATAATCGAATTTCAACAAATTTCTTCACGAAAGAAGAATCGAGTTAGCTATTATTTTAGTAATTTATCTCCATCCCCTTCAGCCAGTTCAAGTATCCTTACATCGTCAATTGGTAATTACGTTAATCGACTGTTTGTTATTTACACTGGGTTAACGAGATTCCCAGATACCAAAAGTTAGTGATCAAAAATATAGTGTCCAGATATAATTGCCTCAACCAAATTAAAAAGATACGAGGAAAGAAATGTAGGATTACTCGCTGATCTTTTTGACCTTCTGCTTCGAAAGATGAAACGTGAATGTAAGTCATCGACTTGCATAAGACAGGAAAGATCTATGTTAGATCGTTCGAACGATGTAGCAAAAATTATTTTAATCAACAAGAAATACTGGCGATATTAATCATGTACACCTGTGACAGTTTAATCATGTCATTCCATGTAGACAATAGATTAAGCAACGTTATCATTATAACGATAATAGAGCAGCTCTATCATGCTGGTTATAATTGTCTGTAAACAATGAGTAACGTGAGTTTTTGAAACCAGCGAGAACGGACTACCTCTTGGACTGTGAATGATCTGCCTTGGCCAATAATGGCGATCTTCGCTCACCTCCGTAGGTGACATATCTCCTCTCTGGATTGATCCTATAACACCCCGCTTTTATCTCCAATGCTCACTGCTATCCGATTCTACGTATTCTTACAAAGAATTTCTTAACGGTTGTTCCAAACTTTATTTTGATATAAATTCTTTAAAATGAAACTTTTATTTTAATGTATATTTTGGAGATCCAAAATATTTCCTATGTATTATGCCCTGTATATGTGTATATAAAAACTATATATGTATTGTAATTTATATCAGAAATGCTAATGTTCTCAAATTGAAATGAAATATTGATCATTGAGTTGCATTCACGGTTTGCCGATTCTTTTATTGTTTTTTTATTATTTTAAAGTAATCGAAATGATATTGAAACTCACCTCTGGCTGGAATAACCCTTTCCCTGCCATGTTGAGGCTCTGCGATATCTGAAAGCGGAAATGATCTGGTTAAAAAACTATTTTGTAGACTTTAATATCTCTGTACATGTTTTATCATTCGTCGTTTAAAACGATAAATGCAGACTATCTTACATAAAATAATCAACATGAATTCCTTTTACTAAAAATTTCCACGAAAATATGGGAAATCTTTTAACACTTTTTTTTTAATCTACAAATCTAAAGAATACTGCTCATTTTTTGGAGACGCTGGACATGGATAATAAATATAGGATGAAAATTAATAGCTACGATTTTTCGGAGAAAAGTTTAAACAAAGATAGAATTATTCAGTTATCACGTAGAGTTCTACTACCGGTTGAAGCTATCGCAAGTAACAACCGGATGTTTATGATGTAGCTTCTCTAGAGACCGTTAAAAATGAATGAAAATTCTCCAAAACTCATAAAAAATTACGTTTTATTGATTTTAAATTTCTGATAACTCTATTATATTATGTTATTCACTAATAAGAATTCTAACTTTTTCTAAATTCTTACGTTATTATACACAAATATTTCAATATAATTTGCATAAAATATTTCACCATAAAATTATTTTGTTCTATAACAGTTATAATTTTAAAGAAAATAAAATGCTACTAGATATCTTCCCATATTTTCTTAAAATATTTAAATTGTAAATGTTGGGATAAAATGGAAGATTTAAACGAGCAAATGCTTTACAAGAACATTTTTTAATGATCTATTGATGCTAAAGGCCTTTTGATTTTATTACTTGAGATTTCTAGAGCGCTTAGATTTTGGAGACTGAAATAAGCTTGAGAAATTCAGAAGAAAGGCAGGTCGAGGGGTCGAATCGCTATCTAATCGTGTGGATAAAGTGTCTTCCAGGCCACATTAAGAATAATAACTGGATAGCACTTAAAATCAAGACGAATTTCAACTATACTGTTTTAACCTAATTTTTTTTTCTTCTTGTTCAACCAGAAGCACATACCGACAATTGAAATATTCAAAGTAAATTTTAGGAAGCTTCAATTTTCTTTAATCAATCTTTATGAAAGAAAACTTCGTAATTTTACAAATATATTAAGTTGACACCGGGAAATTTTTATTCCAATTTTTTCGAAATAATTATTATCTTATAATCTTATTCTATCTTACAAAATTTTATTAAAGTCATGTATACAAATGATACAATACTCGATAAGTATAAATGCGAAAAAATTAATGATAACTGCGGCAAACATGTGTTGAATTAAACGTATTAATAAATAATACTTACCCGACACAATAATTATTGCAAGTAATAGTATTGCAAAAATTGCCTGAGAAAATGCTCGAGCCATTTTTGCTCCTCCCCCCTATCGTTTAAATTTCTTGAACAGAATTTAAGCCATCGGCAATATATTCTGGAAACAAAAAACATTTACTTTTTACAAATAAAATTTATTTCGTCTTTGAACAACAATGGCAAAATGATACTAAAAGCGATCATAGCTAAAATTTTTCTTTGAAGTTCGATGAATAACCAAACTTATCTCAAGGTAAGTCCATTCCAGAAAGATTTGAAATCTTGGAATTCTTATTTTCTTGAAATTCTATAGAGAAAATTTCCTTTGAACGCTGTAGATTTTACAATGTGTTTCTGTCAGTCAGAAAGACTTATGTCTTTCCAGTATCTGATATTTACTATTTTTTTTGAAGAGGTAATGAATCACCACGGTTGTAGATACCCAGTGAAATTTTATTTTCAATGTGTATTTTGTGTTATAAGAGCTTCCCAAAAAACTAGAATTCAAATTTCGTCAGTTTTATATCAATAATATTAGTTGCTTTCACATAAATTTATAAACCTAGTAAACAAACATAATGCTCGCATATTAAACAATCTGAGCAATAAATAAGTGTAGGATTTATCTACAATGTATTAAGAATCACGATGTTTGCCATACATATTTCGAATCGTCAATGAGAAATGAGAACAAAGAACCATATTAGCTATTACTACATTTTTATAAACGATAATATATATAAAATTTTTTAGTCTTTCGATTATATAATATTGGCGTATAAAAAGAATCACTACTAATGCACTTCAGTTTTGTAAATGTTTATCGCGCATAGTTCAATGACCAAACGCTTTCGTAGATCTGGAACGTCTGATAAGTTGTTAAATGTTCACGTTCAACGAACATCTTTTTTTTTTAATGTTTTAGATTCGAATATTTTAAGTAATGTAATTAAGATCGTCCTAATTCATTATTTTAGCAATATATTAAAAAATACATATATTATCTCCCATATAAAAAAGTATCCTATATTCAAGACAACTTTATATTGAATGTAATAATCACAAATATTGTATATCACAAATATTGTCTTTGTTATATTATATTCAAAATATACTACCTCTACTATACTACACTCAAATATTACTGCACTTTATTTTATTCCAACTTCCTTATTCCGAAAAGTTTTACACATTTCCATATAAACAAATACTTCTTATCAAACCTATATCTTAAATTTAAAATTACAAAACTCTCAATTTGCAATTCTAAAATTTCAAGCTAATTTCTAAATCAATTTACACTTTACATATCAACAATTTTTGGTCATTCGATATTTCTATTCCGAAATGGTACCTATTGTTAAACGTCAAATTCTTCCATGCAATTATCCAGAAGGACAATGTCAACAACTAATATTTGCACAATTTATAAACCGCGTCTAATTAAAATCACACATACGCATTCACATACATATATGCACATAAGCTTTCTTTCGTATCTGTCAGATTTTTAATACATCATTACTCGACAAAAAAAAAGCAGTAAGCCGTTATTTCTAAAGTGATGAGGCTTACAGACAAGTAAACGATCCTGATACGGCCGAGAGCGAAGCAGCGTCGAATGAGGAAATGAGAATAGCAAGAACAAACTGCGAGAAACGTCTTACCTAACTCGGTGTATCGTGTATCTCCCTTGAGAGAGTGTCTCGTGTTGTGACCTGGCAGACGCCTCGATAGATCCACGACGAGAATCGAACGACACAAGTAAACTGATTGAGAAGCCAATGATCCAGAGTGCACTCGATCCCCGCGATACACCGTTCCGATCAATGAGATGAGGAATGGACGAGAGACAAAGTCGTTGTGAACGCCTCTGGTGACGCGCCTCTCTCACGGTGTTTCTCGGTTAAGGAGAACCTCCGACAGTGGCCAGTGCCGTACGTAGAATGAGGTCCCTTCTTTGCCGGCTCGTGACGAGGGTGCTGACACAGGCTGAGGGGCAAAGCGAAGTTTCTTAGAACGATACCGGAGTAGGGGAACGAATGCGGGGGCGTCTATCAAGGAAAGGTTTACTTAGGGATTAGCCGCTTGCAATAATTTTATCTACAAACGAGGAGTCTCGTTTTGTTTCTCTTTGTTTATTTGATAGATTAAAGGATCCTAAACGAAATTAAACGAAAGGTTGAATTGAGAAAGATGGACGAAGTGATTCACCGGTTATTATAGTTGGCTTAGACTTAATGGCAAGTCAGAAAAGTTGTGTATTTATTAGTTTCGAGGATTCCATTCGTGGGAATTGATGTATTAAGTTTTTAATTAGAGGTCTGAGAAATTGTTTTGTGAAAGGTATTTAAAAATTCTTTAAAAATTTATATACTTACATTTGTGTATATTTTATATGTATATTTTTTTTATATTTTATATGTATAAAATTAATAGAATCTTTAACAATAAAGCAATATGATCTTTAAAATACCATAATCACTGTAAATTATTAATTTCAGACTATGTACATATGTATATTGAGCAAGCTTTTGGTAAACCATCGTGTTCCGTTTAGCCCATCATGCACTAAGAGAAACAGCTTAATTTATGGCACCCTCAAATGTCTTCTCTTTTTCTTCTTAAAATCGAGGGTGACAAAAGTTAGACGATCGCTCCAAGCGTCAAGGTTTTTTTTATATATACATACATATATGTATGTACATATGTACATATGTATGTACATACATATATGTATGTATGTTAAGAGGAAGAGATAAGTTATTATTATTTTAAAACTGAAAAACTAGATTGTCTCTGTGTAACAAAAATTATATCCGGGCATTAGTAATACGTAAAAAGTTATCGTGTAAAAATGCAAAATTATTGCTGATATAGTAGTATATGTACATACATAAAAGGTACATAATACATAAAAGATTGCTGTCCTGTGATATTCACAAGGCGTTGTGTCGCGCTGCGGTGTCCATTACATCAACCAGTTGGCTACAGTTCACATGTGCAGCACACTTGTATTCGGTTTCCTTTATTTCTTTTCGCTTCGGTTTATATCTGGCACACCAAACTGTTGAAACTGACTGACTGACCAGTATCTCGGTTGTTGGCTATAATCGGAGGTCTTTTCTACAAAAACGACTTAGTGCAATCGTTTGAGAAAGTCCCCTCCTCCTTTTGAATTTAGATAGAATTACAAATATCTACGATTCTTATAACATATTAAAATTAATTAAAATATTATGCAAATAGTATTGATAAATCTTTAGTATCTACTGCCCAAGGTTATATAAAGGTTATATAATAAATTGTTTAAAATTGTATCTTTTTAATCTGCCATATTTTGAAATATCGACTAATTTTGTTTTAAGTTCAAAATGGAACAAGAATACAATGACCTTTATAACAGAAGTGCAATAATGAAGTAGAACTCGTACACGCGAAATGTGACAAACGAATGTGATCATCGAAAAGGAAGGAAGAGTAGTGTGGGCTGTGTTATCACTATAACGTATCCCGGTTATGATAGTAACGTACGATTGTCTCCTCATTCTTGCCATTTCTCTTTTACATGTCTTCCCTATTCTTTTTTTTTTAACTAACACACCGACACAGAATCAACGACTAATAAAATCACCCATACATTCGATAATTAATTTTTAAAAGAATTCCCTGAAATATTTATAATTGATATAACAATTCTTTGAAAACTGTTCAAACGTACAAATAACATTCAATAATAATAAAATTATTATTTTAATTGGCACTAAAACAAATGTAACATCTTTATTTTGTAAAATAAAAATTAAATTTTGTTTGTGTTATACATTTTTTTAATAATCATACAAAATATAACAAAAACATTAATGTGTAAAAAATATAATTTTATTACAACTTGGATTCATTAGTAGATTCATTAGGAGATTCATTAATAGATTCATTAAGTAGTAGGTCTATATAGGCATTTGCTATCAAATCTTCATGTTTTATACCTAATTTAGACATTAAGTCCTGAGCAATCTTCTCACCACTTTCTATATCCTGTTCATCAGTCAAGACTACCTAAAATAATGACACTACTATATTATTTTACAGGTGCAAATGTGTAATGATCCATTCCTTGTGGTTCTACGAACCTCTAATTCCAAAAAAGTTCCTAAACCTTCAACATCATCAATATGTACACGAGTTTGACCAATCATATACAATTTTCTAGTCTTTTTTACAATGCCTAGACGACCATTTGATGCACTTAAAATATTTCCAACATGACTACAAGCAAATTTGTTTAGGGTTACTTTTTCATAATCGCAAAGCTTTGGACCAAACTTATTAGATCTTCTGTAGTAAATTAATTCTCCTGAATCATCCTATGTGAGAAAAATATTTATCTTATTACATAATTAGATGATTGTTAAGATCAATAGTAGTAGTTATCCTCTCATATTTTACTGTGTCATTGAAAGCATCGTCATTGCTTTTTGACCTGTTTTATCTTTTGCATCTGGTTCTAATATATATTTCTATCGAATTGATAATTACTGTTACATGAAGAGGGAAGGAAATAGAAACAGGAATTAAAAAATGTATAACTATTTATTCTCTAAAACCTTGTATAATAAACACTGTTATTTATATGTATATAGTTTATATATATATATACATATATATATACATATATATACATATATATATGTATATAGAAAAATAAGAAAGTAACAATCCTATGTAAAAACGTAATTAATTTCTTACTTGGAATTTTCGTAATTTTAATCTTCCTCCTTCCTTGACTTTAAAAAAAATATCATACTGTTTCATGACTTTCACGATACTGTTCTGCTTTGTTAATTGTACAACTCGAGAAATCTTAAGGTCTGGATCATCAATTTTTGCTTTTATTTCAATATTACGCATTGTTAATGATTTATAATAATAATTATTGTATTTTGATATAAATCACTCACGAATACTGGTTTTGTATACTACTTTTGTACTCGATACTTAAACTACCATAGACGAAGCATAAGATAGATCTATCATTTAACAGCTCAACACGTACATTGCGTCACATGATTCAAAGACTAGCCAAACTGTTACCATTTTCGTATCACTTCCAACATTACCGATCTAACGCAGAGTAAGTTTAATTTATCACAGAAAAGATATATTTTTTTATATAAATGACATAAAACGATATTCATTTTACCAATTTCAGTGGTAGGATATATACATATATATGATTATCTATATAAATATAATTATATATATATAATATAAATAATATATATGTAATTTATTAAACGTAAATTTGTTATATGGTCGGTGTTTTGGTTTCCATGATATTAAATTGTACGAGATGCTAGATCTATGCAGTATATCGTCTATGATTAAAACCTAACCAATATCTCTCTACCAACATAAACTTAGCTAAACAATTTGAAGATTTGAATCAAGACGAGATAAAATATGAATTTAAGTTTGAAAATTTAAAAATTTGAGTGGGAGTTTGTAATCAACGTATTAACCTTCTCCTTCTGACTTCTAAACATTTAATCCGAAATAGAATAAATGAATCGCATCGCTGTAAATGGAATAAACTAAACTAAATGAACTAATTAACAAAATCAAACACATACCAAATTAAGGTAAAAGCAAAATAGTAAAAGAAAATAGAAAAGTAAAGAATTCAACAACCACAAAATTGATACAGTTATCATTATCAATTTAATATGTTATAGGCGACGTTATTCTTATATTAAATATTATGTAATATACAATGATGCGCTTGAAAATGATTTTGCTCTAAAGGAAACGTAATGTTAAAGCAATCTTTTACGTTTGCTAATAGACCTTATTGTTTCTTTCTTTCCGCTTAGATCAGCAGACGAACTCCTTTTAAATTCAATAATTGTATGTATTATGGGTATTAGTTTAAAACTTTTTTATTTTTTTCGTACCTTTAAAAAACTAGCAAATAATTAATAGCATAATATATATAGATTGATTGGATCTCTATATTCTACAATAGGTTGTTTGAAGTTTTGGTTAAAATTTTATTTCATTCAAAGTGCGAAAACAATCGTATTAACGTCCTTAATTTTTTATCGAAAGTATGTTATCGTTAAAATAAATATCGTATCGAGAAAACTAAAACATCGATTTTAATCGATCATGGTGAGTATTCAAAACGATATCATATATCGTTTTTATCAATCAGTTTTTTAATGAAATGAAATAGTAGTAATATTAAATTAAAAATGGTAGAAATTACCGCAGCGTATATTGTTTTTTCTTAAATATAGAACAGGGATGTCTATTTGCGCGTCACCTTTTAACTCTTTGAGGTGGCCGTGTTTTAGTGAGAGATAAAAGAGCGGAAAAAATGCTCAACAGCAACGCAATTTTTAATATTTAGGACATCCCTCAACGTATTTTAAACGTAGAATAAATAATGAACTTTTGTTCGAGTTCAAATATAGTAACGGTAATCCGATAATCGCAAAAAAATTGAAAAATTAATAAAACAAATATATTTAAATAAAAATTGATTCGTAAATTTTTTCGTAATTCGAATTATGAGATTTTTTATTTTTATGTTTACATTTTTCCGAATTTGTTACGCGTTATAAGTTTAAATAAATGAATGCATCTTGAATGTTTCTCAACCTATTGGTTTTAACAGTATTACACATACTATCAATCATAAGTTCGATACCACCTCTTAAGGAATTAGTTTACAGAAATTTTAACAATTCACGCGCAGATCTATCTGTTACTTAAAGAAGAAAAATTCTTCCTACTTCTATTAAAACGACCACTTTTAACTGTGTAATTTCTAATCTACATGCACTTCAAACGTACCTGTCTTTGAATTCTAGTGCATTATTATTATGTGTCTCATTGCTCAAAATAATAATTAAATCGAATCAAACTATACTGCATATATATACTGCATGCAGGTAAACAATAATTACTTGTGATTTGTAAATATAGCTGTTTACTTACTATCCTTCAAATTGTAATACTGAAAAAGATAGTGTTAATCCTATATTACCAATATGTATAATTAACTTATATTTAGATTAATTTTATATTTTCCAGGGCCCCCTCCGCAACGCGCATGGTACGATCATCGTGGGTTTTAGTCGGTAAGTCCGACATTACCACGCGGTCCATGAGGAGTTCCCCGCGTAAAAAAAAGTTGATTTTATATTTATGATGTACTATTTGCGTGTGTGTACAACTAAAACAAGAACTTTAAGAAAAACCATGAAATGTCTGAAATATTAAGAAATATAATATACACTTTAGAAAATATAAAAACTTTTATGATAATAGGTAAAGGTGGTAATCGGAAATAAAACTTATGATCCATAGTATAGATAAACAGTAAAAAATTCAAATATAGAGCTGCATAAAGTTTATGACAGTCAGAAATAAATTTGGGCACCCCTTGTACGAAAGACCAAAAAGAGAAAATCAGTATGACACATTTACGAGTAAACGTCATCATATTTCGGCCGGAGTCGTAAATATAGTATTGTACCAGTTTTCTCAAACGAAACAAGTGTTCTGCTACGTCTATTTGCTGTACAAGTGCGTTCAACGCATAGCGTTAATTAAAAGTCTTCGAACCAGAGTTATGTAAAAATCCGTAAATACTGGAGATTTGAATTAGGTTAAATAACGTACTAGAAATCCATAATTCTACAATTTTTCGACATTTATAACATAACTGATTCGAATCTTTCTATTCGAAACGTTTAATTTAAGTCCATTTTACGTTACGTTTCATTCAATGTTTCCCGTATTTTTGTGAACGTTTTTAGTACTGCATTCTCTTCTCTTTCTCCTTCTTCTGTTTAATATCATGACTACATTATACATATATATATATATATAATATATATTTATATTTATATTATATATAAATATAAATAATAATTTATATTAATTATTGTAATTTATATTTATATTATATATAAATATAAATATATATATTATATTGTATATCTAGATTATTTATGTATATAGATATGTATCTATAAATGTAGACTATATATATATATATAGTCTACATTTTTTATTCATTCGTGCCACCGCGATAAAATTTCGCTAAGAAAGATTTAGAGTTTAGAATTTTATTCTATAACAATTTTGATATTTTTTCATCGAAGTTTCTGAAACGACATGTATTTCACTTAAATTCCGTATTTTGCAATTACTTTGATATCTTAGCACTGTGACATATGCGGTAAACATGTTACAAATAATCTCGGAAGCAAAAGTTTCAAAAATTACAACGAGACGATCAAGCTTTCTCGGAACAAGGATATTCATTACAGAAACGTTTTAGCTGTAAAGATATGAGAATAATCTTGAGTAATATCTTCTCGTATTTGATAATCATCGTTAATAAACGGAAAGACAGCGAGCAGAATGTAACGATCTTGTTACAACACCTGTCCACTGTTAATTTACTAGTTAGTTTAATTAGATTTACGTTAACAATTGTACAGTTATCAATTATTAACAATTAATTCAGCGACATTTATCACCAATGATTAGGTTCTTACAACAAAACACGTGTTATCTTTTAACAATAGTATAGTTATAAATTTAAAACAATTTAATAGTAGATTCTCGAATATTTTAATATGCTTTCTCAATATTTCACTTTTTGTAATCTAATGTGAGACGATTGTGAAATTATTGAACAGGTCAAACGGTGCATTCAAACAGTTCCATATTCCACTTATCATGAACGAATATATATGCAAATTCTTCGATACAGTCATACAGCCTTTAATATTCACTCAGACGCATCGATCACCGTTGACTACTGTTTCACGTATCTTTTTTCTCTTTTTTTCTTCTCCTTTCGTTCGCTCGTAATGAAAAGGATAAACAGCGTATTAATCGATGCCTTTAAAAGAATACAATTAACGATCGCTTATTTTCTCGTATCACTTTTCTGCTGTTATTTTGTTCTCATTTTCCTTTGAGTTACGATTCGATAAATGAACGCACAGTTTATATTTGTAATCAATGGATTTTATTATACGAAGTATATATCACGTGTATTCATTAAGTAGAGTGGGTTGAAAATAACGGTGCAATGGAGAAGAAAGTCAATTTTTGTCCACAAAGAAAGAGTTAAGTTTGATACTTTTTACTTCCATTCAAACATAAACTCTATAAAATTATATATACAAGACCTCAACAATTTTTCCGATTTTTAGATTTTTCAAAATACTTTGAGCAACGTTCCTTTTTTATAAGAAGAGAACGCTTTTGTTTATTGCTTCTACACGTTCTTCTTCATTGTACCAAGATTCTTCCATCTACTCTATGCAACTTGAAACCCTCGATCTCTACCACTGTTCTATCAATTAGGGCAACGACCTGAACAAAAACAAGCATATCAATGAAGATTCACTTTCAGAATCGACTTTCGATCTGTAACACTTTCTCAATCAAAACATTGTATTCGGCCGTATCCTTGAAGAATATAGCTACGATCAGAATTCGTTTCAGTATCTTCTTCCAGCGTCGTCTCTTCCTTTTCGTCTGATATCTCGTTTTTCAACATCGACGTTTCCGTTTCTATTTGTTCGAGCTCGTTGCAATCGGTTTCCACGATAGCTTAAATGTACTCGGCGAACATTATCCAGTAAGTTACATTTAATACGGCGAATAAGAAAGGGAAGAAGACACGCGAGACTCGATCGATGTTGAGGGCACGCATTCGCGCCCTTTGGGCAGGTGTAGGGCCTGGCGGTGGACCGGTTGTCGATTTCTGCGATCGGCCGGATAACAATATTGTGTTCTCCTGCGTGATAACGATCGCAACTTGAACTGCCGCTGTGCAGACAACGCTTCTGTGCCTCGGAGCCGCGGAGAGATGAACGCGTGGTCGATGACGCGGTGAAATAATTTTCGTACCTTCTATAGAGGAGTCTTCTAATTTCTTTCTCTTCTTTCTCTTCTTCACCGCGCCAATAAATGTTGGGCTAAGTTAACTTCAATATACTTGAAAACTCCCTAGAGTTCAAGAGTGATAGGAACTTTCTCCGTTTCACGGACAGCACGACTTTCTTTGTTTTACGAACAGCCATTTTGAGAGACGCTCATTTCCCAAACAGACGGTCAGAGAGCAATATCAGAGATAGACAAAACCATAGAAGAAAGAGTAATTATTCAAAACATTAAGGATTGATGGAGAAAGATCGGTAGCTCAGGACGTTGAAAATCGATTCTCGATTTTCAGACATCAGAATCATCACCTGAATTACCACGTGATTAACGATCTTACATACTTTTTTTTCAAAGTTGCAGATGTTAACATAAAATTGCTCTAATATCTCTTTCGTAAAAGCACGATGAAGTAAAAAATATCATTGTATCTACATTTTATGATTCTTAAAGAAGATGACTGTGTTTTAGCTATCGATTTGAATCAAAGTTTATTTAATTTCAAAGTTTTTGCAAAGTAACAAGCTTCTTCAAATAATTGTAAAAACTACTTACGTTAGAATTATCTTTAAAAATATCCAACAACTATCTGTCTGGGATATTATTTAAGACACGATAAAAAGGTATCAACATTTGTTGTAAAAGATGATACGATGGACGTAAAACGTTATAAATTTGGATAAATCAACTTTCTTTAAGCCAATCATACTTTCTACGCAATTTTCAGAGACGCAAACGATAGAACGAACTTTTATCCTCTTTCTCCGAGGCACAGAAGCTGTCTGAGTCATTTAGATGTTCATCCAGGCGTTACCTTAGTAGCGATGTCGAAAATTTTATCGAGCTTTGCGGCATCGGTGCCGCTGGAAGATGGCGGCTGAGGCGGGGACGCTGGTTTCGGAGGCGTATCCGAGTCGCCGAGGACGATGTTGACCAAACAATACTCCATCAACGCCATGAACACGAAGACCGTGCAAACCGACATGAACGCATCCACGGCCTTTAGGTACGAAACAGGAGGCAAAGAAGCTTGACTCTTCGCGTGTTGCGTCGAAAGGGTCAGCAAGGAAGTTACACCTAGCGTTACCCTGGCTGGCGCCGCTTCCGGTTTTATCCAAAAGGAAACCCACTACGCAAGATATAAGTAACTGATTTCGAAACAAAGGTAACGTTATAAATGTTACAAAATTAATAGGAAAAGTATTAAAATAAATGATAAATTGTCCTCATAAGAGTTAGAAGTTAAATGAAGTATAATTAAGATCGGATCAAAAGTTTGAAATATGAAGAAAGAGATTATATCTTTAAGAAACAGATCGATTAGTCTATATTTAAATACGACAAAGTAAGATTGCAGGATTGTAGAAATGAAATAAAAATCAGATTAATCATTATAGAAAAAATATCTAGGATGTTAATAATTTTAAAAGCATAGTGTGTTCTATGATAACAGAAAAACAAGACATCTTTTATTATCCGTATTTCAACTTCGGACTTACCGACATGATAACGATTAGACAGGTAGGAACGTAAGTATGAAACAAGTAATAGCCAAGTCTACGTTTCAAGACGAACACTACCTCGAGGCAAGTGAAGTTACCTGAACATTAAAAAGTTTCAATTAATTCTATTAATTCATCTACGCTCGACTCTGAACCTTTCTTAATAACGCGAAGACACGCCAAATATCAACATTTATTCACGAACAACACCATTCACACGAAAGTCACTTTCAAGCGAAACTGATTCTTGGTTGACGTTCCTCTTCGATTTCGATTTAAAACAGTTAATTAGGAAGGAAAAGAGCGTTCTTTCTTCCATGGCTAAAAACGACATCGACGCGAAGCGTCACTTACCAGTAGAGTAGACTTGCGTGCAGTCGGCCGTGTAATTCTTAACCAGTTGCAGCTGTGGCAGCTCAATGTTTTCATCGACGACGAGTGGCACGTCAGGATCCCATTGGAAGATCATTTCATCCGTCGTGTGCGATACTGTTGACCGAGTTGTTTTGTCCTTGTGAAATGGCACGGCATTCACTCCGTAAAATTAAAGGAATATTCATGCAGGTCTACGGTACCGTTCCGAAATGAAACACGATTGTCCGATCTCCTTTGACTCAACTCGATTGTCGCTAATATTGGACGTCTTTCGAGGACTTTTTTACTCTATATCAGCGACACCGCATTTTCTATCGATATCTATCGATCATTTTCCATGTTTGCTTCAAAGACGTGACTATGTTTTAAGGAATCGTGATGAATTGGATGGAAAATTGGAACGCGGATAAAAATGTATTATCGAAAAGTGGAGATAAAGTAGACTGTGTGATAATAATAGAAGGAAATCGTAAAAAGTCCTGAAAATTGTGTATGGAAGAAACTGTAATGAATTAAATGGTAAGATTAGAGCAAAGATGATGAAGACCAATCGTTATGAAGTGAGGATAAAATAAAGTGTATGGTAACGATGGAAGATATAAGAGGAAGTTGCGCTAACATTCTATTTTACTACAGATAAAATATAAAGTGAAGGATTTAGAAGTTGATATAGAGGGAAAATGTCACTCACAGCTTTCCATTTGTAATTTACACTCTTGCGTGTCGTGAGGATAGATCAGGAAGTTCATGGCACAGGATAACTTCAGCGTTAATCTAAAACATCGTACAAAAATTTTGTTTCTTTAATGAAGAAAAAGAAGAGACAGAGGTGAGAAATAAAAGCTTTCTAATCAAGAGCTAAAACAAATTATGCTACTATTACTACCATTGTAAAAGTAGAATAAAAATGATCGACAATAGTATTGAGAATCTTGGAGCTTTTGTTTTCTTACTTGACCATGTATAAAATAGTCTTGTCTTTGTACAACCATAAGTAATGATTCGGTATAGTCATCGTTTGAAAAGTCACCGATTTGGCATTCTTGAAGAACGAATCCGGCCGCCACATATTCTTCAACCAATCGACTTCCAGCAATCTTGAACGATACATTTGATCATTTTTCACGTATATTTATAAAGCACAAAAAAAATAGTATAAAGAACACTATGCCTAAAAATATTTTCCTTTAACTGGAATTTTCGACTAAGAAAACAATATTTTTTAAATTAAATCATGATAATTCCACATACCTGTATTCAGATGTCATATTTTCTGGCAACCGTAGTCTGTTATCTTTCCAAGTTTGAGCGAAGAATATATCAGCTGCATAAGTCTGCAAAAGTAAATCACGAAAATCGACATATCAAAGTTTAATATCAATTACCCATTAAAGTTTAAGTACTCTAATTTCTTTTGTGAAACAGAATATAGCATTTACGATTAAAGTAAACATTTTGAAATCATTTCGGCGATGTAAAAATTAATCTCTTTGAACTTGAAATCATATCCATGTTAAGGCCATAAGCAGTGTAAGAACGATATAATGGTTAATGAATTTAAAAAAGCCTTTTAATTTAAAAATTGCATCTTACCATTGAATTCTCATCTATGGAATCAAGACCCATAACAGTAACATGGAAATAAACGATAGTCGCCTGTCCATCTTTCTTTGGCGGTCGCATTTTATCGTACAGTTTAGGATCTTCCGGCAGCAGATCGAAGAACTCCAAACTCCTCCTGAAATTTCGGGTCGCAATTTCAAAAAAGTTCAGACATTTTGTTAATCGAATCATATAATCTATGTATAAATTTCCACATAAATATTTTGTGTTAATAGTAATCCATAAATCAGAATTATCCTCATATCTTGTTAGCACTAAAATTTTATAACGAAACAAAATCTTAAGCGATTTTTCTCGGATTCACTTTCAGAAATTTGTTTCACAAGCGTTTCACTATTTTCTAACTTGCAGTTTTCTAACGTCGCGAAAGAAAAATGAGATTTCACTGTATGTTTCAATGTTTCTTAACACACTGTGTACGAAACACACGAAGCGAAAAATTACGACTGAAATTCATAAAAGCTCAGAACTGCTTCTCCACACTCTCTAGCGTTCGTTTATTATGCATCGTTGATTATCTTTTTACCGTTTTTAACACTTTGCTTTGCGACACTTTAATATCATACACATATTTGCACAACTACTTGGAACTATCGTAGGTATTATCAAATTATTTTGACATGAACAACAGTTTTATTACACGATACACACTGCGCTTTATCGACTTCACTGCAATTTTGTTTAATACTTTAAACTTTTACTTCCGAATTTCTTCGAAAGCATCTCAAATTCTTCGTGGTGATTTCATCGGGTTTGGAATCCTTTGTTTGCGGTGTTCTGAAGATTTCATATACCGACTAAATATAATATTTTATTTAAATTTGAAAAAACATGTAGATGCCTACATTAATAATTTTTACGTATGTATTATTGCTATTTTTTCATTGGAAAATGAATAATTGAGAACATGATATAACTAAAGGAAAATTCATTAGAAGTAATCAAAAAATATCTACGTGTTACAATTTCCTGAATATTATTCTGAATATGAAAAAATTGATATTTTGCTAGTAAACAAAAAGCATTACAATTTTGTTCCAGATTGTTTATCGAAAAAAACCTTATTAGAACTAAAATTTTACTCAAGGAAATAACAAAAATTTCCACTTAGAAAACCAACAAACTCTAAGACACGGAAAAAATATAACTGCAAAAACAACGGTATTCGGTATAGTTATTGCATCTTTGCGTCAGAGAATCCTACATTCGTGGGGAATATTTCTTACCAACAATAAATTTCCTACGAACAAATTACTCGTAAAACAAGAAAATTCTACAATTACGTCCCTTCAACGAGATATATCGTTAAGATGTTGGAATTCCCGACAATGTTGCTACAAAGATATAAACCGAAGGAGAGGATCTGGCCTTGCGGAAGAGCTTAAGATGGCCGGCAATGTCGATTGTAAAAGCGGAAGAGGAAGAGGCCATCTACGGAGAAGAATCTTACTGAGCGTCTGCGGTGCGTCCGAGCAGGAGAAGAAGCACGATCGAGAAAAGGATTGCGGAAACCATGCTGCCTCCATGCGTCTCATCCATCGACATTCTTCGTCGATCAGCTCTCAGCGCATTTTCCTTGTGGCAGAAGCGGAACGAACCAACAGCGAAGCGGAAAACAGCGAAAAAGGGTTCCGGACAGGAGAGACGACAGACGAACAACGAGGAAGAAGGCGAGACGGAAGAGAAAGGAGAAAAGAACGTTGTTTGCGGCAGCCCCTGGCTAGAAGACAAGGCGGTTCTCAGTTGGTGACAGTGACTGCGATTCCTTTGCTTCTTTCTTCTCTCTTCCCCCGACCGCTATTCCCCGAATCGCGAGGACGTACAACCGTCGACTGACTTCTTCAAACGACTTTGCCGAAGCTGCAGAATCCTCATCGTTGCTTCGTAGAGAGGCAGAGGTGGAGGTGGATGCTCGATGGTAGCGCGGTGGTGGTAGCGATGGAGGTGGTGGACCAGCAAGTACCACCGGAGGTACATCCCAATATACCTCGCCGCCACCCCGCCGTTTCTTCCTCTTAACTCGATACAGAGGGATGAAGAAAGGGGAAAGAAGGGGTAACTCTCTCTCGCGAGCTTGGTGACGTGTACAGAAAACGAAGACAGGGGTTGGAAAGGGTCGAGAAAGAGAGAGTACCGCGCGAGGACCGACGTGTTGAAAGAAGTGGTGGTAATCCCCGGTGGGTCCCTAAAGCGTTACGAGATGGTTCCGACGACACGAATTTACTCCAATGCGGCATGTCCGTGACATCCTCCGCTTTAGATAGGTGCCGTAATCGCGCACAACTCGCAACACACTCCACCACCGCATGCTAATTGCCACGATGAATACTACGAGGTAAGAATAACGCACCGATGAATAAGGGACCATGCGGAATTCGCACGTGTTTCGTTCGCCCGCATCGCGTCGTTACATCATGATGTCATTACGTATTTTTCTTCTCAGTAGACTTGTTTCCTGGAATTTTAAAGAGCACTTGGGATTTAATGCTGTTTACAGAAATTATTAAGCCGTTGATAGAATAGCACAAATTAATTTCTCACACTCACTTTCTATTCTATTCTCTGTTCACAAGAACATCATACTTAAAAGCAACACGACAGAGGTGTCAGTGGAACAGTTAAATTGTTTTTCATTGCCGGAGATTCATTAGCAGAATTCATTCCGCACGATGAAAACGTGTCTATTCGCTAGGTTTAGAATACTCCACGGAGAAGCGTGTAACGAGTGGTGAAGAACAGAATATCAAGCACAGCTTTCTTTGATGTGGTTGCAACCTAAGGACGTGTACATGCCAAAACCACCCTTCGTTTTCTTACGTTTTCTGATAAGATCTCTAAGACGAAGAAGGGTTAGGAAGAAAACGTTTAATGTAATTAACGAAAAATAATTTTTATTTGATATTTTGAAATTTCATATACAAAATATCACCAAAACGAACCAAATATATTAGAAATATTATAAAACCATTGAAATATTCAATCTTCGAATTGCAAAGAAGATTTAACTACGACACATATTTTTTTTTTTTTAAATAAAAGGTAATTACAGACTTCGTTCAAAGGCCAAGATCGTGAATTTTGCTTGATGCATACATGCATTCTTAATCTCAAAATAATTAGAAAAAGACAGATTTCCATAATTGATACTTCGAACTCTCCAAAACGACTGCTACGCGATCATCAAAAATCAAAGATCTGATAATCGACAGAACGAACCCAATGAAAAATTGAAAGACCAATCGAAATTACGATGAAAACACGGGCAGGAAGAAGAAGAGAAGAGTGGAGAGGAAGCACGTCATCGTTGACGAGAGGAAGAGAAAGCAGAAGAATCGAGGTGGAAAGGAAAGGAATGGGTCCTGCAATCTCTCCTCTCGCTCTCGCCACCCTCCTTAAGGGTGACTCTCAGAGACGTTAACTACCGTGCTATTTGAAGACATTGTCGTCGACCAACGGGACATGCCGCTCGATATATCGATCCTCGAAAATTGTGCCGCGAATAGAATGCTACGTGTTCGCGTCGCTCGTACATCGTGAAGTGGTCGCTCTTCGAGAAGATATATAGACACGCATGAGCACTCTCGCGCGCGCACACGTACACATGTTCACTCACTTTCCCGAAATTATGTATACAATCCCGTCTATAGTCACCGGACACTTACGAACCTTAAATATAAACTTTCCTAAATCAGACTTATCATAGAATATTCAAAGTATAATATATTTTCGTTTTTCCTATAATACACAGGCTTAATGAGTTTCAACGTCATTTAATAATTGAGGGATTCGGAAGAAAAGTAATACAACTGAGGAAATCCGTAGTTTAAGAAAGAAGTTAAATAATTAACTTCCTAAAAAGTATTACGGACACTAACATATACAAGGTGGTTGGTAACTGATGGTACAAGCGAAAAGGGGGTGATTCTACGCGAAAAAAGAAGTCGAAAATATAGAATAAAAATTTTTCGTTTGAGGCTCTGTTTTCGAGAAAATCGACTTTGAATTTTTGCTCGGTACGCGTGCACTTTATCACGTTTCGTTATAACGGATCTCACTGTAGATCGTTGTCTCGATGGAAAAATTAAAAAAAAAAAAAATAAAAAAAAAATTTTTATTCTATATTTTCGACTTCTTTTTTCGCGTAGAATCACCCCCTTTCCGCTTGTACCACCAGTTACCAACCACCCTGTATATAAGTGCGTGGTCTTTACGACACCTGCTGTGAAATATATTTTCATAACGATGTCTCTATTGGTCGTTAACAATGAGATTTAGAAATTTATTGGAAGCCTGAAGTATTAACAATAGAGTATTACCTTTTAGAATCCTCTTGTGTAAAAGATAAAATAGGAAGCGGGAAATATTAAGTGACGAGAAAGAGATAGGTGTCGAAACTCGAGGAGATAGAGCCACCTGCGGTATATCTCACTATAGAAATGCACTTCTCTGCAGGGGTGGCACGACATCAAAAGTGGCCCCGATCGTTATCAATGATTCCCAGAAACTTTGCATTGTTATCAATAGCCTAAAGCACGCTCGTCGTTGTCCCTATCCTGAAGTCATCACTTTATGTTCACCTTTTTAAGAACAAGGTCGTTATTTTTCCTACACAACATTCAAAAAGTGCATCTATTCTGCCTTTTATATGAAACGTTTGAAACATAATAGTTTTAAAATAAGGGAGGAGGGAGATATTATTTCTATCGAAAGACTGTTATTTAGAGTAGAGAATTTAGTATGCATATTAGAAGTAATTGGAACCACCGATGTAAAATACACTTATTCATCAGCGATACATCTCCGTATTTCCGGAAATGTTTTTCATTCGAAGTATTAAATCGTTCTTATTTTTCAGCTTATAGTCAAATAATCATTACATATAACTATTCTCATTAAACGAATGATACTGATATTATCATTAACAGCAGAGGATAATCAAGATCAATGTTCTACCTTAAAATGACACTTCTTTACCACGTGACACGTGAGGAAGAAGCTGTGTTCGCTCTCATTAGTATATACCACCACAATTAACGACATAAGTTTCCTCAGAAATCCTGATACTCTTCGTCTACGTGGAATCGTAATTCACGTTACGATAATGTTTACGAAAATTCCTCCCGATCGAATTTTGTTGATTTACGTATACGTACATTTAATAGGGTAATGTGTAACGTCCATCTTTAAAAATGAATTATTTAATTTTGATGTAATAAAGCGTTATAGGTGTTTTCAACAATGTACGAAGAATTTTTCGTATTTCTTCATGTATAAAACTTTTCTTTCATTTTAGGAACACGAAACAGCTAAAAAGATAAAGGGAGAAAGAAGTTTTATGAAGATCATAAGATCATTGATCTTTTTATAAATGCCAGGGATCCCACAGTTTATTAAAATTATTAATTAAAAGATTACAAACAAATTGTGAACATCCAAAATTAAACACTTTAAGAGAAATTTGATCAAAGAATGTGTACAAAACATGAAATCGCAAAGAAAAGTAGAAATTTAGTATCGTCGTATAATTAATGAATAATACTTAGTCAGGGCGAGTATATTTACTTCTACCTTGACCTCGTGACATTACCTTGAAAATGATAAGAACGAATTCCTTTTCCCTTCACTGATTCTAAGTCGTAGTATCGACCAGCCTCTTTGAAAGACGCGTTTCCACAATGCCTTTCTAATTGTTGAGTGCTGTATGCGATATGGCAACACATTGGCGCAGACGTTGCTACGTCTGGATTCCTTTGAGAATGAAAATTATCAAGAAAAATAAAAAATTCAATGTTGCTTCTACATCCGGATAGTACGATAAATATCTCTTGAAATCGGTACCTTTGTCTTGAAAGATGAGTTTGCATTCTTCCTCCAAAGAGAAACACTGACATTGATTTGATTATCATTTGATTATATGATATTGATTATAGGATTTGCTTTAGTTGTGTCTTTTATATTACATTCGAAACTTAAAACATATTCGGCCATTAGTGTTAGTAATCTCAAAAAAATAAATTTTATTTGTTGGAAATATTTTACTTTGTTTCCGGTTGTGTGGTAGCGTTTCTTTAACATTTAACATTGAGGACCAACGTTAAAACAAGGTTTTATTTGTAAATTCTAAAGTAAATTTCATAGAATATGTTAATAACATCATCGCTTTTGTTTTCACTTTTCAATCTATGGTATTGATAAGTATGATTTATATATGATTCGTAAAGAGCAATGAAATACACCGCACTTTCGAACTCCCCATAAATGTATAAACATCCTAATTACTGTATTAAAGAATATAAACAACCAACTGAATAGCAGCCAGATGTACATGTATTCCCAAAGAGATACTTCCTTTTTGTATATCTTGAAAAACTCCCTTATTTCGCTAGAATAAAACCGATATTGATCGATATTCTTAGGTCTACGGCAATACAATGACAAACATACATGACACATGCCAAAATCAGATATATATTTCGATGCGTCTGGTGACGTCATTTTTCGTAGTACTGACGTCGATACTGCAGCTGGCTGTCGTTAGAAAGGAAAGAGCCGAGAAATGGATTGCTGAAGGAGCGATTCGAGTGGTTCACGGCATTCGGCTATTCCCAGTGGTGTTGCAGGCCCAATGACCTGATTGTCGAGGTAAAAAGAAGCTGCTCTCGATGGTTCGTTACCACGAACCGCCCCTCTCCGTCCCCCGACAGCAGGATCATGTCTGCGGCATTTCCACCAGTAAAAAGTGTCTCGCCGTCTATTGCCACCACTTTCGAATTCATTTTTTCTATTCCTTCGAGACCATTCCATTCGTGTAACTCGCTCACCACTTCTAACAAATTGAGTCGACGAGCATGAATTGAAAATCTTGCACGATACTCGATGATACATGAATAAGGCAGCTTGGATGATTGATTACAGGATATGTGTAACGTTTCAGAAGCACGATACAGCTTTCTTCGGTAGGTGATTTTGTGTCATTGAAAAATACAATGGAATAGTTTGTAAAGTATTATCCTTAAATTTCAGTTTATGAGTATGATAAAATTTTAAGAGTGGGTGTAATCTTGGTTCTGATTTTCGGGAAAATTTCTTACCATGGAAAAGAGAAATGTTATCCGACGCAAATTATTCTTGAAATCTGAATTCTCTTAGCTAGAAGTATTACGGGGACTATTGTTGAAGTAATTACTTCAAGAAAAAGTCTACACTTTTTCTTTTGTATATCCGCGACCTGGAGATCGCTGTTACAAAGAAAATAGAATTTAGTGAAACAAAAAATTCGAAATAAGGAGAAGTCCATATTATTGTACCCTTGAATATAAATTTTATTTTGGCTTACAAGGTCTAGAAACAAAAGAGCTATAAATAGATTTCTGTTGCTGTTTCTTGTAGCCTTCAGCTAGAGCTACAAGATTAACTTTTTGGTAATGTCCTTTTTGCTATAAATATGATATCATAGTTTCTTCTATTGTATTGTAACACTGTAAGAGTGAGGATCTGGATCAGCATACACTATACCTGTACCTATACCTATACTTATACCTATACTTATTTCAATATATTTTCTATTACAAATTCATCCACTCGTTCCTCTATCAGTCAACCTCAACAAGGATTATCTCAAACTTTCAAGCTCATTCTCATATATGAGCTATTAGGAAGCAACTTTGATTAACTTTGTTAATTGAAAAGTATAAAAAAGTCATATTTCTACGGTTTAATACGTCAAAGATAGCAACTTTATCGTTTCTTCCGCATGCTGTTAAACACTTTTTCTTTTGGTGGAGGTTTCCCGATAAGAGGAAGCGATTATCGGAACAAGATCATCCTATTATCGAATTTAAAGATCTATATTTGACTCGCTCGAGGATGAACGCGGGGATGAACGTTTAAAAAATCGAACTCGTTTCAAGTGGCAGAGGTGTTGCCAGCTTCTCTTCGATCACCAACGGCGAAGCATTTACGTCAAAGACTGTATGACGTCACCCAATGAGCTAGAATGTCAGCTAAAAACGTTAAATGTTTAATATATTTTTTTTCTGCAAATAAAAGTCATTTGTCTTCGAAGAAAGGAAAGATCGGTATTGAAATGTTTTGCGTTCTAAAACCTTTCCTTTACAGAGAAAACATAGAGCTGCCCTTTTATATTGGTCGTTTTCGATCTTACTACAAAGAATTACGAAGAATTTCGCATCAAGGGAACGTTGAATAATATCTTCCAAATATCAAGATGTAGAACAAATTTTAAGATTACACGTACTCTATCCCTCGAATGATGATTACAAGTATAATTGCCCTAATTATTTTCACAATTAGAAATTTTTCATTTTATGGTGGCAAACGATAATACTTACCAAAGTAAACATAAATTTCATTCTACCACAGTTTTCCTATTTTCATTTATATTGAAAGTTATACCTTGCATCTCCTTATAGAAATATATTTTCTATAAAATTTTATAAATTAGACATTATCTGTCTTCTAAACGTAGAATGGCAGGTTCTTACAAAGTAATCGCATGAAAAAAGTGTCTGTAAAACCAATGATATCTATCGATTATTAAAATCAATAGTTTAAATAGATCAATAGATCAATAATCAAAAGATCAATAGATTTATATTAAAATCAATCACACTTTGAGAAATACCTGCTCATAAGACATTGTAACTGTGACACGTACCTCTAATTATAAGAAAAAGACTCACAGAACGAGAATACCATAACATCTGCTATCTCCGAAAATATAAAGTTTGTCTTCACCTATAAATAGACAACTGGTACTTAGTGGATTAAGCATCGTGTTTTCAGCTATCCGATCAATAGATCTCTTACGTAATTCATTCTGTTTTCACGATCGTACCATTTTTCTCTTTTAATTATGCACTGCTCAAGTATATCAACTGCGTTGTAATTAATAAATCAAGTATCATTGGGGTCTCTTTAATTGTCACTCTTTGAATTAACAAGGATCAATTTCGTAATATTTCCCTGAAATATTAAGGCATGATCTTCTCATTCTACGGTCGAAGTTCGATCTTGAGGAAAGTAATGAATACATATCCTAACATCCCACGAACGCGAAATCGCTTCTGTCAGTCGACAGCATAAAATGAATATGTATATATTTCTTCGTGTAGGACGTACGTTTTCGTAGTATATTTATATAACTTCATTTCATCTTTATATCAAAGGTAATATCTCAAAATCTGCCAAATGTTTAGAGATTACACGATGTCGATGAACGAAACAATGACCATTATTATATCAGAAGGAGCTTTCTCCTTTTAATCAATTAAAGTTTGATCGAATTGGTGAACAATAATCCAGATGAATATTTATAGATGAATGGACAAATTATCACAAGGTAAACACCGAGGTAGCAGTGCCTCGTTCGTGTTCCGTTAGATCTAACAACAATACTACGGACGCAGTTCATACCGAAATTAAGCCTCGAGTATGAAAATTGAACGATCATTGAAATAATGATTGACATGTAACGTCGCCCAGAAGCCAAGAATCCCGCCGACCTCAGGATATGCATATAACACCTGGTCATGCGATAGCAGTGAGAATAGACAGTAGCCGGATTCCCACCCGTGAGATATATGAATCATAGTGAGGAGGTAAAGATCCCAGTCCTTTAGTCAGTAAATCAGTCTGTATTTTGCTATTGAAGTGTAACTTCGCCTTGTGAATAAAGTATACGAACGGGCTATTGTTCATTCTCCTTTTTTTTATATTATATATATTACCTCGTCATTTATTACGTGACAGACACAACGACGATCAAAAAGGCGATCATTGATGTAACGACGATCGATCGATGTTACGATATTTAACGAAGCAAATATTATCGATGAACGTTGACACATAGCATGGTCAAAGAAGATTAGGGAGAATGGGTTGGAAGATCCTGCGGTCGAGTGTAAGTACACGATGACACACGTCGTGCCATCGGTAGTGTTTTTGCGATGTCAGCTGAGGTACTCTTGGCCAAGGCACATTGAGAAGTACGGTCGGATGTGGAGGAACACCGGTCGGGCTTAGCTTGCCGTTGGAGAAGCGTTTCGAGGCAGCTGGAGACGATGCACGATAAGCACGCCCGTTCCTCTTTCTTCTGACCTCACGCCGTTTTTCATCCCCCTCCCTCACCCCGCCCAGCCGAAACTCTACCCCGCCGACCGCCTGTCTATTATTTTCGACCGATTGCCAATTGTCGTGCAACTGCCGACGTAGCTGCTCCTGCTGGAGAATTCTGGTTCGCCGGAGAGTAAGGTAACAGGACTCCTGGAACTATCGTTGCCACTCGATCCTCCAATTTTCGCTTTTCGTCGCTCAACATTCTATCTTTTTTCCTCTCTCTCTCTCTCTCTCTCTCTCTTTGATTTCATTCAGTGACGTACCTGAAGTGGATTTTAGAAGAGACAGATCTATACAGTGGCTATAAAAAGTACCTTTTCACCATTATATTTTTCATATATTCTAGCATTTACATACTAATTGTTTAAACCGTCTACCAAATTTCGTATCGATAGTACTCTTATGACTACAAAAATTTATGCATTACGAAAGTATACAGAACTCGATAAAAAATAATGCTTCATGAAAGAAACGTATATGTAAATACTTTTTGTAGCTACTGCATTTTTAAGAGAATAGGTCTTCCGATGATGGTATACGGGTACAATTATTAGGCGTGTGATAGAGATAACGTTATGAGATTGCATGGTTGATACAAAGTATCGTAATCGCTTTGTTTCGTTCTATGTGTAATATGTTGAATATTCTGTTGATTTGTTCCCTATGGATTGCTTTGCGACTATATCTCAATCTTTATACAGAACATGCTCTCTTTGTCAAAATTAAGGTACTATAAGTAATTGTTGACACTGAAATACAAGACTGATCGTGGTAATTTACTAGAGAATTATGACATACCAATTATCGGAACTACTTAAAGGAAAACATTTCGGAGAAAAGCAATAATTGATCGACGATCGAATTAATAATCGGCGATGGCCGATGACGCGCAAGATCACCCCGTTTTCTCGAGATTTCGAGGTCGATCACGTCCTCGTCCCAGAAACCCAGGGATGAGGATGCACTCTCCGTTTATCCCACGGAAAACGGCATACTCGGCTACTTGAATTAATTATTTCGGTGCGTCAAACATTTGACATTTTTTTAAGTGCTTATGCTTGTGAGCTTACATAATCAACAGAAACAATCTCGTAATAGTGATTCAACTTTTTCTATCATAATCTGTCTGTGCTTAAATCTTTCAAGTTCGTTGGTTATGCTACCATTTTTCATTTATTTTATTTTCGGTTTAAGCATATCAAAATATATTTTTGTCAAATTTATATTTCACAATGAAATAGTAAATGTCCTATCAATCATGCAAAACGATAAAAATGATAACAATCGAGGTCACGCGTTAAATTTTTTTAACCATTTTTTATTACCTGTAACTATGTTCTCGGGTGTCTTCGCGATATAAGCTTCCTGAAAAGACGTGTTTCAAAAATGGAAAGTTCGTGCTTATCGTAAGTTCGGTAAAGAAAAAAGAAATGCTTGATAATAGTAAATGCTTTAATACATACTTATCTTAAATAAAGTATTCGTATCTGAAATTGAACGAGAGCACTTAGTGTGAAGACCTGGAAATAGTGACACGAAATAAACAGACAATAAAAGTCCAAGCACACGACAACCCTGTTCAGCCTTAAGGATTTATAAAACACAATTTGCGCGCAATACAATCAGTTCATCCGACAAATTTATCGTGAAATTTCGATAATATTAACATCTAGAAAAAATAACAGAAATAAAAAGAATTCGCACTTCCTTCTTTCCTGTCTTCATTTTTAACCATTTTTAACACGATTCGATTTAGACTCGATCTTCCGAATATGCTTGTACAATTAGGAAAAAGATTGATGAATTCGTAAAAATTGTCCTCGTACAAATAGTCTCACGTGTTTGATTAAGCAGCCTACCCGTCTCTGAAACGAAATTACGAATGTTTGTCCGTAACATCCATTCTTCTTCCACTATTTCTGTCTCATTGCAACGAACTATCTCAGTTCGTTATACCGAAAGATAAATATTTCCACGAACATCGAGTGTGATTGTGTCTTACGCAATTGTACCATTAAAAAAGTGTACGTGACCCTTCCAGATTTGAAAAACCTGATCAACATCGATACGATGATCGAGGGAATATCGTTCAAAAATTCCAGCATAATTGCGAGTGTTTATATATTTATAGGAAATTTAAAGATAAAAAAATACACACAATATACAAAAATGTATAAAATATTCAAAGTAAGGTATTCGTTATGATATAATAACTTCTTTATGATATTACTTTCCATTTCTTTAGTTACGTTCGTGTATTATATAAACATTTGCCCTCTAATAGTTAGATAAATGAAATTCTCCTTGTGTATAATGGACACAGTATGAAATTTATACTGAAAAGCAAACAAAAGATAACAGTACAATAGGTTACTATACGTATGATAGTCTGATGGTCCGATCTACCGAACAAATCTCAGGTGAAGATTCATGTCTGGAAGAATCGATAGACAAAATTATAACTTGCAGCGATGGTGCTAACAAACATTTATATTATCATACAAAGAAATGCGTATATTGTATTCTTAAATGTGTAAAACCAAAAAATTGACCGTCCAAGTGAAGATCCCCGTTTTCTTCTTGACTTTATCTTTGTACTCTGCAAGCGTATTACTATTATTAATTTGGTAACTCGTGTGTATTGAACGCTTCCTCCAAACATCGACATTCGTACCACCAAAAGACATGGAAATGCACGTTGATTTTAAACGACTCAAAATCTTAATTTTTGCTTCAAGTATTTAAAGACGTTGATTTACAAGGGGAGGCAATTCGTCGATTGGTAGTACGAAAGATAAAAGCATACAGTGAATCTATTGAATTTCATACATACACATATCTGCTTGAGATTTAATTCCTGTGACTTACGACACACTGAATCGAAGTATTCGCTTAATAAACTTACTTTATCACGGCACAGCGTTATAAATGATCGTTAGCATTACGTTTGTGGAAACACAGAAATATCGATTACCTCGTGATATACAGTATGGACCGAATGTATAATGGAATAAGAAAGAAGGAATGTTTTTGATAAAATCTATTGAATATGGTAATATTTGAGGAAAATTATCTCCCAAAATCGTAAGCTAAGTTGAATTTTTGTTAAATTTCAAAGTCTAGAAATCAATTCTATAAACAGTACTATTATCGACAGGAAGATTTTCTTTCGTTTTTCACGAGAGACACGATCTTATCCTTTCGACTCTATTGCCGTTTCTCAGTCCATTCTGTATAGCTTTTCTGAAACTTCCAATAAATTTCTACTAAACACAAAATATTTGTCGATCGTTGGCACTTTTTAGAGGTAACATTAAAGAAATGCGGAATGGAATCAAGCCAAGAAACGCATACCATTTTCTTTGCAACCTCTCGAAATGCAATCCGTCGATAAAAATTAAATGTGAAAATCGCTAAAAAAGAAAGGTGAACGGAACATGTATTAAATTTCGAAGAAATCATTGGTGGACATGCTACGGCAAAATAGCTGTTCATCATTCTCTTCATCGGATAAAAGCCACGCTGCAAGCGAAGTCGAGAAGCATTCGAGAATATCAAGCTCGTTCCTTCATGCGCTTATATGCCACTAAGAAAAGTCCGACAATATTCGAACAAACGGATAAGTTAGAACAAAAACGTTGAACAAAATACGAGGAATATTCAAACACATTCCGTTTTGTTTCGCTAAAACGTCAATGCTTAAAACCTTCGTTCGTTAACACAAGTCGCAAAAATCCTCGCGATCTCACGTAAAAGTTTTATAAAAATAATTATTGTCCTCGTAAGTTTTAATTTCTCGCGTCTAATTAGCGAAGATCTCCCGGAATTTCTGCTCGATACGTCCAATTAAAGAAGCAAAAAGAATAATATCGACTCAAAAATCTGAGAATCTCGCGTAATAGGTCAGTCGCAGAAAGCCTATGAATGGGAACTTATATGAGAAACGGCTACACTTACTTATATAACTCTCTTAAAGCTCTCTATTAGATTAACACGTCCAGTATCCGAGATTTAACTTGATTGAAACTAGCCCTTGCGTCAGAAATATGGGTCGTTCAGAAGACACGTTGGTCAATCCCATAAATCGAAAAGTGATGCTATTACAAATATGCATCATTTGTTTCTCGGGAATTAAATATTAAGCGCGTACTTATGTAATGATATTGAGAAAGTAACATAAAATAGAGTTAATTAATTAATTTGGTTTCTCAGATTCATATATTATTTGAAATTTCATACATCCTTGTATATGGCGTATATCATAACTTATTATTAACGAATTATGAACGTGTTAATCGTTAGTAAAATGCGGATATTTATGCATTTATCAGAAATATGAATGATGCAAAAATGTACAAGAACAAATGCAAATTCTAAAAAAATCAAAAGTATGATGCATATTGTTGCATTTAAAAAATAGAACATTATTTCATTCGAGTTGAAATTGTTTGTCTGTATCTGTAAAGACATGAATCTGCATAAAGATCCGCGGCGTAATCGTTAGCTATTAGCTATAGATTTCGATCGGCCGATCTCTTGACAGAACGTTCACGTGACCCGGATACGATATTAGACAATATAATTCAATGACCGTCATTGTGTGACTTGCTAATGTGCATCGCGTATCGGAGCTTGCGAACTCGCTTATGATCCCTATAAAAATGAATCTCTCAACGACATGAGACGACGTTTTAGAAAGTAAAAGGTAGAAAAATATATTGCATACGCCGCTTTACCCGTTTCTCTGTGATCTCGTGCCGCGAGCAGATGTGTCCTTGGAAAGCTTTCATTCTGCGTCCTCTGTATTCTTCTATTTTTCACCTCTGACACTTCGTTCACCCACCGCGGATACACGCTGAGCTTTGTAGAAACTTACGGTAAAAGGGGAATGCGAATTTTTTAACAGTCTCTACGAAGCTTTCTACGTTCTCTTATCGTGTTTTTCTCATCACATCGTTCAATCCGTCGAATTTTCAACGTTTCACACGACGCTCTTTCGCGTTATACTGGCTCTGAAATATCGATGGACCCCTTTCGCTTATGCACCGCTTCCGGAGATTTTATTTTCTATTTGTACTTTACAGTTTACACTACCACTATCGATCGAACATTCTTCGATTATACTTTATTCTTTAACGATGCTAATTTATACTGAAACCACATAAATACAAGAAAATCGGTACATAGAAGTGGATTATTATTCGTGTATGATAAACATAACTGTTTATAACTTATAAGTTTATAACTGCTAAATAGAAATTGTGCCCTTTTGATATATAATTTTGTCAGAATTGCTCTTTAGTTTGTCGAATTTGGAAATATAAAGTGGTATGAGATGCATTGATCTTGGCACAGTATCCTGGGATAAGACACCAGTGCTGATAGATTATTCTAGTATAAGATATGTTATCGCTTATTATTACACAGTAGACAGCAAACAGAAAAGAAAATCTGCAACTTTCGATTCAACTAGCCGCATCAACGATAAAAGTTATTTACCAAAAGGATACAATTTACAGCAAGATCGTATAATTTGCCTACGATAATCCAGATATTAATGCAAGAAATGAAACTATTCTTTTTCTAGATTACACTTTTCTATAACCAATGAGAAAAATCAAAACGAAGAGTACGGGGTCCATCGCGCTGCAACACGGTAATAAACTCTTCCCAACAGACAGAGCACCACTTTCATTCTACGCGACTACGACACATTCGAATAAAAAACCTCGCTTATTAGATAAACTCCTTCCACTGTTGCTTCTTCGCAAAACTTCTCCTTGGTCCTTTTCTCTCTACTTTTCGAATCATTCCAAAATTTGAATCTTTTCGTTAAACGTCACGCTTGCAGTAAAAGCAACACTCGAAGGGTCATCGTGGCTGATCAACTTCGTGCTACATTGCTTTCTCGAGTCCGGAAGATGCAGATCGCGAGCACGATTTCTGAATAATTTGTTCCTTTACTGTTATATCGTTTCTTTTTTGCACGAACCTGAAAAGAAGCGGCCACCGAATCGTTTCGTTGTCGAATAATCGACCGAAACACCGAAAGAGGACGAGAGATTCGCTTTCGCTAGCACACTCTTGTCGTTCTTTCAGAACCAAGGAAACTTTGTTAAACCCTTGTGTCCTGTCAGAGCGAATTCTGAAAACGTTATGCAGTGATTCTTTCCGTTTTTCTTGTTTTTTTTTTTTTTTTTGCCATTTCTTCTTTTTATTCGGCGGTTTTTTCTTTATCTTTCAGACGTGCTACACATTTACAAACGCGCTCTCGATTTGGACTTTTACACGACTTTTACAGGTGGATCGATGTAAAAAAAGGGAATGGTTTCAAAAGAATCGAAGGAAATCGACAGATAGAGAAAGATACACGGCTCTTTCGTTTCTGGCCGTTCGCACGATACAGCATTCTCCGCATTCTTTCGCATAAAAGCAACTCGACCATTCGTGTATAAACTGATCTCGTTTGTACAAATGTGTGACTACACTCTGTTTTCATTGTTTCTTATCTTTTTTTGCTTTTTTTCTTTTTTTCCCACTGTTCAACAATTTTTCTCGGTGTTTTTTCTTTTCTTTTTTCCTTTTTTATAAAATGTCTCAGTTTCCTTTACTTTTTTTTCTTACTTCCTCTTTTAAATATTCGTACTAAAAATTGGTCATCGAACGATACGAGAGGCAGTCATTGGATCTTCTCTTGGATACAAAATCCTCAAATGTAACAAGAAAAATCGAAAAAAATTGAAAAGCAATTGAAAGTTAAAGCAAGAGAAAAATTTGTATAAACGTTCATGAGGTTACTATCAATCCTCAAAATGATCAGAGAAAGAAACGAGAGGAACCTCTTTGTAATAGAAAAAATGCGCCATGACTGCAACTCGTATAGTGGCATGAAACTAAAAGATTTGAACGATAACCGTAACACGTCCCAATACCCTCACATTTGGCGCGTACAAAGGCTAAAATTGTTATCAATAAAAGAAGAAATGCATTGATTAAAAGATCGAAGAACATTTTTCAAGCTCCGTAATAAGCAGCAAATCTCGTTATATATGTATAGTGATAACAATCGAATCTCGCGCTTACGCTTAAAGAGTATAAAATGCAATTATATCCTTTTTTTTTTGTTTGCTTTACCACTGGAAGTAGAATATTTTTTTCTTTTTTGCTTACATTCGTCATTCGGTGGTTACCAAAAGCTACGTAATATACGAAGATACGATTAAAAACGGTCGGTTATCATGCGTAATTACCCTTATGATATAAAACTTTCAAAAAAGGAAAGAAAAGAAAGATTTAGCGATTTTATATCACCTCGCATATTTTTTTTTTTGCTTTTTCTTTTTTTTTTCTCTTAGTGTTCTAGAACAGCATGTGCCATTCAAGAACGAACAAAAATAACGCTGTTTGCTCCTATGCCACTGAATTTTGTACAATCTTATATGATGCACTGACCGAAGCGTTTCATGGCCAGAAAGAAGAAACAAATTTATTCGACTCCGTTTATCACTTTCCTTTCGACTTCTACGCATATCTAATATCGTACGAAAATAGAATACTTCACGCGTTGTAAAATTGATATCGTGTCTCGTGTAAGCAGACTTTTTTCTTCTACACCTGGGATTCTCAAACTATCATAATTTCCAGCACGATTGCAGAATATTTTTACAGAAAATTGTTCACCACCGAAATTATTTTCATAGGAAATTTTGTCATCACAATTTTCAGCATTTATTTATTTCAGTATTACTCTGAGTTTTATATGACTGTAACACTGAGTTTTTTTTATAAATAAATGAAGTGATCTTAGAATGCCTTTTTATACGAATGTAACGAAGGATCGCAGATATTTGAATTATTATAAAGAAGAATAATAACTCAGTTTCGGAAACCCCGTTGTAAGTCTTTCGCATAGTGCTCATCTTTTTCTTTAACTCACTCGATACTATAACAGTCATCAATTATTTATTATATAAAATAAAATTAGCCTGAAGAAAATATCGTCCTTCATCGAAACAAGAAACATACTCATGAATGTAATGGATACATTTTTTTAATTATCATGGTCTGTTCTTTATCAATAAACGTGTTAACAAATTCTATGGTCAATTCCATTCCAGTCGCTAAAGGATCGATCGAATTAACAGATCTATCAGAACAGTTAAAAGTTCGAGCAAGATACGTACCTATATATTAGGTCATCCCATAAGTTCGTGCCGACTTTTGTGTATACATTTCATGTGTCGATTTATAAACATACGGCGATAAGGAGCCAATGCACTTGAGTTTAGGTGATCGAGAACAGGCTAGAGCAGATTTTCGGGAGTATAAGATCGTAATATAGCGAACACGGTGACTTCTAACAGTAAAAAATCATGAGTGAAATGCGTATCCATTTTCGACATCTCATGTTATATGAATTTCAGAAAGGAAGTTCTGTAACAATTGCCACGAAAAACATATGTGCTGTTTACGGAGAAAATGCGCTTTCATCTCGCACCTGTAGGAAGTGATTCCAACGTTTTAGAGCTGGGAATTTCTGTTTAGAAGACGAGTAACGCTCCGGGCGTCCTCCTCAGACAGACGAAGATAAAATTCGGGATCTTGTTGAAAAATCACGAAGTTTGACAGTTCAAGAGATGTCAAATGTTCTGAAAATACCTAAGACAACGATTCATAGGTGTTTAAAAAAATGGGGATGGTGTCAAAGTTGAACGTTTGGGTGCCCCATGAACTTACGGAACGGAACCGTCTTGAACGAACGACAGCGTGCATGTCATTACTTGCGCGTAATAAACATGAGCCATTCCTTAAACGCCTGGTAACTGGTGATGAAAAGTGGATACTTTACGAAATCCCTGAACGGAAACGTAGCTGGTCCCAACGAAATCAGCCACCTCAACGCTGTGCAAAACCAAGGTTACATCCATGTAAAGTTCTTTTGTGTGTATGGTGGGATTATAAAGGAATACTCTATTTTGAACTTTTATCTAGTGGTGATACCATTAATGCAGACAAATATTGCACTCAGTTAGAAAAATTAAGGGAAGCACTAGCTGAAAAACGACCAGATTTAGTGAATAGGAACAACGTTATCTTCCATCACGACAACGCTATTGTCACGAAAAGCGTTACAAAAAATTGTTTGAATTTAATTGGGAAATTTTACCACATTCCCCATATTCCCCAGGCATTGCCCAATCTGATTACCACCTATTCAGAGCATTACAACACTTTTTAGTAGGTAAAAAATTTGAAAATATTGACATTCTCAAAAATAGCTTAGAAAATTATTTTAAAGAAAAACAAGAGAACTTTTATCGAGACGGAATAATGGCCCTACCAGAAAAATGGGAAGAAGTTGTACAACGAGAGGGGGATTACATTTTTTCATGAAAATGAAAGATATGTAAACAATCTTAACATATATAACCGCTCGAAAAACGGCACGAACTTATGGGATGACCTAATAAAACCCCGTGGAATATTTTCACGATAATCGCTTGAACCTTTCCTGGTATCGTTGACCATAGATGAGTACTTCTGTTCCAATCTAACGGTACAAGTCAACGAATTAATCCATTAAAAAGATAGAAAAATACGGAAACCCCAATTTTAATGAGAAAGCGATCAACGTATATAAATAAGTAAAATTCTAAACCCTAGTTGCATCTTATCTAAGTGTTAAAAATTACCCTCGAAGTTTCTTCTTTCCAAGCGAACGCCTCGGTCGACTCGCGTTTTCTCTATAGTCCCTCTAAGAAAGTTCGAGGTAAAAAGAAATTTGGTTACCGCGCGAGTGTCGCGTGTAGATTTTTTGGGAGAGGGAAGAGAAAGCTCACAGAAATGGCACAGCGGTATACTTCCTTTTGTTGTTTCTTTAGTTATCCTTTTCCTTTTTATCTCCGCAAGTCCCCGGCTTGTTTGAGCAGAAAATCGGAATTACTTGCAGTGGCACAGAGCCAGTAACGATTCTCGTACGATTTATCTGAGACAGCGCAACCATTTCGGTAACAGGGCTGCGCATCTCAAATAATCTCAAATGGATCCGCTACTATCACCAGGAAAGACCATCATGTTTTCAGCACCATAGGAAGGTGTTGGCGAACCCCTTGCATCCAGGGAAGCTCTGCTTGCCGAACTAAAGCTACTCGAACTTAGGTCCTCGTAACTGGCAACCGATTGGCTACCACCTGCAACAGATAAAACCAATTTTTTTTTTCACGTCTTCATATCGATTGATTTTCCGGCCATACATTTGCTGATTTATATGTTTCGCCTAAACATTCATTTTTATCATTCTAAAATATTTAGAAACACCGATCACCGGCGACTACCGTAGCAATCAACGTGTTAAAGAATGTTGGAGTTGTATTTCGTATATAATGGAAGATCTCAATTTGTTAAACAGGAAACAATAAGAAAATTCGTAATTATCATTTTATTAAAATCAATTTTCTGAGATCTATTTTCGTAATCGTAGTTCTATCGTTTATTCGTTAGTGGATTTTTACTTACTAGAATTCAAATTTTATCTCATGTAATATCACGATTAACGTGTATTTTGTACATGCTTGCTTTAGATAACTAATCGACACACACACGCACACAGTGTGTTTACATTCAAAATTGAATTACGGATTCTCGAATTTCTTCTTACCAATGGTGACACAAAAATCAGGAAAGACAAAATTGTTGTATGCTGAAAAGCGGATAGCTTCCGAAAATGAAGCAGACTAAGCGTGGGTGTGACGCTAATATTTTTATTTCTGTCGTATTCTTCTGTGCTCTCCCCTATTATAAATCTAGTAATATCGAATTGCTCCTTTTCGTAAATAAAGATTCTGCGTATCAGTTTATCTTTGTTATACTTCTCTTTTTGTTCACAATTATCTTTAAAAACAATTACATACATACATATATGCATGTGTATCGTGCACTTTACATTACAATAAATCTTTTCCCCGGGCATTCGAATCTCAACCTCAACTATTCGGCTGTCAACAACGAATGAAAACGATAGCGTCGCATTTTTCGTTTTTTCCACATTCCTTCTTTTTTACATTCTCACATACGATCCGTGTATTCACGTACGATGAAACTGACCGTTAGATTGGGATTAGGTAAAAATATACAATAAAATCGCTAGACGCATTAAATACGCAATAGATACAATTCAATCATATGATTTCTCTTTAGCGTGAAAATTTGTCTGAATCGCTATTGATCGTCTAATGGATCGTAGGATATTTAGAACAGGTTGAAACATTAATCACTGTTATCACGATTAATCCTAAAACTACCAGAATGATCAAAATTAGCAATTCGTATTCTTTTTATAGAAATTTTGTAAATTCATTAGCGTGCCTGTTTGTTTTCTCTTTGACACAAATTTTATATTTTAGTCTTAGGTAATTCTGGTGTTGATCTTTATCGTTTATTGTGCTCTGTAATATAGCAATCTATTGAAATGGGATATAATTTTATGAGGAAGAACAGATTTACATGTGACTTAATGCAAACTACTTTCTAGCATGTTTCGCATCTTATCTTATTATCTTAAATTTTCATAAATATTTGCGCAGTGATCAATGTCCTGTCCTATGTCGCAGAAAAATTTTCCTCTTTTCTTTACGATTCCTGTATCAACAAAGTAAATACATTCGTGACAGAAATTTACAAATTTTCTACGAACATTGGGCATTAACTTTAAATTATCACACAACGTTCAAATCTCTTATTGTTAGTCGTTTGTCATTCGCAAAACACAGGTTTCTCAATCACATAAAACTCGCTTGATAAGTCTAATTCGCAAGTTATAACGGAAATAATATTCGAATACATGTAATCCAGTAATTATCTAAAGATTCATCACACGTGATCGTAATGCAAGAACCACACAGTATCTACGCGGATGCTCGCTTTTCTCGCGAAAGGTTATTAAACTAAGTACTTCGTCGAAGCTGCTTAATCTTCTAACGACCGGAGAATAATTACGACGTGTCGTGTTTGGGACCTCTTAAAATGATAAATTAATAGTACCATTTGTTTCTGATTTGTTCTCTGATGGGCAGTTGTTGCAGAATATCACCTGGTATGATTTTCTGTTTTTAACCCATAGAATCGGCAAAACAATGATGAAAATCGATAGCACATTAACACAAACACGATATTACAATCCATACGTACACATACATCGAGTATAATAATTACATTCTTCATTGTTCGTATGATAAAGAAAGCTACGCGTAAAACGCATTTTGCTAAAACAATTGCTAAATAATTATATTTTCTCGTTATATTGTTATATATTTATAAATCGTCAATTATTACTCTAAGTAATTGGTAAATGTTATTATCAACGCATTGACTGCCGAATAGCTACATTTTGTACGTTTTCGCTTTATTAAAAACTAAGATTCTTTAATCTGTTCACGATTCGTTTAATACAACCGTCCCTCAATTTACGCGGAGTATCCGTTCAATGTGCATTCATTTTCACGTAAATTCAAAATCGCGTAAATAAAGTCTATCAGTACAAAAGAAAAAATATATACACGTATGATGACTAGCGCAACGTAATGTACTTTCATTCTTATCTCATACAGCACTAACGCGTTTCAACAGAATAAGTTACACTTGTTACTTTTCAAACTTCTAGGAAAATATACTTTCTGGCCGCGTAAATTGAGATCGCGCATGAAAACTACCGCGTAAATTGCGCTATAATCTTTCGCGTAAAAAGAAAGACTCGCATAAATTAAGGGACGGTTGTGCTTTATATTGTACCATTGAATAATTATCGAAGGTTTTCCCAATATGACTGTTTATTTCATCTAAACGCTTTAATTAATTCCAACATGGCCAATAACAATCAATGATGATTATAAGGTCAGTGACAACTATAGACCTTCATAGCAGTCAACGTGTTAATCACGCATAGACCTATATAACGTATAAAATACACAATCCTCGAAGCTATCTACGGTCCACGCGACTCTCGCCGGCGTTTAGAGGATTAAATCGCCGAAATAAATACACTACTATCATTTTTCTTCGTTGGAAGAAATATGGGATAAAAGTGAATGGCTGAGGTAGCGAAAATAAAGAAGAGAGAGAGAGAGAGAGAGAGAGAGAGAAAGAAAGAGAGAGTTACGTGTGTTATACTATAATATGAAGAAAAGGATTGCAAAAAAATTTCACAATTTGGTGTTAACTTGTGATCTTTTTTTTCTCTCGAAAAATTAATTCTTTTGCTCGAAGCAGAGTCGTGTGTCTGCTATACACTTTATGCAAAAAAAAAGTCACACGTTCTACCAAGAAATACAACGTTCCGTATTTTGTTAGATACTATGTGTATAATTCGTCGGTTTTTTCGTTTTCGCATCAAGTTGTGAGTATTTATAATAAATTCAAGGCATTCACTCAAATAGTTTCGTATTTTTTCGTCCGTTACGAACGATTTTTGCGGAAATCGAAGGAGGGATAGAGGATTCAAGGATTTGCAGACAATTGGTACCTAAGTTTATTCGATAAAGGGATGAATATGCTTTCGCTTGAATTATACGTGTAACTTTGCATTCTAACGAAACCTCTATAATACAAAATAAAAGTATTCTGGTGGTATGCACCAACATTGAAATCTCTGCGTTTTTTAATACCAACGAATGCCCTCGATGACACTGCATTTGCTACGTCGAGAGAAGCACAAACTCTTTTAGTTATCGAACAGTAAATCCATCCAATACTTCATAATACAGGATCATTGTTCTCGTTTTATGAGAAAAATGACATTCATGGTTCGCCTTTGATTATTTTAAAAGGTTCAACTACGAACTACGTACCTAGAAATTTAAATTAATAATAAAACAACTTTTGAAATATTATCACGTGCGTCGCATGAAATTATATGTTACTAAAATATTCCTAATAGATATTAGGTTGACTTTTGATTAAAAAATAAATTTTAATATTAATTATTTCATAACTAGCAACCAGCTATGTTTACCGTATTAGTCACTATAAAGAAATGCAAAACGAAACATTCAAACTACAGATATCTTCTTCGATAAACATAAAAACAAATAAAACGAACAATATTCTACTTTCGATATACACTAAAAAATCTATCACCAAGTTAGTAAATTATATTATATATTCACTGAATAATTTATATTGAACACATAAAACGCGTCTAAAGATAAAATTCTTCCTAATATCAGCCAAGATTATTTATTTTTATATTATTCACAGAATAATAGAATGATCTTATTAAAATTAATTTTTTATAATTATATATACCTATGGCAGAAATCATGTTATTACTATATCTTGATAAAAAGACGATTTATAAGTTAGCCTAAACTTTACAGATTTTCACTTGAGACAGATGTAATATTTATATTCTGATATTTAATACTTCATTATAAGATTAGTATTTTTTTATACATTATATTTCTATAGAATCGCGATAATTTTATAAATATATTGATTATGAAGAAAATACTAGAATGCACATATCCACAAGATCAATCCACAAAAATGATTGTTAGCATAAAAAGTTAAAAATGTAACAAAAAACATCACATAAATTAAATGAAGGAAACCTGCTCACATCAAAAAATATCAAAATTTGTATGACTATATCTCTATATTCAAAGAACATTATTACTTTATTAAATATTGATATAATAACAAAATATAACACTCAAAAGATTGTACTTTAAAAAAGACCTCAAACGCTATACATATAACAAAACATTAGCACTTTCATGATAAATATGATTGACTTTTAAATTAATATATGAATATGAGTCAAGAATATCAGAAACAAAGAATAGTATGATGTATCAATGCTGATTAGTACAAATCGCTTATTAAAAACTAATTTTTATTTTTTTGAATACCATGTTTGTTATTGGCAGTCAACGTTATGATTTTGTAAGTGAAGATCATAAATTTAAAAAAACTCACGATTTTATTATACGACTATAATTACTGCATTTAGTAACATAAATGAATAAAAAACAGACAGTAAAAAGAAATATATGTTAAAGTAATTCTCACTTCTAGAAAAACTCTGCATCTTTCTTTTGTATACCCGTTACATGAACACCGCCGCTACGAAGGAAATAGAATTTAGTGAAGCAAAAAGAAAGGCCAATATTATTGTGCCCTTGAATGTAAATGTTGTTTGAATTATAGGGTCCAGAAATAAAGAGCTATAAACAGATTTTTATTGCTGTCTTTGATAACTTTCAGTTAAAGTTACACACCAAGGTTAATCTTTTTGTAAACTTTGTAAATGTATCAACGTACTCTCTATCACCTTCAATTGTAATGTAATTATTAAAATTGTAATCTACTTATATTTATAACCGCGACAATATGTAATAATAAAGAATACGATTAATTTAAATCTAAAAAAAAAAAAAAAAAACAAACAGCATCATAGCAGATATTTCTGTAATACTAACAACTGATCAATCTCATCGTACAAAATTTTATTTACTCCTTCGATTCTTGCTTTCCTTCAAAACCACATGAATTCGAAAAAATATAAAAAAGGAACGAAGCAAGGAAAATGTTAACAAAGACAACTCATCGCACCAAAAATAGCGTACACGTGACAAAAAATTACTATAAGTAAGTTACTGCTAATGATTGCCCCACTCGAATTAATAAATACATTCCATCATTTTTACATACTACACTCGTAAAGAAATCTTCCATCAGTAAAGGAATTAAAAAAATCGTCGTTCAAATTCTAATAAAAATAAGCTTGAGGAACGATATCATCCTTAAAAACATTGCACCTATTTTTCAACATTTTTGTTCGTTGTTTCTTTATGGAAAAATAGAAAGGGGAAAAATATCATGAAATATCGTTTCCCTCGACGTAGCAGCGGATAGATACAGTGAATCACGAAACATAATCACAGCATTTACGAGGACGAAAGTGATGATTAGAAGCTTTGTACTAAATCTCACGGCTAAATCCTCGAAAAGAGACCTTGTTCGTTCCACCGAAAAGATCTCATCGTTTTTCATTTGTACTAGCAACAAACTCTAACGAGTTAGAAGTTATATATATATATTTATATCTATAAAAACGAACAATCGATTTGTTGCTCGACACATGATTCTCTATTAAACACGAGAGTGGTTTCAACCGATCGGTGATCAAAATGTTCAACAAAAGGCAAAAAAACATAAAAGGAAGGAAGAAAGAGGAGATATCAGAGATTTTGACCAAACCCTCTGAAAGAAAACATATAAATAGAACATGATTACTTGTAGAAAAAAAATAGGGAAACGTACAGAAAAGAATTGGACTAAGCAATAGAGTCGAAGATCTTGGTCAAAGACTTCTCGATTTTCTTTGATCGTTGGTACAATCAGAAAGCGGTAATTCTGCATGAAAAAATAAGCCAAGAAGATAGACTAAAATTTTGCTCCAACTCTAAAACAATCATATATTTTGATTGTATGATACTTTTAATTTCTTCGGAATATATAATGAATTTAATATTGCTAGATAGGTAAAAATCAAGCGAAGATTAACTCAGATATACCAGGCAAATATTTTAAATTAATTTTCTCGGAAACAAAGTCCCTTCTTCGTGTAGAATCAACCCTTTGCCGATTATACCACCAACTACAAAATACCTTATATGAAATGAGAACCTCTTCTCCGTGAAAGTATTAAATAGAACGTAGAAACAATAACGATATTCCTCGATTCGCGTAATACAACTGTACAGTGCTATTGTGTATTTGTTAAAATTGTTCTAAGATACCTATTTTCACTAAGGATCCGCGATACTAACAACTTCTCCGTGAAACTAAACGAACAATTCTGCGGCATAAGGTATTATTCACGAAATTACATGTCATTTGGATTATTAAAGTGCTGAAAATAAAACTATAGTCCCCACACTACTAACGTTTCCGCTTATGCAACTAATCGATTACAACCCATCTTTGGCTCTTCAGGAATTCTTTCGCCTTTTTCTTCCAAGGTTACCTAGCAACACCTAATTCGCGGTTACGGGTTTAAAGAGGGTAGTTATCTGTGATGAAACGTGTCAAAAATATATATATGCTATTTCGTCGTTCGTGTGATTTAACACCTACGCAGAAATTGTATCGAAAAGATATCGAGGTAAGAGATTGTAGCAAGAACCTCGAGTATTTACAATTTCGAGAAGTTTCTGAAACCACTGACATCTACCACACGACAAACGTAGTAATCTCGAGAATTGAATCAATGGGGTGAATTTATCTGTTGCGTCCTTAGTGAATGGAAACTATTAAGATATTAAATATTATAAATTCGAAAGCTTTTGAAGAGAACCAAGAACATGCGTACGTAACCAGGTACGACAAATGAAAAGATTATCTAGCATACTGGAACCGAAATTCTGGATCGATATGACATACATACAGAATCCCGTTTCCCTTTTCAAACTCTTGCTCGTATACAATGCAAGAATTATTACGCTTGTACTTTACGCACATCGATATTACATGACAAACCCTTGCTAGTATACAATACAAGAATTATTACTCTCATACTTTACGCACATCGATATTACACGACAAACTCTTGTTCGTATACGATGCAAGAATTATTACGCTCGTACTTTACGCACATCGATATTACACGACAAACATCCAATCATTATATGAATTATGGATTTATACCATCGATGATCTTCACAATAAAATATGCAGTGAATGTTCGCTCGTTTCGCACGATTTGTATCTCAAATCAACTAAAATCCTTTGGATTCAAAAGCAAATTTTTTTGCAAAATAGTCGAATTTTAATACGTAGATACGCATATATGTATAACGCAATGTAATACAATTTAGGTATACTTTATATAACACTTATTTTATACGTTTCATTCTACCGATACCGTTTCTAAACTAAGCGTTATCAACGAATTTCTTTCATTCAGAAAAAAAAAGTTTCCACGAATATCAACCAAAGACCATTTCCTCGTTCAGATATACGACGGTCGATATAATAATCGACAGAAACGAAGAACAACGATTTTTCAGCTAATCTTATCCAAGTCTGAACACCATTTAGCGAAACTTGATCTTTTACTATATTAGAAATAGATATCTCACTTCGCAATATACAGGGCTGTTGCATAAACAAATCGTTAAAATTTCCGGAGAACTCGGAACAGCCAGAGGGAAGTTTTCATTCGTTAAACGCGATTAATCGGTTCCAACAAATTTCGTCTGGATCCGGGAAAATATATTACGGATGGCTTTCATGGAAAGCATGTCTCTACGGCGGATATAAAAAATAGAGACGAGCGCGACGATCTCGATCGGACACATTTTTGTATGGAGGAGGATGCGAGTAGCTTTGTGCTAAACCGAAACGTATATTATAATAAATCTGTGAAAAGCCACACTGATCGAATTCCACTTTTTGTTAATTTATATAATTTTACTAGATAAATTCATGATTAATGTTCAATTCTTAAATTCATTTATCACAAGAACATGACACAAATAATAGTAAACTTTAAGGTAAATCTAAGAAACAGTGTTTATAACATCACTTTTCTATATTTTCAACTTACAGAGTTGATCAATGCGGCTTCTTCTGACCCGCTCATATGTATACAACTTGCTCGTGCTATTAGTTCTCAATATCTTTTTTTTTTCTTTTTCTCTTTTCCTCTGTATTTTTCCTAAATAATAGATTTTTGATAGCAAAATAGGGAATGACAACGTTTAACCAATTTTTATACGCAATACACTGATGATAATGAATTTATATTCAATATTAAATTCAATTTTAAAATTCAATTTTAGAATGAGAATTTCCACTTTTCTGTCCTTGTAACTACAGTAGCTCACAATAATATTTGAACACTTATGGAAACTTTTTATGAATATATTGTATGTTTTATAAAAAACATTTTGAAATTTTATTAACATTGTAATGAGACACGATTATTGCGGTTATTAACAAGACGCAATAATTAGTGAGACTATCTTTAGTACTAACTGTATGTTTAAAATCATGATTCATGCTGCATAGTAATTTTTTACTAAGTGTTATGTTTGTAAGAAATGTCTTGTTACTTTTATATATAGCTTTGGATTGATCTGGTTTTCAAATTTTACAAATGCAATCACGAACTGGTGTCACTACAATGATAGTGAAATTTTAAAAAGTTTCATATATCGCACATAATATATTCATAAAAATACTACTGTACGTTCTTTGTGTTAGGGCTGCACATACTTATTACGTAAAAACCATGTCAGATTAAAGAAATTTGTTCATTATATTGCCAATAAAATGTAGTAAAATTTTAATCTTCGCTATTCTCTTTCTCCAGAAAGTTTCATATCATTTATAAATAAAGATTCTTGGAACTAATAACGTGAAAATCCTTTAATAGTACTAATCGAAACACAAGGCAATCGCCGTATTAAAGAAGTATTTAAAGTGCTTAAATTATCGGTGAATGGCTACGAATCGATTCTTCCGTTTCATCTGAATTTCATCGATCGTAATAAAAAGCTAGAACACTTCTCGTATGCACTACACGGACAACGTACAACGCATTCTCGTTCGACTCGACGTCGATGTAAGGCAGTCGGAACAGAAATCGCTATATGTGTTTCATTTTTTTTTCTCTTTTTTTCTCGTTTTGATTTTACTTTAGATATCTATGTGTACGTATATATATATTTACATATACAGGGTGCATCACAATATGTGGAACCGACTGCAGAAGTGAACAGGGGGCACAAAAACAATGAAAAAAGTTCACATATGGACATGAGTCCGATCTGGCTTTCTTTCGAATTTATAGCCACTTTAACATTTCAATAACCCGCAACTGTTCAATGAAATGACTACTTTCGTCGTGTCAAAGAATTTCGCAATTTTCCAAAAATTCCACGTGTATGTTGAATAATACAGATCGAGGATGGCCATTGAGTATGGACCATCTTCTATGAAGATAAGCAGTTATGGATTTAAAACGAAAAATGGCTATAAATTTGAAATAAGGTCAGATAAAATATATGTTGATATGAACCTTTCTCATTGTTTTTATGCCTTCTGTCCACTCTTGAAGTAGGTCCCATATGATATACTTTGTATATAGAAGTTTTTTTCTTATTTTAACACTTAGCCAACCGAATAGGGAAATCTCCCCTCTGTGAAGAGCATCGTTGCGTGACCGAACGGAGAGATCTCCCTTTTTGACTTTAGCAACGTGTTTTGTTTTTTTTTTTTGTTATTATCAGTTATTATTGGAATTATTCCCAATTAATTGCGCCACTTTTTCTACTTTTATAAAGTACGGTATATAATAAAATACACCAATTTAGCGGTGTTAAAATTAATTAAAAAGTTACACTATCAATTACAACTAAATAAAATTATAATCAAACAATACTACGCTGCGAAAAAATATTAAAATGCATTATAAATCTTTAATTTCACGCTCAACTCGTGTTATCTTTAATGTTTTTAATTTTATCTATATTTTTTTATACTTTTAATATATACTTTTAATTTAATATTTTATATAAACAATATGTGAAATAAATAATTTTTAAATAAATCTTTACCGCGAAATATAATTAACCATTTAAATAACTTTTAGACTTCTGTGTGAAATAAATAATTTTTAAATAAATCTTTACCGCGAAATATAACTAACCATTTAAATAACTTTTAGACTTCTGTGTTTTTTAAGTAGTGAATATTAGTCCTCGATACTTGGAAAAATGCGCGGTGGACAGCGTATAGGTTGGCTTATCCGAACGCGGTAGAAACGTATAGCTCGCTGCGGCGCGCGCGGTTGGCTGAGTGTTAAATGTGTTCGTGTGTGTTCGTGTTCATGTGTGTTCGTGTTCGTGTGTGTTCGTGTTCGTGTGTGTTCGTGTTCGTGTGTGTTTGTGTTCGTGTGTGTTCGTGTTCGTGTGTGTGTGTTATTTCCAATTGTTTATTTGTTCCACAAATTCAACTCGAATATTAACGGACGTAAATCCAATGATTACAGCCTTGCCCTTGTTCTTATCATAGGAAATTTCATCGAGTGCCTCTAGAACGTTCTTTCATGTTGATTCTTTTCTAACACGGTTACTAAATCAACATATATGTACTACTGCTATTTCTATTTGTTCGATAATTCCTCTTTTTTTTTTTTTAGAAAATATTTTCAAAAATATCAAATCTGACAAGATGCCAGACACTTGTCGTTCCATGAAAACGGAGCTACAGCTTGCTCCACTCGTGAAAAGTGATTATATAACACGTGCTTCCTAAGATAATTGTTCTTCCATAAAACGAGCATGCTAACTTGATTAGAATGAAAATCGGAAACGCGAATTGTTCCCGGTTTATACTCCTGCTAATCAACTCCAGTTACTTGCATCAGGAGTATGTAAAGGGCAAGGCTGGCCCTAGGTACATCCATGCAATCCTCTACTCATCTGCGTTTTTTTTTCTTCGACCTATTGCCTTTCTTGGACGTGGCGCAAACTGAGGTATTCGTCGCGCTCCTTTCAGCTGTCTCACGACCCGAATACTCTCCTTCGACGTTCGTGAGCACCACATTTGGATTCAACTCGTCCGAAGAAGTCGAACGTTCAGGCACGATCTCCTGCTCTGAATCGCTCCTCTTCTCTGGCTCGGTATCTCTTTCAGGTTCCGAGGAATCTTCTTTCGCAAATGTTGCACCTACCAACGGTCCATCGACATTCCACTTGTTTGAATCGTTTGAAACTTTTTCATCGATCTCGCTTACAGCTTCTAATTTGGAAACTTTCTCGGATGAGATGCTTTCACTTGCAGGTGAGTTTGTCTCGTGCTCATTTTTAATTTCCGACAAATTGGTCGGTAGATGCAACTTTTTGTGAATTTTCTGTTCACCAATTTTCTTTCTCGTAGACTCGCTTTCTGTGGTGGAAACAGATCTTTTTTTAACGATGAAACTCCCAGATCCTTCTGTTGCATGTACAAATGATTCTTCCACGGTTGTTTCCTTAACAGCTTCTTTCAATTGATTCACCATCGTCGAGGATGAATCAGTCAAAGATTCCTCTTTTCGACAAATTTTCCTTTCTTCATTGCTCGCGTCTTCCGCTATTAGATCGAGGTCAGATTCCTTCTTTGTCTCATTCTCAGCAGAGGAAGTGTTTTTCTTTTTGACGATAGAGCTCCAGGAAATTTCCTCTTTGGGATATAATTCCAAGTTACCCTCTCGAACTTTGTCTACCATCTGAGAACTCGAACTCTTTTTGTCTAAATTCTTCCTCAACGAAGACTCGTGTATCTTCTTCTTCAAAGACTCTATTCTCTCCAAGATAGGCGTGCACGACGAGACTTCGATAGGATTGAACGATCCGGTTTTCAGCTTATCATCTTCGACTTTATCTTCTCTTCGCGTTTCTGACTCAGCCACGGGAGAATCATTTTTCTTCTTTACTACAGCGCTCCAAGAAAATTCAGGCAACGGCTCTTGCGAGCTTAATTCCTTTGAAACATCTTCGACAGGTTTTACAGGCTCGATGGAAGCTTCGGAAATTTGTACGTTGCTTTCGTTGGTGGCTTTTTTAATCTTCCGATACTTCTTCGCACGAGTCCCGCAGACCTCGGGTCCAGCGAGGATCTTACATTCAGAAACGGATGTAGTATCGATTAGTACTTTCATCTCAGCTTTCTGCATCGCGTCGATGTCGATTATTTCGATCCCTGCTTGCGATCGTTTAGATGCGACATTTGAAGGAGATGTTTTAGCGGAACGAACCTTAGTTTTTCTTAGTGGACTAACATTTTCAGTAGCCGGGATATCTTTTGTGTTATCAGATTCTTCCAATTCCTCTTTTCTCTCTGTATTCTTATTCTTCCGACTATCACCCGGTTTAAAGATTACAGTCACATCAGCATCCGATGTGTCGCTTTCGATCACCACGATATCCTTTGTCTTCTTAGCATTCTTAGATGCCAACGCCGATTCTGCTGTAATCTCCTGAGATCTCCTCGTGCTTCTTTCACACGCATCCTCAGGTCTTTCAGATGGTACATCATCGACGTCCGAATAGTGTACGTGTACCATATCGTCGTCAGACGATGAAGATTTAATCCTTGTCGTGGTCGATTCACTATCGCTGGCTCTACTAATTTCAAATTTCGAATCTTCTTTGCAAATTTTGTCAGATGTTTCTACTAGTTCAGAAGCATGTATGTACTCTATATCGTCATCAGATATCGTAGTCTTGCTGTTCTTCCTCTGCATAATAGGTGAAGAACCTGCGCAACTTATCACGTCCACGCATTTATCGCTGTCGATGCATTCAGCCTGCTGTAATTGAGCGATCTCGGAGCTTTGGATATGTTCAATGTCTTCGTCGGACTGAATCGAAGTACCATTGTTGGAAGGTGTGTCTACGATGTGATATTCACTGGAACTGAATTCGTCGTTCGAGTCCGATGTCGATGACTTATATTTATCGGTTTCTTTAGTCAATACATCCGCACTTACAGTCGGCTTGAAATCTTCCTTCTTATCGGTTTCTTCGATTACAACATCTATTTCTATGGTCGGTTCTACCTGCTTCAACGAACTTTTGCTTTCTGCAAGAACTTCAACTTTTTCTTTGTAACTCTGAGCCGTGGAAGACTTTGATTTGTCTTTACATTTCCCAATTACAGTTTCTTTCAAATACTCTCTGCTTTTACTTTCAGAATTTTTACTGTCCGTATCTTCGATCACGCTTTTTCCGCATCCTTCCTTCTGGATGCAATCATTCCCAGGATCGTCGCAAGTAATGTCTTCAATAATGATGCTATCTCCGTGTTCTTTTAGAATATACTTCCTAGTCTCGGTTCGTTTACTAGGACATACAGAGGACCCGATCTTCTCCGACTTCTTCGCAACCTTTTCAAACTCGCAAATTTTTTTACTCTCAGTTTTACAATGCACCGACGTATTCTTTTTTTCATGAGCTACCTTATTTTCCATCAAAACTACATTATCCTCATCATAGTTGACTACGTATTGTGCCTCGGATACGTTCCTCTCGTGAGCCCCTCTGTCTTCCCTTTTATCAACTTTCCTGCACCAAGCAGCTTCCTTTGCCTGGGTCATAGGACTGCTGGGGATTTCACCCTGTTCCACGCACAGACTCAGACTGGTCGGTACATCGCGGAAGGCTTCTTCTTTCTCGAAGTCAATAGTAGAGTTCCCAGGGTTCGTAATAGAAGCAATCTCGACGCACAACGCTTTTCTCTCCTTCACCTCACAGATGTTCTCGTCCGGCACGCTGTCGATCGCAGGCTCGCCAGCTGAGCGCATTTCCGCGCAGATCTCGGTGAGACCGCGCAGAGTTTGACTCTCCGGCTCGAAATTGCCGAGAGAAGCCGGACCTTCTTCGGCGCACACGCTCCTAGGTGGTTCCGGCACGTGGCTCTCCTCTGCGAAATCGAACTCCTGACTAGAGTTAATGTCCTCCTTATCGGCCGATACAGTAATCACGGTGCCCAGAGGGTTGACGACTTTAGTTACCGGTTGACCCACCCTCTCAAATACCGATCGCCTCCCTAGTAACAGAAAAAGCCGTTGGCAGGTATCAATATCGAGTCACAATATCTCCCTTGTTTGTTTTTCTGTTTGGCCTTTTTTATGAGATGCATCGCCTGAGGTATAATGAGGTATTACTGTTCTCGATACGGCTCGGCAATGGAGAGAGATTTTAAGTGACATTACCGAATACTAATTCAAATGTTGCATCATGAGGAAATACAGAGTTACGAGAACGGGGTACGTGAAAGATAAAGAGAGAAAGAGAGAAAATAAAAGAGTAATTAATCTTGACTTCTAATGTAAAGCTGATATATATATACTCGATCCGAGTCGTCACACTGCACACCACAAAAACACAAACTTCACGTCACAATATACGTGTCGAGATCGAATGATACATTATAAAGAGAACAAGTTAGAACAGTTGCTTTCAACCTATGTAATTTCTTTGGTGTTCATCGGTACTTCAAAAAGAAAAAGATTCTTATAGGATTAGTAACTGCGACTGCCCGCAGCTATTCGCAACTATTTACCTCGACTTAAAGGGTAGACGTTGATAAAATGTATCGTTGTTAGTGATTAGATGTAGTATCGATAAAGGGGAGGGGAGGGGGGAAACGGAGATACCTGCCTCTGGCCAGTTCTGTATCCACACAAACTTACAATCTAACAATCATCCGTCACCAAATGCAGAAAGCACGAGTATCGTATCCGTATTTAAAAGTACGTGCTTGGAAAAATTATCAAATACTCCCACAAATTCAAATTACAAGTTTCTAGAATAAAGTAAAACGTGATCTATATTTTGCGTTTTACAATTTTTCCCATCAAGACGTAATTGAAATCAGTGATGATCGTTTAAACAGATGAAATTTATTTAGTCACGTTGGAATTAACTTTACTGCATTTAGCAGGAAGATCTTCACGATTGTAAGAACCGTAAATTCAAGAATCTATTAAAATCGCGTATTTGAGGCACTCAGAAATATAAGTTTCCAAATATGCAAATCATATAAAATGCTTTCGTTCTTCTTACTAATCACAACAATGTATAGAAATTTTACGAAATATCGGCAATTGGGATATATCAGGATTCATGATCTTCTACTTCAAAGCAAAGCATCGCAAGTTCCATGTAATGATTACTTACCTGGAGCACGGTGTGGTGCGATCGATGTTTCTAGCATAGCTTCGGCCAAATCTTCTCTCAATTGATTTTCACCACCACCAACACCAGCATTTTCACTATCTAAGGGATCACCATACGCTTCCATAAATCTTGGAGACTGCTCATAACTGCCTAAACAATAAAAGGAATCCACATGAACGTGCAATACAAATATTAAATGAATTGAATACAAATTTAATCTTAACAACAAAAATAAATATGCTAATATTTAATAAATAATATAAACTTACTTCCTGATCCATCAATGACCACAGGTACCAATGATCTGGATGCAGCATGCGGCATATTGACTGGATTTGATCTCGCAGGACGAGATCCACCGGTTACTCCAATTTCAACAGCCTCTGCTTCGACAAGATTCACAGTAGCTCTACATTAATAAAATTTTATTGTAATGATGTTACAATCTTAAAAACAATGTTACATATGTTACATCTCTAGAAAACTAACCCACTAGTTGCATTATAGGTTTTAAAAACAAACTGAGGTCCCATCCAAAGTCGCCTATGTGGACCAGCGTGTGTTACAATTTCTACTTGACTTAACCAACGATCCTCCGCTAAATCGTCATCTTGACTGTCTTTCGGTATAATATTGACATTTAGTAAAGGGCTAGACGTTGGCAAAGGTGGTACAATCTCTAAAGAATTCGGAGATCTTAGAAGAGGCCATTGACCTTTGGCTTCGACCTCTAATTCTATCATCGTATCGTCACATACTTTTTCTTTTGGTATACCTAAAATGTGTCATTAAATAGTACTTATATATTATAATAAATATATATTGATATTAATCCTGACTTAAATTAATATTTTATTCACCTGCAGCTGGTTTAGGTTCTAAATCATATTGTATCATATTTCCGTGACACGCCATAATAAACAAAGAATCAACTGCTCTCTTCATAACTTTTGCAGTAGATTCCCTTTGCGCATACATCCAAGCTCTTGGAGGTGCAAAACAAGCACATATTTTTAATGGTAATGTTCCACTATCGTCCGAATGCAATCGTTGTCGTTGCTGTGGCCTGCTATATAATATACGACAAATAAATTTACCCAATAATAGTAAATTCCGTAGATAATTAATAATTACCTTTGTTGAACTTGACTGTTTATATGACTTAATGAAGATGGTTGTCGTATCTGTGCCAGAGGATGTAGTACAGTTGGATGAGGGTACGGAGGGAGTCTTGGATTAGAATATGGATACACTGATAAAGGCAACTCTGTATGAGATACAGGAGAATGAGATCTGGTGCCGTCGTCCATTAAACCTGCACTTCTATGAAATCTTGAAAGTCTATTTACAACATGAGGTGTGGAATGAGTTCGTATTCCTACTGGTCCACCATAAGGTGCAACAGGAAACACATGAGTAGTGCCCCGCACAGTTGATATCGCAGCCCATCGAGTATCACTCGAAAAAGTCATATCCTATTATAATAAAACACGAATCTTTAAAATACATAAAGTCTTAAAAGCACAGACATTAAAATTTGATTTAAAGAGATATGTACCTGCACTTTCGCAGTAGTATCTCCACGATGTAAAATATACAAATGATGTACTGCTGCCAAAGTGGGACCACCTGGATGTGGCTGAATTCTAAATACATGAAAATCATGCCCCCTTTTGTCAGCGGTCATTAGCAATGCACCACTTAAATCAAAAGTCATAGCAACGATTGCATCACTATGGGCAGTAAAATGGGCAACGACAGTCTCTATATTCGCATCGTCTAATTCTTTCTCCTCTTTTGCTGCTTGGAGATCTAATATCGTAATCACTCCTGGTTGAGTTACGTCACTGCTGGTATTATTAATGACTACTGGTGACACTGAATTGCCAGTTAAACTGGATGCAACTGTTTCCCCCAAACCACGCAATCCTTTCCCTAAAGATTTTGCCGCGTATAGAACAGTTGCTGTATAACTTTGAACTCCTTCACTTTCGCAACCACCGCTACTTCTTTTTGCTGGTAGTAACTTTTTTTCACTAAAAATATTTTCTATTATAACAAAATGTAATTTACTTTAAATAACTGCTAAGATTTTATAATCGTGGGGATTTTTACCTGTAAGCAAGCCATCTTGTGCCTAAAGTAACAGGATTTGGATTTGGACCAGGACTGGCATAGCAAGTAGTAACTGTTAATACATCTTCCAATGTTCGAGCATCGAACACCGCGATCTTTTCTAAAAATGTTACTACTACGGATCGTTTATTTACCAATATGTCACAAACAGGATTTTTAAATTTTATGCTTTTAGCTTGTTCCCCAGTTTTTAATGAAATGAAACTAATGTTGCAAAATTGTGATCCAGGTCCAGCTGAATCACATATTGCTACCATTGGCCGTTTCAATTCAAACAAATCAACATGTTCATCATCAGTCTTTGGATTTGGTAAAATTCTCAGAGTACGAACAACACCTTGTCGCCATGATAACACTTCAGTTCCTTCTCCGGTTGCTGCTATCAACCATACCTATATTAAATAATATTTGTTACTTTGACTTTACAATATCACTTTTAAAACAAAATTATAATATAAGATACAACATTATATTCTATAATAATTATGAGTCTTCTAAACAAAGTTTAAAGCATAAATGCTCAACTTAAATATATGAATTCTTTTATATGATCAAACTTCAAATATCATATTATTATCTCTGCAAACTACATGTACCTTGTTATTTTGATAATGAATGTGCTTGTTTACATATTATGCCTCCTAGATAAAATAAGATTCAAGTCATTCATAAACACAGACACAGTTTTAAAGCTACTACACAAGAACAGTGTTCTATAATTAGAAACTTGATAAATCTATAAAGACCCCTCATGCTCAGTATCTAATATGTACACTTAACTAAAATCATATTTCAATTGATACATATTCATATATGTTCTTTGAAGAATATTTCCTACTTTAAGACTGTCTAAATTGCGTATAACCTTTAAAAAACATCAAAGACATTGCAAAAAATTATTTTAATACACAATATTTTGCACAAGTAATGTAAATACTCAAAGAACAAGTGAACAAGATCAAACCTGAACTCCAGTTGTATAGCCAAGTACCAATAATAAAGGTGGTGTATTAGAGCCTTCATTGTAGTCTGGATACAGGGTAGGATCATTAATGTCTGCATACTCAAACCTTGCCCATGATATAGACTCTTTGTTCTCAGAATTTGGTGTGCCAGTATAAGCCTATATTTAAACAATGTAATATATATCTTAATAAAAGATCATCAACAGAATATTTTAATGTACCAACCTGTGGAACAATATCATTAATTATTCCTGCAACACTATCTATAATTGAACGATCAACTATTGGCTGAGGTGATACAACTTGTACTCCTTTATGCACACCACGCCTTGGAGAGTCTGCAGACATTTTTTCTTTCCCAAACTGAATATTTTTACCTAACAATAAATACATATAAAGTAATATTAACTACATATTACTGCATCAAAGAATAATTACATAATCATTTATAATATTTAATAAGTCATGAAGAAAAGAAAATTATATTAATATCATTATGGATGAATATATGGAAACAACATTGTACATTTATTTTTATTATATTTATTATTATAAAAATATAATGATCAAACAATTTTTAATAATTTCCACAAACAATAAATGAACTGTAATCTGAATAAACTCGATACTTTGTGTTGTTAAATCTTCTCATTAAAAATTTATTTAAAGTTAACAAAAATCACTATATAACAAGGTCATATTTCAATTATAAATATTTCTGAAGAAACATAATTTAAATTTATGATACATTACGTACATTGTATTAATATAAAACAGAAAAACTTGTAAATTTAAAGACCAAAATATCACATTATATAAACCTAAAACAAGTATTTAAATTAAAAAGTATAGTAATGTACAAAAAATATAGATTAAGAATCTGTATACATTATATATTCATAATTTATTTGCATAAATATCAAATATATGCAACACACATTTCTATTAATAATAATATGAGATATAACAGATAAAAATTAAGCGAAACGACGAAATAAATAATTAATCAAAGATATTGTTATTATTTGTATAAGGAAATTTACGAAATATTATATCTGTATATTTGATAATATAAAAATGAGTAACAGAAAAGTAGTGGGAGAATCTATTTTACTTATTAAAGAATATTACACAATCCAACTACAGCTGTTCGTCGTGTACTCTCAGGGACGATTAGTAAAAAAGAAACACAAATGTCAAAAGACGATGAAACGAAAACTTTCATGATCTCTGTTGCAATAATACGAATATATTAAATTTGAATAAAATAAATAAATACTGACATTAAAATAACGACCCTGACATTTCGTCGAACAAAGGGGTAGAAGGCAGTTTCTCACAACAAAGCTATCTCTCTTTTCCCGACCGCCGTTATTATTTATCTCACAAGCAAATTTTTTCCGTTTCGATCGTTTTTGGATTAACAGCAAATAGAATTTCCGATTTACCTCGCCATAAAATTGTATTTTCATACTGGGAAGCTCGCCATCTCTGAGACGACCTTCTACTGCGTCATTCTGTAAGTGACTGACACAACACAACCAGAAAACGATAGTGATGTCACCCCGCCCGCGAAACGTTAATCTTTTTGTTCGAAATATTCAAGCGCGTCGATGGTGCTCCTTATTGCAAGAGATCGTCAGATCCGCTCTCCGTTTTGACGCGCCGATGAGGTTCTCCCGAAAAGTCGTTCGTTAGAAAGTATCACGTATCATAACTACTGTAACGGTCAGATTCGTTGAAAATACGAAAACAATAATCAGCTGATTCAGATAAGGAAATGGTAGGAAAGGAGGGGAGAATAAGAGAAAAGTGAACTCTAATACTCGTATCTAAAATACATCTAGATGGCGTAATTGATGTTCAAATTTCATTTCATCTGTATTGTTAACGGTAAATGTATATGCAAAATATGTGAATGGATGATTGCGTGTTAATCATATCTTTTGTTTTAATGGAAAAACTATTTAAACTAAAACTACATAGCTCTACATTGATTATAAACAACAGAATTTTTCATAACATCTTTCTCAATCCTAGAATGCAAGAAAAAATGTAAGTTATGAAGATTAACTTAAGAATGTTGAAAAAATTAAAAGGACTATTCTAATAAATAAATTAAATATACATTAATGTAAAACGTAAATAATTTTATTTATTATTATAGTGGTAACACTGCACAAGTTTGTATTGTACAACCTGAAATGTTATGCTGCTAAAATATCTGAATATTATAAAATGAAATTATTATCTTTATCACGTTTTATTATTATGTTTTAAAGTGCTGATTAAATATTTAATATAACACAATAAGATGCCATAATGTTAGTGAGGAATATAATATAAAGTTATATATTTTGTGTAACATAAGCTACCATTGAAAGATATTATGAATATATACATATGTATGTATATTATATCAATCGATGCATTATTTTCTACGCGGAGACTGATGCATTCATTAGTATCATAGAAATTACTTTACAAGAGCGGTGTTTTTATAAAATTCCACCACTTGATGCTAACGCCACCTAGGAGTACAATACTATTTAAATTGAATCGGTATGTCCACAACAACATACATAATAATTCATAACAGTTTTTATTTAAGGAGTTACAAAAACAAATTTAAACTTCATATTTAATCAAGCCTATAATTTTCAAAAAATTAATAAAAATTTTTTTTGTATACATTTTATTTTATTCTATATTATTGTATTTATTTTATATTATTGTATTCTTAAGAGATATCACTAATTTTAACTGAGCTGTTGAAGTAATTACTTCAAGAAAAACTCTACACCTTTTCTTTTATATATCCGTGACCTGGAGGTCGCTGTTATGAAGAGAATAGAATTTAGTGAAACAAAAAATTCAAAATAAGGAGAGGTCTATATTGTTGTGCCCTTGAATATAAATTTTGTTTTGGCTTACAAGGTCTAGAAACAAAAGAGCTATAAGTAGATTTCTGTTGCTGTTTCTTGTAGCCTTCAGCTAGAGCTACAAGGTTAACTTTTTGGTAATGTCTATTTTGCTATAAATATATGCTATCATAGCTTTTTCTGTTGTATTGTAACACTGTAAGAGTGAGGATCTGGATCAGCATACACTATACCTGTACTTATACCTATACTTATTTCAATATATTTTCTATTATAAATTCATTCACTCGTTTCTCTATCAGACAACCTCAACACGAGCAATTTTAGCATGTCTATATTGCGTGTTACTTCATAATTATGTCGTTATCTAGCAAACAGAAGTAAAACTTATAGACACGAACATTTTACATGCTATATAATTATGTGACAAAACATAAATTTAAGAGGGAAAAAGATATAAATGTATACAATTTTTAATGGAACATATTTCATTTTTCACTGATTATGTAGATGAATTTAGGAAACAAAAATTTCAGATACGTATTCTCTTTTTTCAAAAATTATAAGCAATTAAAAATTAAACAATCCGAACGTTTCGGATCATGTACCGAATATACCCGAAGAACATCGTGACGTCACAAGTGTGCGACGGCGCTACACAACTCGCTTTCTTAATTCGCTTTACAATACCGCACTGGCGCGCGTACACATTTCAACGCCGCTCAAATATCAGCAAAGTTTTAATTTATTTACTTTGATTCTTGATTTATTAAGTAAATATATGTAACGAAAACATGACCTAATTTTTTCTAGTAATTTAAAGTTTTGTTTTCAGTAGTATTTTTAACCAAAAAGAATGCAATAACCGGAATTAAAATATACATTTCTTAAAATAAAATATAAAGTCAAATAGAGAAAGATTTTTCCACAAGAAAATTTCTTCACGAAAAGGAAAGGAAAGTGAATTTCTACTATCATAAAATAATACGAAAGTAATACATTACACGCGGTCTCGCTATCCATCATTCAAATAGAAAAGAAAAAGAATAGCTTTCCTGCTGTCTCATGATCGATTTAATATGTACAATGATTAAATTTATATCTTTTGACAGGAGCTTCATAATGTAGTAGGATTATCGTGCAACTATTCATGTAGCTCGATAAATCGTGCTACCTTATGAACCATAGTACCGATACACGCAGTTATAATTGCAGAATTTAGAGCAACATTAATATTTCATGTCGGTAGGAAAACGTAGGAAATTCTTACCGCATTATCCTTAGGCTACTAGTATACTGTAATTATCTGTGCGTGTATTTGTGCAGCGAGAAGCCAACTTAATCGGTAGAGTTTGCGTGTTCTCCATGTCACCGATGTCCCCGTGCAATAAATCGGAAAGGAATGGTCCTCCTCCTCCGAGATATTCTGTTACTACAGTTCCTCCATGCACTTCGTTCGAGACAGATCAAAGGAATAGTAACTTAAATCCAGTGTTATTAAAAAACAAAATATCTTGATCTTAAAAAAAGTTTAATATACTTCAAACATGATGCGACGAAAAAGGGTACTTTGCTCTTTACCCGTGTTCTTCCGATCATTGCAAATTATAATTAATTTTTAAATTCCATTCCGTTCGTGTACTTTAGTGAAATGATTTAAAATCTTCGATCATTAAATAGATTTTACTATTAGGGTTTGAGAACTAAAAAATAACTAATTTTTTATAGGGTGGTTTAAAGACTGCGCGAAAGATGGCTAAAAAGGCAACACCGGCGGCATTACAAACTGAAATTTCTAATAACGAGGAATGGGAGAAGCTTCTTACAAAACCAGGGTTAATAGGAATGTATAAGTTACCTATTTAAAACTGAGCTTGAATAGAAATTTAAAAAATGTTAGTGTAAAGTTTTTAATAATTTTTCAGTAGTCGACATATATTCAGAATGGAGTGGACCCTGCACAGGAATGGTAAGCACCCTTAAAAAAATCAAAATGGAAATTGGAGGAGATACGTTGAGTTACGCCATGGTAATTTTATAATTGTAAATAATTATAGATGTTAAGTAAATAATTACTATGTATTACTATAAATATAGGCAATGTGCGATTATATCACGAACTTAGAACGTTTTCAAGGGAAAAGTGAACCAACATGGATGTTCATACACGTAAGTTTAATATACAGGGTGGTTGGTAACTGATGATACAAGCGGGAAGGGAATGATTCTACGCGAAAAAAGAAGTCGAAAATATAGAATAAAATTTTTTTAATTTTTCCATCGAGACAACGATCTATAGTGAGATCTGTTATAACGAGACGTGATAAAGTGCACGCGTACCGAGCGAAAATTCAAAGTCGATTTTCTCGAAAACAAAGCCTCAAACGAAAAATTTTCATTCTATATTTTCGACTTCTTTTTTCGCGTAGAACCACCCCCTTTCCGCTTGTGCCATCAGTTACCAACCACCCTGTATAATTAAGATAAATTTTAAAGCTACAATAAATGCAATCCTACTAGAATGGTCGGATGGTAAATCTTATATTTGGTGCTGACTGCCCACAATTATTAAAAGTATTAACAATGGAATTGCAACGAGTACAAAATAACGAGGAACACGAGTATGTAAAATACATAATTTTTAGTAAAACAAGTAGCCATTAAAAATTAGCATTGTTGAAATAGAAGTTATTAAAATAAACGTACACGTGTAGGTTTTCTTTAGATGTATCGGAAAGAAGTCCAGAAGAAATAAAACGATTAAAAATTATTGAAGAAACTAGAATAGCTAAAGAAACGGCAAAGAAGGCTCGAAAAGGTTTCGCAAGATCTCTCATAAAAAAGATACAGATATATTACTATAACGATTACCCTGCACGCACATACAAACAGATCATTATTTCTTTATTTATTTTCAATTTTATATAAAGAAAAACCTCTATTGTCCTGGAGTCACATAATGCACGCTTTATTTTTTAATTGGTTATTAGATATATATAAATGTAACGCTACAATGAAATGTCTAATTTTCATTATTTGTAATAATAAATTTTCGTGTAATTTCTATTTAATATAGAAGCGGAAGCTATAGCACGGTATGAAGCCGAAATGTTGTATCTGACTACTTCACTAAGCAAAGAAACTTGCCTTTTACTTTTTCCGTGGGTTTTTAAGGATGAAGAATGTCATAAAAGAGATAAAAGATCTAGCCCTCCGTACATAGAATTGGTTGAAGAAATACTAATAGGAAATTACACCATCGAGCAAGAAATACGAAAACGACTCGATGAAGATATTCTATCTACGATGTTTAATGAAGTAATATATTTAATATGTCACTAACAAAAATTATTCAAAAGCAGACTTTCCAAATTAAACAATTTTACAGTCTCATTACGTATTATCACCAAATGCTAAACAACTACTTCTAGATGGGAAATGTATGTTTATGCGATTAAAAGTTAGCGAAACAAAGCCAGAAATTGATATTCATAAATACTTGTTAAATCTTTTATTTGGAGAACCGAAATTACCCAATACGGAAACAATTCTTAATGAAGAATGGTACGTAAATACATAGAACATATAATATTTAAAATTATATGTCTTTCATAATACAATTTGTGGTAAGACAATTCTAAAATTAACTTTCACATTTATCTAAATTTAAGCAACTTCCTTTTTTCCTTTAGTTACGCTGGTCGACATCGCCCTGCGTACATAACAAGCGGAAATGAAATTTTTCCAATCGTATGGACACCACCAAATTGTCGAAATAAGGCAATTGTTTTTCGCACTATTTTTCCAACATATACCAATACTACATATCACGTAAGTTTTAAATTTTAATATATCTAATATAAATATTATGTCATATATTATAATTTTAAAGTATGAAGATAAAACTACGAAGGTACCTATAGTAGTATTCAAATATGACTACATGAGAAAGAATGAGCTAAAAATGGTTTTACAAGAATTTGAAGACGAAGTAGTTAACTTTGGCATTTTTGAATCTGATAAGCCACTAGAAGCAAAACTTATAGCAAAGAATATTACGGAATTTGAATTGAATACAAGAGAAAGAACAGGGTAAGTATTAAGAAAAATTTGAAATTTATAATTAAAAATAAAAATGTAATGTCAATTTTCAGATACGAGATATTTGTATGTGTTGTAAAAAAAGTAGAATGTGAAGCGTTTTTAGGATTTGCAGGTATTGGACCTTATCATGTAAGTGAAAATCTGGAAAAGGGCATAGAGGAATCAAAACAATACTTCCCAGATGTTACTGCTTCCGAAGAAACACAATCAGACGACGAAGAAAAACCGGAAGAGTTAATAGAAAATGCGGAAGAAAACAAGAATGAAACATGAAATATTACTTACAGGTGTATCTAAATTTGCATCTTATTTGAAATTATAATTTCAATTGTACGTTTCATAAAAAGTGAAGGAATTAATAATGTATAAAAATATTGTTATGAAGCCAACATTTATTTTCCAGCCACCTAAACTTGCTATATGAAAGAATATAGAAATAGACAAACTGTCTAAATATTGCAAGTCAATGTAAGGATATGGTACAATAAATGATGGCAAATAAACAAAATTTATTTTTTATAACCACAGCTACGCCTACGTCCCCTTGCTCTTTCAAACTTTCGACCCTTTGAGCGTACTAATGGTTTTGTATGAGAGTGTGGTACACCAGGTGCAGGTCCAAAGTGTTTCACTGCTTCACGAGCTTTACGACGACCTTGCATTAAAACTGTTCGTTCTCCAATAGGTGTACGTAATGCCAACTGATCAAAAGTGATCAATTCGCCTCCAGCTTTTAATATACGTGCTCTGGCTCTTTCAGTAACACGTAGAGCACAAACCTATAAAAAATTATGAAATTATACATTAATAATTTTTTCAAGCAAATACAAAATAGCATTTTATTTATACAAACTCAAAATTAAATTCTGATAATTGTTTCTATTGCTTACTGTAAGTTTAGGAATTTCAAAAATTCTAGCATCATCTGTCACTGTACCAACAATTACTGCAATAGCATTTTCTCGTCCAGGTTTCTTCATAAACCTGACAACACGTGCAAGAGATATGGGAGGACGGTGTATTTTACTCATAAAAAGTCTCTTAAGAACAATCTTATTAAACTTAGAATTTGTACGTCTTGCCAGAAAACGGTAAAGCTATAACAAAAATAAAACCATATACTTCTATATTTTTATTGTATAAAAAGATATTTTGATAAAAAGTCACAATGTTTTATCAGTTTCATTACGAAATTATAAAAAAAAAAAACAATACAAACTTTGCATTAAAACGCAATAATATATAATTTCTCAATAAGAAATATGAACTTTTATAAACTTTCTGAGTAACATTGTGTCAGCTAATATAATCGTCTTTTATATAAAGAAAAAAGACGGAATAGGAAAGTTGACTAAATTTTTCTAGCGAACGTTCAAATTGGATCAGACTATGATAGTACTGACACAGAGTGCGGTTCGCAAAAGAAATTTATCTGTTTCAAAACTCACGTGTTTATGACAACAATATAGTATTAGATCAGTTGTAATACACAATTAATTTTCAACAGATGTTACAAGAGTGACGTTAGTTTGTAAATAAAATATAGAATACAAATGGTACAAAATTAAAGGTAATAAAAAATATATATATTTAGAAATGCATATAAAACACTTACTTTGACGAGAAGTCGTAAGTAGACATCTTGCGACTTAGGTTCTGTGCGCCGAACCTTCCGATCGTGTTTATGGTTTATATCGATACCCTGTAAAGAAAATAATTTCTGTTAACTTTCTTTAACATTTTTCAAATTTAACAAAGAACTTTATTTATATCGATTAACACAGATAAATCAAAACTCTATTGATTTTATAAATATAACAATGCCACTGCACCACCCTACCATTTCGATACACCGGAAAAGAAACGGACGAGCTTATAGACAAATCAGATAGAGACCCGTGTAAACGGATATCCAAGGGGGCGCTGTTAGAGAATGGAAAATTGGCACGATGAATACTAACTACGTAAAAACTATGGAGTGAACAACTTAATGTATAAATTTATGTTAATTTTTCATCCAAATGAAAGTGGAAATAAACTTAACAATAAACAAATTTATTCATTCTTTACATAAATCTAGGTTAGTAATTTTAATGCGTATATAAATGTATCACTAAATCAGAATTGCCAAGATAAAGAAAAAAAATTATTTAATATAAATTTTAGAAATTACTATATACAATCGTTAAAAAATATATATATAACTTTTTTAACACATACATTTTTACATGAAGAAATAAAACAATCATTTTTTAAATATTTAATTTAAGTTACGTACAATATTCAGTAATGTGCTTAGTATATTATACATACATATGTTTGGATACGGTTTAAATTAATGTAAATTAGATTCCTATTTTTCTTAATCTATTTTTTGAAGAAATTAATTTATAATTTTCACTCGATATTATTTATGTAGAAATAAATTAATTTCTAGAAGGAAATGTATGTTTCATTTAGTAAAAGCAGTGAATAAGATAGAAACAAGTTCTATACATTTTCAATTTGATTAACTATAAATACATTTATATATATGTACAACTAGAACAATTTTTTTACATATAGTACAATATATGTATTCAATATATGTCGGAGAAGAAAATAAACTGAAATTAAAACTGAAATATTTACTTAGTATTATCAAAGAAAAATATGATTATATTGCACGTGTAGAATAACAAAAATGGAGAAAATATGTATATAAAAACAGTCTTAATTCTACAGATTAGATAAATCTATAATTTATAAAGACAATTTATAATGAAAACGAACTATTTTTTGAAGCTTTACTCAAAAATCATAAGTATAGTTTGTAGAACCCATATAGTAAAGTCATAAATTAAAATACTAAATGTCAACAATCGATTGATATAGCCCTACTCAGAGCCGGTATTTGGAAATTTTATGTAATATATATATATTGATTGAATATATATATATTCTGTAAAGAATACCAGGTTATGTATATCTAAAATGAATTATTATATAAACTTTTTTTAAATATACTACAAAACAAGAAACAATTCTTACATTGTACGGTCCTGAACAGGGCCCTGGTTCCTTATCTACCCCAATAGGTTTTAAATTCCTGTTTTGATTGTCGGAACATGTAAATTTAACGTTTAGTAGAGTTTGCGATTATTTTTATGATTTCGTCAACTCGTTTTTACCAACTGTACAAAATTTCACCGTCATACTAAATATACATATGTAGTTTCCTTGCACAAAAAACATGTTGGTGAATTGCAATTTACCAACACAAGGTAGCGCTGAGGTGCTCCATCAATCGGTCCGTCAAGTCTCAAGTTTCACATAAACAGTATATGCCGTGACTTCGGTGTGTTCGAAGCAGTTTGATGTTCGAATCCGCGCAAGTACAGAAGAAGCCGAGATAATGGTGAGATAATTTTTTTTAATCGAAATACAGAGTAGTACATTCCTTTGATTAATCGTACATGGTTCGGAAAAAACCTTGACTATGTTTTGTGGTCGCGATTTAAATACCGTCCTCCCGTAAAATGGATTCTTTAATAAGAGATAATGTTATGAGTGTATTACTCGGGAAACTGCACGTGCGTCATTAAATTCGCAACACAACAGTTCAAGTAATTAGATGATGAAAAAATGTCTGAGAGAATGAAAGAATCTAACAAGAGAAATTAACTCGTTAAGTGAATTGGGAACTCTTTCTTAAATGGAATGGTACAAAGCAACAATTCTTTACCGTGGCAATAAAGGAAACTTTATCAAGATAGGAAAGAGATGTCTGTTTATCATGTGCCTTAATTACCACAATAATGATCTTCTTATGGTATGATTATCAATGTGATTGGCGTATCTTACTGAATGATAGACAATCATCAGTGTGTCATGGAGGACGGTGGTCAAGTGCATTCTAACACTCTTCTTGAGGAAACATTTTATGTTACGTCGAAGAAAAACACTTACTACAAGGTGAGACTAACAGAAAAGGGTCTCAGCTTAGAGAAAGACAATAATGGTGCGACGAAGGTTGAAACGATCGTTCTAAACGACATAATAGGGTGCAGATGTATGCGTTCGAAACGCAAAAGCGCGGGAAGCTGTGTTTGTGGACCAGGTACCTCGAGATCTCAATTTAAGCTGGTCGAGTCTGTGGAAGCATATCAATCCTACGACGAGTTTGACACTTCGGCCTATCTTTATATTTATGCGTACACACTGAAGAAGGCACGTATGAAAGGTATCAAGAGACGAGAAAGGACCACGATCACGCTACGATTCCGCAGCTTTGACAAATACGAAGATAATCTACGAGAGGCCAGCAGGTGGCGATTAGCTATAAAATGTCTCATTGTTGGCTTGCCTGTGCCTAAAAGTTTTATGAGCCCCAGTCACGAGAATCTGGAATCGTTGATTAGCGGTGAGTTCAATCTCTATTTCGTTTTCTTTTTCTTCTTCATCGTACCAAGACATTCACATAGCGATAATTCGATAAATTATGTTTCTTTTCCCACCCTTCTAACGAAGACGTTTAAGGTAGGATCATGTTAGGTAATCAATGCTAGAAATTACGAAATAATAAAACGCGAAGAAGCTTCATTAAAATTCCTTCTACATATTTACGCTAATGAACTTACACATTATGGATGAATCTAGGTATTAATGATTGAATGTTAATTTCAATAACATGATTGTATCTTATTGAAATGAGAATAGTTAATAAATCGGGAATGGCATTGTAATATGGGATGAAAGGTAATTTAATATAAAATATTGTTTATTAATGGTAATTAATATTTGTAAATATAATCAACTATTTCGCAAATATAGTTTCAATTATAGTAGGTACATTGTTATATATGTAGTCATCTCAAATGCTTTCTATTATGTGAAATGCTTTCTATTATAATATCTAATATATGCAGGCCAAACGCCAATGTTTCTTTTCTTGAGTAGGTCTAGATTCTAGATAATGTGTATTAAGAATAATTGTACTTTCATTTGCAACATTTCTTCTGCACATCATTTTTAACATTTATTTTTTTCCTTTTTAAATACATTATTGTTTATTGTTTATAGAAATATATTCGTTTGAATAATGATAGTTAAATTTTTTAATAATCGATTACGTAGAATCCTACTTAATGTTCCAGTAAGGCAATATCGAAACGGAGGAAGTTGTATGTTGTCGTTATATGAGTACATTTTTACAATGATTAATATATCTGAAATTCAACAAATATGATTGCATGAATAAAAGAATCCCAGATACGGAGTTAGATTATGCGCACGTCATTCTGCGCACTATCTCCTTAATTATATCTAAAGGAATATTAAATTACACACACACACACACACACACACACACACACACACACACACACACACACACACACACACACACACACACACACACACACACACACACACACACACACACACACACACACACACAAAACAATTTACAAGTTTCTTACGTTGATTCATGCAAAGATTAAGATCTTTTATTTGTATTTTCAAAAGAAATTTTTAATACGCACGCTATCAGTCATTTGCAATATCATACGAACGAATTTTCACATACATTTATTTCACGATACAATAAAACGATACAATAATTTTCTATATCTTGATTCATAACCATTGCTTATTTAATTTTTAAATTTGAAAAAATTTATTTATTTAAAATTTATTCATAAAATTAAAAAACTGGAACAAAATTTAGATTCATATCGCCTTTAATCACTTCATTCATTTAAAATGCATTTACTCACCACATTTATAAATATTGCAATCATGTGGAAATCAAAGATTCATACGCTCACATATTTTTCAATGTTTTCTTTCATTTATGTATTATGTACGTTCGTTCCAATATTTCTTGTACTTACATTTTCTCCGGAAACATAAAAGATGCGTTAGAACTATTAAATACATTACTAAAAAAGTGTTTGCGTCAAAGACGATTTTTTTGCTTTAATTGGATTTAAAACAATTTAAATGTGTAAACTCCAAAGTTTTAAATCAGTATCTTGAAAGAAACATTTATGTACTGTAAAATTCAGTACAGATCCAATGCTTAGAAAAGATATTGTGTTATTTCGTGGAAATAAAATGTTCTAGTTACTTTGAACAATATACTTTAAAGTTTTTTAAATATTTTATTTAAAGTTGCAACGACTACCATATGGTCATCTTTAAAGTTGTATTTACATATTATTAGAATAAATAAGTCTTGTCTTATTAGTGTTAGAACACTAACAATTGAAAATTTTTACAGATTTCGTGTTTCTCCACTTTCTGCTTCAAACTTTCGGAATATGTACCATGCTCTTTTTGAATTTTCGAAATATCGTAAAACAAAGATTCACCTTCTTACATATCTGTTCCATTTTTTCTCCTTAACCTTATTTTACACAATAGAACATTTGCAATTGAGCAAAAAAATCATTATTCACCGTCTCTGAATCGTAATCATAATTCTTGCAGAATTTATGTTTCTTCTCGTCCTACTTCAAACTTTTCGAATATTGTTACCCTTCTGTATTTTCGAAATGTCTGCCAACATATTTCCATCAAAAGTTTTTCAATCTCCTTTAATGCGTCATGCTTACCTCCGGTTATTAAAAGTTTTCTGGACGTTAAGAATCGTCAGAGCGAGGATTATATTTCCGCATTTTATTTTTAAATAATATTTATTTTGACTGAAATATTTCTCTGGTTCACAATGTCAATAATATTATGTTAATTTAAAAGCTACACATTTAAATCTCTCTCTATTTAAATCTCGGAATTATGTAACTTCTAATCGAATCTGATTATGCCCATTTATAAATTAAAGGCAATAAATCGCGTCTATATTGGGAATTTATTATTAAAATTTCGAAATAGGAGAATTAAGCATTATCGTATTTCTTAAAAGCAAAAATTTAGTTTTATCGTCCCAATGCTCTTTTTATACCATACTCTTTTTATTTCTTATTTAAAAAGTAATTTTAAAATTATGATTTTCCATATTTTTGGTATAGACTAAAAATAATGATATGATAATAATAGGACTTGTTGATTTACTAATTACTGGTATGCTGTAATTATTACACTTCCCGTATATATACATGCTTGTCATTCAAGAACATTGCTAGTCATTGCATTTATTTGCAAGACAGTATAACAACATGATAATAATAAGCGTGAATGATGTTTTTCAGGAACAGAACTTTAAACGAAGTAATATCGAATAAAGTCATTATGACTTCTCCGAAACTGAACTATCTTAGTTTAAAAACTAAACGAAGTTCAGCTTCGCATTGTTCCTCGTTTAATTCATCTTTGCTGTGTGTTTCTACATAATTCTATGTATATGTTGAATACATTATACATATAGTAACGATAACTCAGTTATAGATATACATTTTTAGAATTAGTATTACTTGCTTAAATAAACATTATTTCTCTTTTTGCTTTTCAATCGATTTTGTTCTTACGTCAGTACTGTAAGTCAGAATTCTGAGAATTTGAATTAATCATGTTTTTCAACTGCTGAAAATATCATGTGTTTAGTTTTGCAGTAAGCTAAATTATAACTTTAGTTTCTTTGTGGAGAATGATATATCATAATACCGAGAATGATATATTAATAAAACATCATTTTATCAAAATAGCAGTGGTCTGGCATACGTTATTGTAAATTAATAATTAACAACATTACATAATTAAATCTTATATATCAACAAAATATTCCTATAATAATGCTTATGAGATCGCTTATGTCATAGATAATGTAACACGTTTCTGCGAGTCAATATTCAAAATAATGATACTACTTATCTTGTAAACAGAATATGATCGTTTTATGATTATTCATTAAGTGTTGAAAATTTCAAATGTGAAAAAATTCTGAGAAATGAAAAACTCATGTGTTTGTTAAATTTTTAAAAAGCCAATAAAATTCGTAATCATAATTTATTTTCGAAAAAGTTTTAATCTTTTGTCTTCATCCTTTTTCAATATTATTTTATTACTAATTTTATTACTAATTGAAAATCAATACATAAATACACAATACGTTGTTGAAATGTTATTCGATAAAAGTTATTCATTAGGTTCAAGTACCCCGTTTTTTATCAACTTTCACATTCGTAAATATTTTGTTCATTGAAAATTGATATCAGATTCCCTTGCTTGATAACTCGGCAAGGCTTCGTGAAATATTTTAATTTACCGTAATCGAATGCGATTCACTTTGAATTTTCACTTCACTGTGTGTATACAACGCATATGTTTCCACTTGAGAAGAAAAAGACAACTGTACAACTGTACACCTTTTTTATAGCACGCTTTGAAATTTAGTTGCACGAATTAAAGCGGTTCAGTATAAAGTATGAAACACAAGAGAGTAATCTTTTCATCACATATGTATGCAATCCACCTTTTTAACAAAAGTTTCGAATAAGTTATACTTTGTAATGATAAAATACACGATGATAGTAAATAATGAAAATTCAGAATAGTAATAATCAATAGTATCTAGTATTTCGATGTTTTATGAAATGTTATTTTAAATAATAATTAGTATTTACTGATAATTGCAGTACTGCTGCTATTGTTCGTTGTTGGTTCGTTATTACAAGCATTGCGTTGTGCCCTGATGCATGAAATGTTAGTTTTCAATTGTATAACGCAATAAAAAGATCGTGTAATTGTGTCTGGTATGATGCAATTCTGTAATAAGGATACATTTTTATGAATTCGAGGAAGAACTGAGTTTCCATGGAAAAATTCAAATGTAATAATTATTTAAATTTTGTTTATTATTTAATATTATTTTAAAGAAATATATGTAATATGGTATGAAATTATACGTTCAACAAATTTAGATATAAATTGAAATTTATTAACCCATTACGAGATTATTACTATTTGGACTTTCAAAGGTAACTGATTCCAAGATTTTGCTGTATCAATGCCAAGACTTTGTCTCTTTAATAACACCAACAACCTGTGGAATAGTGAGAATTGTGTGGCTAATGAATCGGTTTCTTAATCGTCAAAAATATTTGATGATAACATTTTTGTATCTTTATCCTACTCGATAAAAAAGTTATTTTAGTAAGGAATTAGTTTAATTAAAATAAAGATGGTTTAATACATTAATAGCAGCAATATTTTTGATTTATATTCTGTTTATTTTGAATTCACGTAGACAAATTGTATACTATAAGAAAATTAGGAACTATAGGAAAAAGGATTAGAAATAAATACTTGCTATTAATCTTTTCGATTTTGAACAACAATAATAGCAAATAGTAATTAAATTACATACAATATTGTAAATTGCAAACTATATAAATAATTTTAGTATTAACTATTGCTGTGAATAGTACTATCAGTGGTGTTAGTCTCAATGCTATTAATATTCCAATACTATCAATAGTTTGATCAAATATTATTTATAATAGATACATGTATAGATTTTTTTATTTGCAATTGTCTGTCTTGTCAGTATTACAATTTATGATATGACATACTTTTCTATTGCATTATATGATTCTTCATTGTAAAGATTTTTTATTTATTTAAAGTCCTATATTTACTTACTATTAATTATAGTTCCTTAATTTGACATCCAGGAATACAATTATTACTAAGAAAAGTTGGTTAATGTCAATAATAATACTATTATAATTATAAAAAGATCTAACATTTTAATGATAGTGTAAAACTGTTTATTTATAGACCTATGGTTATTAAATTTTCAAGTCAAATTATATAGAATTAAAAATAAGGTTTAATTGGTATTTTTAATCACTGATATAAGCATAGATCAACATATATCGTAACATTAGCAAAGTTCATAAAAAAGAAAAGTCTTCCTTTTTTATAGAAAAATTACAAATTGTTTTATAACATCCTTTTTACGTCACTTTGCGCAAAAACAGTACATAATAGCAATGCTAATTTGAGCGCTACATGACGCACTAAACTCTAATACGGTAAAAATGTTATCTATTTGACACTGATATTATCTATAAAGAAAGAGTTTTAATAAACTATGGAAATTTATTCGCATCGATATACATGTATTTTAGTTAAAAAAACAAATTAGCAAATCTAGAGAAAACAGACTTTTGCAGTAATCAAAACGTTATTGTATGTTAGTAATATTTTATTTTATCGTTATTATGTTTACAAAAATTTATAATAACCAGAATCTTTTTCCTTTCTTTTATTATGATTATGAAATAATTAGTATTTTCGAATCGTGAATTTTTTAAACTAATATTTGCGAAGCAAAAGGAAAAACGAATTTTATTGCATAAAAAATATTTACGTCGGTCTCGCTGCTTATTACGATTAGATGCATAAGTATTAAAACGCCGTCATGCCATGGTTGCTAAAAATTTACCGCATTTATGTCCAAGGCAAGAAAATTATCGCGGCAGTCGGACTCAGTCGAAGTTCGATATTTGGAATGATCTACCGATAGCTTATTTTCCTCAGATTGAATATTTTTTATTTGTTAACGTTTGTAAACATATACACATGCTTGATGTATTGATGTTTGAATCTATGCATATCCATATTTAATATTATAAAATGTACAATAGTGTAAAATATATAGAATAAATAAAATGCAATAATAAATAGTGTAATATAGTAAAAAGACTAAACTAATTTGCATAAAATAAACAACCAAAAAACCAGCATATCTTTTTTATAGATGAATTATGATACTTGTACGACGCATAATAATGAAACAATTCACCGATGTGTAGATTCTAACCGAATGAGTGAAAAAGGTTAATTTTCATTGCAGCCTATTCATTTCGTGTTTCTCCGTCTCTTTTTTCAAATAATACCCATGTATTTATTTGGTATAGCGTGAATTTTCATGTTAATATCTTATTGAATATTCTGCCAGCGGTTAATTTATAAAAAAAAACGTTTAACGCTTCTTATGTAAGTACTACATACTACATACATACATATGTGTATATATTTGTATATTGTTCGATGTTGCGTGTTACAAAGTATATACATATGAAGTTGTAACCAATACAAAATCTCTGCTCGTCAATGGTGCAGTGTATTAATACTATAATGTATATAGCATTACTATCTGCACTAGTGAAATTTTTTCATTACAATATCTGCCAAAGTCTACTCGTTGATAGTATAATATTATGCATAATACAATGTTATACCATTATAGTTTTTTATTCATATCAGTAAAATTGTTATAAATTTTTTGGCCTGGAAACTATTTGTCGATAGTACACAATGACGTATCTCCGAGTTTTCATCGCTATTTATCTTCAGTGATGAAATTCAATTTTTTAATGGCTGTTGCATACAGAATGACCAAATTTAATATGTTTTAATTTGATAATTTAATCAAATCGAATTTCATTCGAAAAATAATAAAATAAATATACACATTTTTTTCATCTCCCACGAAATCAATAATTGAGGCAATATTTCAAATATCATGTTTTCCGGAACGTCCTGTTTTCATTCAAACAGTTTCGCTTTATATCAAACTGCAGGTTAATTTATATTTTATTGTTGACGCAAAGGCAATCGATATTGGTTAAGAGGAAGAGATTTATCCTGCATGATAATGTTTAACCATTAGTTCCAACGTGCGTTTCCGTTAGAATAATGTTTTACCATGAGACATTTAACATGGGACATGGTAACTTTAATGGAGCTCTGAAAATAGAAAAGAAGACTAAACGAGAGGAAATACATATTATGAAAAATGTTTTTTTCTCAAATTTTGATCTTCTTTTCTTCTTCTCTTTGTTTTTTCTTCAGAAGGATACAGTTGCAAAGATTAATTTCTCCGCTTTTTTATCAGTCTGTTGTTCAATAAAACACAAGGCCTCGTACTAAATACATTGAACTATTGCTGTGCATTCCGTTTACGTCACTCCTTGATTTATTGTGCATTGACGAAAATAACCGTCCATCTACTCTGCTCCTCTTTTGACACAGTCCTTTGAGATCGATGTAGTTCAATAATTCACACTAATTTTTTAACATAGTCTCGAATATACAGATCACAGTGGCTAATATGTAGGTACCTACATATTGTACATATTTTTTAATTTATTTCAAATTTTATATTAGTATACTTAGAGAACTTTTATGTTTGATAAAGTATCGTTTATATAATTCAATAATATATGGCGAATGGATGAATGGTGTGTTTATTTTATATTGGTTTAGTGGATTAGATATATTAAATAATAAATTGGTCGATGCTACACGCTGACCACATGTTATTTCACATTCCAAAGTGTGCTATTCACCTGTATCGATACATGCTAATCCCTAACATCAACATACTGTTGAGCATATTCCACAAGCGTAACATTAATTCAGTATGTCTAGCTTGTTTTAACGTATAATGTTTACATGAATTATTTATCTTGTAATAAGTAATATATTAAGAGTAAAATCATTAGCATTTTTTCACGTTCCATATTTTTGTTGTGGCTTTTATAATGCTTTTAAAAGCTTTTGTCCATATGGTATAATATTATAAAATATGTTGGCAAAATTTATACGGAGTTCTGCTATTACATATCTAATATTATTTATTTTGCTATTAAGTAATATTTACTAATATATTACACAATATTATTCACTGCACAATACATACCGTTTTGAATTCGCTAAGGATACGCTTCGCTTGATAATGCTTTCTAAAATTTCTTTGCAAACTTACACTTGCCACGTACCGTTCAACTCTAAAAATGCTCATCCTCATAAATATATAAATATATTACACACTCGCATATAGCTTGAGTATTGTGGTGGTCCGTGCATTCACAGGGTTCTAATTTCTAAATGCAACAGAGGCATGCTTTCCTCGTCAAATATTCTCTCGTGCGTCGTTGCAACGTTGGAACACGAATGATTACCAGAGTGGAGCTAGAATATTTATTCGTGTGTGATTTTCAGCTTTTTTAGAAGGCTTTAAAGTGACGTCGATTTCACGCGAACTACAGACTTTCAAGTCCTGGAGGTGCTTTAAAGTAATAACTTTAATTAAAATGCTGTTGTGAGTTAGCATATTTAAAACGCGGATGATACTTATATCTTACAAAAGTATTAGAATACTTAGTATAGAAACTTTGTATCAATAGGATCGTAAGATTCGTTTCAAATTCTACCCATATAATTACGAGCCGTGTTTTACTGTAGTAATGAAATTTCAAACTATTTTTTTATAATATGTTGATAGCTTCCATAAGTAGATACAGTAAACATATATAGTATAGTCTATCATGTTTCTATAAGTATTCAAATACTCTTGCGAAACAATGTGTTATTTGAAATGCCAATAATAAAAAGAGCAGTAAAAAAATAAAACATCAATCGGTAAATAGTCGAAGTCCGTAGGTCCAAACACGTAACAACGATGATGAACAATTCCTTCTTTTTCCATCTATTCAAGATATGACGCGAAAATATGAATAGCATTAGGAATCGGAAATAATACATTCATAGCTTAAACCTGACCACCGGTTTGAATAGTTGGTGATCGGGATACGCTAAAAGTTTCATAGCGACTGGCTGATTCCGTCAATTCTCAAATTGTTCTCTTGACAAGTTTGTTTACAGTGCGCGTTTGAATGGCCACGTATTACTTACGTGGTCATCCGTTATATAACATTCGGCCATATGGATAGATCCTTTATTTATGAGGTTATTGGTGATATCGACGCGAAACAAATGTGGCAAACCGTGCGTACATAAGACGCAAGACAAAAGAACAATTGGGTCGTGTATATGTCGCGTCTTCGCGTCGCCAGAAGTGTTTCGACATTTTTCTCAAGCAACGGACCATGTGGCTACCAGCCAAATTAATTCAAAATGACCTACATAAAATTGCTGATTGCATCTCGTTACAGGGATCGATCGTTGTTCGTTGTTTGCGGTTATCGAATATTGGTTCAGTTGTCCGAACCAAAGCTTTTCGCTTTGTTGCTCCTCGAATCGGAGCCGATTCTGTGATGAAATTGGATAAGGGCGAAATTCATTTGCATTTTTGGTCAGGAATCGTTTCACAATATCTGTTATCTTTGATAATATATTTTTTTCCACTTATGTATCTATGCATGTATATATACGTATATTGTACGTATAGGTATAGCATATGGCGTAGATCAGTATGCGAAAGATGGCTGGTGGTACGAGAATAATCCGTGCAAAATACACATGTACTTTATTGTCGTCGACCTTGAATTCCAATTTGCAGAAAAAGCGATTTTTATAATGCGATGCTAAAATTTTTTGACTTTGACTTTGATTGAAAACTGTTTTCAGTTTCTAGTAACAATTGTCGCAAATTGTTTTAATAAATTCTTATCTTCCGATTAAAAATCTTAAACAAGTCAAATTAGCCTTAAATACACTTTGGAAACTAAATCGCGCATGTCATATTTTTCGCAAGATAATTTTGCAAAGTTTAGCATAAAATTGTAAAGAGATTAAATAACAGTCATGCTGTTTGACGATTGTGTTATTATACCTTTTTTATCCGCTATATTGAATACAATTTTTGTCAAATTATATAAATGAAGCTTCGAGGGGTGATATAATATGATATACGATTAATTCACTCCAAAAGTTTTCTTTCGACTCTCAGACCTTTTATAGTTGGTGTTACTTTATCTGTACTTTCACTAGTTGCGTTTAACTATCCATAACTCCTAGGTTTACGTAAATACAAGCAGAACCTGTTTAAATTGCTGCTCAGACAGAAAATAGTAACGTTCGTAAGTTTGATAATCTATTTCCTCCATTTTTCTCCCGGAAATGTAGGCAATCCTTTTTTCAGAAGGTGGACTTTCTTGTTCTATAAATTCGATCGAACACAGATTTTTTACGTTGTTAGGTTTTATATAAATAAACGCAACCATCGGTATAAAATGTGTTTTGTAAAGTCGTACAAAATATTTATTTGATTATACTACACATAATTTTTAGAAATTTGTTACTATGTACTTTCATAAAATCAGTTACTCACATTTATATAAATATTTAGTAGTAAGCTTATTCCAATGATAGTCCATACATCTCGATTAATTAAGAAATGCTCAATTATTATCGCAGTAATCAATTCCCTTGTTCTTTTTTTATCGTATTTCAATCTCAATCAATTGCGAGCAAAGAAATCCTTCATGCAATTCAGAATTATTAAATAGGAAATATAATTTTATAAAAATGCATAAATTATAAGCGAATTAACCAATAATCGTATATAATTAACAGAAAATTGTATCGCAAATATTTTACGCAAAAATAAACAGCATGCTTCATGATAAAATAAAAACTACATTAGAATACATTTGTAAGAAATTACTCAAGATAATCGAAGACGACTGAACTGCAGAGAAATCTCTGCAAAGGGGTTTGCTGCGGTGGCGTCTGCAGGGGCGTCTTCCAAAGATTAAAACACGCTCGTTGCGTTACACGTCACGTAATCATCCAGGGGTTTCTTGCTTCGTAGAAATTTTCTTTACCCTCGATTAACTTCTCCTTATTGTACGAGATTATATGGCCAAAGATTTCTCATAAAATTTTCAAAGATATTCTGGACCTCATGATTAACAAAATATAATCAAACTCGGATCTGAAACATATATAGATTCTAGTCTTCTACTGTAAGATTGAGAAAAAATATTTTAGATTTTAAAATTAACGGAAAAGTTTCAGTAAACATAAACACTAAGGCCACAAAGAACCAAAAAGGAAGTAAAGCCAATTTCAAGTATAGCATGAATTACTCGTGTGACTTCGAAACTGAAATGATTGTCAAGAAAACGGTCAGTATTGCAGCACTTAGGAATTGCAATGACGTGCATAATGTGCCCACGGTTTCATAAGAAATCACCCATAAATTGTACGCATAACACGTGACTGTATGTGAGTAAACGTGATTGTATCTTGATATATTACCAACTAAACAAATCAAATACTGAAGAAATATTTTTAGAGAAATCAATACAAAATATATGACATAATATAAACTTGGAAAATAATAATCTATCGAACTTTTTAACGAAAGAAAAATTGTTTCTCCTAAAGTAGCAGTCTCCACTTTCATTAGATTCATTCATTTTTCATAAAAAAAATCATTTTAGTTTTTTCAAGTCATGAAAACGTAACACGGTTAAGAATGAAGTTATAACTTAATTAATTATGAAACTAAAGTTAAATGATAGTTTTAATAGTTGAAACACAACTAAATCCTAATTTTCAAAATCATCGCTTACATTATTATGATCTTCAACCCGCCATATGACATAGCAGTGTACAAATGGAAACAGAACAGGAAAAAGGAAGCAAAAACTCCTTTGAATTGATTGCAGCGTGTCCAGGTGAGCAACGAAAGATTCTGGTGTTGCTGAATCCAAAGTCGGGACCAGGAAGAGGTCGAGAAACGTTCCAGAAAAGGATCCATCCGATTCTATCGGAAGCTGAGAGGCCTTATGATGTTCACATCACCAAGTGTCCCAATTACGCACGCGAGTTCGTGCGTACGAGGGACATCTATCAATGGAGCGGGCTGCTGATGGTCGGAGGCGACGGTATCGTGTTCGAAGTAGTAAATGGGCTTTTTCAAAGGCCCGATTGGGAGAAAGCTCTGAAGGAATTATCCCTTGGTGTGATACCCTGTGGTTCTGGTAATGGTCTGGCGAAATCCATCGCGTACGCTAAACAGTAAGTCTCTTTTAGGATCATCCGGGTTCGTGATTTATTTTATGTGTCTAGCTCGGTCGTTCCGAGGAAGTCGTTATTTCCGCCCGCAACCGCCTCGTTCAATTTATATGTATGCTCGTAGAAAGGCGTTTCTGCAATTTCGGCAGACAATGGATTTGTTTTAATAATGATTTTACTAAAATCTTCGAGAAAATTCTTTTCACTCATGTATACCTTGTATTTATGTATTATAGAATTTATATACTGTTTAATTAAGTTCAAATATATTAAAATTAGTATCATGAAAATGAAATATAGAACCTGATAAAAAGATGTTTTATTGGCAAATAAGAATATTCTTTTTGTAACCACTATATTTTGTAGCCATCTTTTTGTACTATATAACGTACTGTAATTGTACGCTATTCTTGCCTCATTCTTTTAATTTTCTGTGGAAAAATTTTATAATCTTATACCGTTATCGTGCTTCAAACATGTTGTTGGACATTAGAATGATAGTTACATGTATGTCACAAGAATGAAATTATTTTAAAAAGCACTTAAAATAAAGATTGAGTGATTTGATAAATAAATTGTCATAAAATATGGAAGATCGCATAGAGAAAACAGATACAGGCGCCATTTAAAGAAGATATTAGTAAGCGAGTGCATCAATCTGCACCATATTGGTTCATTGTATCGAATATTGTTGCAGAGCAAAGGGTTAATTATACACATGTGAGCGACATAACATCGCTTAACAGGCATCACTGTTATCAATTTATTCTGTGAATTAGTATGAATTTCGCGACAGGCAAGTTGCAATCTTTGAGCATAGGCATTGTTACAAGCACATAGTCTGTATCATTTATTTTAATTTTTCTTGGCTTTTAAACAGAATTTTAGGATAGATAAACAGGATAAAAAAGATCTAAATCGAATCAAACTAATTTTTATAAATATCCGAAACGAAAATTTATATGCAGTAATCTATTTATCCTTGCATTAATACATACATAAGATGAAATATTCAAGGTCCACTGGCTTAGATTTATGATACGATGATTAACTCGGTGCATTGCAAATTTTCTGATATATGAATTTGTAATTTTTCAGCAGCTATGACTACTCTCTACAACGATATGCACGTGATAAAATTTCGCGTTTTTAAGGATCGGACGATAACTCGGATGAGCACCGTAAACTAACGATAAATCGACCTAATTTTCGTTTAGCCATTAAAGCGTCGAGGACTACACGTGCCCCTGCATTTTTCCTCAAATTCAATTGCTTTCATTATCTTTCATTTAGCTTTTCCTCTCGTTCATATTTCCTACGTCATAACAAATTTCTAATATCTATCCTACATCATATTCATAAACTGAATCATGAAACTATAAAACGATTATGATATTATCATCGTTTTGCCGACGTTAAAAATTTATTGAAAATATTTATTAGATAAAAAATTGCGACAAATTATAAAACTGCAATAATTTTAAACTCGTATTTATTTTTAATTTCCTTTAAGTAAACTTATAATGTAATAACATTGTAATATAACGATTGCATATATACTTGTTCTTTGAAGTATTATCGAGTAGATAGTATCGAAATAAGTATGCTATTATTTCTTATGAAATAGCAGAAGTATATTAGATTAATCAGCATCAAGCTAACAAGAAATTTGCACATTTCTTGATATCCGTGGGTTTCATACCTACTTAAAGAATCACGCGGATTTTTCCGCTTGTTAACTGCTCACCTGTTACCGTCAATAGTCGTAAAAAATTCGTTAAAATGTTGTACAACCAGACAATATATACGATAATGAGATATAAATATGTTTTAGACAAAAAATATTCATATACTTTTATGTTGTTATCGTTTATCATTATCGTTACTGTTATTAAAAATGCGTAAGCCACTTGTTGAATATCTGTGCAATAAAAAGTTAAAAAAAAAGTAATACACAATCAGTAACATTCTACGCTATAGTAGGTATATTGAATCTTCATGTTTGAAAGCATTATTGTTCTAATAATTTAAAAACCATCGTTTGTTCATTATATTTTCACTAATATTTTTGTAATTAAAAAACCAATACTTTAATTTCATGAATATTTTAAAAAAACTAAGTTGCACATTATAAGATAAAAATTATTTACATTAACTTATCATTGTAATGTCATCGGGATTCTCATCGGGTGACGTTACGTATCTTATGTAACTCAAGAGAACACTATCATATCGATGTAAAACTAAAGCGTTTTTTACTCCCGCACGTTTAATACTAATGTGTTTTAACGTTTCAATGTGTTTCACCATCCTTGAAGTATACTTTCCATATTGTAATTATGATCATATCAAGCAACAACTGGGATGAAAAATACCAACAACAATATTCATGGTACCTGGTACAGATAATGAAAGAAATTTGCACGATCGAAGAGATATTTAACGTAGAATATCTTTCGAACTACATATGTAGCTTGTTGATAAGGTTGTGCACAAGTCGATACGTGAGTTCAATTTTTGTTCAAACTTTATTCTTAAATCGTAACGAGAGGTAATGCGTTGTAAATGACCTTGTTTCATTTCATTCGATATCGGTCTTTACGAACACGTTTTTGGTTTCTCACAACACTTCGTTTTATAAAACATACGCTATTCTATGAGTCACTTGAAACTACTATTCGTTTCATAAAATTTGTGTTGATTATCTAGAAAAATTATAGACTTTGCGGTTAAATTATTGGACATTTCTTTTACTATAAATGGCCCCCATCCACACACATACACACACAGACATATGTAAAACTTGTAAAATGTATGTGAACAAAAATTAAATATTACAAAGCTCCAATTGAGATTATTCTGCGTTTCCTGTTTTAAGCACATAGCTTAGTATCGATTTTACATTGAGAAATAGAGACAATTGGATGAAACGCGACGATAACGACAAAAAGTAGTTATTTAATACGCGTTTAGCGAAAAGAGAAAAATTGTAAAGGAAATTTCATTGTTACAAAATTATAGTAATTATGATATAAGGAAGGAAGAAAGATTCAATTTTCTTGATGCAGCATTAAATAAACTAGATAGTCGATCATTATTCTCTTGTGGTCATCCGTAATATTATCGATTCTTAGTTACAAAACACAAACAGTTCCAAATTTCTCATTTCATTTTCGTACACAGAAAATTAAAAAATCGAATAATTATATTAATAATAATAAAATTAACCCTATCGTTCTCTTTAGCGTTTAAATATATCACCCGAAATAGATGTTATATCTTTCAATAAATATTACTAAAACAGAGGAAATATTTGGTTTCTATATTCAATATAATTTTACTAGCTTTTGTGTACTTTACGCTTTTTATGAGATAAAGTACCCTAAAAAAGAAAACATTTGTAACGATACAAACGTATAGAAGAAGTGAGGAGAATAGCAGGGGCAATGGAAATCATGCTATAATTAAATAATTAGAATTATTTTATTTAAGAAAAATCGTAATTTGCTTTAAAAATAATAATCATGCGCATTTACCTATAGTAACGGATTCTATTTCAGGGAGCCGTACGATTATAATCCTCTTCTCGTCAGTGCACTGTCCGTGGTGAAGTTTAAAAAGGCGCAGATGGACCTGGTACGCGTTGAAACAAGGAATCAGATTCTATTTTCGTTTTTATCGGTCGGCTGGGGTTTACTCGCCGACATTGACATTGAGAGTGAACGTCTCCGTGCAATAGGCGGTCAGAGATTCACCATATGGACTATCGCCCGGCTGATAGGTTTGAGGACATACAAAGGAAAAGTATCTTATTTAGCTTGCGATAAAGTACCGTCCGTGGAGAATTTGGGTAATGGCAAGGCCTACAATGAGTACGCACAGGAAACGCAGATATCGCATTCAAGGAGCTGTGGCGATGATTTAGATCGGTACGTTGTTGTCTTATCACGCATTACCTCTATTATTTGCGCATGAAAAATGCCAAATGAAACAAGCATCATATTCGACAAGATAATCCTTTGACAGAATTCTGAGGTCAAATGGGAAAGATGGAGTGAAAATTTTCGCTTAATAGATAACAGACTAGTACGAATGCAAACTTCAATTATCTGTTCTTTGAAGTAACGATACTCTTGTGTAAACATCTCACTTTCTCTCAAAGTATTATATCGATTAATGTATTATAAAAGTCGTAAGAAATATGTAAATACGCTTGTCAAGTTTACGTAAGTTTATAGAAACTGAAATGATACTTTGCATATGGATGTCTCGAGTTTACGTAATATTCTGAATAAATACATACATACATATGTAGTTATCATACGAGATACGGTCTCTATTAATTTTCTATTGACTATGTAATAAGAATCTTATTATCACGAAAAAAGACTTACGTAAAATGTCCGTAAAATAACGCAGAATGTCAAACGAGAGATATTTTTGTATTCAGTATCTGGAATATTGGAGAGATTCTATCTGAATTTAAAATGACATATGATATAATTCGTTCAAGGTTTCATCTGTTTTGTGAATTTATTCTTAATAAATCAGATAAAAATAACACCGAAAACAATCGTTTAAAGTCCCAACATCAAGAACTCATAAAAAATTTATTTGTGGTTTGCATATTCTTAAAAAATGCTTTAAAAAAAGTAATAAAATATGAGTTTTTTTAAAATACTATTCTATCATATGTTTAGATACAGCAAAATCAGTGAATCGAAAAGCTTCCATGATGCAATCGATGGAGATCCTGCTATTTTTGATGGATCGTTTGATAGCTGTGATGATAACGAAATAATAAGCGATAATATCACTCTGGAAACAGAAGCTGAGAGAAGACAGAGGCTAGACAGCTTCTACTCTGCGACATCCGCAAAGTCAACTTATTTTAGCACGGGATCAATTTCTAGTTACCATAGCATCGATGATCCCAATAATGAAGATATTGGTAAGCTTTTAATTCATACATTAATAATTTTCATATCTCGACAAAACGTTTTTCTTATTGTGTGCTGTTACTCGCATATCATATTTTTACTTTATCTACTTTAAGATGCTCGCTTGTAAACGTTTTATGTATTATTACATATTATGTTCTTAGAAACTAAGAGTAGATAAAAAAGTTGGTCTAATTTCTTGATTAATTTAGTACATTACAAGCATTCGAATTAATTTAAATTTTCTGTACTCTGTACCTCTTCCTAAAATAATAATATGTCTGTAATTAAGATCCAGAGAACAGTAGTCAAGTTATGTATGGTCCATCCTCAAGGCTGCCCGCTCTAACTTCAGAAGTATCAAATTCTTGGACGCAAATTGAAGGTAATATCTTTAATAGTTTCTAAAATAACAAATAATAATTTTTATTATTTTCAATAATTACCTCCTAAGGTAATAAAAAGTACCGCTAAAATAGAGAGTAATATTCAAAGTCTATGCATATGAAATCAGATGATAAGTTACAATTTATGCAAGGCAAATATATGCTAGTTTAGCCCTTAATAGTCTGCATGCATCTTACGTTGCGTTTCTTTACACATTATGTAATTCGCAGCTTTATCTGCCACGATGCTAAACTTGATAATGCTGGTACACTTGCTTCCCGTTGAAAAACGGCATCGAGAACAGCATCGCAAGGACAAACATTGCTGCAAATCATATTACTAACCATAACCCATACTTGTACATAGTGTACACAGCTAGCTTGTGAGTAAAGCTATAAAAATGCGTACAATATAAACAGAACTGGAATATACTAAGAAAATGTGCAAACAAATGTACCAACGTTATTATCCCATTTACACAATAGTATTCTAGACTTAAGTGCCTAATTTAAGTGATGTTATAATAGGATATTTTAATTTAAATGATATTTTCAATATAAATCAATGAATATATTATTTAATAAATTTGTTTGTGTGCTTGAAATTTCAGGAGAGTTCGTTATGGTTCACGCGGCATATCAGTCTCATTTGGGCCAGGATTATTTCTTTGCACCTCGTGCCAAATTGGCGGACGGCATTATTTGGCTTATGATAATAAAAGCCGGAATTACTCGAGCTAATTTACTCCAGGTAAATAGTTCGATTAAAAACAATATCTCTGGCTTATCTAATTCTAATTCATTGCCAAACAAGTGAAATGTTTTTAAAAGCGAAACGCTTATTAGGTCCTTATTTATTGATAAAGTAATTTAACCCTTTGTGATCTATTCGTTGTTTTAAGTAATACAATGAACTTCCATTTCTCGATTTATCTTGGGTATATACCCATATATATAAATTATAAAGAACATTATCATAAAAACATATCTGAGCTATGTTGCCAAAAGATCTGCACATCTGAATTCCATCATCTGAATTTCACAATTTATACACATAGTTCAATGGCGGTTGGTTCAGGAATGAGAATTTTGGCGGAGGTGTGCTTCCGCGATTCAAATAGATTTACGAATTTTTCAGTGACATAGCTCAACTGTGATTCAAAACAGGCTTTAAAAATATACGAGCTTGATAGGTAAATGAAAAGTAAACAAGATTATGCTTGCCTATCAAACACGTGCTTAGACTGTTTTAGCAATTTATCAAGTTATTATTAACCAACAAATCTAAACAACTTTATTGAAACACATCTTGAAACAATTCGTACATTGCCAAAACTTTGATCACAAAGAACTAGTCATTTTTACTATAAGACATCTAAATTAACATATGAAAAATTTTAACCATTCTAATATAAGTAAGAAAATGCAACTTTTTTTATAAGGTATTATGATGTAATTATGATGGAATTAAAATGAAGTTAGAAGCAGATTCAACATATTATAAATACGATATCAACATATTAAGAATTATTTACTATGTCTGTTAGTTCCTGTTGGGATTAAATAATGGTACCCATGTAACACGGTCTGGCGTCGACATGATACCGGTAAAAGCGTTTCGAATAGAACCAGAAGAAGGAGCGAACGGTTACATTACGGTGGATGGAGAAAAAGTAGATTATGGACCTTTGCAAGCCGAGATATTCCCATCTTTAGCGTCGGTAATGTCTCCTTGATACAAATTAGCATTACACTTCGTACAGAGTTAGCAATGGAAATCAAATTGTACAATCCTAAAATCTTAAGTTCAATAAGATATGTGTTATGGTAGCATGGCCTGGTGACAATACTGTATTAATATATTCCAGTTCGCAATACGTAAATACGATTTAGCTCAAAGAATTGCGATAGATGTACATCCTAAACTATGATATTAATTCGTTTCATCAGATGTATACGAGTACATATGTATAAATTAGCGATATTAATGTAGCCATAATTTGTATAGGCTGAACTTGTTATTTCCTAGAGGTTTATCGTTTGTACGACATAATCCGATGCTGTTATTTGAAACTTTACAGACGTGGTTTACGCATCAAAATTAAATACATTGAAAATACTAATTAGATTAAAACCTTTTTTTATTTTCATTAATTTTTTCATCTCGAGATAATTTTATATCAGTAGTTTTAACGGTAATAAAAATTAAAGTATTCCCCATGCATTTTTAAGTACATTCCTAATTGCATCTCATAAATAAAACTCGATTGAATTTGGATTCAAAGGAGATAAAAATTTCAAAAATTCATGTAATTTCTCTCCTACAACGCATTCAGTTTCCAAAAAAAGTCATTTAAAGATTAACAGCTATTTAACATTCCTTTGTATAACTATAAAAATTGTATAGCTTAATTCACTTTAGAACCTTTCAATGTATAAATATTATAAGTATCTTAAACACGTAAGTTTTTTAATTGTTTAAAATGTACAAAACGTCTGAAAATTTTCGGATGCGGTTGATGAACCATACCATATAACACCGTTCAATAGTGCTTACTAACTAGTTATCTGTAATTTTATTAATTAGCCTAAATCCTAACTTTTTGGACTGTTTCCTATGCAACGTATAATAGTATAACTTCAAAATATTTCATGGATTTTATGCTAGTTTTCCTAATCCTCGATTTATACAACGAATTGGTCATGAAAGTTAGATATAAATCGAAATCAATATTATAACAATATAATAAGTTGAGTAATTCGATGATTAGATGTATCTTCCTCCTCGTTATTTACCAAAGGGTATTATTAAAATTCATCAAGGATTAACGATAATTTCCTCCGTTCAATACCTTCTGGTTGTTCTTTCAGCGATGTAAATAAGTACATGTATTGTATTTCTTAAACGATTGTATAGCATATAATACGTTGTAGCTTCCATTGTAAGCATAAAAGAATTAATTTCGATCTTCTCGATCGAATTTGTAAAGATTCTAATTTTTTAAGCTTGTATGCATTTTATCGACCAGGTTGTTATTATCACGCGGTCTAAATGCTGGCATACAGTATTGATTTAATCGCGATAGTTCTCAAATTTTGTACATTTAGACGCATTTTAGATTAAAGAAAGAACATGTCAATCTTTCGATACAACGCACAGATACCGTCTTTTGATCTTACGCTTACGAAATATTTTTTCGAGACATCATTAGCCGCTATAAGAACGACATAAGAACATATCATAATAATTAACAAATAATATGCGGCACGTTAAAGATCCAATATCTGATTCATAAGAGTGCACAATTTAAAAAGAAAAGAAGAACTAATATCGAGAGGACACTAGAGAGGTGTTTGATACTGTTATATAGTTGCGCTTTAATATCGAAACGAAGAACTTTCATTTATTATAGAAAAATTTCATCGATGTTCTCTTAGTTGCTAAAAGCATTTTTATAGAGATAATCGATATAACGTTTAACAAATATTGCGATGATTATAATTTGTATAAATTGTATTATTTTATACGTGTAAATTTGTGCCAAGAGATGCGTAAAGATAATTAAGAAGTATATAGATGATTTTCTTTTTCTCTATATTATTTCTTTTAAGGTTTTATTATTCTATCCTTAGTTTCGTGCCAAATCTTGTGTTTCTGCTTGTGTCATAAATGCCAAGGATCTTAACTTAACTAACAAGGGTTAAAACTTTTCACAAAACAAAGAAACCAATTATATATATTTATTATTTTATTTATTGTTACATGCTGTGCAGTATAATAGGGTTTGTAAATTGTTAATGTTTTCCCAAAAATCAAAGGAACACAAGAATTTTATTCACAAAAGGCACAAAAAAGAACAGTAAATAATATTGACAAAGTTCCATTTGTACTATCTTCGGACAATCAATTTCATTTTATAGCACAGTCAACAAGAAGAAATCAAAATTATCATTTTATAAATTATGTACAAAATATATTGCAAATTCAGTATGGATAAGATTTCAATGGCACATTTGTAATAGAAAATTAATGATTCTTTATAATTGGAGATATGTTTACGATTGCTAGGAAGAGTTCTAGTTGATCCTTTCTAGTCACATAACACATTTGTATGCTCCTGAATGTTATCATTTTGGTATCAATTTAAGTATATATAAAATTTTTCCAAGAAATGAATTTACTTCAATTAAGACACATTTTTTCGAATGTATGTACCAATATAGTCATGAGCTAAGAAACTATTGTAAATACTGAAGAATGCTTAAAATCTCTAAGGATCGATAATCAAAATTTTGAGGTTAACTATAATGATTAAACAATTATTTTATAAAAATGTTTTTTGTAGAAATGTGACTAATAAGGGTTTTTAACTTAAAGCATAAGGCTGTAAATGACATTTTTGTTCGATATTTGTCCCAAAATTTTCAACAAATGTAATTGTGTTACACATGATCTTTTTCTAAGTTTTTTCATTTTTACTAGTTCCTTTCAATATATATTATAACATTAAAAATAGGACAAATAGTCATCTCGTTATAAAAAAATAAAGAAGCGCTAAATTTTTGCATATTCTTAGAGAAACGCTACATTACCGCTCAAAGGAAAAAATATTTGTCATCGATGAGATCAATATTGTAATGTATATTGATTTTTGTTATTCCGCTATTTTTTTGCGGAACGATCGTTAATGTTTTTGAGAATAATGAAAGTTATTTAGTATGATAGCAAATATATATGATAATAAATTTCTTTACATAAAACCTCTATCATCCCGTGGTTTGCTTAAAACTATTGTAGTTAATGAATATTATTTCTGTGCCTAAAAATTGCATATTTATAGTTGCCAGTGTGTAACATATTAGAGTATACCAATATAAATGTGAGTCATCCTGAATCATATTTGTAATTTAATGAGTATTACAGAAGTTGCAAGTTATAAAAAGACATTCCTATCTATATTTTACGATGATAGCACAAAAATTAATTACAAATTATTTGTAACTTACAAAAACATTAACACACTTATAAAATTATGTACATAAAAAAGAAACTCTAGTTTATCACTTATTTATTTCGATATTGATACAAGGAAAATCACCATAAAATTTCTTTCAATCTGATTAATCAAACCAAGCTTCTTTCAATCTGATACAACTATAATTTTTCCAATGTTATACATATTTTTATTTGCATACAGCTACGACATAACCAGAAAAAATGAACGAAAAGGAACTGATATATATCAGAATATAAGAAAAACTCACAGTTTTCTTTAATGCACTTGATTGAAGCAGCTTATACACAGGAAAAATTAGAGTTTTCCTGTATACATAAATTCGTATGAAACAAGATACTTCTTTTTTTATTTATAGATCTGCCGTAAGTACTGCTAACAGGGAAATCACTTATTTACAGTTTATATATAAAGTAGTTACACATAAGTTGCTTATAAGTTTATATATGGATAGAGAACACAAAACATGATCTTTCACGATTGTCAATTCTAGTCTTACAAAAGTATCGCGACCATAAATTGTATTTCCATCATAGCAAAACTCGTATCATGATATATATAGAACTTAGCTTTCAATAATACACTAGAAATATCACTCTAATTCAGGCATCATACATCATACTTGAAAAATTACACCAATTTTCACTATCATCTTAATATTGTATAAGAATAAAAAGTACTGTAAGATTCAAACAGAATTTCATTTAGTTAATGTCATTCAATGTTATGTAAATGAATAATTTGCAAGAAGTTATACAAAACCTTAATTATGTTCAATGTTAAAGATTAAATATTTCACTCTTTTTTTAGTTGGGAATATCAATGTAAAAGATATATATTTACAAGGTAAATGCTAACAACTTGAATTCGACATAATTTGTTCATATGTTCACACATTTATATAATTCCCATAGTTAGTGTTGAGGCTGCAAACAGAGTGAAAGAATATATACAACAATGCGACAACTACAATATTTAACAAAATTGATACTGTTGTAGCACACAATATTTCATATAAGAATCGAAATATTTTGAAGACGTTTATTAGGAATGCACTTTAAGATTCTTTCTATTTGAAATTTTTTATGAGAATGAATGAGGATATATGTTTACAACTATACTTTATTTGTTAGCTTATGTATTTATTTAAAATTTAAAAAATGTCATACATCCTAAAATAGTAATGAAAGTACGAAGTATGTATATGCTACAATATATCTTGCAGCCTACTTTTATATCTTTATTGTTTTGTATTGTTTGAAAACCTAAAAAGGGGGACATAAAGTTCAATATCAATAAGATATTTAATAACTCAGAAGATATGTATAGAAAATATTAATATAAAAAGAAATTATTGAAAAACAAAATAATATACATGTAAATATGTATATTATGTAAAATAAATATATAAAAAATAAAGCAAAATCCTTTTTTCAAAATTTATAGAGATAAATTTACATGAGCAATCTTACTCTATCAATATCTATATAAATTGTATAAATTTCAGCTTTTATTTTTGCACTCTATTTGCAGCTTTATAAACTTAAAAAAGTTTATGTAGCACAACATTTTTTAATCGTCTTGAAGAAAAACTATTTGCACATTATATGCATAACAACTTATCAAAATCAAATCATAATAATTTCTTAAATTAATAATCCTATGGTTATTTAGCGATTATTATTTAAACCAACTAGTTGAGTGAAGAAAAGGAAAATACAAACTTTCATATTAGTGTATAGTTAATATATAATATATAATAATGAATTGAAATTTATGATGAATATGAAATTTATGAGGATTATGAAATTTATGAGGATTATGAAATTTATGAGGATTATGAAATTTATGAGGATTATGGTTTGTATCAAATACATACTTGATTTAATGATGTGATATCCTACGATTTATTTTTTTGTACTGTATGGAATCCGCATTAAGTTTTGTAAATACAATAAATCCAAAACAATAGTAATTTAAAAAAACATGAAAATATAGCACACAAAAGTATAACACTCCGAGGCCAAAATGAAATTTATAAAATGCGTTTCATAAAATACCTATTAGCTAATTATCGAAACTTGATTTGTTTTGTAGTCAATAGAAACATACAGAATCAAGTCAGAATAATAAGCGAGCGAAATATAGTTTGACTTTAAGAAAATGTAAATATTTCTTTTTATCGTCAATGAGTCAAAGTCGAATACCTTACTTTATTAACATTCGCACAACTTTCCAAATTATAGCTCTACTCTGTTCTACTGTATATCAAAACTTTACCGTTATATTGCGCACTTATACAAATTAAAAAAAAAATTTCAGTGTGTAAATTAATTGATTAAAATGAACCCATTACGAGCAAACTAAATTTAACGCATACTGTTAATCACTTTTTTGTTTTACATCAATTTATTTATAAAACTATTAGTTTGGTAAAGTAAATAAGTGATTACTTTGTTATAGATAGAGCATCTAAATTAGCCAATAAATCTTTCACATCATCCTGAACTTGATTTGACGTGTTTGATAAAGATAAACGTGAACACAAACTACTCAAGGTTTCCATACTTTTGTGAGTATCTTTATACTTTTGTAAATATGCCAACAACATATTAATTATGCTTTGCACTTCATCTTTGATCTTCATCATATCCTTCCCTTTACAGTTTTGCAATAACTTTAATTTTGTTTGTGCTAAGTGTAATGGATTATAACCATATTGATCTAAGCATAAGGGATCCGTTCCGGCATTTAAAAGGAGTGTAACTACAGATATTTTGCTTGTCACGGCTGCTAAATGTAATGGTGTATTACCTACAGAATCACGAAGATTGGGATCTGCGCCATATTCCAATAACAAACGAACCATGTCTGTATAACCCCTGTAATAGCATATAATATTACTACTATGAAATATTTATTAAAAAATGGTAATTTAGTGTTGGTTATGTGGGTCAAATTTACCTGCAAGAGGCAAGATGAAGAGGAGTTCGTCCTTGTTTATCACCACTGTTAGGTGAAACATTAGAATCTAAAAGAATTTTCATCACCATGGTGTTGTTTGTAGCTGCTGCAATTCTCATTCTATGTTGAACAAGACGAGTGTAATCATCAACCAGAGAAACACAGTGACGGTTTCTGCGTTTTTCTTTAGTCAATTTTATTTTGCTACAATAAACATGTTCTAAAAAGAAGAATGCAGAACATTATTAGAAAAAGATAATTATGTTGTTGAAATATGTATAAGGTAATCATTAATATTTTCTTGTTATATATTTTGTTAATTATTATTGCACAAAAATCTGGATTTCTGTAATTTGAATTGAAGGTATCATAATTAAAAAGGATTTACACAGTAACTTACGGTTTACTAAAAATGTTCTAGCTGTTGATGAACCAACAGAATTACACCTGAAGGGGAACTTAACCTCTAAAACCTGCAACAAATTATTTTTTATATACTTTATACGTTATATTGTGATTACTTCACAAAATTTGTATGATATTTTTTTAATAAGAAAAATAAGTAGTTATATTAATCACTTCTATATTATTATAAGTAATCTAATTGTTCGCTATAATTTATTATAGCATAAATTAATAATTTCACATACTAACAATAATTACATTATAAATAACGAAAAAGTATTAAACGCGTTCATATTAATAAGAGGAGAAAAAATCAAAGGTGATCACCAAAATATAGAAGTATGTAAAAATATTTTATATAAAAAAACAATACTTACATTAGGGGATACACCAATATATGGTCTTGAACTACTTGCTGGTGTAGAATTTTGAACACCATCGTGCATATTTGATAAGCAAACAGACGAATTTGGATTAAATATAGTGTGAACAATGCCGGGTTTAATTTCTTGTATTTCATTGTGATTATTATTGCAGGTTATTATTGTAGGAGCTGAACTAGCATTACTAATTTCTTCCATTGTCATATCTTCACTTTGAGCGATCGAACTATCGTCTGAATTGTTACTTGTTTCGATTCCTGAATCCACAGATGTCATTTTGATATTCACTAACGTATTAGATACAAAACACTTCTCTTTCTAAACTCAAATTATACTACGTATATATTCTCATACCAGGGCACAAGGACTCAGGACTGTGTCGGTAAGACAATAATAACAGTTCTGGGATTAGTCACTTAGGTTTATATCATATTGCCAACTTTATAATTCGTTTTAGTCTACCACAAAGTGAAATCAGAAGATTCTTTGATAGTGTTGCGTGGCTTTCCCAACAGTTGGGGAATTTGGCACGGTTGCAGCCCGTGAAATGCTGAAGCACTCTGCTCGTGTTGCAACTTCAAACAATTCGACGTTTAAATGAAGAAATACATAACAATAAAGATTAAGTCGAACAATAATTTTTGTTTAAACTAATTATATTTAAAACTAAGTATTTATAATAGATTGACTACTTTAACAAGATTTGCGCTTTAATGAAATTTATTTAGACACTGAACTCAGCGTAACGGTCCTAACGATCTAATGATTCTAACGTTTCTCTATTTTTTGGGTCACAGAGTGACCCAAATGAGTTTTGGGTCACATTTATTCGCTTGGATTTACATGAGAATCTACGATTAATTTGTTATCCAATAAGACAAATTCTTACTAACTAATGCTAGTACACATTATTTTGATTGGAATTTACAATATTAGAAAGCGAGCGATTTATGCTTTGTTGACAATGTTCTGTCCCATGGTAAGGAAAATATATATGAAATTTGAGAGTAATCACAGTTGTTACTGATAAATAATTTTAAAATTAATCGATAAACTTGTTAAATAACTTTTGTTCGTTGTATCAGCTACGCCGCTGTACAATTAAATTCGCGACATTAGAATTTGCCCTATATCACACAAAATATTCACACTAAAGGGAGCCACCAGTTGACAACAATAAAAAGTTACGTATAAAAGACTTTATTTTTAATATACATATAAAATAGGTACAGTTATATAAAAAATATTAATAAATTATATCTTTATGTATTTACTTTATTATGTAAAATATAAACATTAAATGTAGTCTACCTCATTAATACATATTCTATGGTTTATGTATCTAGTATCACCAGAGGTATCACTTAAATGAACTGCATTATAAATATTCCTTAAAAATATTGTCGAAATAAAATGTCATTATCTACGGCAAAAACAATACTTCGAACAAGCTATTCGACGCGTTAGTGTGAAATTATTTAAAATAGTTGTTTAAAATAGTTACAATATGATGAAATAATTACTCTACCAAAACCATATATATTCCATCACAATTGTTAAACTTTTACTATTTTTATACAATAACCAAAAAATTTGTTCAGATATCAACTATATTTTTGTTTTTTAGATTTTATTGTTGCTATCAATAAATTTCATACATCTTTCCCAATATATTTGGATCAGAGATGGAGGGCAGCGTAAGGATAAATTTTATGCAAAATATAAACTTATATCTATATATATTAGTTGTGAAATGTCATATGATTTAATAATTACAGAAGAAACTTGACAAAAAATCCAAATACTACTGGTCCATTGGTTACTTTGTCTGACTATTCTTTTAAAGATAATAAACCTGTCCCATATGCTTCAAGACAGTTGAAGCGTATACAAAAGCATCAAGAATATATGGTATTATTTCAAATATTATTTTCTTAATAAAATTTTCAGTAAAATGGCGTAATAAATAAAATGCTTAATTTACAGAGAAAAATTATTAAACTAGTTGGAGAAATTGATTTTGCAGTTGAACGACATAGTAGATTATTGAAAGAAAAGGAAGAACAGGAACAGAAAATTTTGGATAGTCAATTGAAACCTAAAGGTGTGTTGCCAATTATCAATGAATGATATTTTTTAATTCATTTCACAATTTGTAAATAAATGTAAAAAGTAAAATATGCTATATAAATTTTACTGCTTTATTTTTCAATATCTTTCCATTACTTTTATGTGACAATTTATCAAAATGAAACAAACAAATTTTTTAAAATAATGTGATAATTTATTTTAAATCTATATATATAACTTTATTTGAGCTGGTAATCACTAGGATATTTTATAAGTCGTGGAATTTTATCTCTTTCCTCTTGTGGAATATCATACAGTTTAACTGGAACAGATCTTAATTGTTTAATCTGATTGGTAACATTATCTAACATTTCTTTGGGTACATTATCATCAGGAAAAATGTGTAACCTCTGCATGGTATATCTTCTTTGCAGAGTTCCATCCATTGCTCTATAAACTGCTTTCTTAACAATCTATATGTTACAAATAAAAAAATATATATACTGTAATAATGCAATCAAATTTTTTAATATATTAGTAGTTTATGAAAATCTGTCAACTACCATAGTAGGATCTTTACTATGTAATTCCCATGCAAGAGTCCAAGTAGCTCCACCATGGAATCCAGTATGATGAAAATATACTCGCTTTTGCCACTCATCTCCACGCAATGCAATTTCTTTGCTATTTATTACTATTACGTGGTCACCACACTGGTCTATATAAAAATTAACATTTAGAATATTATTTATGCCAATCTTGCAATCTGTGTTATTATATGCATATGTATATATTTCATTTGACTTACTCATAGGATGATATATAGGTTTGTATAATCCCATAAGGTATTTTTTTATCAAATGTGCACTTCTATATGGATTTTGCCAAGCTGCATCGAAAATGTGCCAAACACATGCAAAAGTACCCCAATGCTAGAAGTGAAATGAATAGATGATAAATTAATTAATTAGTGTAATATCAAAATGTAGTGACAGACATTTAAGGTGCATTTAACGAAAAAATTTTTAAAGATTGTTTTTAAATTCATTAACCTACAAAATTTGAGAAAACATAAATAATGAAATGAAGTAAATAAAAAAGCTAACCTGTCCTTTGCGCAGAAGAGACATTCTGCAGTTTGTATTCAAAATTTAGTTTTGAATGTACGAATAATATATATTTTTAGATTGTGTTAAACATCGTATTTTTAGGGTTAAATTCTTATATCAAGTGTACGATCTTCTAACTAAAATTTTCCTAACGTTGGCAATATTTGGACTATAAAATACTATTACCATCTAACGGTGAATAGATGAAACTAATCGAGGTGGCAAAATCAGAAAATCCAAATTTTTCAGCTGCTGGGCAGAATTTTTTAACTTTTGAAGGCTGAAATGAAAGTTCAGAATCTAAGGAATCAATTAAGCAAGGTTAGTTACAAGCAAGTTTAAAAAATCGTCCAACCAAGAATTTTTAATTTTACTTCCTGTCGATAAAACATGTAATTTATGTGATTTATATCCTTCCAATTTAAAATTATTCTTTCGTTTGCAAGGTACCACTTCAAGGTCATTGTAATTAAGTTGCTAAACTTATTTTTACGTATACTACAATATCGCATTATGCAAAATATATGTTGACATACAAACAAATTTTAATGAAATGTTTGAAACACTATCAAGATGACCTTTACAGGTCTTTTTTTTCATCACAACCAAATGCACACCTCGAAAACATTTAAGTCCTCTTTTAGTCTTTGCCTTAATAATGCTGGAAATAATTTAAATGTTCAATTTAAAATTAACATTATCAGATAGATAAGTTTTACATTTATTTACATATTTCAAATATCATTTTAGAACCAAATTACAAAAGTTATTAAAATAAACTTGAAGAGGAGTTTTTTGGTAACGATAATGAAACTGTATTTCAAATGTGTTGAATTTGTCTATTAACACAGACAAAATATAATATATAAATTATTGAAACTAATCTTCATATAATATTCACGTATAAAAAAGTTAAAGCAATAATAACAAATTAAATCTATTTAGATCCTGACTTTCTGATGCTTCTATCAATAGCTTATGATGTAAGTTTAAAATGTATAGAGTAATACATGACAAAAATTTAAAATTATAGGAAAATAAAGAATGCTAGGATTTGTTTATGCAGGTAAAAGAATGTAAAAGAATTACAAGATAATTTACAATTTATAAGTATTTTAATGCAATAATAATATAATAATAATAATCAATAATATCAACTAATAATGTTATTAAATACTTTATACATATACATAGTAATGTATTTATAATTATTCGCATTTTATCATTAAGGAATTATTAGTATTTAATAGTAGCAAAGATTTTATGTAAACAGGTAAGTCTTTTTCGCACGATCAGTCCTTTGTTACAAAAAGAAGTACATTTTGTCACTCCAACTGTGTTTTCTAATTCGAAAGTATCATTGATAAACCAATATTAGTATTAATTAAACAGCAGTAAAATATTTGTTATAATATTTCACTTATGCATGATTCTATATATTTATTTATTATAAATTCATTTGAGAAAGTGTTTTACATTAGTTATAGTTTTTTTTATCTATGAATATTGATAATTTTGAAGTTACCAATCATGTTCAGGAGTCTACAAATAGTATACAAATCTTTGTTTACTTTCTTATTTCTATTTCTAAATTCCATTATAATCAAAAGAGGAACTTGATTGTTCATTTAGGCAAGTATAGCACCAAGAGGTAAATATTGTTTTTCAAAGCAAATGTTGTTAGTAAATAATATGGAAAAGTCAACAGGATAGATACAAATTCATAATTTTGTTCTCATGTTTATGCAGTTTTACATAATAATGAAAAGCATCATTATATATACATATATGCATACTGATTGTATAAATGATATAGATATTAATTTTTCAATTTCGTGATTTTTCTATAATAAGTAAATACTATGTTATAAATTAATCTTTACTAAAAGGAAATCTTATTGTAAAGAAAGTAAAAGATCTCTCTTACAAAAGATCCAGAACGTGTGATTTATGATGCCTAATGCATTACAAGTAGGTACATTTTAATTATACTTTATGAATTATTACTTAGAATGATTTGGTTGTAAACAATTCTTTGAATTTTATTACAAGTTCGTTATTAGTAACATGTATTTAAAAATTCTTAAATAATTTTTGTAAACACACTTTTATGATTCTTTATGTTAGATTTTATGTCGAATTAAATGCTTGTGCTTTTCAAGTTATTAAGAAGAAGGAAAAAAACAAGGGTTAAATAATTAAATAAAGTATTGACAAAAGAATTGAAATGAAACTATGAACTAATACACTGTATTAATGTGATTTATAAATTTAATAACTTAATTGTTTTTCTATCTTTTAAAAGTTAAATACATTTAACTACATATTAAGAACAAAGTTTTTAATAAATTTGTTGGTCAAAATTTAATTATTTTCAACATATTGTTATTGTAAACTATTAGTAAGAATATAGAATAGAATTATTCTTAGCATTATATGAAATTCAGCTATTTCCTTTTCGTTTTACTAACTTTAGTAACTTTTTGAATTGACTTTACATTGGTTTAAGTTATTGTAATTGTTGTAAAATTACTATAAATTATAAAAATAATAATAATTCAAGGCTGCAATAATTTTAATAATAATAATCATAGTCATGATAATAATAATAATAAACATTAGGATGCAAACACATTTGCCTTATGTTTTGTATCATAACAGAAATAATATGATATATTATGTTAATAATTACCATTAGGTGCTTTTCGTTTAATTGATACAATTTAGAAATCAGTCAGCATTTCCGCCTCTGGATCGAATATCCTGAACATTTGGTCACGAAATATAAGGAAAGTATGTAAAAGCGTGTTATTCAATGATAACTAGTTGAAAATCGTTATTTTCCATTAATATATGCTTTGCATTTTTTTTATACTTTGAAATATCGACGCATCTTCTGATCATATATCTTTATATAAATGCAAATTATATTTCATGACTATTGAATTATTATAGTAACACAGTTGGTTCCAAATATGCCGTAGCAGATCACAAAAGGTAGTTTCTTGAAACGAACGACTAAGTTGCGCTAAACGTATACAACACATTTACGTAAATGTTTCTGTATAAAATGCACTAGTAATAAGTATTTCAAAGTAACTTCGAAAGAGTTGACTTGTTTCCTAAAAAGCATCTTAAGGAAAGATTTTCAGTATACAAATCGATGTATATAAAATAATATGTTATAGAAATCGATATCATTCAAGACATGATGTAACAACTTTTATACAATAAGTATTATTAGAGTACTATAACAGTGTAGATTTTAAAATAATTCACAGTAAAAGAATTCTTCAATAATCATATAAAGCTCCTACTTAAATTATTAATCTATGTATTTGTGTGTGTATAGTATATGAGAGAGAGAGACAGAGAGAGAGAGAGAGAGAGAGAGAGAGAGATTAAACTTGAGTTATAGCAATCTATATGGGATTCTCTTTTTGAACAGATTTCCTTCACCATATTATTTCAGAAATTCCGTCGTTATACTATTGGTAATAAAAAATTTATGTAATTTCCAGTCATTGATATAATATGACGTATGCGCGCCATGCTACTACGTCATGTAGATCCAGTTACATAAAATCTTTGGCAAAGGTATGATTAATCATTGACCCATGACTCTGTAAATATGTATCTAATATTATTGTATTCCATAAACAGCTACTCGCCATTTGTCATTTTTTACATAATTTTGATTTCTTCCAGTATGAGCATTCGGAAACGATTTTGCTCGTAAAATGCACCTGGTCGACATTATTTTGATACAATAATCATGCACGTTTCAACCAACACTATCCCCCATTACTATTGTTTCTGTTTCATGTTCTATGTGTTCTGATTCTTCATTTGTCTCAGATTCACCACGTGCATCCACAAATTCCTGTGAACAGAGTAATATTAAATTTATGACATAAATAGTCTAAGGAGAAGTTAGAAACGGGATTAATTTACTAGCACGTTAAATTAAGATCCTTACATCACGAGTGGGATCGTCAATACTGCTATCTGCATTTAAAACTTCACCTAAAAACCCCCCCAAAAAAGGAAAGAAATTAATATTCCGAGAATATCTTTATTCCAAGAAATGAGATGCTTTGTAAGTATTATGACCCAAGCTATTGACTTTATAGCGGACAACCTACTTATGTACGTTGCAGTTTTTGTAATTAAAACAAGTAAAATTTAATTTTATCAACCGTACGTAAGTATATGGTCGTCATTGTAGATCAAAGAATATTATCAACCCACATTCTGAAAAATTGAAAAAGTAATGAACTAACTGGATTTCGTTTGTGTTTGACTTGACACAGTGCATGTTTCTGAAAATTCACGACGTTGTATATCTGCATCAAGGGCATGAAGACGTTCTCTACTTCTGCGTAACTCTTTTCTCAACGTTTCACGTTCCTCTTCCCTTTCTTTTATAATTTCCTAGAATATATAAGAAAATACATTTTACTGAAAAAGCATTGTTTTTTTTCAACTTTAAGTATTAGGTTATCCCAAAAGCTTTTTTCGTTTTATAAGGAAGTAATAGATGCACAAAATTTTTTGTTTTATTTTATTTTACTCAATTATATATGGTCCATTTGGTTATAGAACAAAACATAGAATGTTGTTCTTTTATTACTTCTAATTATAATTTATTACTTTATAAAACGAAAGAAATTTTTGGGACAATCTAATACACAGGTACATTGTCAAAAGTGGAGTATTACCAGTAATTGTGACAATTGAGAGGTCAAAGAGTGACACACTGGTTGTAAACTCGCAATTGATATCGCTGGTTGCTGAGGATGAAGGTGCAATCGTGGTGATGGACAACCAGTCGCTTCGCAACTTGGTGGTGTTGTTAATGCCGATACCCCACGCGATGCAAGAACAGTTTCCGTTTCACTTACATTTAACGCTGAATTTAACATTCCTACTAATTGATTCGCTGCGAAAATAAAATAAAATATTACATATCTCTAGAAATATTGATAGGATTAATAGACTAACAATTTATTCGAGAAATTTTTGAGAGATAATTTATATATGATGATAAAACAAACATTATTTATTAATAAAAATACCTTGACTAATAGCAGCGAGTATAAGCTCAGAAGGCTCTTTTTCCATGCTCGATGGCTCGGACGCCATGTCTGCTACATGTTCGAAATCTTCTTTCGGAATATTTAATATATCTGCTACCAATAATTGTTTTTCGATTAAAGCTTGTTTAATAATCTCGTCTTTTCTTCTAAGACATTCTGAAAATTTAGAGAAAACAATCACGTCGTTTATGAAATATCTGTTATATCAACCGTTAAACTAACAAAAGAGATACATATCATATAATAAACAAATAAATAACATACCTATTGGTGTAAGCACCGGTTCCGCAACATGTACAGGTGGTACTTCTACGTGAACTTCAAGCGGGTCAATTAATGATGCTTGTGTACAAGTAACTAATCGTAATGGTTCTCCTGTACCAAATTAAAAAAAATATCACACATTATGTAACAAATATTCTACACAAGATAATCTTTGAAATTCTACTTCAGAAAACAACAGAACAATATACTAGATCATAATAAAAGACACAAAACCTGTTGTCGAAGGTTCAGACGAGTGTTGGTGTGGCTGTTGCTGTTTCGTTTGATCAGTCCTTGAAATCTCAGGCCCAGAAGTATTAGGCAGCTCTCCTTCTTGCTCCACGTTAGTATCTTGCGTAGATTCCTTTGTTTCTAGTTCATGCTCCCGTTCCTGATCCGTTTTATTAGGAATATTGTCATGTTCCATTGAAGAAGGATCTTCAATTGTAGGTCCAGGTTCTTCTGGCAGTGTAGTAGGCGGAGTAGGTCTTCTGCCTTGCTTATCACGAGCCTTGTACGCTTCAGCTGCCTCGGAGATGTGCTTAAACCATTGCTTTTGTTCCGCAGGCGAAGCTGCGACTAAATCATGGATTTGCGCACCGTTTTGCGATGTGTTGACCAGATAGAGAGAATTTTTGTCCACGGCGTTATTCCTGACGAGAACAGTGGATACCTTTACGATAGGACTCAATACAGAGTTCGCTTGGTTTGGGTTGATGAATTTTAGCAGGTACTTTTCGTCCTGTCGATGCAACAGGAGTATCGTATCGTCGAGTAGCACAACGTGCAGATCGACCGGTTTCGCTCGATTTTGTTCAGTTCTGCGCCACTGCAACGGACCTTCGTATATCAATTTACGTTTCGTAATGTCTAGATTCTTGAATTCCTGAACAGTCGGATGATCGAATTTATCGAATGCAGATCTATCAATTGTACGTTGGATTTCTGCCAACCTTTGATAATCTTCAGCCTCGCGTACGGCTTGGTTAACGCAACTGAGAATTTCCTTGCTTCGATCGAGACTTCGCAAAACCGCGGCTCGTTCCTTTTCGTTACTCTCTGGCGTGAATTTCGCCAAATTCTCAAAGAGCAAAGGGTATTTGGTCAATCGAAGCATTCCCGTCAGGATATGATCTTTGAGCTGTAGCCTTCGACAAAGAGGATTAGCCTCGATCTCGTTCAGAAAGGAATTCAATTTCGGATCCTTGCGACGACGGTCTCGCAAGGCATCCAAGGCTACTTGTTGTTTCGCACAGTAGGTGGATGCGGCTCTCTCAAACGCCTCTCCGTTCTCGCCGTCGAACATCTCTAGGAGAAGATCTCCGACATCACCAACACACGGGTTTTCCTTCTTCTTGCGTTTCATCGTTTGGTTGAAGCGCGAATGAATCGTTAACATTTCGTCTAAATTGGAAAATAGTAACTGTATTTGGTCTAAGGGAAGTACTTGAGATTCAAGGAGCGGCTTGTGGAAGACGTGTGACAACACTCTAAGCGCCCGCACGTGTGATCGCTCCGTGTGAAAGAGTTCTGAAAAACAATACACAGAAATTACGTTTTACAGAGAACTTTTACTTAACTTTTTTAATTATTCCTTGTTTCACAAGAAATATAGAATAATGTCTAATTCCTAAGATAAAGCCTTTATAGCAAAGTATAAAATAATTTTTTAATAAAACTAATTCGTCTTACTAATCCTACTGTTTCACACTTATTTTTCCTACTTTTACGTATGCTAACAACTTCATTAATTATTAATTATTAATAATTATGAATTAAATCACATCAGGAATAATTTAAGAGTTGTAGGGAAAAATAGTGTCATCACAAGGGTTAAATAAAAAAAATGGACAAAGGGTCGTCTATGTATGTCACAATGAAATAGAAGGAGAAACAAACCATTGATAACTTCTTGTCGTTTTTTCTCCGCGTTACTGAGTCGCGCAAGTACATCCTCGGCAACGCCTTGACTCCAATCTGGTGGATCCGGTTCAACATCAACATCGCTGTCCCACGAGGTCGATGTGTTGGTTGCAGAGGTTGCTGGGTGTACCTGTTCCAGGCTGGTACTGGGACTGTCCAAACTTCTCGTCGACAGGCTACTGTTCGACGAACTGCCTGCTGAATTCCCAGGAAATGTCCCAGCTTGCTCGCAGTCACTGAAACCAGCCCTATAGTCAATCGTTAGCGAATGAAGCATTCTACTACGTTTAAACTGTACTGCTACCACAGCCATTTGAAACCTTTTCAATACCTATACGCAAATTCGCTGATGTCACTGCCAATTATGCTTCCTCGAATTTCCTCGGAAATTAGACTATCGTTAAATATATTTTATAACAAAGAGTGCTATATCTATTTCTACTATAATATTTTCTTTTCTTTGTAATCTTTCTTTTTCTTAAATTGAATATTTGTTAATTGTATCTGACACGATTACTGAGTCAATATAATGAAAGCAAGAAATACGCTTTTATCGATTTTGTATACTTATAGGTATGATAAGGTATTTTGCGATCAAATTTTCTATAAATCACAAATGTTGATCAATGAACTTTTCTCACAGTTTCACTAAATTTTCACTAATTCTGATAAATTGCCCAAGCGTCAAACTTCACTGCTTATCAAAAGCAAATTTATACAACATCAAAATTGTACGTATTAATTTCCCTTTTTATTAATCTTTGACTTCAAATTTGATTTCTTTGATTTCTTTCAAATTTCAGTCCCCAATTACCTACATTGTCTAATCTCCGCTAATTTTTTATAAGAATATATTCATTTTTCAAGCAATAATATAAAAGTTGTAAACTTGTAGATACAAATCAATCATTAGGGTGTCAAACAAGTAACAAAGCGTTAGATAAAGAATTATACCTCTCGGACCTTGTACGACGTTCATTAACACCGTGTCTCTCGTGATTAGGGGCGTCGTTAGGAAGTTCTTGTAGCCGTTCTTCGATGTTCGAGCAGCCCGGTGAAATGTCGTTTGACTGATCAAAGGGAGATGACGGTTCCGTAGAGGATATCGGACTAGTTAAATTTTCGTTGCCGCGAGAATTAGGTCGAGGACGGACACGTCGAGAACCACGTTGTCTCATCTTTTATATCTCCTTAGCCCTAAAGGGCTTCCTTGATGGGGTAAAGCTGGCAGGCATGTGCTGCCTCTGCTGTAAACGCGATGATGTTACGTATGGACATTTTTGTGCGGGACTTCCCCAATGGAGGAATATTACGTTACATCCACGAATAATTCCACTGATTCTTTTCTTCCGTTTTCCTTTATTTTTTTCTTTATTCAACAACGTGTACGATTTAAGATTTTAAACGAGAGATTAGAATTTGTATTATTTAAGACTAGAATTATCTAAATGAGACTTTTTGTATACATCTATATATTTTTTTATTTTCATTCTACTAATTTAATTCTATTCATCTATGGTATATGTAGGATATTTATTGTAGCGTACGAGAGGTCGGTAATTTAGAGTTAATTGTAAGTGGCAATTAGATTGGATAAAATTTGGTGGTGCATGAAGATGAGACTGTTTAGTTCGTTAAGATACCTTTTTAATTTGTAGATACTTTCCGTATTATAGCAATAAATACCAAACGTTTGAAATAACCCATAACTTTACTGACAAATAAATTTTGTAAGTGGATTGGTAGAAGCAAATTGTTATGTTAGAAGATTTCACCAGCTTAAAGGTTACGCGTTCTTTCTACGACAAAAGTCGGTTGACAGTACATTGGCATTTTGGCTAGATTGTCGCATTTATTATACCTTTGCTTGCATACCCTTTCCACCGAGTTCCAAGACGACTACCAAAAAGCGAGGAGATCTTAAAGAAAATACTACCCCTTTAATGCTTCGGTAATTTAAAATTATGACGTATTTAGTTACGATCGATATACGAAAATATAAATTTCATCAGGAAAAATAATTATTTTCATATTTTAAAAATAAAACAATTCAGATATCAGTTGCTAAATAATTGATTGATGATGAATTGACTGAACGATTTTCACCAGATTTTGAGAGGTTTTTTATTTATTTGAAATAATCGAATAGTGTGGTCGATAAGATGTATCAAGTAAAAACGAGAGCTTAATCGACATCGATCAAACTAAGGCTTATCGAAGCCGCTCCTTCATCACTTTAATCAACCCCGTAGATATAGAAACGACATCGACTTGTGGTTGATACACTACCTTATGCATACAGTTGTACGTACTCATCAATGGTACGACTATTCTTCCGAAGTGTACAAAATTGACATATATAGTTCTTTGTTTAGCGTTGATGCCTCCTTTAACAAACGTTTGGAATTTGTTATGAAATCTTTTGCAATCACGCGCAAAAAATCGAGCTTTTTTATCGACTCGACAAATTTTACCAAATTAATGATTTCTTAGCTAGGAATTAAAATATATAATTTTTTACTGGGCGAAATCATCGATCGATGTTTATCAATAATTCGAATAGTTTCTTTCAATTTGAAGATACCAGTTAATTGTAGCTGGCATAGTCTCAAAATTTAATTGAGACATCCAACAATGATGAATTATCGGTGACGATTTCGATTACGAAAAAATTGACGCGTGTGCAGAATGGGCCAACGATAAAGAGGCTGCAAAAGAAGCTAAGCGTACGGCCGCTGTATTGATTCGAAAGTATCGATTGTCTCAAAAATAAAGGACAAGACATCTATCCGTAGCCTGATATCATTTTGGTTCTCGTTTACAGCCGTGTACACGTATTACGGCCGGATCGATACAAAACGGATCACTTTCTTTTTCCTCCCCATTTATGCGCATCGATCTTTTTAAAACCAGATGCATTAGCCGGCTAATTCATGCAAATCGTACTAACAGCCATGAGATATTAATGACTAAAAATGTATACGTGAGATAGAGGAAGTAAATTCTCTATTGCACTGCATTTATCTATAACCCTTTGGAAGCATTAAGCTTTTCGTTTCTCCTTCTATTTATTTACTTAAATTAAAAATGATAAAAGAGATATAAAATTATATTAGAAGTTTCAGGAAATATCATTGACATTATAGTGTTTGTATTTAATTCAAGCCCATAATTGTTTTAAAAGAGAGAAGAAGAATGATTCTGAGAGATAAGGAAATTTGCCAATGTCATGAACATTTTCTAATTGTTGTCTATTGATTTTAATTGTGATGAACGTGACCCATATGTCGGACAGTTATTCCCAGAAACCTATCCCTCCATTATGCGAAACGCGTTCATACAAAGTTAATAATTTTCAATGAACTAATTGCCCCCAAATCGATTCTTTGCATCACTAAGCTAAGCACTGAATCGTTGAGAATTTTTTTTCTCCATGTTTGATGGACGTAATCAAATGTTTCAATAAGTCGACGAACAAAGAGAAAGACTAGGGTGCGATAAAAAAAACAAAAGGTATCGTACCGTTGTTGGCGGAAGAGAAAGCTATAAAAGAGTAATTAACCATAATGTACCTCGCTGAAATTAGGATCTAACGTGCTCGTCTGCATGTTCTATCGAACAGTCATAAAAGGGACGCCTATTTCTAATTCAGGATTTAAACGATATTTACTTTTACTAATTATCTTTAAATATTATTTTACCAACAGATCGAACATTTTTCCTTCACTTAAAACTATAATAAGAATAATAGAAAAGTTTTTACTAATGCCTATTCATCCACCAGATATTTGCAGTAATTTCTATACTCACAACAATCCAACCAGGTTTCAATATTCATTGAATGACGTTTAAACACAGACGACACTGACGGCGGTCCAAACGAAAATAAAGTCGAGATACAGTGAAATTCTTTGCAAGCACTCTCTCTCTTTTAAAAATTATGGGAAAAGAAATAAAGAGACTTTCATCTCTCTCATGACGGAGGATTTATAACATTCCTACTCCCAACGCGTGCTTGCAAGGCGTTTTACGTCTTTCATACTCGAATCATTAAATCACCAACGCATTAGCCGCAAACCTTGCTACACGTGTATTTTTACTAGAGACAACGAATGCGCGCGCCGTGGCTTGATTTTTATTAATGATATCACGAAATTATTATCGTTCACGTTTTTCCAAAAATAAACGCACGACAATGACGAAGATACCGATACGAGTTATTTATTTATCGAACCACGGACTCAAAGAGCCGCAATGTAGCTTCATGCTTCATCAAGTAAAAGTGAACTTCACAGTTGTTCCGTGAGGTCAATAATCTTGTGTAGTTTTTCAAAAAAAAAGAAAGAGAAAGGAGACAATAAAAAAAAGAAAGAAGAAAGAAAGAAAGACGGGAAAGAAGGAAATAAAAATGCACCAAGGATTGTAGAATCTTCAAGAACATTAACAATCCGCGAGTAGAATTCATTGCGAGATTAATCGTCGATTCATTGGATTTTAAACGCGAAGCAATAATTATTCTTCCGTTTCCTCGTTGAGAATTGACATCGACTTAAGCTCTGGAGCATTACCTGCACACGAGGGATACGATGTCACTACCATGTCAAGCTGATGTGATTCGACCTACATTTCCAATAATGCGATACGAATGTATACCGCTGTAAATGACTAATAAAAAATTGCAACGATGCTGCAGATGCTGTAGATTTAAAACTACTGTAACGCACGTCACAATTGTAGAATTGTAAAATAATAAAAAATTGCAGACATTATCGGTATGCAGAATTTAAGTATTGAACATTCTTTGAATTTTTTATCGAAGAAATTTGCTCCTAAAGATGAATACTGATGAAAGGATGGATCTAGTTTCGTAATAAAGGAAATGTAAGCTTCAATAAATTTTTCAATCCAATTTAAAAAAAAATTAGGTAAATAGTAAACAACGAATTCTTGTTGTTTAATGTAAATGTTCAATTTTATTCATGCTATGAAGTAACTAAAATACAATTAATTGTAAGTACTCCAAAGTGCGTTATCATGTTCATTGACGCAGCGTCACTAATGCGAGATCGTAATGACATCGCATCGTTCGTATGCACCTATTGTTCTTCATAGACTGATAATGGATGAACAACTCGCGAAATACAATTTAACTGTTCAGATATGTTTCTAAAAAATGGAATGAAAAGGTTTGGATTCTGAATAAACGAGTTAGTTAGTTAGTTTTAATAGGATAAAATAGGTGAGTTCGATAAAGTACTAATAACTTGGAAATTTTTGACAACGAAAGAAATTGTAACTGGAACCATAAATGATTGTGAAATGTCGGTATGGATTCGTTTGTTTTTTTTCATTCTATTATAATATTGTACTTATTATAACAAGATATCTATTTTCTTTTTAATTTAAACGTTTTAATAAAGAATTCCTGAAATTTACGATTAAACAATTTATAACACCGTGTATAGCGTGTAAGTGACAATGTTGTGTGTGATTAAAACGAGTGACATCCATATGCGTAGTTTAGGAATAATTTCCACTTCCTTTAATTTTACTAATTTAAATACTTTTATCTCATGGCGCTAATGCTTTGTACAATTATAGTTATTCTACTCCATTCTTTAAATTTCACAGCAAATTTGGATTTGAACTTCGAAGCAAATTGTATTTTTCAATTCAATTTTTACTTTATTAGGAATTAAATTCTAATAGAAGTATAGACTTGTACGATATTACTATATTATAGGATATCTTTATATAACAATTCTGTGTGAAAAATTTCAATATACATTGTCTGAAGAAAAGGCATTGAAGTCACCAAATAGAGACTCGAAATTTTTATGATATCGTTAAAATCATCTGTCCAAAAAATTAAGAAAGGTTCTTTACTAAAATATTTTGCAGTATCTGTAATTTATAACAAAAGTTAATCGTCAAATGAAATCGATCGATCCCCTGATCTTATTCGAACATTAAAAAACGTAAATTAAAAACTAACTTCGTCCACTACAACGTTTCAACTCTGATTACTGTATATTTAAATAATGCCAACGTTTCACAATCATCGTCTGTTTATTTTCAAATTAATGAAAACCTACTCTCGTTCCCTCCAAAAGTCCAATTTCAGCCGTCGGTACTATTGGCTAAAATTCCAACTGGATCAATCATAATATGCATCACAGCCTCGAACAATTATATAATCTAATGTACGAAGTTAAAAATTTGTCTGGCACAAAAAATGCGATCGTTCGATCAATTTACACGAAGAACAAATCGATCGATAGACACCCCAATGAGTTTAATCTCGATTCGCGGACAACACGTGCGATCGTTAGAAACGATCAAGTAAAAGTCAAGTCGACATAGAGAAGGAAATCGCGAAACGAGACCGTGGAACAACAATCGATGTTCGATGCGTTTCGGGAAAACGGAACGGGTGAACGCGTGGGTGTTTCGTACTGTCGAAGCGACGCAATAGCTACCCGCGGAATTGAACGTTTAACGTCAGACTGAAGGTCTTCTGACTGGCATGCATATACACCTTTGCCAGAGGAAGAGCAACGAGTCGAGTCTGCGCTGTTTGCACGTGGACGTGGATCTAGAGCGTCAAGAAACGAGAAGTCGCCGGTTAAGAACCGGAGGACTCTGCCAAAAATCTATACACGGTGTGTCTGCAAAATTCCAGGCCCGAGTGAAAAGCCGGGAATAGACTTTCCAGCTGATCTTTGAACTACGGATCAAACATGCGTCTGATATTATGGGCGAACAAAAGGAGGAGATGAATTTGTCAGGAAATAAAGGGAGGTATTAAGGACTTTATTAGATATTTAATGGATTAGGATATGTTGAAATTGTGGATATATGTATAGTCTTCGAAACTATACTGTTAAAATAAGATAATCGAATGGCTTTTTATGTAATGAAGATATGATGAAGGAGATGATGTAAAGGAATATATCTGACAAATGAAATGTAGGTTTTAGTTTTGGTAAGTCAGTCAGTTATAATATTACATAAAAATGAAATACTCAAAGATAGTAAAATATAGAGGTAAACAAATCTTTATGATGTTTTTTCCCATTACTTCTTACATTTAAAATTTATTATTTTGGCATAGATTATTCTGTCCGTCTGTGGTCAACATGTCATCAATGAAATATTCGAATAAAATATGGGAAACGTAAATACGTTGCCTCTTAGGTAGTTTCCTTACTTACTTAACTTTAAGATTTTACAGTTATACCCTATATTTATTAGGTTCCAGCTAAGCACGTGAAATACAAGACGGCAAATGACGATGCCTGAAGGAATATCATCAAGCAATACAATCTTTATATATGCAATTTTATCGCTATTAAATATTTTCACTAAGAAATTGAGCGAACTTGTATATTTCAGCTTTCACAGATAAATTGCACGAGAAGGTAGGAAGGATATACAAATTAGAATAATCAAAGTAAAATGATGGAAGTTCGTTAAATGTTATTCGATCAATTAATATTGTTGCTTCATAAATTTATAAACAGTCTCAATAAAATGAAATCGTATAGAGTAGACCCATATTTTTCAGTAAAGGCTTCTTATATGTACATCGGGGAACGCAAGCTATCAATGTGAAATCCAAATTCGTTTAGAAATAGTGCCGAACTTCGTAACGTTTCTATTTTGGCAATTATACAATTGCGTAATAAAACAGCAGTGACAGTTTGACGGAGCAGTAGAAACAATTTGAGAAATAATTTATTGTTTCGCATCGACAAGAACGTGCGTATTTCGTTAAAATAAAATTTATAGAAAATCTGTGAAATATTAAATCTAATAAACTATCGAAATTCTACGAGTAAACTCAAATTTTTATAGTTAGGAAATTAGAGTTTTCACTCGTATTATCAATTATCATGCGTATATCAAATACATTGTCTACTCACTTTGTTTTGGAGAGATTTGGATCGCTGGTCTTCCTCTTTTCTCGTAACTGTCGCTATAACGAAAACAGTCACATGATACTCAGACATATATACCAACGATAAATACTAAATTAATTCGTCCGAAATGAAATCTCGTTTCATCGAAGCTTATGTAAAAATCAATTTTGCGAAACTCAAACGATGTTTCCGGTCTTGAAATTTTAATTCGTTCCACGAATCATCTGTTTATACGTTACACGCTAGAAAAATTTCGAAATAAAAGTTGTTGAAATTCTTACCTTGTGATGTATCCGCTCCTTGTAACTTTCAGACCTGTTTATGTTTGACGTCTTTGGCTTACTGGAAATATTTTGCTGCACCCTAAGTAATCGTAATTAATAAAGCATAAATTAATGTCTATAACAAAAATCAGCTGAAGGACTGCGATGAATAAAATGAAAACATATTGATGAAACTATGATACTAAATCAAAGCACTTTGAAAATCACATGTTAGAAAAAATAATGCGGATCTTATAAATACAAAGTTATGAAATTGATGCGATAACTACGGGATGAAAACAATTTGAAAACAAATTTCTATAAGATGCTTGTACCGTTGAACGATTTAAAAAATTGTTGTGACGAAATACGAATAAAAGAAACGCAAGGATTTGTTACAAGAATTCCTATAAGTTGCACATGTTTTTTTATTATAGGGATCAATAGAACAGGGTTGAAGCAATTCAAAGAAAATGTTCTTTTTAGCAATTTCATGCAAGTATGAAGTGCATACATTTCAGAAATATCTTCCCGCGAAGAAGGATTGTCCATACTATCGGCGTGATCGGAGGCTCCGCTGTAAGCGGAAATGCGTCCTCTTTCGCTACTACTACGCGTGTTTCCGGCTATAACGCCCCCGCGATGCTCTCCTAAAAACATGAAATAAACGAACGTATTCATTAATTATTTCAATATCTGTACTAGTCTAATACACTAATTTGGCTAATCGCCGATAAATATATTCTCAATTTTAATTTACTTATATTCAATCAACTTTGTTTTATATTATATAGATTACTTTTCCTATACATAATGTTTATAGGATATCAAAGACTCTTCTAGACTTTTCAGTATAATTTGAATATAGCGTTAGAAGAATCGATTGTAGTTTTCAATATGCGTTTATTTTATCTTCCGTTTTTGTTAAGAAATGAAAGCATTTAATAGGATAAAGAAATCGTAGTGTAACAGAATCGGTAACACAGTATAGTTAAATTATTTTGATTCGCATGAATGCACCATAAAAAAGGCCATCGCAGGTGTGTTACAAGCGAACCTATCGATTTTCGATACTATACTTCTGTACGCTTACTTTTCCTTCTCGGATATACTGTTCTTTTAAAATGCATTAAATTTATAAACAGTGTTTTAAAAATACAAATGGATCTCTAAATACTCATTGTTATTATAGAAATTTCTCCAACTTGTAAAATTCACACAAACTTAATGTAATAAATGTACTAAGTATAAATTGAAAAAAAAAGAAACGTAATTGAATTTAACGTGCATATTACTTGAAGAATCGATTAGAGGCAATCATGATAATTAGACAAGATTGCTGTTCTTCGATTTTTTTTTCCACAAATTAGAGTATGTCGAATATAAAGATATGACTAATTTTGTCCAGAAATTCCACATAATAATACGAAAGAGTCTTCCTATCGCAGCGTTAATGGAAATGAAACGAATATTTCGATTTAACTCGTCTATTTGATGCCAGCAAGCATCAAATTAACACGGTCCATGATGTCTGGCATTTCTCCAACTATCCAGTCGTATGTGGAGGCTTATCAGGTAAGGAATGCGGCTCAGGGTAAAAGCAGATCATGAGAACGTGTGCGGAGAGGGTGGTTACATTTAATCTCTAGCTAAGCAAATACACAGATCAAAATCGATTTATCGCGTCAATAAAATACCGTAAATCGATGAAAGGGACATAATTCTAACGTAATTCTCTAACTGTAGACAACATGCAATCAGCTACATTAAATAGGTATTTTTGAGCTGACTGAATACACGAGTGTATAGTATTATATCCGTCTATGATCGCCGATTTAAGATTCTTCGTAGAAAATTTCGCATTCGTTCCGTTCAAAGAAAACTAAACAATTATTCGATAATAAGCAAATTGTTTTGTTACAGCCGTGAGGTCTAGAAGGCTATCACCCACTAGATTAACATCCAACAATATGAATTTAACTAACGTTTGTCACAATTCCTTTCCTAAATTATCTGAAAGACCAAGTGGACGATGATTAAGCATCGCTAACCCCGTGAAGTTTGAAGATCGAGGAAGGAGGTCAAATAATCCGAGTGAAATCGTAATATCATCAAAGACCACCGATGTCAACATTTCGCTGACTGAAAAAAAGTTAAATGGCTAAATAAATATCCAATGAAGGCTCGGTACCGCCTAAAAATAGCATCGTAAAAAAGTTGGTGTTCTTGAACCTCGTAAGCAGACAGATAGTTATAGATCAGCAGGGGTAGGTATGCTGAGGGGATGCAACGAAGGAAAAGCTTAAGTCTCGAGTATTTTTAGATAGGGCGATGTAGGCGCGTGTCGCAGAGGCCGGAAATCGTTTTGTGGGCCCCTCCTTCCCGTTTTCTTCTTCGTTGTTGTCGTTGCCGTCTGCGTTCGTGCCGCACAAGATCTATCTTATTTTCTTTCCTCTCGTTTCAACGCATACTTGCCACATAGTTACAGCAAATGACAATCATCATTCAAATAAAGTCACTCAGTCAGAAATGAAAACTGGCGATCCAACTATCGGAAAATCTTTTTCATACGAAACAATTTTTCATACCTTAGAAATCTTTAAAATCTGTTTTTGCATACAAATTATTTAATTATTATATTAATAATATATCATATGTTGCCATTTGAACTTGAGATAAAGAAAAGAAAGAAAATGTCTTTACCATACAGAATTAACCAGTTTTGTAAAAACAATACTTAAATATATAACCTCTGTTTTGTACTCTGCATTTTATATACAAGTTACACCTTGATAGTTGCTTCGAACTATTTTAGATATTTCATCATAAAAATTATCAATGTATTATATTTAATACGGGACCAAAATACTCGTATCTTCATATAAGCTTAAAATACTTTTCTGTAATATTCCAAATTTCATCCTTAACTACGTGAATACTTATAATTTGCATCACAGCATGATCATTATAATTATGCCTGTATATACTCAATACAGAACGATGAAATTTATATTAATGAAAGAGTGAATTCAAAGGTTGAAATGTTTCTTTACGAGAAAGAAATCCATGTTTTTCTTCAATGAAATCACGAAGAAGCATGTATAGATGCAAAAAATAAACAATCCGTCTACATGACTGCGTGCGATTTCCAGTACATTCTGGTCTAATTTTGTCTAGACACGTAGTATTTGTATAGCCGCAAGGTTCCCCGTTCATGAGATATCTGCCGGAGAAAAGCCAAAGATGACGACAAAATAGCCACCCATATCATCTTCAATATTGGCTTTATAGACGCAGTGAAAATTTATGAACGTATCTGACGAGCAACACGCGGCAAGAATTTCTACTGAGTGGCTTGTTAAAGCTTCGCAATTCCTGTTTTTAACTTCTACGACTCCAGCGAAACGTTCCTACGCGCCAGAGAAACATTTCCTTCCGAAAGTTCACAACTTTCAATGTTACTAATAAAAATTTGATTAATCAGAGTTTACCATTGCCGTACAGATCAAAACTTTTAGAACGTATCCAATTTTATGAAAATTTGCAAAGATCGATAAGTAACCAAACAAATTGAATCCCTTCAAAAATATCGCGAATAATATAGAAGTAGTTACAAGACTCGAAGAAATACTTCAAATTTGATTTTCGATTTTATATTGATCTTCTTGTTTGATTTCTGATTTTTCGTTTTTCACATTCATCCGATACATTTATTTGGCAGACGCGAAAGACAAAACGAGAACTGTTGAAACAAACCTGTCTCTTTCTCTACACCAGTAATTTCCTTCAAACCGGTGTCGTCAGGCTTGCTCGAAGAATCAGTCCCATCGTAGAATACACTATCGTTCACGTTTTCACAACACGTTGATACATTTAGACGATCCAAACCAACGATCAAAGCTGTTTCTATAATTTTGCTCGGTTCGCGTGTCTTTCTCACAGCGGCAAAAGTCTCCCAAACTTTACCGGCAAATGAGCCTTTGCTCATGTGTGGCACCACGGTTCTCTGCTTGATCGTTTTCAGCTTCGTTTTCTTTGCAACTTTGTCTTTGCTTACTTTTTCGCGCACCACTATCGAACCTATTCCGATTGATATATTTTTCTAACGTTTCTCGCGAATCCAAACATTCATTGTAGAATCCATTTGAAATTCGAAGAATCTCCATTCGTGTTTAGTAGATACGTTATTATTTAATTAATTATTTCAAAAACTGATTCTGAGAACTGTGATTTCTTGCAATAGTTTATGAATCATAATGTGAAACATGACATACGCTAAAAAGTTACAAGCTACAACTTCTCATAATCAAATATTAAATAGTGAACTTCTATATTGATAAATTCTATTCACATTGGTATAATTAGTTTCTTTTCTTAAATTAATTTATCGCTACAATCTTTAACAATAGTATTCACTTAAAAATACATATCAGCACAAACTTTACTGTTTCAGTAATCTTCGTATTTCCTCATGAACGTTCCGATAATGATATCGAAACGACGATAATGAAAACCAGAATGTTTAGTCACTAGCATCACGTAATTATCAAAAAGAAGAAAAAATACAATAAAACGCGCCGCCTAGAGGAGGCTCTTCGATCCAAATGAATTATTAGATATTCACGCCATCTTTACCGTCACCCTTCAGCTTCCGATTGAATCTGTTCCTGCATCTTCCCGAGGAAAGCCTGAAGCTAGCAAAGCCAGCGATCAGGGGCGAGGGGTTGGTGGTCGTTGGGTAAGGGTTGCAGTCCGGTTCCCCCTGCAAGGGATCACGCAACTGTTGCACCTCGACCATGTGCACACCTCGATGTTTCACCACCGAGAAAATAATAATCGGGGTGGTTTCTCTACTTCTCGCGGCAACAACCGAGCTGACACTAATTTCCCTTGAAGCCGCTCTCGCTTCTTTTCCTCGGAGACTGCCGTTGGTTTCCGGTTAGACCCCACCAGACCGCCCCCCGCTCGTTTTACAACTACGTTCACGCGTAAGTGTATTCACGAATGTACAGGGTGTGCGTGTGATTCTGATTTTCAAATCCCTCCGACCTAACCCTCGGGGAACATCAAGGACGATCTTCACGTTCAAGATATTGATGTACTTAAAGTCTCTCTTAAAGGGTAGCTCTCTCTTGCTCAACTTTTCTTCTGTTACCTCTTACAGCGCCGAGAGATACTACTTGCCAGACCCCAGCTTTATTTTACTTGTTTACGTTGTTTGTTACGAGCGTAGAAACGTTAATGAGAAAAGTGATCGCTGTGGAATTCTTTGTAGCTTGTTGAGACCCTTTTTCGTTAATTTTGTATACGTAGTCGTTGGTTTTATGAATGGATACTTTTGAGAAATTTGCGGATTCGTATTTAACAGAGAATAGATTGTGATAACATGTACAAGGTTCTCTAAATATTATAAAATTCTTGAAAATTAATATAAGCAGTAAACAAATAATAAGTGAACAAGTTAACAAAATGATAATTGAACTGTTACAAGTGTAACTCGTTTAATTTATATGTGCAATTTAGAAAACTTACAACAGAAAGTTTTTGTAAGATAGTTATACGTATTATCTTTAAGCAAACAGCAAATTGCTTATACACCCTGTATATAAATACAAATCTATGTGGTTGTGATTCTAGGCCTCTTCCCGCAGTTTCCTCTCTTCTCTGTTCTTCCTTCCTTCCTCTTCTCTTTTATAAATTCAGTAGAAAAGAGCGCAGTGCACAACCAACACAATTCGTTTTGCGAAACTTCCTTATCGGACAACGCGATTATTGTAACAACGAAACTTGATAAAAACCTACACTCCGTCTCAAACATATGAAATATCGATTATGTACTTCAACATTGACACTCTTCTCTTTAATTTTTTCTTTTAAACGATTGTACAAATATTAAAGAACACGAAAATATTGTTATTAATACGCATAACATTACATAAAATAATTACTACTTTTGATAGAATCGTCACTAGAAACGTGGAATAATCCTTAATATTTTTGTAGCGAATCGATGTATTTTTACAAAACTTGCATATATTCACGAAAACGTTTTATCAAGCCAACACACTATCAATTTAAAAGGCTGAGGAGAGGATGTCGATAAAGAACCATCGAGGGTCGTAACAAACAATTTTCAACGAATTTTTCAAGTGGGAATTTTTGCACAACTAACTTCATTACACTTCTTTCACCATTGGCGATATGCTTTAAATTATTTTTTAATGAAAGAGAATGAGAGTTATCATTAATTTACAATAAATGTTAAGTGCTTCCGACGAGACAAACAATCCTAACAATGGCTGACGCGTTCGTTAAGGAACGCCTCATTCGAAATGAAGACAGTAAACTACGAGATAACGGATAACATTAACAAAAAGGAAGAAAAATATATAGGCATCACACTTACATAGTTAAACAAGCATACGTAATTGTAAGTTGCAACGACAGTATGATGTACAACAAAACATTGCGAATTGATATAGATATTATCGTCGTGGAAAATGTATGTTTAACGAAAAGTTGAATTTATTTGTACTTTGTCACTCTGAACAAAGTACGTATACTTGTATTTGGCAGCACAAAATTATTTATGGTGCATCGTGTGCGGTGCAAAATATAGATTTGTTCTGAGAAATACACTAAAATTAATAGCATTTGGAAAGTTATCACGCTATGTAACGAATGAACTAATTAATATAGACGTATTCTTATTTTATATATAATATGAAAAAAAAAGATTTATTGTCGATTTTCCATGAATTAATATATTTGACTATCATGAGATTTAAAAAATTTTAGTATATTATCATATATTTAAAAATAAAGCAATAAATATGTTATTGTATACTACAAGATATAAAATATCAAAATTTATTTCCTTTGATTGGAACAAAATATAGCTATAAAACTTTGTAAACAACAAACAATAAATGATTAAACAATAAATCATAACGTTAACGCAACGGCGTATGTAGTTACAAACTCCATTGTTTTATACGATTGCTGCAGTTAAAAGTATATTTTTCTAATATTATTTCATTTAATAGTTTAATGCAAGTAGCAAACTTACCATTTTCACCATCAGTCAATGTACCAGTATCTTCCTCGTTCCTTTTAATCTTGTCTGTAACAATAAAATATCCTATATTATAAAAACAAACTATTAAAAGACAAAGAAGCCTACAAAATTCACATTTGTACATTTATTTACGATATACGTGTACATAGAAGGGAAGCAGTACAACAAATATTTCTGTCATAGAGTGTAATGTAAAATTCGAATTATTTACCATGAAACATGTGATTTTGAGGATGATGATGGTGTGATGATGGTGGTTTCCTTTCAGGCCTGATACGCTCCATTAATTTGCTTATACGATCATTGCCTCTTTCCTTTCTAACCAATGGTCCAGGACAATTTTCTTCTACTACTCGAACACATTGACGATGAACACTTAGAGAACAATCTGTAACAAAATGGAAAAGTTGCTTCAATTTTTAATTGTGTCGATATTCACACGTGATCTCAAATTTATATTTTCTAATTTTTAATTTAGTAATATCTATATAAATTTACACACCACTACATAAATATCCTTGAGGTCCAATTCCACCAATGATAAGTTGACAATGATTACAATAAGTAATAGTAAAGTATTGATGAGCTACAAAATGATGACCTCTGATTGTCATTTTTCTTGTTTTTCCTGTAAGCAGGCGGGCTTTGAGATTTGACTTATCTTTTGCGACAAAAGTAGGTACTCGATCAAGCGATACTGGTCGAACTTGAAAAATTTTTGTTAATATTGTTGCCAAACCAGCTGCTGTTGTGAATTGTCGCAAATCTACGTGTTCTTTTTCAATATCTTCTCTGAAACATTATATAAATAATAATGTAACGCTATATGCCATGATATGTTAAGAATTAAAACTATGTATATTTTTCTGTTAATGAACTTACAAATAAGGCTCCATTTTGGGTAAGAGGTATGTTTCTATGATTTTTGTTTCTCGCGCCTTATCAGATGCACTTTCATCCAACTGAGCGTCGCTTGGACCAAATAACGTACCTAATCCAGCAGTTCTCTTTTGTTGAAAGTCTGCAAGTTGCTCGTTTAGCTCTTCTTTTGCACGTGTACGAGCTTTCCAAAATATCTGCCAAGAATACAATATTTTATATAATCATATCCAGCAAACGATGCGTATATACTTTTGCATAACACATACTTTTCGTAGAATCTCTTCCTTATCAGATTCCTTTAAAAGAACGTCGTCTATTTCATGTGCTACATTTTCGTCTACATTATGCAGACGGAGAGGCTATATATAAAACGGTTTTGAGTTAAATATGATCCCCATATATTCAAGAGAAAAAAGATATCTTTTTCAAATTACTTACTGCACCAGGTACTAAAAAACTAGAATGAATTTCATATGCCCACTTCCTCATTTCTTTTGCATTGCCTTCTTTGTACAGATCCGTTACTAAGTAGAACAACTAAAATAATATAATAATTTAAACTGACTTTGGATAATAAAATTCAATATTCGAAGACATCACCACTATATATGACATAATACTTACCAGACTGGAGGGATCACTGTTTGACAAAACATAATTAATAAATACAGCAAGGTGTGCATGATGTCCCCATAATCGAGACAAAGATTTGAATGGTCCATGGTCTTCTAACTGTCCCTACAACGACAATTAACATAGCAATTATGAATCCATATGAATGATTTCATTTAAAATTAAAAACAAAGAACTATATATAAAATTTATAAAACTCACAACTTCTTGATCACTCATATCATCGTCTTCCATTGACATAATTGGCTGCTGTAATATTGGCAGTCCAGGAATGCCTTCATTTAATATTGTCTAAAGAAGGAAAAATACATTGGTAAGTATCACGGATTATTTAAGGAACTCAGCTTTTTGATTAAAAACTTACATCGTTAATAGTAGAACTGGAGGTATCATTTCCTGGACTAGCAACTGGATATGGTGGAGGTGGAGTTCCTGGAGGAGTGATATGAGGTAATTCATCTATATCAATGTCACTATGCCTTACATGCCTTGGAGGAGAAAGATCATTCATTGACTCTGATGCTATTAAACGTCTACTAGCTTCTGATGGAGAAATAGTTGTTGTTCCCAATTGTTCTGGACTGGATTTCGTTCGTTGATGTTTATTAAGTGAATTTGAGGAACCCAAATTTGCACCCTGTGAAAGCTATAAGGAAATTAAATACTTATTTATTAAATAATAGATAATCAGAACATTATATCAGTAAATTAAATACAAGAATAAACTAGAATATTGAGTGATTCATTATGCAGAAATACTATAAAATTGTACTATATGCATTTCATACCACACACCATAAGAATTGCTAAACACTGCAATCACAGTAAACGAAATAAAACATATACTTAACAGACAATGTTTAAAGGTACATAGTGCATAACCATAAATTTTTCTTAGATCACATAAAGTATATTTCAGTACATATCACAAACATACTTAAAATACATTACTTAATAAAATATATTACTCAAGCAACACTTCAATAAACAAGCACAGTTTCTGAAATGTAATATTTGTCATAAGTTTTTGATGGAACTACACATAAGGTATTTGCAAAAGAAGCAAAACAAAGTATTATTATAACATAGGTACTTGATTATTATTTAACATAATTGTGATAGATGTATTAAATGATATGAAATTTAATAGGAATGATATTTATAAAATATATTTTAAAATATAAAAGTATAAATTATCCAATATATAAATATCTGTTAAAGGTATTCACATTGTGATTCTGTGGTACTTCTCTTTTACCATGCATACATTGATATAAATTATTTATTTAATGACTTAGCGATTAAACTACTTACAGAGTTAGGTATGCCATGACTGGTGGTTGAGGGCGTTAAATGAGTCAACAGATGACGCTCCAGCTCCAACTGGGCTACGTGGTGCGTATTTGTAGTAGGCGGAGGTCTGGGAGGCAATGGTGGCGGAGACAGGCTTTGCATGGACAAGGATTTACGAGATGGTAGAGGCGGTGGTACATCACCACTGCTACTACTTAAGGGTGAATAATAACCCGGGGAACACGAGGTGTTTGTTACCAACGAGCAAAGCTGTAAGACACAACAAAAGCTGGTTAGATAAAGTTAGCAAAAGCTTAAATACATCCCTATATGGCTGCATTTGAAAATTTCAATTGTAATACAAGCACACATTGTATAAAAGTTGTATCTATACAGCTCAAAAAATATATGTATAAAAGCAGAACATAGGCTTTGTTATTTCTTGTTGTTTATCATAATATACTGTAAGCTATTAATAAATATATCAAAGATTACCGAACTACTATAATAATCAATGATTAAACTTATATTCATACTCTCATCATTATGCTTTCCATTCATAAAAATAAACATCTCAATAATATCATGCCGAGCAACTATTTAATACACTGAATAACATAAACTGGGACTGTCAAACACTGACATAAAAGCAAGACACAATAAAATATATAGGGACATAAGAAATGTTAATGAATATAAGCGTTAAAACGAATTCACATCTTTATGAATAAGATTATGAATAATAACATAATATTTATGATGTAATATATGTATGAACAATGAACAATTATAGTTTACTGGTATAAAATTAATGCAGGATATTAATGCAGTAATTAGAAATTTTCAAAGTAACTTGAACATATTATTAAAGCATACCATAAGATTAAAAAACCATACCTGTTCATTGGTTGTAATAGCAGCTAGCTGGTCCTGCAGAGTGCGTACCCTCCTTTCGGCGCCCGCTAGTTCTGTTTGTCGTGCTACAACATTAACATTACTACTACCAGTACTAGCTTTCGCGAGTTCGCTGCGAAGCTTATCAACGTAACTTTGTTCTTTCTCCAACATAAGCTGGAATGTATGAACGCGCTGAGTTTCCAATTGCCGTTTTTTCTCATGCTAAAATATAAGAAAAGGATTTGTATTATATTATACTTTTATTATATTAAAAAGCTATTGAATCCAATTCATAAATCCCTTCGTAAATAAAGCAAAAAATATCGACTTACATCAACGGGTTGAGGTCCTGTAATACGTGCGTTACACGGTGCACCGGTCGCTGGAGCAGTCGACGCCCTGAGTAAGGAAGTTGCCGGTTGCGAGGGTGATACCATCGTGGTACCGGCTGATAAACTAACTGGTCGCTGGTGTCCACCCGCCAAACCAACTTGCAGCCCTGTGGCCGTCGTTGTCGCGCTATTCGTTGCAACTGGCTTCTGCTGTACCGTCAGTACCACCTGCGTCGAAGCTGCAACAAGGGTTCAAGGACGATGATTAGTCACCTTTCGCATACCTCCGCCGGTCCTTCCCCCGCGTTTGACCCTCCACCTTTCTTTTGAGACTTGCTCGAACAGTCAGTACTTGTATTTTCTTTCACAAGAATTTAGATTCCTCTCGACTATTAAATGTTTTCTATGGATAATCTGTGTACACTAAATACTACGTAATTACGAAAATTTGTCAATTGAAATCATCAGTAATATTGTACTGTACTGATTTTAAGATTTTGACATGCCTTTATGTTTAATGTAAATTGTGTGTTTTGTTTTTTAATTATTTGTATGTATTTAATAAACGATCATGCGATCGTTGATACGCAATATCTGATAAGTAATCTGAAAAGTACAGGTTGTGTATACGCTATTGCGACAACCAAATGTTCATTAAGAAATCGTAAAGTCATATAGCAAACTTGTAAGCAAAGAACTGAAAGTAATCTTGGTCGTGGCTATAATTAAAATATTCTTCAATGAGTATATATATACTTTGTAAAGGATTAAACTGTTAAAATTTATCGATGACAAATTTTCGATAGACCTAAAACTACTTATCCAAACAGAGTATAAAGGAATTCCTAGATCTCTTATCAGACAAAAAAAATTGTAATAGTGAATAAAAATGTAAACAGAATACATTTATCATGAATAGAATGTTTATATAGAACTAACTACAAATCTAGTCTCTGCTTACGCCGTCAATGACTCATTCCTACGCTCAGCTGAGACGTATGACGTCATTATATTTTTCTAATTCTGGAAATGCATATCCGTATCAGAAAATTAATTAACAAAACCGATATCAAAATCTCAAATCCGATATACAAATCCGCAACAACAGCTTGGATTTCGAAAACGCGAGTGTATCGTGGTATCTCTTCCTCAAAGTTGTTGCCTAAACAAGCACTCCGAAAATATGCACAACTTGCCAAATATTTGCATTTTTATGGATTCAGAGAATATATATATTACTCGAGGAACCTGCAACTTTACACAGTTTGTAACGGATGCAATTTCGTGTTTCTCTGATACGAAGGAATCACAAATGATCGTACGAGAAATAAGTAAAATTCCAAAGAACAATAATCCGTGTCCTAACGGTAAAATTACATAATTGCGAACATGAACGTAAACGTTTCAGAAGAAGCTGAAAATACCAGAGTACGCTTTCGCACGAGCTTTCTTCCAAGCTTGCCTGAGGTCATACGTGGTTCGCGTCTTCATATAGATACACAACGTCGACGAGAACAAACACGTTCGAACCGGTAAATCGATCTTTCAATGAAATTTTGGTATCAAGGATTCGAGGATGTACAGTTTCACGGAGAGATATCACGCGCATCGAGAGCCGTGTCGTCTGCAAAACTGCGTAAAACGATTGGCGATGACCGAGGCGATACGTGGAGCAGTAAAGACATTCGTACCGAGAAACTTGGCCCCAGGTACGTGTATTAATATGAATGACGAGATTCTTATGTTTACACGCGCGTATACGACTAATCCTCGATATATGACCAGATCTCGTCATTTGACTATATGCTATAACACCTCGGTAAACCCACTTTAATACTATAATTCGTTTCTGCAACGTAAAAATCTCGATAACTGGGAATTACTAGGAAATAGATCTACGGATGTTTTCCTATCGTAACGATGGAAATCTCCTAAGTGTGTGTTTTGTTTTTCAGCAAAGTTTACTTTTTGTCTTTTATTACAAGGTATTGCTGTAGTTATTTTTAGTTTCAATTATTTTTTTAGACAATTTTTTATAGAAAACATTTCAATTTTTATGAATGAAGATACGTTTTGTTTACGATAAGGAAGTACATAATTTCCTTTTACACCTAATAATCAAATTTCTTAACCAAAGAACTTTAATTTATAAAATAAAAAAAAGCTTATGATACAGGATTGGATTTTCTTCTTAAAAGATTAGAATTTTCCTGAAACTTTATATAAACTTTATATCTGGTAAAATTAAGATGACCTTTCTTTCCATTTTTTTGTATGATTGAGTACTTGAAACGTCATACAAATTAGCATAATGATTTGGAAAATCCCGAAGGAAAGATTGACTCAGCTGTAAATGGCAGTGATTTAACGGTCAGTTAAGGATCTTCTCGTATTCTGCACATGAACGCCATTCCTCATAAAACTATCTTTATTTATTTTCACAAGACAAAAGTTACTTCAGCCAGTAAAACGTTCTAACACGGTTAATTCCCGTTAAAATACTCATACTAGTCTATACCCTGTTTGTTCTCGGTAATTCTCACGCTGAACATCTGCAAGTTTTCTAATTTCCAAATCCAAATTATTTTACCGATACATCTTTAGAAGTGCGTTTATTACACGGAAAAACTTCACAAACTTTGGTATACTGTTATGATTTGGTATGCAAATGAGATTTTTATTGTATTTGTTAAAAAATGTTTGTATTGGATCGATTTTAAATATTCATGAGTCTAGCGAAATCTGAATACGTGTAAGAGTTGCTGCCTTATGAAATGATTAAGTAGGACAGTTAGCGTACTTTGGAAAGTTATTAGATTTGGATACACAACACCATCTCACATTCAAAAAGTGTTAGATTACGCGACATATTGCATCCGGTTTCGAAATCTTTTACATGTTACAAACTCTTTTACAACTCTCTAATTATTTATTTTACTTTTGAATTATTAGCTAGCAATAATGATTACAGAGTGAATACAAATATACAAATGAACACGACATAAAAGGAAAACTATTTGCTTTCTACACAAAGAAATTTATTTTACTTCAGTATCTCAAGGAACTAATCGCAACGTGATAAAATAAGAGGGAATAACGCAACCTGAAACAACTCTCGTTTCATTTTGTTCACGCGTTATGCCTGAAACGTAATAGAATTTTGTGGAATTACAGCACAGTTAAAACTACGATGGAAAAGACACGTTTATAGTCATTGTGTTGTACCTGAATTGTTAGGAGGAGGAAGATAGACTCTATGAACCAACCGTCACCGCTATAAACTCGCATGCTTACATCACTGGAAACGTCGCCACAGAAGCTTCGTTGACGTCGGTATATTCAAGATAAAATCACCGACAATCATTCGTGATCTTTATAAATGTCTCTTTTCTCAAATACAACAAACAAACTTAACTCTTCTTTTTCGATTTTTTGTAATATATAAACGTTGGTCATGCGTCATTGCACTTGACATATCTCTCTAGATACTTGCTTTAATTTATAGAAAAGACAGAGACAGATTGCTCGATGGAGTTTCGCATACTCAAACGTTGATTATCCTAACTACACGTAGAATGAACTTCCTTTCGCAAGCCTCCGCGCTTCCTTCTTTTTTTACGCAATGTCTGTGATACAGCTTCAAATTAAATTGCATTGCCCGCTCAAATCGATGAGCTTTACGGATCAATTTCGATAAAAGCTTTCCAGGCATATATACCCCGACAGGTTTTGATCAAGCACCAGTTTGAGTATGGAAAAACAAAAAACATTGAAAAGCAATATGAGGTTTGACTCTACTTTTACTCGATTTCGCTTAATTGAACAGAGTTTTGTGAGAGCTAGAATAAATGAATCGTAATGTAATTCAATAAAATTAATTGCAGTTTAATCTTGTTCAGAGAATCATTTATATCAATAAGATATCAATTATAGTTCTATTAGATATACAACGATTTATTCAATTTACATTTCTTTCTTTTAATATCTAATTAATATTCTAAATACAAGATGCTTTTATTATCTAAAAATAATTAACCATTTTACCCTTCTATCTCAATTTGTTACTTTGAAGATAATTCTTTTAAAACATAATACCTAAGTACTTTATCTACTTTTATAAAATACAGGTCAATGGCCTGGCCTATACTAAGCTAGATTGAATTATACGCACCCCTTGTGATGATCAACGACACATAAGAATACCTTAGAAAGTATGAACTACCCCATGTGTGTTTATATTACAAGTTTACTAGACTGACTACGTAAAAATGCTCAATCGACGGGAAAATCCTATCATGGAGAAAAAATGTTCTTCCCCTTTGTATTCGTGAGTATATAAAGGAAAACTAGAATAGGAAATAATATTGTTATTAATAAAATATTAAGCGATCAAATTTTGATTATATTAGGTTAAGTAAAAAGTTCTGAGCGTTTTTCGCTAGATGTCTTTAGTGAGCCATATCTCACGATGTGCACATCGCATCGAGTCATAGTATACACCGATTTCAAGGTGATATTACGCATCAAAAAGGTTCTTTGTCAGTTTTGTGTTCGGTGAAGCCAGTTGTGTGTTACAGCGTTCGAAAATGGAGATAAAAAAAGAGAAAATTCGATACATTCTTCAGTACCACTACGACCAAGGTGAAAAGGCGGAGCAGGCGGCCAAAAAAATTTGTGCTGTTTATGGACCCAGTACAGTATCGAATGCAACAGCAAAGCGGTGGTTCCAACGATTCCGTTCTGGTAATATGGACGTCGAAGATGAGGCACGCTCTGGTAGGCCAATCGTCGAAAATGTGGATAAAATCATGGAAATCGTCGAGTCGGACCGGCATGTGAGCACTTATTCCATTGCCCAGGAACTGAAGATTAGCCAGAAAACCGTTTGGAACCATTTGCATAAGGCTGGTCTCAAGAAGAAGCTCGACGTATGGGTGCCACATGAATTGACGCAAAAGAACCTTTTGGACCGAATTGATGCCTGCGATTCTTTGTTGAGACGTAACGAAATCGACCCATTTTTGAAGCGGATGGTGACTGGCGATGAAAAATGGGTCACATACGAGAACAACAGCCGAAAAAGATCGTGGTCCAATCGCGGTGGGCCGGCCCAAACGATCGCCAAGCGTGGATTAACGGCCAAGAAGGTTTTATTGTGTGTTTGGTGGGATTGGAAGGGAATCATCCATTATGAGCTGCTCCCATCGGGGCAAACACTTAATTCGGACCTCTATTGTCAACAACTGACCAGACTGAAGCAGGCGATCGACCAGAAGCGGCCAGAATTGGCCAATAGGAAAGGTGTTGTGTTCCATCAAGACAACGCCAGGCCGCACACATCTTTAACGACGCGTCAGAAGCTCCGAGAGCTTGGCTGGGAGGTTCTATCGCATCCGCCGTACAGTCCAGACCTGGCACCAAGCGATTATCACCTTTTTAAGTTTTTGCAAAATTTTCTTGATGGTACAAAACTGGCCTCAAGAGAGGCTTGTGAAAATGAGCTGGTCAAGTTTTTTACCAATAGGGACGAGGACTTCTTCAACCGCGGAATTATGAAATTGCCTTCAAAATGGACAAAAGTAATCGAACAAAACGGCGCATATTTAATCTAAATCGAATAATCTTGACTATGTTAATTTCATCGTCGAAATAAAGCGAAAAAGCGCTCAGAACTTTTTACTTCACCTAATATTAAACAATAAAAGATAATGAATATCATTTGGTACAAAACCGAGATCTTTCTATAATCTCTCTATAACGGAATTGATACTTTCCGCTATTGATAATGAAAAGTACTTTGAAACGTTTTAACATTTAGATAGTGTCCGATTCTATAATATGTCGGTCTCTTCACAGAGAAACATTTATTCCGTTTCGCTGCCAAATAACGTACCCACGTCTTGGAAATAAAAGAGAAAGAACAAAAAAGAGGTCGTAGAAAAGAAAGAAAGTATGTAAACTTACACTTTATGAGCTGTACAACATCCGTATGCGTGGACTGCATTACATTCACGCCGTTAACCTGGAAATACCAATCATGGTTATAAATAGTGAAAATATATCGCAGCAAATACACATTTTATAGACGCAAGTAATTTAAATTCACACATGGTACGCGTTTATTGATCGTTTAAATTTTCAAAAATAAATATTTTGATTCATAATTTACATTCGCTCGATAATTTCACTAGAAATATCTTAGTTAGTGTTACTTTGTGATAACGTAAATTCGAAATAGGCTCACCTTGATGATTTTGTCGCCCGCGTGAAGGCCAGCTCTCGCGGCTGCACCGCCTACAATATATCATTGTTTGCTTTTAACTCTTTTCTTTATCGAGACATTTAAGTATTAGAAAAATTTGCGAACAATTTAATAACCATTTCCTTAACCAAAATTATACCTTAACTTCTATCACTTTTTACAATTTGCAGACAATATTTGGAATAAAGATTGAATAATTTTCTGATACAAATACAGACATGATGCAAAAATAATTTTGTATGTGAACCATTATAAATTTTGTGCATTGAAAAAAAATTCTTTATATAAAAATTGGCACAGATTTTATATTATGTTATTTGTAAATAAATTGATAGTATTTCTTAAAAGATAAAATTTTTATCGTGAAAACATACATTACAATGTTGGTTTAAACGTAGCCTAAATTGTTTTACATCCCATTAATTAAATAAATTAATTTTAGTGGTAAATGTGTTAAGTATCTGAATATAACTCGATGAAATGTCATCACTTTATATTACTCAGGACAATTAGTATCATACTAAGTAGTAGTAGCGCTTGTATTATTAATACACTCTAACTTGTAACATCAGTATTGTGTGAACTTACTGTTACAATTAAATAAATACAATTAATAAATTAAATGTAATTAAAAGAAGATGATAATACGTTGTTCTGAACAATAAGAACGACTACTTTTTTAAACAGTAAATTATAAGTTTCAACAAAATACCTGAAACATAATAACAAAATTAAGGACACTAAATTCGCTCTAATATTCAAACCAAATTAAATTTGCATAATTTATTAAAATTTTCGCAACAAAATATAATAAATAATATAAATTCAGTATATTATAATAATAGCTCCACTGGTTCATATCTTGCACATCATTATTTAAAATATTCACTAAAAATACTCAATATATTCTGCCAGTATAATTTCCACCATCTATTTCGATCAACATATGTAATATCATATCCCTAAACCCTTTTGTTAAAGCCACCAGTGAAATCGATTCTATCATGATTATTATAATCCAATGTATTAACATATTTCTAAACTGTTCTTTTTTAAAAACGAAAAACTGACTATATGCGAATGTTAAAACTCCAACAACACACCTTCCTTCACAGATTGAACATAGACAGGGTTATCACCGGAGACTTTCATCCCGTATCCGGCCTCGTCCTTGTAGACGACGAGGGTGGCAACGGGTGCTGGTTCGACGGTTCCACCCCCGGCGGCGCCTCCGCCACCCCCGACGCTGCGTCGCAACGCCGCCGTTCCATTCATCCCTTCTTCGATCTCCGCCTGGCCTCCCCTCACCTCTGCCCCAGCTGCAGCACGACTGTATGACCTGCAACCAAAATGAAATAATATTAACAACTTTCCGAAAGTCGAATAATCGTCATTCGATAAACTATTGCTTTTTTTTCAATTATTCTCTTTCTTTCTGCGACTCGAACAATTGCTACGAGAAAAATAAAGCTTCTGCGCGAAGAGCAGGAAAGTAGGGAGAAAATACAGTTGATGGGAAACATCGATTTCGTAGACCCTTTTAAACAGCAGAGGTAGGAATACGAGTTTTATCGTGTTTTTAACCCCTTAAGAGTTCACTTCATTTTAGCAAGATGCGACAATATTTTTTTTAGTTCGTTATATAAATGTTTATAGAAATGTAATAAAGAAGATTTTCTGGAAAAATGATAGTTTTGTATTAATAATAAGAGATTGTATATATATGCAATCCAGTTACATACGTAATATTACAGAAATAGAATGTTAAGTCACGACAAATGTAATATTACAGAGATGGATTTTAAGTGAATAGAACTATTAATGTTGATATTGGCTTTAGAAGAATGATAAAAAGAATGTTGTATATGTATAGTGATAATTAATATTCTATCCTTAAATATTGGATGGACGAAATTAAAATAACAAATAAGATTTACTATCACATAAGATTAATAAATATTGTAGATAGTCGACTATTTGAAAATTAAGATTTTTTGGAGAAAACAATAAAAGAAAACATAAGGAAACTTTCAGTGTTTAATAATTTAACATGTAACAAAATTTTCTTTCCACCAGAATTTTTTCAAGTCCGAAAATCTGCTCTTTGAACTTAATTCTTTCTACGGAAGTTACGTAATCATTGGATCGTAATCTTTTTCACTTGTAACATTACCTCAATGCAAAATCGATAAAATATGGAAATTATCTAATATATAAAATTCTATAAATTTATTCTACTGATTTACAAACAAATTGAATAAAATCTGTAAAATTATCTAAAATACAATTAAATTTGTCGAATACAAAATATTTTGATTTAATTAACAGATCATGATTTAAAATGAGGGTATGTATCTGAATTAAAACAACTGTTATATTTTGAAGAGTAATTGCTCCTTAACGAATGCAGGATATTTGATCATTTACGGCGTACGAAGCTAATAAATAATCATGTCCCCTTATCAACGGGATTATGTCTATCGTTGCTGTGTACTTTCACGAGCTTATAATCATATATATTTTACGTCCCTGTTTAATTATTATTATTACTGCGTCATCCATAAATATCCCGAATTTATGTGTTTTACGATTTTCAATTAATTGTCATATAATAAAACCTAAAGTAATGAAACTTCTTAAGAACTCTTGTTAATGGAACAATGTAAAATTGAAAAAATGAATCGTTATTTAATTCTTTAGTAATATAAGATGCTTTTTAGAAATAACTAACGCGCTCAATAAAATCTTATTAAAAAAATATCTTTTCTGTTTATCTTATTTAAAAAAAAAACAATCAAAGAATTAAATTTCTACATAATATTTATTACATATAAAAGTGTCGTATGTAGAAGACGTGTCTTCTAAGAAGTACTCAACTTTTACAAGATTTATTCATACTTTCAGCAGTAAAGACAATCTATTCAGATTTATTATTAACTGTCCCATATAAATAATAATTCTAGAAGATTCTAATAACTATGATAATTATATAGTTATGACTATAAAAACTTATCGAATCATTGGTGAAGCACGATTAGAAAGAGTTAACGATTCGCTTTGTGCACATCGTAATTCTTTAAAAGAGAACTTTTATATCGAGATGTTTATTACACTTGTATTCTTACAGATAAATCTCTAGAATCCAATACTTTATCCATTTTTTCTTTTTCGATAAAAAATTGTTTTCCTATAGAAGATCGATAATCACATCAGGACATATTCGATGTTATTATATACTTGTTATTCTTAAAATAGCACAAGACTGGCCTACTAGATGCATATTTAACCCTTATCCGACTGAAATATTTTAAGAACACGTCCCACTGAAATTTGTCCAGTGAAGACAAATAAAATAAAACTGTATACGACATTTCAGTTTATATACGCGAGAATCGTATCGTTTCTTTTGACAGAAAATGCGTGTAATTAATTAACTTCTAATAAACAAATAACTCAATGATACCATAAATACAGTTTTGAAAATTTAATGATTTGTCAGTTCTCATTAATAAGATAGTTGAGCATAAATTTTCATATTATGCTCCTTTATAGTTCGATTATTATGGCTACTGAAGCTAGTTTAATAGAACGTAAACAATAGAATAATAATTGCTTCTTTACTGACGAAGTAGATTTTTTGTACAAATAATTTCTTTATTGCTCCGGCAAATATTATTATCATGCTAAAAGTAAGCAAATTGATTTCATTAGCATGAAAATTATTTTATATTTGATTTCGTGAATTTTCTCGTTACATTTTCAGAAAAAAGCTTTTTATTTTTTGTTTTTGTTCCACGATATCGATCGTTATGTAAAATAATAAAAAAATGTTTAAAGCACATCCGACTAAAAAGAAAAAAGGTTTTCTATAAATGCCTAAGTATGAAACGGTATAACATTACTGAAAATTAAATGATAATTAATTCTTTATAAGTGATATACCGTAATATAACATAGTGTTCAAAGTAGTTAATGCACTCGATGCCTAGTTTAAATTAAGGACGAGAACATTTCAACGCGATTTTATTCTTTTGCCCACAAATTCTTCTAAATATCTAATGGAACTTATGGTAATCTGTAAATAATTTTATACCTCATTAAAGAAAGTAACTGCAATTATTACAACTCGTAATTTAATTGAGTTGGTCGTAAATTATGTGATATTATACACCATAATTTAAATTTTAAAAAATCAAATATTACGTTAATAAATAATAAGCTATGATAATAAAACAAGAACTTAGAATATAATATAGAATATTATATAGATTTTAAAAATAATATTTCAAAATAATTACAATGAGTTATGAGTTATGAGTGCGAGAAACGAAAATTACTTTTTTTGTAATAGTTGCATAGGAAATTACCATAAAATCACCATATAATTAAAATTACCATGACAGATAAAAACCGAGGAATAAAAATCTTATAAATTACTTATTAAATTATATTATATCGTAGTACATATTAAAAGTATTCGTCATAAATAGCAAATATAGTCATCGAAAATTTTCAATTTTTTATTTAAACTTGGTGATACATCACATCAATTTATCGTAAGGTCGGTTTAGTAGTAACTTCGATATCATATTGGTAATTTACACACATGTTTTGTGCAAAACATGAGCCGAATCCTCTTACGACGAATTTTGAACGAATCGTACGCAGTAATGACGTTCTGAACAACTTTTTTTCTTGTTAACCATTGTTACTATCAAGATCACCAACTTATTAAATCACTTTTTCGTAACGAACGATTATAGTAAATATTTAATTTGTGATAAATTTTGTTTTTTTTTTTTTGGTACTTATAAAAATTTAATATAAAATATTTCTTTCTTAAATGTCGTCTATATATTATAAACGAAATATTACTCCTCAAAGAAGTGAAAACATTTGCATAAAATGCAATATTAAAGTTAGTATATAGATCATTATATTTAAGTAGAATAAACAGAAAATGCTGATTCCAAAATTTTCTATATATTTATTCCTGTCAAAAATCATGTTGAGGATAAAATAAACAAAGTTCCATAAGACATCAAATTAAACCGAAATATTTTTCTTCTAACAACGCACTATGATTAAATTTCATTACTAATGTTACTGCCATATTTAGTTTGCTTATTCTCGTCCCTGAACTGTAAGACTTTTTATGTCGAGGTATCGTAAACAATAGAATTACGCGGATAAGAATTATATTAAAGCAATGTTAAAAATCGAGGGTTTATTTCAATAATACATTGCAACAGTCATTGACGATCGTTAAAGGGCCGCCAATTGGAAATTATACGATTCTAAGAAATTATAAAACAATGACAGCAACTAAAATTGAAAGAATATGTCAAAGAAAAGCTAAGAAACCATATATGACATCATGTTAATCGATATAACAGGTTAATAGGTCAGTCGGTTCTTATACTTTGTAAGCACAAGGAGCTATAGAAAAAGACAATCGAAAAAAGAGAAAATACACGAATATACGGTTTCAAGAATATCTCGTGAATAGGCGTACCGAAGATAGAGCAAATACATACATACCTTTCATTTAATCTATTTTGTAGTGGAACGAATCTTGTACAAAACACTAGTGACGGAATAGAAGCGCAACAAAGCGAGATATCACTTCACCTTGGCACTATATTCCACAAGAATTATATCACAATTGTCATAACAAAAGAACACATATGAATATGGCTGGTGACGGGTAATTATTCTGCCTCTAGCACTTTCACGGCACATTTTGATATCTCTTGATAATACATGATAAGGGAACTATTTGGTAAAAAAAGAAAGAGCACTTCTGTACTAGTTGTACAAACATGCACGCACCATACGTGAATACGAAGGCACTGATTTTTTTATAAAATACACATTCGATAAAACGAAAATACACTACTAACAAGTGTCAGCCATCTTGTATTGGAGCCAAGCACAACCCAACGTCCCATAGTGCAACACGACAGCTGCAGGAGCTCGTACCATAGACATATAGCTCGTACCAAGTTTATAGTGGCAAGATTTTAGAGAAGAGACAAACCAAGTTTGATTGGCGAACGATTTAAACGGACGACTCGCATTGGTTAACGTTACATTAGTGAATTTTCTTTCATATTATGATGATTCTTTTGAAATGCGTTTGATGCAGTTTTTAACCAATCATTTAATATTATTCTAAAATATTACTGAATCATTGGATAATGTATCTGCAATAATATGCACATAGATAAAGATAAATGTTATTAAATCGTTGACTAAACTTTGCAGATTTCTTACCGGAAAATATTTATTAAAATATTTTTTCTCAATTGAAATAATGATCTCTAGCTTTTATTACCTTTTCTTATTTCCACAATAGAAAAATGCTTATTCCTTGGATGTGAAAAAATTATCAATTCAATTCTTCACTTCATGGTCATTTTTGATGAGCTACACTTTCAAATCGTTGCATTAATTGAAACAGGTAGTTGTCCAAAGGTACACTAACTGAGGAGTAAGCAAGGTGAGAAAGAACTCATCCCGACTTTGATATAGTTTCAGAGGTGGTTTTAATAACGTGCAATCCAGCATTATCAAGCTGCAACATTACTTCTGACCGCTTTGACACCAGTAACAATAGAAAAACGTTTCTTCTTTCATTTTCTTTTCATCAATTGGTGACTGCAAAGTGCAGCTTTGAATGTTTTACCAAGCATCAAATATTCATAATAAATTACACTTTTTCCATTCTACGGTAGACAGGAAACTACTTTATGATCGTGGATGTTGTATCTTGGAATATATGAAGTATATTTGCATCCAAATAACTTCGTTTGTAATAATGTATCCACTTTTCGTCTCATGTGATAATGCAACTCAAAAACTTTTCTTTTTGAAAAACGGAAATGGCTAATTTTCGAGAAACGGAACAAAATCGGCGCGAAATATAAACTGCTATAGCCTATCAGCATCTACGAGTGATTCGCAGGACTTAGTTAACGACGTCATACATTTGAATACAAAACAGAAAAGATTTTGATTCAGGAACAATAGATCCAGAAAAAAATTTTTTAATTACATCGGCGATAACAAAATATTAAAAATTAAAAAATATAAATATATGTATATTTTCTATTACTAGGGGAATGAAACGAGCTATTACAAAGCATTTTCCATTTATTTATTTTAAACACACATTGTTTCATGAGTAAAATAAATTAAATGTATCATAAAATAGCAGTTTTAGTATTTTATACGATTTCTCCTTCTTTTATTTACAAATGTAAAATTACTTTTATTCTATCCCATGTGCATAATTTAAATTGTAATATGTGTCTTATGTACTTTGATAAAACATACATTTTGATAACAAATTGGTGTAATCATTGAGATTTTGAAATCAATAAGATAAATTGTACAAAATCACACTTTTAATATTATAGTAAATAAATATGTATCCTAAGTACAAAAATGTAATATATACTTTAATGATTAAGATCAGTAAGATAAATTGTGCAAAGCTACAGTTGATATTATACTGATTAAAAAGATACTTGACTTAATACAGGTTGAACTACTCAAAAAAGGGTAAAAAAAATCATATGGCAAAGTAATATCTAAGTTAGGTCCTCCTGCAAAGTAATACTTTGATGGCTTCGATATATCATGAAATGTAACATAACTAATAATGTCTGTTTTAAGTATATCTGAACAGTTTTCGTATAAACACTTAGACCAAGACATATTGAATTCTGCAGAAAATTTAATACCAATCCCTACTATAATGTAATTGTTTAATGTCTCGGATTTTTTTAAAGCAGAATATAAAATGTTTAAATGTACAGATGTTATTAGTCCTGAACAATATAAACGACCATTAACAACCTGTGCTACTGTAACATTTTGTGGTATCCTATCCAGTAAAATTTGTGTCCAATCAGTGATATCATTGCTGGAAAAATTGCCTGTCTTTGCAACATAAATATTGTACTGGTCTGTTTGTGTAACATTAAATAGAGAATCTTTCATTAAAAAATGCATAGTAAGATTTTGTAACTTTATACAAGACATTGTATTAAAATTATTAGTGTGTATAAATACAGAGCACTTTAGCTTAATATCTTCTCCAAAGGTAAGAGTATACCTATCGATTTTATTACATTCGCCAGCTTTTGTAGCTATAGGTAATGTCAAAAAACTACTAGTTTTATTAAAATTGATGTATTTAGTTTCCACCTTATTAGTCTTATTTATTTTTAAGGTGCCAATAATTAACGGCCTTCCAATAATATAACCAGGATTACCACTCAGAAAGAAGCTTTTCTCTTTATCCAATTCTGCCCATTCATAAGTTACTTCAAATTGTTGATAAAAATGTCGAGAAACATTACCTATGTTAAAATATACGTCAACATTATTAATTCCCATAGAGCCATTGTGAACAATCAAGTACTTTACACCTGTTACAATGTTATAACACTTTCCATTGGAACATGATCCTAATACAGTATTATTGCTACAAGATTTCCAATAATGTTTACAATAATAACTAGTTAAAGATAAACATACATTTTGGGGGCAAACCTGGAAATTATAAATTTCAATGTTATTAACTTTTTTATTGGATATATAACTTTTTAGAAATAGTTACTATCTTTTATATACCTGATCCAATACTTGAATATATGTTTCATTTAATAAATGAGGAGATACTATAACTGTAAAATTATTAAATGCCATAGGAAATAAAAACTTATTTGTGTTAATTAATTCAGTTTGCAAGCACTGATCTTTCCAACCATGAAGATATTTTAAAGTTTTCTTAAAAGAACACAATGGAGTAAATCCAGATTGTAGTATTTCTAAATTTATAAAAAAGAGATATTGATAAAGAAATATTAATTTAATAAGATTTTAATATACTAATAAAAATAACGTTATATATACCAAAAGGTTGAATATAATTATTATATACTATCCATATAACACCATCATCTTGATAATGACTAAAAGTATTATATCCAGGTACATGTAATTGGTCTTCCCATTTCCAGGTCGGTCTATTTGAATTTATTGCTTTCCTTAAATCTTTTTCGGTTTTTATATCCTATATAAAATAAAGTAAAATAAAAATTATAATTTTATAGTAAAATGTAATTTGACATGTATACATACTAATCTTACCAATTTATTGTTAATATCATAAGTAGGTGGAAGATTATCATATAAAATACAAAAGAGATTATTTGCCAATTTTTCAAGTATAAATGGAGTATTATTTCGTTGTATAAAATTTCTATTATAACAATAACGTTTATCAAATAATTCTGGTTGATGACTTTCACAGTATGAAAACACAGTAAAATGGAAGCTGTTACAATCTTTGTCACAACAGCAATTAATGTCACAAGATGATATCTATTATATAAACAAAAAATTTTAAATTAACTTAAAAAAATTACGTGTTTAATCCTAAATTGTATAAGGTATTAAAAAACAAAAATTTACTGTTAAATCACATTCACATATATCAGAATGCATTTTATATACACTTTGGTTTCTGAATTCATTATTGAACTGTATTTTATGAGGCATCTCTGTTGTTGGTATTATTTGAATTTTTGGACTTTGCGTTGGATACATAGAACTACTGATAATGTTATTAGTTGTGTTATAAATATTTTCAGCAGTAGTTGAAGTTTCTTCTAAAATGTCCTTTTCTATTAGTTCATCACATTCTGTTTCATTCATACATGTAAATATTTCTTCAAGTTTCTTTGCATATATTGATTCATTTAATATAAGGTATAAAACCATTAACATAAATTTTGTTGTAAACATGTTGACTTTTGTTTCTATATGCTTTATAATTTAGGATATATTTATTGACAAATAAATTCCTATTCCATGTTCTTTAACTATACGATATATTGAAATAATGTACATTCATACATGACATCCATATTTTTCAAAATGTCGTGCAATTATATGCAATTCAATTTTGACTGTACCCATACTTTCTGTAAGTAACTCAAATCTATCCAAGGAATTAACTAAAACACTTGGTGATTTCAATTGTAAAGTTATCCCCAAAAACTTATCTCTTAGTCTATCTTTCCAATTACCTATATATCAGGAACAAAATAAACATGAAATATAACAAGGTATTAATAAAATTTCATTAAAAAATATTCAACCTACCAATTGGTTTCCACGTATGACACTTTATTGAATGCAATCCAGGAGATAAAGGGATATTACAAACACCATACGACCCAAATAATACTCTTCCATGTGTATCTCTATGAAATATCTGTAACAAAAGTTTTGGTGAATTTTGAAGAGTTTGTGTTGTATAGTGTACATCTATGGGATGGTCCCAAACTGGCTTATTTGTATATAGATCACAACTTTCTTGAGTTTGTCCCTCTTCACAACCATCTAAAATTTTCCATCCACTACCTATGAAAAAAATAAAATTATCAAGTATATGATAATAAATAATAATAAACGTTTTATAAGATAATGATTCCATTACCGGCGTGAAAACTCCACTTGCATAAAAGTCGTGTTTGTGTGAAATCTTTTGCGGACGAAATTCGACCAATTATATGCAATTCAGCCATTCCATAAGATCATTTCATTTTATTACATATTGTAATGAATTAATAAATTGGTGTCATATGTGGCTTTAAACATACCACGCTTGTATGATGTAGTACACATATTTTGTAACAAAAGTTTTGTTAGTATGTAATCATTGTTCGTTATTGTATTTCTGATCAATACATTCTTTTCTTTATCTCCAGAACATAAGGATTACGAATGAGAAGTTAAAAATACTAGTTCAAATAACAAATTAAAGAAATATATGTGATACTATTATACATACACATATCTTATTCAAACAATTGAAAATAAATAAATGATCATTCAATCTTTGAATTACAAATGTATTATGATACATTTGTTGACACATTCAGGGTGCGGTGTGCGGTGCATCATATAAGTGCGCCCTCTTGTCAAGTTTTAATTATATAGTGCATCATAAAATTTTCAATTTTATTTTTTTCAATGTTATACATGCTGTAAAGTCCTATAATGTTAAATGTAGTATATTTAATATTTAAACATTTTATCATATATTATAGATTGTATTAATTTTTATTACAGATATCTTTTATCATAAACATTCTGTAAAATCGAAAGTATTGTATCGTTTTCTTTCATGTTTCTCCCAGATTTCTACAATTATAATACTTATAACTATTTTTGAATTTAAAAAACAAAAATCAAGAAAATTAGCAGAATGCTTCTAAAATATTATTTTTAAAGATAATCTAATGCTTTTTGTTAAACTATCGATTTGATAAATCGAATCGAATTGAATGTTATGTGTATTATGTATCACAGGCGTAGGTTATATGTATTTTCTAAGTGACATTTAGTGATAGCTCTATTCTCATTTGACATTAATAAAGATTTATTTTTGTAAACATCTCTGCTATTTATCTTTCACAATCTAAATGGAAACTAAACCAAAAAGTGAACATCTACTAGAATTGAAAGGTAATAAAAACGATTTTGATGTCGTTTTAAATTAAAAGAAAACAAAACATATTGTTTATTTTGATATATTGACTAAGACTATCGTATAGCAATATGTATACTACATATAGCACTAATAATTGTATCTTTATTTTTTACCATTTTTAGTAATGAGGTTAACACGACCTACGCTTGCAAGTCCAGTAGTTATTACTTGTGATTCAACAGATCTTCCTGGTAATACTTTAAATAATGAGCTTAAGAATGATTGTACTGCATTACAAGGAATGGAAACCCTTGCAGTAGGACAGTTTATGGTATTACCGCAAAGTTTTGGGTATGTACATGATTATATATCATAATTAAAATTTATTTTGAGCTTTTGAGCTACGTAATTTGTAATTAATTATCCATATTTCATATATGAACAATGATAATTATACAGTGTAATAATATATGTATATGATTATTTTACTTAAATATAATTTCACAAAAAATAATTTATGTTGAAATTTTATGTATGTATATTCTTTCAGTAACATTTATTTAGGTGAAATATTTTCAAGTTATCTTTGTGTACATAACGGCAGCAATCAGATCGCAAAGAATGTTACTGTTAAAGTAAGTTAATTGTACAAATAAATTAGTCAATAAGATATAATAACTGTATGTATGCTATGTGTCATATAAAACTTATAAACGATAATATATTTCATATTGTAGGCAGATTTACAAACAAGCACACAGAATATATCTCTTTGTGGTAATAGTGGAGAAATGAAAGATTTAGCACCTGACAGTACAGTTGATGAAGTCATACACCACGAAGTAAAAGAAATAGGCACACATATGTAAGAGGCCAGCCATTAAAATTGTAATATGTGTTGAGTAAATAATTAATCAATGTATACTTTTCCAGATTAGTATGTGAAGTAACTTACACCCCAGGAAATTTAAGTAGCACTGCACAATCATTTAGAAAGTATTTTAAATTTCAAGTGGTAAAACCATTAGATGTTAAAACAAAATTTTACAATGCAGAGGTAATATTATGGTAATAATTTTTTTATAATAGTAATATTTAATTGATTAAAATGATATGTATAATCTTTTTGAAGTCAGATGAAGTATATCTGGAAGCACAAATACAGAATCTCACAGCTGGCCCAATTTGTTTAGAAAAGGTTTCGCTTGAATCATCTCATTTATTTAGTGGTGGGTTCACTTAAAATGATTGGTTTAGATGATTATGAACCTGAATTTGTATGATAATTATTATATTTCTAGTATCAACGTTAAATACAAATGAAAAGGGAGAATCTATTTATGGATTAGTTAATATATTAGATACCGATTGTAGTAGACAATATTTATATTGTTTAAAACCACAATTGAGTTTATTAAAAGATCCAAAAATGATGCATAATGCAACAAACATTGGAAAGTTAGATATTGTTTGGAGAAGTAACTTGGGGGAAAGAGGAAGATTACAAACAAGTCAATTACAAAGAATGGTTTGTAGTTTATCATTTCATTCATAAATATATCATATTTGTAATCCTTTACCTAATTTTAGGCACCTGAATTTGGTGATATACGAGTTACAATGAAAAATATTCCTGTCACAGTTTACCTTGAACAATCAGTGAATTTCAATTGTCATATAATAAATACGTCGTAAGTATTTATATCATGTACATATATATGATACAGAGAAGAAAAATAGTTCTAAATTCTAATAGTTGTACTGATTAAAATATTTATATCATTACCATTAGTGAAAGAAGCATGGATTTAATGTTAAGTTTGGAATCAAGTAACTCTATAGCATGGTGTGGAATATCTAATACAATCATAGGAACATTGAAACCTGGTGTTTCGATAGATATTCCTTTATGTTTAATTCCCTTACGTAGTGGTATAATAGTAAGTATTTTGTATAAACATTATAATGATGTTACGTTACGATGTGCGTTACGGAAAGTAGTACATTTCGTTTGTCTTATGAAGACTAGCACGTTTCATCATTTCCATCAATAACTAGCATGTTTAACATTAATCACGATAAGGAGCACGATTCACAGTACACCACGAGCAATATCATATTTCGAACATTGTGGCGAAGAGTGGCAGGTTTTATATGTCCTACGAAGATTCAAATAAAGAAGGTACGTAAATGAAAATTTTGAAACGGTACGTCTCAAAGTAGGATATTATGGAATATAGATTATAAAATGTATAAGATACTAAAATTCAATTATTAAAAATTTATCAGCATTAGTGCTTAAAAGGTCTTATTCTAAGGGAATGTATTCAATGTTATAGTAATATTATTAATTAAATAAATTAGTTTGTTTATATTTGATTAAGTTCTACTTATTTTACTAAAGACATTTATTTCACTTAAAAGAACCATTTACCTTTTTATTCTTATAGTAGAATGTTAGACAACCTATTTAACATAATATTTTTAACAGCTACAAGTGGAACATGTTGTTTTTCACGACAACTACTGAAACGTGGTAGTTTTTATAGCGGAAAAACAATACGAGTTATTCTTTGTCGCTATAAATAAGAACATGTTACCTTTCGATTTACAATTGAAACGCGCTGCTTTTCGTGGTCACAGAATCCAAAGAAAATTGTCTTCGTAAGACAAATGGAACGTACTACTTTTCGTAACGCATGTCTATAAATATTTCAGCATATTATTTAATACTATTATATATACTTTAGACAATTTCGGGATTAAAATTAACGGATACATTTTTGAAGAGGGTATATGATTATGATGACTTGGCACAAATATTTGTTAGCCAAATAGACTAGTCAAAAGGTTAAGTAGTTAGTAAAATTACGTTCATTAACCTAATATATTTTACTAAATAAATAGACGTTTATTAATATATTAAGGAATACAAATATGGAAAGGAAAAAAATAAGGACAATGATTTTTATAAAATAAATTCTTTAAAAATAAGCATCTATTGTAGACATTTTCTCAGTTTCACTCATTGCTCCTACAGCACAAGCAAGTAAAGTTTGAACATCTTGAGGTTCGTTACCGCCAAAAATATAACCGTTAGCCTTATCCACTGCATTTTTTACTTGTAATAACAATGTTTGATTAGAAATATCTAATGGTATAAAGCTAACAAGACTATAATCTTCTATGAGTGATACAAATGCTGCATTTAATTTTTTGTATCTATAAATGTAAAATATTTCAAATTTTATACTTGGATTGATTCATAGAAATTTATTAAAAATAATAAAATTTAATAGAAAATCTTACTTTGATGTAAAAGGGCCTTCATCCAATTTATCTAGCAAATAGTTCAAATCCAACACTTCTGTATAGAAATCTATATTAAAATCTAGGCAGTGACTAAATTTTTTCATTTCATCAAATTTGGTCATCACATTAACATGAGGTAAACCTAATTTTAACATAGTTGTTGTGCAAAGAATTAAAGAAGATAAGTATTTACCTATAATAAAAAAAAGTTATATAATATCTTTTTTAATTACAAGTCTGTCAAATTATGGTGTACTATATATAGAAATTACCAGCATCGCTGCAATGATGAGAATCAACAAGGTGCACACTACATAATCTTACTAAATTTTGTCCTAATTTTTCGGCAATTACACTAACTGAATTGTGATGTGTATATAACTCAACCTATTAATAAACATGAATACGATATGTAATTATCTTAGTAGTGCAATATTTATGTATATATATAAATACAAACCTGCCCTGGGCAATCAAATATAAGATAATGATCTTTCAAATTTAAAACTTTTGTAATTAACCATTTTATATTAGCTTCTAAAAATTCCATACAGTACACCAGTGCTCCGTTTGGACCAAGTCCATAGTGTGACATTACTTCCTCATGTTTAATTAATTCAGATATATCTACTGTTGGTGTATATTGCATGTTTTCATTTGCAGGATCTGTAACATAATAGTATGTTTGTTTAAATACACAAATGTAAGGTTTCAATTACTATTAATCATTAAAATACTATTAGCTTTTACCAATATTAATAACAGCTACTTTTCTTCCAAGCTTCTCCAAAAATTTGGCCATAGCATAACAATATGTAGTTTTTCCACTCCCAGGTGGGCCAATAACTAATTGACCAAATATTAAACTCATATTTGGTTCTCACACTTTCATATCATTTATAGCTGCAACTATAGGTTTTAAAGTATCTGGTTCATAATCCTTTAAAGATATTGAAATTAATAATGGTTTATCTACATTAATTTGCTCTGCTATATATCGGGCAGCTGCCACAAGTTCAACATCATCTTTCCCAAACAATACTCTAAAATCAATGTTATCATTTACTGTTAAAATAATTTGTAACTATAGATACGTTACATAATGATAATATTATTTACTTGGTAGAATATGTACTATTATTATACTGATTGAATGAAGATCCACGGCTTATGGCTATCAGTGATCCAAATTTTTTAAAATGTGTTATGATTAATAATATGCGGTTACTAAAAACAAATATAAATAGTTATTGAGATTTAAAAAAGTATTCTTAAGCAGTTTAAATCTATAATTTTTATCTAAAACAAATACAAATTATGAAAACAAAAATGAATATATTCTTTATTCTATTACCTATAAATCTTCAAAGCAATATCAGTATGATGACCGTGAGTAACTACACAAGAATGATTTTTCATATTTGCTAGGTTATCTGCAATTTAAATTACAAGTATTAAAAAATGTATAAAATTTATAGTACTGATATAAACATAATTTAACGAATAAAACATACCTATATTATATTAAAAACATGTTAAATAATTTCTATTAATTTCATACAAAATAATCGCTCAATTTACACTATATGTCTCTAGTACATTTTAAAATTATAGTAAGTGTTGTCTACACTGGTAATATTATAGTAATTTTCTTCAAGTTACATTATAATGTTATGATAACAAAAGCCTAATATGAAATAATAAGCTTGATATAAAAAGAATTAGAAATCATAAAATTGCAGAAGCAATTAGCGAAAGAAATGAAAATTTAATCTAAAAATTAAATGCACATGAAAATAAGCAAAGGTAAGCCAATCAGTAACTCAAACAGAGAAATGCATTAAATTCATGTGTACAAAGTTTAGAAGCTTTACTTCGAGCCGATTCTACAACGATTCTTATTCAACGGATAATCCATATTACGATTTCACAAAGGTGTCCCGTTTTTTTTATTAATGTTGCGTATTTATGAATTTAAAATACGTTATATGAAGTCGTAAATGCACATTTTACAAAATTTTTTGTTATATTAGCTTACATGATATGAAATTCTAAATTATTTTTTTAACATTAGTAATTTAAGAAGTTAACCTAAGGATATTATATATGTGTGAATAGTTTAAACAGACTGGTTGATGTTAAGGACAATGTCATTATTTAATAAACCGAAGAGAAACATCCGCCGTCGACCTTTCAACGACGATGATGAAGATAATGAAAATAGGATGGAAGTGGAGGACACCCAGCCTGTAAAATCGAAAACAAAGAAGAAGGATAAACCAAAGCAGACGCTCCTCAGTTTTGGAGAGGAGCTGGAAGAAGGTAATTTTTTTGAAGATTGTACATGCACGTACATATGTACAAATGCATTTATCATAAAATGAAAATGTGTTTCGGGATCTTATGTTTATAATAATTTCAGCTAAAACAAGTTGCATACGATATTAAAATTACGAATTTCGTTATATTTAATGTTGAGATCATAAAAAATTAATGCAATTTTAAAAACATTTCAATTAATCATATTTTATTCAGTAATTATAAAATTCTTTGGAGAGGTTCCAAATATTACATATAATAAAAATCTAATAATCTGTTATCTTACAGCGGATGATGGAGAAGTCTTTAAAGTGAAGAAATCATCTAGGAGCAAAAAATTGATGAAACAACTAGATCACGAAAGGAGAAAAAAGAAAGGTGAAGAGAAAATGCAAATGGACTCTGAGCAACCGCACATGTCCGTTAAAGTGGAAAAAGAATTAGAAATAAAGACAGATGATCTAGTAGTAAGCTATTTCTATGATGTTTATTATTATTAGAATTTCCCAGACGTAAAACATTTTGTTATTCTTAAATCAAAATTTATTTCTTTATAATACTTCATATTTAGTATTCACTGAAAGTATAACAAAGATTGTCAATATGTGCAAATATAACTTTGTTAGAATTTACTTTTTGTAAGCTGTGTTATTTTTGAAATGTGAAAATGTTTTAACATATTTTATGTGAAATGTGATTCTATTAACATAATAAACATACATTCATATAATGCAATACAAATAAGTTCTAAATATATTAAGTATGTATGTACATATAATTATTAAAATATAAATGTGTACAATTAGTTAAATCTTTTTATAAGGAAGATATTAATATTACATATTAACAATGTTTAATAATTTTTTACTTTTCTAAAATACAAAAATACTTTCTAATCTTTCAATATAATATGTTATTAGCTATGTCTGTTCAATAATAACTATTAATCAATTAATTGATTAAATTATTATTTCTTCTATTAAGTTAAAATTTTTTATTACTAGGTAAAAATAAAAAATGCAGGACCTTTAATTCTGAATGGACGAGCTGCATTGGCAGCTGGAAAGGATGATTATACATCTGATGAAGAGGAAGATGAACCGCGTAGTCATAAATTTAGAAGAAATACAGATAAAGCTGACACAATGAAAATTCTTCTTGAAAGTATGTAATGTTTTTATTTGTATCTATAATGTTCAAAACTTTCATTATTTTGTATCTTTTATATTTATTTTTTTAAATATTCTAATAACATTGTTTACAAATATTATTTTGTATCTATAAGGTGGTTGCATACCAGATGCTGCAATGATCCATGCAGCTAGGAAATGCAGACAAAAGGCAAGAGAGTTAGGAACTGATTATATTCCTATAGAAGAACAAAGGTAATATGTTTTGTAGCATAATTAACATGGTATAGCCCCTATACAATTTGATTAACTGCTATTAAATGTTGAATTTATTTTGCAAAACATTTGATAACTATGTTAATTTTTTCAGCGATGATAAAGGTAAATCAAGACTTATTAGGGAAGAAGATCATGATAGAAGTGATGATGATGATTCACAAGACCGAATTGATATGACTGTTAACACTGAAGCGCGTGATAAAGAGAAAAGGAGAGAAGCCTTCCTTGCTTCACAAGTACCATTAAAACGTTAGGTTTTGGTTATTTATTATTTACGATTTTTTCTTAAATAGATAAGTGAATGCATTGTATGTATTTTTTAGTTTCTGATGATGAAAGTGAACACGAAAACGAAGAAGAAGAGTGGGAAGCTCAACAAATTAGGAAAGGAGTGACTGGTGCACAGGTAATATTTGTATTGAAAAAATTGTGCAGCATGCACTATTACATTTATAATATAAATAAAAATGTTCAGATTGCAGCAGCGCAACAAGATTCCATGATGCAACAACAATATTCAATGGGTATGAACGTAAATTCAATGATGGGAAGTGGAATATCTCTGGAAATGGTAATGATGCCAGCTCCACCACCCCCTCCAGTGATTCAACCCCCAGATCCTACAAAAATAGTACCAATCACTCCTCAAGAGGTTGTGAATAAAATGCGTGCAAGGTAACAATAACTAAATTAAAATTTTGATCTAATACAGTTTTGAAACTTTTAAAATTTATAAAACATGGATATAGTTTTTATTCCTATAAAATCAGAATGAAAAATATAATTCGTAGATTGGACAGTTTAAAAGAAGTGCATAGACGTCATCAATTAGATCAGGATCGTTTAGAGCAAGAGTTAGGACAAACTGTGAAAGAACTGGATGATGCTGAAATTCGTGCACCGCAGCTTGCGCAGCGCTTCAGATATTACCAAGAGTTGCGTGGGTATGTCACTGACTTGGTAGAGTGTCTTGATGAGAAGGTGGGTTTATACGCTGTCACGTTTTTTTATGTGCACTGGGGTTTTCCATGCAATTTTTGGCTGTATAATTATTCAGCCATATTAGAAATATATATACAATGCATTTTTCTTATTAAGTAAATTTCTTGATGAAAAATGTGCAATATAGCTTTCCTTTAGAGTATTAGAATTTTTGTTCTTAAATATTTTATATTGCTAACACTTTTGTTATGTATTCATTGGCTAAAATTATGATAATTGTTGCTGAGTATATAATTAATTAAAAAGTACTATATTCAAATACTAAAAAATGTAAAATATCCTTTTAGTTTATATATATATTTAAATAAATCATAAAATATTAAAAATATGTATTACAAAATAAAAGTTAAAGGATATTTTATGTATCTATTAATGAATTAGAATTTCTCTCTCTATTATTACATATTTTTTGTATTATTTTGATATTTAATTATTATTAAATGTATTATTTTGTTTTATTTTGATATTTTTATATATATCATAAGATTCAGAAAAGAAGAAAAATGCATATTAAACTAAAGAATGGAATTTGCAAGAAAAAAGTATAGCATTTATGTAATGTATATTTGCATTGCCGGGGGTCTGTATCTTCTCTGTATAAAGAAATTATTTACTGTGTAGTAAAAATATTTTTAAGTATTTATAAGAATTGAAAAGATATATTAATATGTGTGGTAAGTAAATTGTGATATTAATTTCCAATTTTTTAAGCAAAAGATATCCAATGATTGTGGAATTACAGATTAAGTTCCAGCAAATGTTAAAAACATATATTGTTTCACCTTTTATAAATTATTTAAAATAAATATTAAAACATATTTATTAAAATATTACTACTTTGATATCAATATTTTCTGGAACAAACACAATTCTCAATGTCATTGAGTTAATTTACTGTGTCAATGTTAACATGTAACTTTTTTGTTAGTTGCCGCTGGTCATTGGATTGGAGCAGCGCTGGTTAAACCTTTATAATGAACGTGCAATAGAACTAATGGAAAGAAGACGACAAGATACAAGGGATCAAGCAGAAGAGATTACAACAGCTGCAAGTCAGTTATTTCAGTATTATATATAATTACCTGTGTCTGATAAAAAATATAATGAAAAGTGTATTTTGATCAATATAATTTAGATATGAATTATTTTTTAAATTACAGGAGGACAACCTATACGAAGAGGGCCAGAAGTTGAAGCTCGTATCCGTCGAGCTACAGAGAGAGAAGGAAGAAGAGCTCGTCGAAGAAGAGCTAGAGAATTAGCTCCTACATTACCAAAACATATTGATGGAATGTCTAGCGATGACGAAGTTACTGAGCAGCAAAATCTCGCGTTTAAACAAACAAAAGGTTGTACTTTAACAAGTTTAATTAAATTTAGTTTACGAAGAAGTAGAATTTATAATGTTTACTATTGTCTATCAAGTATGGATTAACACTATATATTAATTCTTATCTTTTATAAAATGTCTTCTTTCTATATTTATTTTCAGATGAAATTGATAATGACAGTAAAGAAATATTTTCTGACGTCATGGACGAATATTGCACAATAAGAGGAATACTTTCAAAATTGGAGTCTTGGAGAGAAACTGATAGAGATGCTTATATGGAAGCTTATGTATCTTTATGTATACCTAAAATTATTTCTCCGATTATTAGATTACTATTATTGACATGGAATCCTATTATGGTACGTGCATTATATCAAACTTTCATATATTTTAGTTACAAATGTAATAATAACGGAATAAAATACTAACTCTAAATCAAAATTTTTCTTCTTTTAGGAAAGTGCAGATATAGAGAGAACAAAATGGTATAACACTTTACTTTTATATGCATTAAATAATAAAGAAACAGAAGAGTCACTTAAAAGAGATCCAGATGTCAGATTAGTACCATTTACAATAGAAAAAATTGTTATACCTAAGTTGACATGTAAGATTATTTTATTTAGTATAATTAAAATGCCAGTTAAGAAGTTTGCAATAATTTACAAAAACTTTTTATTTATAGCTATAGTTGAAAGAATATGGGATCCAATGTCTACATCACAAACATTACGACTTGTAGGCACAGTAAATCGTCTTATTAGGGAATATCCAAATTTAAATGATACAAGCAAGCCATTAGAAACATTATTTAATGCCATATTGGAGAAAATTAAATCAGCAGTTGAAAATGATGTATTTATACCAATTTTTCCAAAACAGTTAGTATATAATATTCATCTTTATTTAAAGCTATTAATAATATTTTTGTAATAATGCTGATAATTTTTAATTTTATATTTTAGAGTTTTAGATACTAAACATCAATTTTTTCAAAGGCAGTTTGCAATGGCTGTGAAACTTTTAAGAAATTTATTGAGCTGGCAAGGTCTTCTTGGAGACACACAATTAAAAAATTTAGCTCTTGGTTCATTATTAAATAGATATCTTTTAGCGGGTTTAAGAGTATCTGTTCCAACTGATGCATTATTTAAAGCAAATATGGTATGTTCATACTGCTCATTTCAACATATTTCACATAACTCTTTAAACTTTTAAGTAAACGTTACTCAGAAAATATCTTTTTATAATACTATGTTTTTATATAATAGGTAATGAGTACACTACCTCGTGCGTGGTTGCAGGGTGAAACGATAGAGCATCTCAAAATGTTTGCTACACTTATCCAGCAACTTAGTGAACAATTAGATCAAGCAAATCCAGCGCATAAGTAAGTATAAATTTTATAAGCTTTTTTATGTTGGAGTCGTAATAGTTTATTTTTTATAATATATAATTGCTATAAATGATTAAATAAATAATCATAGATACTATATCTGATATTTTAGATTTTGTATATTGAGAATAGATTATTTTTATATATAGAATATATCAATTTTATCAGCAAACTACAAACTTAAATTTTCGTGTATTTTAAATTAATTATTCATTTTTACAGCGAAGCCTGGGAATATTCGAAGTCCATCTTAAAAATAATTAAACCTTTGTAATGTATTAATTACATATGCATTTCTTAATCATATTTTATGGTATTTTTATTTTATGATATTCATTAATAATGCCTATCTATAATTTTATACTTGTATTGAAAAGGTCTTGTATATGAAAAATTGCAGTACAATTAGTGTATAATATATAAAAGTGTAATTTTTTGTATAGAAATAAATTAAATAAGATTCTGATTATATAATATACTTTCCAATAGTAATTTGTAAATAATGAAAATAGAAATATATCAAAATAAATATGTAAATATTAGATTGTGTCTATTATAGTTTTCCTATTATAACTAAAGAAAATATTCTTATAAATTTCTCATTTTATTTATTGTACTGTATAGTACATAAGCTAATATATATTTTTGTATAATAGTGACAGTCCATAGTTATCTAAATATTTTTGTTTTCAACAAAGTTTCTAATGTATAATCCTTTTAACATAACTTATTTTGTAGAAAAAATAAATTTTGATTCTTTTATTATATAAAAACAAATCATTTATTATATAAAACTGGTGTACCCATTCATATAAGTAATATATGGTATATCGTGCTTTTGTAACATTTGTTATTATGAGTAAGATTATACTATAATTAAAATCTATTGAGGAAATGTGAAAGTTAAACATTATTTTGTTTTAAGTTATTGTTTGAAGTGATTATTTATATGATTAAGAAAAATTATGATGTATGATTTGCACATCGTATAAAAGTATACAGAGAAAATGTAGTAGGTTGATTTATACGATTGAAGATAATTTAGACAGGAGATAAGTTTTATTCACATAGATAGTGAAGAAGTGTTCATGGGTCACAGAGATAGGGACAACAAGGGTCATCTCTTGACTTCTATGAACTCAGTTCATTTTTGTTAAGCTACTGTTGCACACCATGAGATTCACAGGTACAGAATAAACATTTTTAGTTATATATAACTCAAATTAAATAGTGCATAAGCCATATTACAAAATATTCATTGTTGTCATTTTATAAATAAGTACCTTTTACTTAAGTACACATATAATCAAATTTATATAATCTTCATAATTATAACGTATTATAAATAATGTAATTCGTTGAATTTATTTAAACATTGAAAATAATTTAATATAGTTGAATATAAAATAATGAAATTAAATTACGTGGAGCAAAGATGTTTCAGCCATTATTAATCTAAAATATTTACTTACAGATATTAATTATGTGTTACAAATACTAATGCACAAATTAAAGAATATTATATTTTTATTTTTTCTTTTTTGTAACAATCATGTTACAAATGGTATATTTCAACCAGGAAAAGAGTATATATATTCGTACAATGCACTTTCAAGTTCTGGTGTTTTGTTACCATCTGGCGCATCATCTTCATGGGGTTTTAATGGAAAACTTAAAATTCAAGCAGAACAAAATGTTGCTACAATGCAGGTAAATTTTATAACTGATAAATAGCAAAATTTAAAAAATTGATTTCATATTTCTCTTTGCTTTTATAATATTATCTGCAACAATATAACAGTAAAATTAATAATTAATTTTATTAAAATCTTTTATATGTGATATTTATATACAGTTGGAGTCATTGAAGATGACTATTTGGAATGGTAAAATTCAAGATCAAGGAGAAGATCAAGCTGTTTCAGAAGATGTGACTGATCTTCTAAAACCATTTCAAATTATATACAGAAATGGTCTTATTGAAAATTTTAGTACAGAAGCAATATCACCATGGTCTGTAAATATAAAAAGGAGTATAGCAGGAATTTTACAATTAGATCTGTCTAACTTAGAGAAGGAAACAGCATTTCATTCAACTGAAGTAAGTCATTACATTTAATAAGGATTTTTACAGTAATATAGTATACTAATATATTATATTATAGAAAAATCATTATGGTCAGTGCAATATTGAATATGTTGTCAATCCTGAAGAAGAAAATGAATGGATAATAAGAAAATTTTTTGATCCACGAGCTTGTATTGGGCATCCTCATTATACATGGTCAAATGTTCCTAACATGTTGTGTCCCAATGGAGATCAAGTATGTTATATGTACCTTTATTTATTTTACCAAATATCTTATTATTTTCTACTATAACACAATAAATTTCATATATGTGTAGAATCCAATATTGAAGTCCAGTGAGAGATTATATAAAATTAAGATGAATGGATCTTTAAATGAGATTTTGTTTGTTAATGCTTCTGGAGGTATATATGTTCAATCTTTTCAAAGTTTTGGAGAAGCACATTTTCATTTTACAAGGTATGTTTAAGAAATGAAAATTATTTTATTCTAAGAAACTTGTTATGATAAACAAAACTTTCATATTAATTTCTTGATATACACAGACAGATCTTTAAATTAATTTCGGTGAAAGATACAGTAGATAAGATACCTATTAAAGACTTATATTTTAAAGTTCTACAACATGAACTTCCAGAAGTTGATCTCACTCAAAGTAGAGGTACTCTTGACAAGAATACTGTTTTTAAATCTGTAAGTTATTGATTAAAAAAAATTCTTCGTTTATAACTGATATCTAATAATGCTATTACATATTTTATAGATAGGGACTTTATTAGATCGATTAAGTCTGAGACTTGAAAATCCTGGTTTAGATACAGAGGCTGATAATTTGCATAATACAACGATAACTGTATTGCTTTATTATCTTCAAATGCTGGATGTTGCTGATTTACGTAATGCATACACAAAAATCTCAGGAACAAGTTATAAAGAAGAAACAATACGGTGTTCAAAATTTTTAATAATTCTTTAAAGTTTTAGTAATTTATATAACATATAAAATATATTGTCATTTTTTTCATGTTATTATAGAAATATGTTCCTTGAAGCACTTCCACAAGTTGGCACTAAAGAAGCTGCATTGTTTATATTAGAATTAATCCAAGATAGAAAAGTTTCGGATATGTCTGCAATTCAACTTCTCACTCAGTTACCATTTCATATACGAAAACCTGACGTTCAATTATTAGTAAATTTACAAACGTTTCTAAATTTGCCAGAAAAAATTTCTGTTGAAGTCCAAAATACTGCTATTCTTACATATGGCACATTGATTTACAAGACCTGTTTATTGTACTGCCCATATGAGATGTTAGATGATTACGTACGTTTATATCTTGATAAATTTACAGGTACGTGATAAATATATATTAAATTTCGCATATCTGTTTTAATTATTATTCTAGTATTATAATAAAACAATAATTCATAGAGACAAAGGAATACGAAAAAAAAATGATTTGGCTAGAAGGATTAGCAAATATACAGTTAGGAAGAGTAGTTGAATTCTTAGAACCTATTGCAAGTGGTAGCAATGCAGAATCACGTCATTTTCGTGTTCTTGCCGCATGGGCATCACTTTCAACTGCTCCTTTAAGACCCGATGTTGTAAGTAATTTCTGATAATAATGTAAAAATCTATTAAATATTACTTTTCTATTTTATTTTATATCACAGATATACCCTGTCTATTGGCCAATTTTAATAAATAGAACTGAGCATTTAGAAATGAGGGTAGCGGCATTGACACTACTTGTTGTTTCTAGTCCTACACCAAGTAGATTAATATCATTATATTGGTATATGCAAAGTGAACCCAATCAACATTTATATAATTATTTTTATACTATTTTGAAATCTATGGAACGTACCACCCATCCTTGTTATATTCATATGTATGTAAGACCATAATTCATACAATTCCTTTTTGGAATAATAAAATTCTGAAATACCTTTTTCATATATGATTCTAATGTGTAGAGGTGTGATCGCTGCACAATTTACACGAGTACTTCGTCCAACTACAAATTCATATTTAATTACTGGTAACTATTTATTTGACTATCAAGATACATATAGAAAATTTGGTGCTATGATACATGGTATTGTTATTGCTAATCCTTTAACAAACATACCTGAGGTTTTATATGTAACTGTAAATACTTATGGTAGTGGAGTTAGTATCAATCATGTATCTGTAAGTATTTGATTTAAAATTATTTAATTAATTACTGTAAGGTGACATGTTTTAATATTTTAAACATTATGTATATATAGTTATATATTAAAGCTGAAGGTCTTCTACATTCATTATCAGCACATCTAGATGGTCCAACACAAGTGAAGGATATATTAAAACAATTTAAGTTAGATGAAAAGCAAAATGGACCTGTACATTTAGAAGTAATTGCACGTATTCAGGAAAAAACAGTTTTATGCCTTCATCTCAATGAAACAAATATTATTAAAGGATTTAAATGTAAGTTTATAAATTATCTGTCCCGAAAATTTCGAACATAATTAAATATTTATTGCTTTTTATATTTATATTTTTATGTATTTTTTTAGATTTGTCTTCTTTACCTGATAATATATATCATATATATCAAAACATGGAGTTTCATGTTAATCAACAACGTATTAATATCCCATTAACAATGGAATCAGTGCAAGTTACAGATCTGGGAGCAAATGCTAGACTTGCAGTTATTGCAACATCGTTATTCTCTATGAGAGGGAATTTTACACATGTTTCAGTTGGTCGTAATAATCATGTTATACTACGGTATAATAGAATAATTTATAATTTCACTTGTTTGTTGCAATGTTTTACATTATGCAATTGATATTTTCAGAACATCTATTCATAAATCAGAAATAATAGAAAATTATAATCCTTTAATTGATACATGGCATAGTGCAGAAAGGGCACATTCTATTCATGGATATCTTCCAGTCAATATTACACTTGGATTTAAAGATCGTCCATTCATTTCATATAATACTCCTGGAGGTATGATATTAATAATATTCAGATATAGAATTTATTAAGAATTTTATTATTTATATTATACCTTTTTAGAACATCTTAAAATGGGAATTACAGCTCATGTTAGAACATCCACTAATATAAAAGGATTAAATATTAAATCAAAATTACGTCAAATTTGTCCTACTTGTCCTCAGTTATATATAATTACAAAATCACCAACATATAAACCAAAGGTAGATACTAATTAAAAGTTTTATTTTCTATAAAAATATTATTCATTCAAATATTAATTAATTCTCTCTTACAGACAATAGATCTATTTCAATTTGAATTATCAGAGTTAGGAGGTCAAGTATATGTAAAACTTTTTGACTGTGAAAATGTAATATCACGAGAGAAACTAATTCAGGATGTGTTTTCTTCACATCGCGCTAATTATCCGTGAGTTAAATATTAATGTATCTGTATATTCTTTGTTATAAACATTATTAGGCAATGAATATCATTTATTGTATGTTTATTCTGGATTGTTCTAGTATATGGCCATTTTTGGAGTTTGCTTTAACAGCCCTTCATTTCTTAGATTATTACACATATGTACCACCAAAAGGTAGCTGTGGTTTAGCTGCATATATTAGTACAATTGATGCACAGCGTACTCAAGTTAGTATATTAAAATTTTTTATATTTTAATTGTGAACAAAATAATAAATTTTACATTGAACATGTTTTATTAGGTAAAATTTGAATATATTAAAGGTTCAAATCATCATATGTTGTCTTTAACACATTACAATATAGAATCATCACAAATTCTTCAACAGTGGAATGTAGCCGCACTTTACGAGATTACCAGCTGGATATCCGATACGATTAAAATTAAAGCGACTAAAGTTATACCAGGTCAAAAGATTTTGAAGGTAATTTATATGCAACATTATAATTTAAGGGAAATATAAAACAAGATAACAACATTTTTTACTATTTAGTTTTGTTTAGAAGCAGAAAAAGCAATACCTTGGGAATGGGATTTCCTAAGCACTAAGCCAAGTGATCCTGCTAGAATTACATTAAATGCTGTTTGGGGATATTCTGATGCAGCAAAAGGCAAATGTGATGGATCTTCAATTACATTAGATCTACTTGGCGAAATTAGTGAAAAGCAGCTACAAATTGCTAAAGAATCACAATGGCCTTATGAAGAATGTCGAGAACAATCTAAAAGGAAACGTTTTACTCCATTTTCTGATGCTTGCTATGAAGTTTCAAGAGAATTATCAACCTTGAGAAAATATCAAGTTGTTGCACAACATGAAAATGTAATTTTAATAATTTAAATGCAATTTTAATAATCTATAATTCAAAATATTGTTTTAAATTAATCTTAATTATGTAATTATAATCAGATACCACAAAATTTAATGAGATTAGCTTGGAAATTTCGAGCTTTTTATGACCTAATTGGTGGGAACAGTAGTTCAGATCCTAATTCCAAAAAATTTATTGTGACAGCAACATTTCCGAAAGGATCAGATATTGGTGAATTATCGCTTAATAATGACAAAGTAGCAATTGAATATAATTATAATCTTATAGATTATTTTTTAACTCGAACTAGAATTCATAAATACATGGATCTGTCAATATTGAAGACTTTTTTTGGTAAGCTATTCTTCTTCTTTCATGATTCACAATTGTTTAGAGAGATAGTTCATTGCAGAATTCATTCTATTTGATTACAGTACCTTACCTGTCTTAATCACTTCCAAATTTAGGCACGTGTGTCGTGACACCAGACTATATAAAATCAATTCACAACATCACTTATCCTTTTCACAATAAAGGTGAAGTTTTGTTGCTTGGCCAGTGTTATAGTGAAAATCCAAAATATGCATTGACGGCACGAAATGATTTATATGGTATTAATATCAATATATATGACGAAATAGATACAGTACGAATTATACCTAATCAAACTGGAGGAACATTATACAATAATACAATATATATTCCATTGCCACAAAGCTTCATGTTTCATTCACTAGGTTCAAAAAGGTAATTAAAAGAACTATACTAAAAAACAGTTATAACATTTTATACTATATTAAATACTACAATAAACACATATTTATATTATATTTAATAAATTTTTATTATATTTCAGAGTAAGATTGGACAGCAATACTATTGATATTATAATTCCTAATCTCTATTTATATATGCATTGGACACAAGAACAAATTCTTCTGTTCTTTCCAACATATCTGTTAGAATTCACCTGTGGTATATGTGCATTAGGCACTCTTGACAGTAATAATTTATATGAGAAACTATAATTTTTATGAAAAATTAATATCTTATTTATAAAAAATTGATTTAATATAAAAAACTATTCAACGTGATTTAATATTTACTTTGTAATTTATGTTCGTACATCAACATACAAGACATTTTAAACATGATTAGAAATTGTTGTTTCTAATGAATATATGATCATAAGATAAGAAAATGTATTGTAAAAATTGTACAAAAGTTTAATATTGTTATTTACAAATATACTTCCTTTATATATTAATCTATAATTACTTTCATTGTAATTTATTTTTCTAATATATAAGAAAATTTAACATCAAAACGTAATCTATCAACTTATTAATTATTACGTCCTATTTACTGTAATGTACTTAAATTAAAAGGAATATATTTTTCGGCTTTTATTGTATATTTATCAAATAACATAATTTAATTACTATTTTTAAATATGAAACAGTAAGATTTATAGAAAAAATGTTTATTAAATAATACAAAACGATAGAGTATACAAAATTTTAGGATTTAGATACATATTATAAAATAACATTCATATCACTCTACTTCCATACACTTATTAGTTAACGCAAATCATACTGAAATGTTATAGATTTATTGTATTCACGTATTTGTGAGACATACATCTAAATGCTGATTCATTTGAGATTCTATTATTAATTTCATACAAACAGGACAAGGATATTTATTCTGTTCAATTGATACTTCAGGAACTGCACTCAACATTTCGCTGTTATTACAATGAATTGATGAAGATATGTCGTCGTTAAAAACATTCCCAATACAATCTTCTAAATGATCATTTAATGAGACTCCAAAAGGAATGAATTCATTACATACTAAACAATTATGTGGAACAGTATTCATTACATTATTTTTTTTATCTTTTGTATTTTGACTAGCGTTTTTCGAATTTTCGGTAACTGAGAAACTGAATGAATCGTCACTGGACGCACTACTAATAGAAATTATACTTTCGTTTATGCTTGTATTATTATCATCTGTATCATCTAATTTAATAACTAAGTTATCATCTGTTTCTAGAAGGCACTTATCAATATGCTCATTTATATCTATAAGATTAAAACTATTACTACAAATAGGACAATTTACTTTCCTAGAATTTTGTAACTGATCTAATTTTAGCTGTTTGCTTGAAAAAGTACTTGATTCATTTTTTCTTTTTTTAGCAGATGGCGAATTATTTGCTTTTATTTCTAAATTTGCAAAATTACCATTATTAGAATTTTTTATTGTAATTTGTTCTTTACTTTTATCTACTTTTTCATTTCTTGAACTTAAACAAAAATCTATGTGTTTATTCATCTCATTATTTGGCACAAAATTATCGCATATTGGACATTTCACAAGTTTTGTTTGTACTTCATTTAATAATTTACTATTTTTAGCAATTGGTTTCTCCATTTCTACAGCATTAATTAATGAATTTATTGTTTTCCTTGGTGTAGTATTTTTATTTAAAGTCTGATTATAATTAACATTATATAATTTGTTCAATAAATTACTTTGGCCTGTATTAGAGCCACCAACAACTCCAGAAGATGAAAATTTAGATGTACTAGAAATTTTAGTAATACTACTAGGACTACCATATTTTTGTGAATTACTTGAACAGTTTGGACCTCCTGTACCCCAACCATGAACATTGTTTGTACCAGTTCCAAGTCTTTTAAATCCATTTAAAGAATTTTGATTATTTACAACTGATTTGATACTTTTTGGAATGGATACAATTTTTGATTCTGTGATAGGTGAAGTAGTTTTCATAAGCCAATTGAACATAGTACTTGGTTGATTATAATTTTTAGGAGAAGACTTTGTTTTCTCTTTACTCTTTGAAGATTTTGTTTTAAAATTCTCTGGTTCTTTAATTTTAATGAATTGGCCACCGCAAGTTTGTTGATGTTCTTTCCACCAAAAATCACTTGGACCTGGAGCACGATTCATAGCTCTGCGTACCGTTCCAAAGTATGGAGCTTTCTTTTGACAAGGACCATTACATCTCCACCAATGTTGTTGATATAATCTAACTTCATCATGAAAATTGTGATATATCTACATAAACAAATATTTTAAAAAATGAAAAAATTGCTAAAATTATATAATAAATTATTATATTTATTTTATTACAGATACATACAGTTATTTTTGTACCAGCTGCTTTATTTATTCTGTTCATATGTTTACAAAACTCTGGACCATGTCCATCTCTGTCACGATTATTGTTTGTGAGGAACAAGTACCCATGAATCATTTCATGCTGTAATATATATTCAAGAAAAGCTAATAAGTTTGGTTAGATTCTTTAATAATTAATCAAAGATAATTATATTACAAAAATCTTACTAGTAAGGTCTCAACTAGATCTTTCCTTGGTCTAAGCTTTAATAATGGTGCACTAAGTGAAATTATACATTGTCGATTTCGAGGATGAAAAGTACATATACCAGCACAACTGTAATATGTAAGAATAAATATAATATATAGTATAATAAACACTTTATCTTATTTAGTATTCCTTGAATGAAATAAATTACCTTGTCATTTTAGGACTCCATTTAACTTCCACAGGAAGCAAAACATTCCAGAAAAAATGCTCATTAAATTGTACAAACAATGTATGAATATTGGGTGTTGGATCAATTAATTCCAAGGTTTGATCAATTAATGTTCTTGGTTTATAATCTTCCTTATCTTTCTAAATTTTACAAAATCATTATAATATAAAGTGTTATGTACAAAGTATATATCAATTATTAACGTTAAATGATAACATAATAGTAAAATACACTTACATTTTTTGGTAAGATTGCATTTTCTGTTAATCCAAAACAATTATCTTGTTGATGTAGTTTATATTCTAATTTAAGGTCGCGAGATTTTTGTGATTGTATCATAATTTACAGATGTTAATAAAGATAATACAGTATTAACTTAAAATATTTGGCTACATATACCCAAGCTGGAAAATTTCATTTATTAATCTTAATTCATATCAACAGTATCCTTCGTTAGTTACGTATACGTGCAGTATTAAGTAGTTTCTCATTTTACTTTATTAATATAATAAACAATGTCATTGCAGCGTTCTATATTAACACAAGAGATAAGCGAATAATTCTGGTTCTCTCTGAATACTTATTTACAAAACGGTTGCCGATTACGATGACACTGATACATGTCAAAATCAACGTTCTGTGCACATTTCATATATGCATATATACCGTATTTTTAATACCATATATCGTATTTCTATTGTTTGGAATAGGTTTGGGATAATACAAGCTTAAATTTTAGCTCAATATTACGATATGATAAATTATTGGCGCGGTACAAGCGGAAAGGGGGTGATTCTACGCGAAAAAAGAAGTCGAAAATATAGAATAAAAATTAAAAAAAAAATTTTTTTTTTTAATTTTTCCATTAAGACAACAATCTACAGTGAGATCCGTTATAACGTACCGCACGCGTACCGAGCGAAAATTCAAAGTCGATTTTCTCGAAAACAAAGCCTCAAACGAAAAATTTTTATTCTATATTTTCGACTTCTTTTTTCGCGTAGAATCACCCCCTTTCCGCTTGTACCTCCAGTTACCAACCACCCTGTATATATCAAATTTAAATATCAATATATACATCATGTTATGTATTTACTTATATCATAAACATACTGTGACATACCAGAAAATTTCAAAACGATACCAATTCTATAATATCGCCTAATTCATGGTACATTCATTTCATATCTTTCGTTATGCCACGCGTCAGAATACTGCGCCCTCTGTTTGTAATCTCATATTTATTGTATATGGAAGATTGGCCTATGTAAAAATTGTAGTGGGTTAATCGTACAGCATATAACTAAATAATTCAGCAAAATGGTAAGCATTCGTCTATCATTAATTTGGAATCATTAACAATGTACGTAAATTGTAAAAAATATTTATGACAAGGCCGTTCGGTACAAGTTGCCACAGATGTCAATCATTGCTCGTGGTTCTAAACTAAACACATATAAAATTAAAATGTATTTCAACATTACATTATTTTGTATTATTTTAGGTACTTATTGCTGCAGCAGTCTGCACAAAAGCAGGCAAAAGTAAGTAATACTTATTTCCTTTGACCACACCTGTTTATGCATATATGTGTGTTCTGTAAATGTGTTGATATCAAACATTATTACCGTCTTAATTGTCGGGCAATCTTGATCTTATTTGTTTAATACATTCAGCTGTTTATTTTGTTTTATATATACTGTTACTTTTCTAATTTTTTAATTGTAACATTTATAAATTTAGTATTGAATTAGTTATTTAATATTATTGTTATATATTATATAAATGAATAAACAGATATTTTTAAATAATGTAAATTTAATAATTTATGTTTAATTATTTTATATAAATTTTTAAATACTTATTAAATAACAATTTATAGTAAGTATGCTTAAAATATTGATATCTTATGATCTCAGGATAAAAAATGTGATATACGATATGCTTCTTCTATACAAATGCATTTTTAAATATTACTTGTAATTAATGAACAAACTAATAATCTTTATGAATTTTAGCTATTATCTCTCGCCAATTTGTTGAAATGACAAAGGCCAGAATAGAAGGTTTGCTTGCTGCATTTCCAAAGTTAATGAGTTCTGGTAAACAACATACATTTGTAGAAACAGAATCTGTGAGATATGTTTATCAACCTTTGGAAAAAGTATATATGTTATTAATTACAACAAAAGCTAGTAATATATTAGAAGATTTAGAAACATTGAGGCTTTTTGCAAGAGTTGTAAGTATATTGTAAATTTAAAATTAATACAAGTATCTATTACTTAAATTTTGTTTATTCAATTGATTCCTAACTAATGTTTAATAATTTGGTTAATAAGTCTACATAATAAATTTACAGATTCCTGAGTATTGCAATTCAATGGATGAGCTTGAAATAGCTGAAAATGCATTCAATTTGATATTTGCATTTGATGAAATAGTTGCATTAGGATATAGAGAAAGTGTTAATTTAGCACAGATTAGAACATTTGTAGAAATGGATTCACACGAAGAAAAAGTTTATCAAGCTGTAAGAATGACTCAGGAAAGAGAGGCTAGAAATAAAATGCGTGAAAAAGCAAAGGAATTGCAAAGACAAAGAATGGAAGCAGTTAAAAAAAGTGGTCTTAAAAATCCTGGATTTGGTAATTCTTATGGAAGCAGCGGTAACTTTACATCATCACTTAGTGTGAGAGATACTACCAATTTTGTACCAGAACCAGTTAGACCTTCATATACACCAACACAGTAAGAAATAATGTAATGTAAATGTAATTTTATTAAAAACTATATTCTACAACATATCTTTATTTTATGTATATACAGAAAGCCTGTTAATACTGGACCAGGAGCAATGAAATTAGGAGGGAGATCTCGTGATGTTGATTCTTTTGTAGATCAGTTAAAAGAAGAAGGAGAAAATGTTGTAACAACACCTTTACCTACAACAGGAGCAAAATCAACATCACTTACACCACAGATAATAAATACTGAACCGTAAGATATTAATTAGTTTAATTTATATACGTATATGTACTATCAATAAATTTTAAACAATTGCTTTTTTATGTTAAGAGTCCACCTGCGGCAAGAAGAACGTCTTAATGTAAGAATTGGTCGAGACGGTGGCTTACAACACTTTGAATTGCATGGTTTAGTAACATTACATATTTCGGATGAAAAATGGGGTCGAATTCGCGTACAATTAGAAAACAGAGATTCAAGAGGAATTCAATTACAAACACATCCAAATGTAGATAAAGAATTATTCAGGACACGTGGTCAAATAGGTTTAAAAATTCCTACAAAACCGTTTCCATTGAATACTGATGTTGGAGTATTAAAATGGCGATTGCAAGCTCAAGATGAAACAGCACTACCTATTTCAAGTAGGAATAATTTGCTAAATACAAATTATATATAGCTTTGGATATATTCTTTATCCATTATTGTGTAATAAAGAAATAATCTTCTTTGTTACTTAAAACAGTTAATTGTTGGCCATCTGAGAACGGAGAAGGTGGATGTGACGTGAACATAGAATATGAATTAGAACAAGTTAACCTCGAATTAAATGATGTTCAGATAAACATTCCATTACCTATGGGATGCAATCCCATAGTACACGAATGTGATGGTCAATATACATACGAAGCACGAAGAAATATGCTTGCATGGTCTTTACCAGTGGTTGATGCAACGTCAAAATCAGGTTCAATGGAATTCTCAGCACCGTCGTCTACTCCTGCAGATTTCTTCCCCCTTCTTGTTTCATTCTCATCAAAGACATCATATGTCAATATAAAAGTATGCAACTCTCTTGTGTTCATATTACGTATATACAACAAGGAATAAAATTTCAACATTCATATGTTCATAAAAAATTAAATAATTTTATATTTTTCGTAGGTAACCGAAGTTTTACTTGTAGAAGATGAAAGTCCGGTCAAATATTCAGTGGAAACAGTTTTCTTTACTGATAACTACGAAGTGGTATAAAAGTATCTATTAAAGAGTAAGATAATTGCTTGTGCTATGTACAAAAATACAGGACACTATCCATTGGAATTTTGAAGATAAAGATTTTCAGCTTATTTATATTCAGGTTACAATTTTATTGTCACATAAACTTTATTTTTATCAATGGATGCTTGAATGTATTTCCAGCAATTTACACATACTTCTGAAACGATTTGTTTAATTTAGTACATGTCTAATGTTGAACTATTGCAGAAAAGTGTATACAGATGTTTTGTAATTGGTAAATACAGAATACGAGAAGTTTTATGAATTACACTTATATCAATGTACAAGAATTATGTTATATTAAATAATTTTATTTAATTTTCGTATACATATATACACATACATGCACAGATACATGAACATTATAATTAACTACAAAGAAATAATACGAACATAATTGGTAGGTTTTTAACAAAACATTAATTTACTCTCATATTTGCATTCACTTATTCTTGTTATTTTCTTTTAATATTATTATTAAGAGCATTTAATATTTTGATATCTTTCATTCTTGAAAATGCAAAAATATTTTTTTATTTTCAGGTCTAGTACTTTTATATACTTTCTTGCTAACTTTTTTTTTAAAAAATGACAGATTTTTGTAGATAAAAAAAAGAAGGGAATTAATGTAGTCAATAACTGCATGTAAATAGTTTTCAAAGAATTTTATTTAAATTAGACTTTTATAAATAAGAAAAAACTTATTTACCATTTAATTTACTTATTAAATATGTATAAATAATCAACAAATTGTCCGTAAAAGAATATTTGTTTGTAGGAGAATATAAATTTCATTCATATGCTTTTTTTCAGGAGACATTTACTATAAATAATTATATAGAATTAAAAATAAAAAATATTTATTAAAATATTCGAGTGTAAATATCACTATGTAATTTGTACAATTTGTTAAAACCTATACAAATTTTAAGATTATATTTACGTTATTTATATTGCATTACTTTATTGCAATATATTTGGTGATATGTTTACCACTTGTTGTATCAAATAATTTTCAATTACTGCTTTAGCTAAAAAATTAAATCAAGCAATTTTTTAAATATTTCATATAGTGTATGCAAATATTAATTGTATGATTTTTGCTTACCAGTTAGTGAATTATTTAATACTGCTGCATGATAAGCACTTATATTATACATATTACGACGCGTTATATCCGCGCCTCTAGATAATAATTCGTAGCATACATGTGGATGATCTCCATTTGCTCCATATATCAAAGGTGTATTTCCTTCCTTTATTATTAAAAACAAAAAATCAACATTTAAAATTTTTATTTAGTAAGAAAAATTACTATATGTAACATGTACCTCATCGCTTGCATTGGAATCTGCACCATGGTTTAACAACAATTTTACAAGATCATGATGTCCATAAGCAGCTGCTAAATGCAAAGGAGTCTCTCCATTGAGACCACGGTAGTTTTTGTTCGCACCAGCTTTAAGTAATTGCCTTGCACTGCCTAATTGTCCATATCTCGCAGCCCACATAAGACCAGTTAAACCCTTTTCATCAGGTGTATCAACAGTACCTTTATAACAATTTATTAACAATTATTAACTACAATATGTATTACCATTTGTTTGTAAAAAAATAACATACTTGGATGTATGTGTTCAGGTGTAAGTTCACCTTGGCCAGCTAATGTATGGAATGTAATATCGCTACCACCATAAAGTTGAGATATTTCTGTTTGTGTATTACCTCTTTGTAAATTAGTAAGTAACGTAGGAGGCTGGAAAAAATATTAGGTTAGGGAAATATTTATAATATGCCTTTTATTTAAACATTTGAAATAAGATATATATAGATATTATATATACCTTATATGGTTGGAAGGCACTGGTTCTTGTAGCATCTTGCCATGCTCCTGGAGCCCAATGCCATTTAGTTTCTATAGGTTCAGACTTGCACCCAATATTTACATTTTCTGGCTTACAAATTAATGGTCTTGGTCTGATACCAATTGTTGATTCTCCATCACGCACAATACTTTTAGTTTCATTAGTAGGAGTATCACATTTTTGTTCTTTCTCTTCTTCATCGTCTTCTTCTTCCTCTTCTTTTACAATTAGTTCAGAGTGAATTTGATTTTCCATACTTTTCTATTCCATACATATATTTACATATATTCCACACAGAGTTATATTAAATAATAAATAAATGTAAATAAAACAGTACACTGTTGTAAATTAGAAAATACTTTAATACAAATACGTTACGTTTACAAAATTTGATTTAGTGTACTATTTACATAAATGATTTATTTAAATAACAAAAATTAAATACACGTCATATGTCATACTAAAAATGAAAAGTTTATCTCCCGAATCTTTTGTATTTAAAAAATATACACAAATGATTTATATATTTAGCTGATTAACGTAATTGAATGTCTATAAGCATTGATGAAAATGAATTTAAAAAATTTTTAGAGGATTCATAACAGACTTCGTAGAGAGGTTATAATTTCATTGTTGTTTGACATATACCATTATTTTTATAATTCTTATAATATATTGTATGTCATGGATGTGAATACTTTGCAAAAATTTGGATTTAATTAAACGATACATAAATATTTTTGTGAAAAAAAATAGAATAAGTAGAAATGTACATATGTCGTAATGACGATACGGACAAGGATTTCCATAGGATACTGTAAAGGAGTTTTCAAAACTTATATTTGTATTAATCTTAATGGATTTTATGCCTTACGGATTAAGAGATCTATTTTAGAATAATTTTTATTATTGCAGCATGAGTAACTTCATAAGGACTGCAATATTTAAAAAGGTATCATTTTAATGTTATTACCTTGGTTATGGTGTTTAATATCTTAAGAAGTTTAATTTTTATAACTCTATGTTTTATATTTAAATATACTATTTATTTTTACTTAAACAATTAATAACGTATATGTTACATATATGGATGAAATAATTTTATTCTTAATGCGAGTTATTTAAATTTTGAATTAAACGTAACTAGCATTAACATTATATTTACACGTTATAAACTTTTATATCGTAAAGATCATATTTAAAAATTTCCTACATATCTATAATACAATAAATTATTAAATTATGTGTAATTATATAAATTGATTTTCTTTTAGATTATAAAACAACTACAAAATATAGACAATGCATGTCAATATAAGATTATGTCTAATTTGCGTATCACATTTAATAAGGAGATTGATACATATACCTTTGTACTTCCTTTAAAATCAAAAGATTATAATTTAACAAATAAAGTGAAAGATATTACAGATAATGATTTAAAGGGTGATTTTGATAATATTACAGTCCAAGATAATACTATACACTTCAATGTGCTAAGAGATAAGTATATAAAGCAAATTTTAGAAAGCAATCTTTCTGGTGTTAGACCACCACTTGTGGATATTAATAAAAACATTATAGTAGAATTTAGTTCACCGAACATTGCCAAACCCTTTCACATAGGACACCTACGTTCTACAATTATAGGAAACTGCATTGCTAATTTAAATAGTTTCTGCCAAAATCAAGTTACAAAGATAAATTATTTAGGTGATTGGGGTACACAGTTCGGTTATGTTTATATAGGAATGAAAATGGCAAACATTGATAATATAGAAATGCAAACAGATCCCATTAAAACATTGTACACAGCTTATGTTAATGCTAATAAATTAGCTAAAGATGATCCAAGTATAAATGAGAGTGCTAAGGAAATATTTAGACAATTAGAATTAGAAGATAATGAAGTTTATAAAAATTGGGAATCAATCAAACACTTTACTGTCTTAGAATTGGAAAGAACATACAAAAGAATAGGTGTAACATTTGATCGATATGATTGGGAATCTATGTATACAGCTAAAAAAATAAATAAGATAATTGATAAGATGGGAGAAATGCAGCTGTTAAAATTAGATAATGAAAATAGGAAAGTAATGCCTTTGAGCGAAGAAAAAAGTGTTCCTATTATAAAAAGTGATGGTACAAGTTTATATATAAGTAGAGATATTGCTGCTGCTATTGATAGATTTGAGAGAAACAAATTTGATGCTATGTATTACATTGTAGAAAATGGTCAAACTGACCATTTTACTAGTTTAATCCAAATTTTAAATAAAATGAATTTACCTTGGGTAAATAGATTAAAACATGTTAAGTTTGGAAGAGTACATGGTATGAGCACACGACAAGGTACAGTGGTATTTTTAGAAGATATTTTAAACAAAGCAAAGGAAATTATGAAACAAAAACAATTGGATGCAAAGAGTAAGTTTATATTATCTATAGTCATACATAAAATATAATTGAGGAGTGGTAATGAAATATATCCGTATTATACAATTATTTTAGCAACTAAAATTCCATTGGATAAAATAGATGAGACTTCTGATATATTGGGTATTTCTGGTGTAATTATTCAAGATTTAAAACAAAGTAGAATGAACAGTTACGAGTTTGATTGGAATTTAATGCTTGATGTAAGTTATTTAGATAAGTTGAAATCTTTTAAAGAATATTTCAAAGCTATTTAGTGATATATTGTTGTTTAGTGAAATATATATTTTAATATCAGATGAAAGGTAATTCTGGAATAAAATTGCAATATGCTCATTGCCGTTTATGCAGTTTGGAAGAGTTATCTGGTGCTACATTAGTAAAAGAGTGTGATTCAAGTCTTTTAAAAGAAGCAGAAGTTGATCAATTAATTTTACTAATTAGTCAATTTGATGAAGTTGTACTTAAATCCTATGAAGAATTAGAACCATGTGTATTAACAATTTATCTTTTCCATTTATGGTTAGTATAAATATATGAAATAGGTATATTAAAAATTTTAATACATTAATTTTATATAGTCTTTTCTATACATTTATTTTTTATATTTTTCTTCTCTAGTAAAGCTATCAATATAGCTTGGCACAAATTGAGTGTAAAACACCAATCAAATGACTTAGGAAACCAAAGATTATTATTATTTCATATAGCAAGAATTACTCTTGCCCAAGGTATGAAATTACTCGGCTTAACACCTCTTGAAAAGATGTAAATGGAAAAATAAAACTTTTATACAAAATGAAAATGTTATATAATACAATTAATTTAATAAATTTAAACGTCATGGTCATGAATGTGTATTATATAATGTTTTTCAAAGGTTAAGGATAACATCTTTAAAAAAATTTTAGTTAATAATTTTATTGATGAATCATTTTTTGTCCCACTTTCTACAGAACATCCACTTTATATTAACATGCATTTTATCTCGAAATGTTTAATGGGTATTTTATAAAAATTCATTTAAATTTAATACATAAATTTCAATGTGCGGAAAATTAAAAGGAAAATTAACGCTTTTTCCACGTAAATTTTCTGCGAGCTCCTTCCTGACCCCACTTCTTCCTTTCACGCCTCCTCCAGTCATATGTTAGAAGGCCCGCTAACAGAAGTAATTTTTTAATAATTCTCTTGTATAAATAAATTGATAATTTGTAAAACTAAACAAAATTTTATTAAACTTTGAAACAACTAAAAGTCTTGAGGATAAATTCAAATGACATTTCACTTATTAATCGATTCCATTATTATCGAAACATCAAATAACAAAAAATTCAAATTATAAATTCAATTAATTTTCAGTTACATCCTTTGAGTACACAGTAAATTGTAGTGAGTGTATTATCTGCAAAAATCTAATTTTAATTCAAGAATATTTTATTACGTGTCATTTATAGAGGATATAAAAAGGGTATATTGTAGTAGGCATATAAAATTTTGTTAGTATGCTTTATAACATTGTAATTGTAAGGGTTGTCTGATATGTTTCTTGAAATGTACAATAGTACAGAAGAAATTTTTCAATTATAATAAATATTACATTTCATTATAGCACATAACTATTTAGGAATTTTACAAAACGATAATTTGACTATATATTTTTGGATTCGATTAAATAATCATAGCTGAATGAATTCAGTGACTGACTTCATTGTAATTATAAATTGTATGTAAAAATCATTGTTCTAATAGAGGACGTGCAGTTAATATGCACAGTAGTAAGATTTTTCGTTATAAAGTACAACTTATATTTCTGAAAAATAAATTACAACTTTTTTTCTTTTCAATAGCTTAAAATAATTAGGGTCAAGATGAAAGTTAATTCTTGCTAAGTGACTCGCTTTAATTCCTTTTTAATAGTTTAATTTCAGGGTGTTTTCAAATAAAATTGTATGCTATCAGAAAGAATATAAGTAATTTAATTTGCAATTAGAAAATTAATCAATATTAATCAAATTTTTTATAATCCAATTTTTCTGAAATATTTTCATACATATTTTAGAAAATCAATGCATTATTGAATATATGCACTATTAAAATACATTCAGAAAGCTTAAAAAATTCACATTTTCCATGAAATCAATTAGTACTATTCCTATATAGTATAATTTATATCTAGAAATTGAACAATTACCGTGATAAATAAGTAGTTAGAAAATTGGGTTCTCCTTACCAAGTCTCATTCTTTCTCTCATTTGACTATCGACAAAGCTTTGAAGCCCCCTTGCAATACCAAGTCGAACAGCGCCAGCTTGTCCAGTAGGACCCCCACCAGAAATAGTTGCTTCAATATCAACTTTGTCAATCATTTCCGTAAAAATTAATGGAAATATGATCTGTAATTCAAAATAGGTTCAGTTAAGAATAATTTCTATTGCCTCTAAAATTAGCAAAACTTAAGCGTTCGTTTGAGAATCATTAAAATTTATGTACCTCAGGGCGTATCGTGGTTACTTTACTATATAACGTGCATAAATTGAAGATTTTTTATACCTATATAAAAAATTTCTGTTTTGCAAAAGTTTTGAACATTAAAAAATGCACTAGTCAATTCAATTACCTAGTCAATTCAAAATTTCTTACAGTGAAATGTGTCCGTTAGCAAAAGGTATTGATTCTTGGCAACTTTCCTCTCCCTTTAAAATGTTGCGAACGTGATGTACTTTATACATTTAATAAACACCGTACTTTGAATAACGTTGCTACATTTTCTCATTATCAAATACTTATCTATATTTTTATAATTACTATTGCTGTAAGTTTAATGTCTATATTTGATAAGTATTACAAATATGGAATATAAAAGAGTTTATCTAAAAGGTACAAAAAGAAGAATAGAAGTTAATACCATTAATCTTAATGTCTCATTGTTATTAAATATATTTCTCTTTCTACTTTCACTTTCACTTTCGGTTCTGTGCCCCCATATGTCACTCGTTATAATACTTAAACTTATATTTACTAAGAAAGTTAAGTCGATCGATTTTGTCGGATTTCGATCGATGCATTAAACATCAAAATATGTTTTTGATCATTTGCAATCGTTCACATGCACATTACTAACTAACTACAGTTAAGGTGTGTCCATGGTTCCCAAAGATTAAACTACATTTTGGTAATTTCAATTCAATCAGTACCTAGCTGATCTCAATTATTCTTTTCCTTTGTCAGATTTTTCACAACACTCTCCAGCATTTTATTAGTATCTAATAATTGCTCCTTCAGCAACATGATCGTGTCCTCGTAGGACTGTAGTTTGTTGGCCAGATTCTCGATAACAAGTTGTAAATTTGAGTCAAAGCAGTCCTCGCTCTGCTGTCTCATCCTCATTACATGGTCGCTCAGATTAATGTTATCATCGTTCATAAACGGTATGTTTTTCTGTGCGATTTCATAAGCAGCCTTTAGAATGTCCTTCGGAAGCCTTTTCTCCAAAGGATTCAACGGTTTCACTACCAAAACCCTTTTTCTGTTTTCCACGTTAATCTTGTGATCGGACATCCACTTTCGAAAAGCGTATGGAATCGAACTATTATGTAACACCATCTCCGTAAACAGGATCAATTTTGTCTGGCGTACAAGCTTCGTGAGACCAGCATGATTCCTTAATCCTTGAATATCGTGAACAGCGATCCCAACCAACAAGTTCATTAAGATCACTGTGACAAACACGATGAATAGCGTGAAGAGGATCTGAGAGCATACTGACAATGGATGATAAATAACGAAAGGTCCCTCGGAGCTTCCTTCTAAACCTTCATCGATTTGCGTGATCAGTCCCTCGAAGTCCAACTCTCCGGCCATCATCGCCAGCACTTTAATGAGTCCTGTGAAAGGGTTGCCAAAAGATGGTTCACCGACGAAAATTACGCAAAAGCTAATAGTGAACCCTATCAGTAATCCAGAATAAGCGAGTAACAGCTTGGCAAATTCGAACTGTATGTGGGTAAACATCGCTACATACGTGCCAAAGGCTGGAAGTTGGCCAACCATCAACATTAAGTTTGTCCAGGCGCACAGTATCGCGAATGCTCCGACGTAATTTTGCCAATCGTATGTACGTCCTGTATACACGAATGACGTAACAAAAACGCTAATTATAACGATGCCATCTAGCACGTTGTCGATATTGGAAAAGTACTGTTTCGCGGATGTGTACACCATGAAACCGAATATCTTCCTAGGAATGGAGATGCAAGTGAAGATTAATAAGAGATACCATTGAATCTCAATCACTGGTCGTCTGAACAGAAATCCAGAAATACGTTTGCTGCTGCAAATCTTAGAGCTATTTGCCTCGTCGTAGTTGTAACATTTGTAAGCTAGCGCCGTGAGCACGTAAGTCGTCATACAGATCACGGTCATGGCGTAAACTAGGATCCTGAGTAAATAAAATTTTCTTATCTTTTCCCATTTTAGATGCAAGAAAGCCATTACCAATGGGTGCGATAGTAAATCTTTACGACGTTCCTGGACAAACGTGTTTATGAAGCTGGTCTCGCATTGATTGCCACTGGGGAAGAGTAGATCGAAGTGCAGCCTCATTTCGAACTCTCTGTTATGAGGAACGGGTCTTCTGAGTGTTATCGAGGCATCTAATCTCTGTCGGAACACCTGAAGAGATTCTGGTATCTTCCTAAGTATAATGTTCAAGGCGGAAAGTCCGGCACTGGTGGTCGCACTAACGTCTGCACCGGCCCAAATCAGTACATCGACACAGTGAGATTGTTCGTTCAGGGCCGCCACATGAAGAGGAGTGAAGCCAGTTTTGTCTGCGGCATTCACTAGGGCACCGTGTTTTAATAGAAGTTCTACGAGCTTCGCAGAAGAATAAGTAGTCATCACAGCGAAATGTAGAGGAGTTCTATGAGCTCGGTCCACCGCGTTGATGTTGGTACCAGGCGAATCTAGAAGTAATTCAACGCATTTTATCGACTGAATGAAACAAGCTACATGAAGCGGCGTCTCGCCCATGTGATTCTTTTCGACAACGCTTGCTCCTTGTTCCAACAATAACTTCACTATTTTTACAGCACCTGCTCTGATAGCGCAATGTAAAACTGGTTCGACCGTCTCCTGATAAAGATACGTGCTCGGTTTTGCGCCGTTATCAAGAAGTATTCGCGCTACATCCGGCGAATTTCCGAGGACAGAGAAGTGAAGAGGCGTATAATGATTGATTGGATTCCTGTAATTGATATCAACGCCCCTTTTTATCAAATGCTCGATGCAAGCTACGTTACCGCTTAACGAAGCAGCTAGGATGGCGTTCATGCCTGTACAAGGCTCCACGTAATCGAGTCTCGCGCCTGATTGTTCCAATTTCGGTAGCAGATGCACTAAACCACGGTAACAAGACCACATGTACGCTATATTCCTCATTCGTTCTCCCGGCGGCATCGTCGGCAAAGTATTGCATTTTTCTAGCTCGAGCAGTATCTTCATTTCTGCAGTCGTAAAGATCGACCACATGATCGATCTAAGATCGTTACTGTTGATCTGCGCTTGTTTAAATACGTCGAGATTATCGTAGAAGAGAGATTCGTCAACTGGCGGAGGTGTACCGGCATCAATTTCCACGTGATCGTTCGTGGTTTCGATCAAAGGGATATCATCGATCACGATTTTCTCCGAGCTACTCGACTGTCGATATCTGACGGATCTAAAGGAAGCCAATCTAGTGGATAGGAGATCGTTTGATGGATCGTTCAAATTCGACAAAGAACAATGTATCGTTTTTCCTTCACCAGGTAATGGTAGCCTCAAAGTTTGTGTCGTTTTGTCTTTAGCAGTCTCGTTAACACCTGTCTTTGTCAAGATGTTTTTGTCATCATCGAAATTTAGAAAAGAACGGCGATTTCTTAATCTGGTCAATGAATAATGCCTGGTCCTTTTTTTGTGATTAGCCAGCGGCTTCATTTTTGACTGACTCGTTTTTTCAACATTTTCATGTGCTCCAGCGTCTCCTTCTACCGTTCTCCAATAGTCGTTTTCGTCAACCGAGAGACGACAATCTCTTAAACTGGTTAACGAGTATCGCCGCAGCCTTTCCTCGCTAACCTTAATCGTTGCACGCTGCACGTTAATCTTCGGTATGTCGCTGGAGTTCTCGTACATCTGTTTATCGTCCATTATCCGTCGGAAAGGAATTTTTTTTCGTCTGTAACCAGGATGATGAAGAAACTGCGACGTAACACAAGGCACACTCTACTATCGTGGATCACCTCGAAAGAACGTTCCAATCGTCATACCTCGGCCTCACTCTTTTCTTCGTTTATCACGTCACGTCCCAAAGTCATTTAGATCACTTTAAGAGAATGCTCTCGTCATTGCAGCACACGCGACTACCGGAGTCACTCGCCCGAGTGACTTATATTAGTCGACTCGTATGGATTCATTCTATATATAAGTTCAAAGGAAAAGACACGCTTCCGTTGGAGGAGCCAGTACTCCTTCGAATAGGGACCTTGAACTTAAAAACTAAACGAGATAGAGGTCACATCAACTTAAACTAACGTTGCGGTAAACAATTTTTAGTAAATATTCTTTTCTTATTTATTTATCGTACACGTGAATTCTTCTGATTCCTTCTTCATACTGTAAGTTAATCACTCTATAATCCTTGATAGAATAAAGATTTCTTCGAGAAAATTCTTCTTCTTCATTTAAAGCCCAAGCCCCAATGTTTACATATGCATATTAGAATTTTATTTTATTTCATTATGATAATTATTTATCGTAGTTTTAAATTTAGAATTTATAATCATCGTTTTTACATAAAAACAAAGGATGAAACTTGGATTATGTAACAACGATGACCATTATTTGCGTCATATGCTGATTAATTTTTTTCGACGTTTTAACAACGAAGCCTGTATTTACATTGTATTAAGGCTATCATCTCGCAATAGAACAAGTGGCAATGATAACAAAAAAATGTGTTTTAAAGTTCAAGTATTATGAAACAATGTTTCGTTGAAATATGTTAGTGCTAATTTGATATTTCCTGGTTTTATCAATTATTTTTTTAAATTTAATGCAACGTATATCTCAACAAATTTGTAGGAAATTTAAAAAAAAGAGAATATTATTAAGTAATTCTTATTTTAATTCTTCTTTGCACTTCAATTATGAAAATCATTGGGTTTAATTTTGTATCTTTTTTCATGATTCTGTTTCAGTGTATTCCTCGTATTGTTCGAATACTTTTTATGGTTTTTTCTTCTCTCCATTATTATCTTTATTTTAACATAAGAATTCAACATTAACACGCAACAATCAAACAAAAAATCACTTATATTTCCTATTATAAATCCTCTGTTATCTCACTGTCTATTTTACAAAATTTTCCAACTTCGATGCTTTTTCATCCAATTTTACAACTTCCAGTTTTTCCATTTGCATTTGCTATACAGGATCATATACAAAAAAAAAAAATTCACTGTAACACTCTGTGACAATAATTTATTAGACGATAATTCTACGATTTCATTTACGATCAGCAAAAAATTAAAATTCACCGATAATTTATTTGAATACTTTGGCAATTAATACGGAGAAAGCCAGTATCACGCAACATTGGGTACCGCTCTCTAAAGCCGAAACACCAGACGCTGCAAGAGATCGCGCGCATGTGAGTCTTTTCACAGATTCGCCGCTCTTTAAGATATTCCCGTAAAATCTAGATACACTCGTGGACGTGAAACTTAGTGTCCTTGTTCAATTCCACCGTGGTCAGTAATTATATTCTATCATTATATAGGCTGTATATATGTATACCAGTTGTTCAGATCCTGATTTTCTACGAATTGGAACCGGTTCCTCCAAGTAGCTCTTGAATATCCCGTGAATACCAATGACTAAATTTGAATGCGTCCAAAAAAAGACAAGTTAAAGTAAATTTATAGCCTGCGGCGATTTAAAAAGAAAAGTATATATGATTTAATACGCGAATTATCGTGTGGGAAGAACGAAAGGCATAATGGAACTTGCTGCTCTCTCGTTGTATCGATCGATCAAATGGAAAACCAATGAAACTCGAATAACTAAAGCTGTTAGAGCAGTCGGCACTAGTTAGGTAACTTTTTTGCGTTACTATATACTTTTATATGTAAATTTTGCCGTATTGAAGCATATCGATTCAATTAGCGATAAATGGGGGTACTTCAGAATCGTACTTCTTGCTATAGAAATAGATTCTTTCTTTAATTGGTGTGAAAATTCTAGATCACATTTAAAATTTATTAGGGATTATATCAGATCAAAGGGATAGATATCGAGAGAAACAATTAAAAAAGCTTTGTAAGAAGTAACAATTGAATCGCTGAAAGATTAATTACCAGTCAGATTCCCAGAAACGGTTAAGTGTTTTTATAGGTGAAGATGTTAATGGTCATTTCAGAAAAGCACTTTTTTCGGACTATTGGTTAAACGAACGCAGTTTTTTGTTACAATACAATCTTTTCTTTTTTTGTTTCGACATGGAAACTACAAATTGAAAGTCACTGTTAGGATAGAGGTATTGTTTCCAGTGATATTGCCAGGTAAATTAAAACACTTAATATGAGAACCTGAATTGACCGTCACTGTTACGTTGAAAACATCGATATTTTAAGAAACATCGGTAGAATATATTAGAAAGCATGGCGAATGTTCACTAGATAAAAAATTCCATCTAAAAAAGTCATTATGCGAGGTATGACACGATTAAAGGATCACAAAAATCGTCTTCTTATAGAACACATGATGCAAACTGTAAATACACGTTAATTAATATGTCGATTTGTATTTTCCGTTTGAAAATGTTTCTTGATGTCTGATGCTTACACACCTTTCGAAACGTATTTTAGCCTATAGGAATATCGTTTCTCTAACGTATCCGCAAGTATGTTGGGCAATAACGCGTTTCTTGAAATTGCAGAGTGGACAAAACTGGATCATAATATTTTGTCTTCAAGGACGAAAATATTTATTTATTTTTTGGAGAAGATATAATATAATATTTTATGATATATAATAATTATATTTTATGAAATATAGTATAAATATTTTTTGGCATAATAGAGATATGTTTAAAACACTTATTAAATACATACACATCGATTGAATAAAGTTAAAAATTGCAGTGTTCAATAATTAATTGTTACTTTCTAGGATAATGAATCATTACCACGAATGAATGCTATCGCGAATTCCAATCACTGTCATGTAATTATATTTACGGTTAAAGTTGTAAACAGGTACATACATAGGTCGAATACATACATACAGAATAGTATGATTCATATACCGAAAAAACTAAACCTCAACTTACAATTATAATTATCGTTGTCATAATGTTTATACAATCATTACACTATGATTATTATTATATATGAAAAAAAATTAAAGTTAATATTGTTAGCAAAGTCTTTCAAATATTGAAGGTAATATTTAAATGAAGCTACTCTAAACTCGACGTACAATTAACTTTAAAAGATTTTACAAAAGATACGATATAATAAGTTTTTGAAGCTTCGATGCTTGTGTCGTTGCATAAATTGTACCTTTTGAAAGATTTCATTATATAAATATTTATATTTTCTTTCTTATATATTTAGACATGAGTAATTTCCAAACACCTATCGCACTAATTACTTTGATGAAACTCTATTTTCTTAATATTGTTGTTAAAAAAATATTTTTCTGTTTAAAAAAGGTATATATTTCAGAATCACTTTATTTGCATGTTTTCGTATAATAAGTAATAAATTAAGATTAAAAAAAAAGCTAAAATATATATTACATGGTCTTATTTACACAACTTTTTATACAATTAAGATATTCTTATAAGTATAAAATTAAATAGTATTAAAATACTTTGTTGTGTTCAGCTTATTCTGTTAGTTCTCTATCTGATTTCTAGGTATTTTTATAGTTTTGTTTATAATATGGACGGACTTTAATGCGTTGTAATACAACATTTTACAAATATTGGGTACAAACCCATACATCAAAATATAATCGTTATATTATTATTTAAATATTTCATCTCAAGCTTCTTTTTCAACTTTTATCACAAATTCGTGACATTCCTGACACGCAAAGGATTTAAAATCACCAACCATGAGAATTATAAAAATTCAGGAAAGAAAGGAACGGAACAAATTTAGTAGTTAAATTATAATGTTTCCACTCCATATATGACTCTTTATGAATTTTGCTTTAAAAATATGCAAAACATATGTTTAATCAACGATCCTCAATGTTGATTACACACGTTCGTTTTAATCATTTGTATTTTCCACTTTATATTCTCTGTCATTGCCAGAAGATTATGTTGCGTTTTATAAAATTTTAGAGAGGACTCGATAGTCGATACACATTGATCCGAATATTAAAAGCACGTAATTGTCATCTTCTATAAGCGAATCTTCAAGATTGTGAAAAATATGGTATTATAAAATGGACTGAGGATTACTCTTAAAATTCTAAACGTACGTATGCGCAATTCCTGCATTTCTAAGGTCGATTGGGTGATTTAAGCTTCCTCAGATTATTCACACGATATATCTTTGCTATTAAGATTCTAAGAATTCTCAGAGTAAAAACTTAATTATTCTCATCCTTTTCTTTGTTAACGATGCGCTTGTCATTCATTAATGCCATCACGACATCCTGAAGAAGTTGGTGATTTTTATCACAAATCTTTTTCAATTCTGCCAAATCTCCTTTGACCGAGTAATCATCGACGGATACGTCTTCTTCCGGAGAACGTCGACGAAATGTCGAATATGGCTCGCTTTTTAAATACGTATATGCAGTAGCGTTGCTCTTCCTGCTGCACAATGTTCCAGACATATTTTTCCTATCCTTCACGACCTTGTGCGCAGCGGATAACAAATCACGAGGCAATCTACTCTCTCTCGGGTTCAGGGGACGAACGGTTAAAACTGCTCTCAAGGGTGAAGGTAGCAGCAGAGCTGTCCATCGTAAAAGTTTCGTTAGTCGTTTTGGTATCAGTCCGAGAAAAAGCGCCGTTTCGACGTCGCAAATAAGCTTTGTCTGGCGAACGAGTTTTGCAAGTCCCGCCGTTTTCTGTAGTCCTTTTATATCGTGAACTGCGATGCCTACCAGTAGATTCATCAACACGATAGTAACGAACAGAAGAAACAACACGAATGACAACTGTGCGGAAACTTGGAGTAGAATCCAAGAGGTACCGCCTGAATCGATCGATTTCCCATCTTCTTCCCGAGGAAAAAACAGGTCCTCGAAATTTAACTCTCCGGTCATCATGACCAAAACTTTGATCAGACCAATGTGAGGGCTGCTAAACGATTTCGAGCGTGGAAAAATCACGCAGAAGCTTGCGGTGAAGCCTACTAAGAGACAAGCATACGCTAATAAAAGCTTGAATACTTGTGCTTGAACACTGGTAAACATCGCGACGTACGCTCCGAATATTGGCAATTGTCCTATCATTAGCATAAGATTGCTCCAGCCGCAAAGCACGGCGAATGCACCTACGTGGCTTTGCCACGCATACGTTCTGCCCGTATAGATAAAAGAAGTGGCAAATACGCTCAGGATCACGCACCATTCGACCATGTTTTCGGCCTGCGTGAAGAACTGGCGGACGGAGGGGTACGTTGGAATGCTGGTCAATTTGCGAAATGCTTCGAGAATCGTGAGCACCATTAATGCATACCATTCCATTTCGAGTAAAGCTGGGTGCCTGTAAAGAAACCCGTTGATACCAGTGGTATTTGCACATAATGGTGGCTGAGTGTTGTCTAATTGACCGTGCGACTCATTGTAACAGTTATGCGCTAAAGCAGTCATTACCCATCCTGTAAGTATGAGAACGTAAAATAGATAGAAGACTAGCCTGCCCACGTAATACTTTCGGATCTTCTGCCATTTTAAATGGAGAAACGCCTGACAGAGCGGATGTTCTAGAATCTCTTTGTATCCTTCTTTCACGAATGTCCCGAGATATCTTATTTCGCCTTGTTGTTGGTGCATCAGCAGAGGATGAAAGTCGAGACGAAGCTCCGCCTCTCCGGTGGCTGAACCATGCTGGTGAAGCGTTATCGAGGCATCTAATCTTTGTTTAAAGACGTTCAAAGAAGTCGGCGTTTTACGTAAGATAATGGATAATGCGCTAGTCCCGCCTTTCGTTCTAGCGCTAAGATCCGCTCCATGCTGTATCAGGATATCCACACACTGAGACAATTCGTTCAGAGCAGCGATATGAAGCGGTGTATAACCGTATTTATCGGTTTTATTGATATTTGCCTTCCACATTATTAACAATTCCGTCACGTCATAAGCCAGCAACGATCTACCTAATGCGAGATGTAAAGGCGTTCTTCCGTCGCTATCTTCGATATTAGGATCACAGCCACCTTTCTTTAGCAATATTTCCACGCATTCCAAGGAATGAGATCGAGAAGCTATATGTAAAGCTGTCTGATCTCTATGATTCTTCAAGTGAACATTTGCACCTTTTTCTACCAACAGATCGACATTTTCCACACAACTAGACTCCGCTGCGAGATGTAGAGCAGTGTCACCCTTTTTAGTCATCAGATCTAGCTCGCAACCTGCGTCTAGTAGTACCAACAAGCCAGCTGGATCTCCTCTGTCCGCTACGTGGTGTATAGCAGCGTACCCATTACAGTCTAAATTATTCAAGGTATGATTATTAGATGCCAGTAGCTTTAATACGTTGTAAGCGTTTGATCTGGCCGCAGTGTGTAACACGGTCTCCTCTCCGCAAGGAGATTCCTGACTGACGCCTAGCTGAAGGAAATATTGAGCTACTTTAAAAGCATTTCCAAAAGCAGCGTAATGAAAGGGTGTATGAGTTCGTCCCAGACGAATGTTGGCACCGTTAGTGAGCAAATATTGTACACTCTCTAAAGAGTTACTGAACGCAGATAAGTGTAACGGAGTTAGTCCTTGTCCTTGTTCCGAGTGGTTTAAATCCGCTCCGCACTTGTGCAATCCAGCAATCGCGTCTATCCGACCAAGGAAACTGGCGTGAAGTAGCAAAGCGTTTACTTCTTGTTGTTTATAGTATTTTACGAAATGTTCAGGATTCTTTAGATCCATTTTATTCTCCTCCAGATCGTCAAGGAGTTGCAATCGACCACCGATGTGTCTCATATGCTCCACTAATAGATTCTTGATTATATCTTTGTTTACCTGCAAGGTGCAATTTATTTCCTCTGTACAAGAGCTCTCACTGGCACACATAGAATAGCAATGTGGCTCTTCGATAGGAGGCGGAGTTCCGTATTCCAAACTTTGGTCATCGGAGGACCAATTTGTCTCTACTTCTGTATGATGCGGGCTCTTCGACGCCAACCATCGTGTTAAGAGTAGAGAAGTCATGGTCGTACGCTTTGAACTATTCGGAATCGATACCGTTACGTCCTCCATATCGATGATCCTCTCCATTTGTACTTTCTTTTTCGCCGGTGGCGAATTCGAGGCCTGCGAATGGTTCATCTCCATCCTTCTCGGTTAGCGCTTTACGCGATTACATCATCGATCTACAAAGAGCATTGTCATGAGTAGTAAAAGGGCTCGCGAGGTATTAATTCATGAATGAAGTCGATGGGGATTCGTGAACGTGCATTGAGTAGAAAATTATGTGACGTCGCTTTGCTTAATCGATCGATCCTGTTGAATCTTATTCATCAGACGCATTTGTATGTTGAAAAATTATCATTTATACTTCGGATCGTCTAAGGATCCTTTAACAAAAGCTAGATTTTTTTAATAAATGTGAACTTCGATTGGAGCGTTCGTGATACGTTAAAATTATTATTAAACTCTATACTTTTCATAGACAGTTTGACAGTTTCTTATTATTGTTTAAGAGTCATCCTTTGATTTTACTAATAGTCAGCATTTTATTAAAATGTTTTTCAATTTAAAGTAAAATGAAATCGTTCTATTTTGTTTATAATAAATTTCTGTATCCTCCGCGAATAACATTATATAAATTTTTGCGATCTATATTTTATTATTCTGCAAATCCTATAAATCTCTATCTTATTATCCTATAAAAATGTATTTAATAATATTCCTAGATATGCATTGTGGACTCAATTTAGTAACTATGGTGTTATGCAGCAAAAGTTAAAAGGTAATAATATCATGATTTCGAATACAATTTGTTTCAATTATGTTATTAAGACATTTATAGCATTTAAAGTCGCTCAAAAATCTTACAAATGCAAACAAACTAAGTGGAAAAATCATTAATTTTACAATTGATCGCAATCATCGTAGTGAAATTTATTTAGTTTTTAAACATTTTTCAAAGCTTTATTTCAATTTTACCATCAATAAAGTATAAGATGATCTTTTTGATGACGTCTGACTGTGTATCACGCGAGGCGCGAATGACAATTGGAAAATCGGGCACATAGACTGATGACTGCGAAGTGCTGTGCCGTTACCTTTAAACTGATATTATTTATTTACAGATCGAGTCCTTCAAGTATCGAAGACAAAAACATTCTCGACATACCGATTCAATTTTGAAAGCATGACAAAACTATACGGAATGACGTTTACACATATGTATTTCGCGTTCTTAAATGATTAGAATCCAGGATGTAAGCTTTTAACTAAAGTAGAAAATATATACGTTTAACGGAACTACGCAATGAAGAAGGAATGTACGAATTACGTAAATTAAATACATCTAATAATGCGATAGCGAACAAAGAAAGCTCATTTTTTAAATATTAAGTGATACGTAACTAATTAAAATATAAGTTAATTTTATCAAAAGTTTCTTCTAATAAAAATTCTGCAAGTTTCCTGAAAATATTAATTTTCGTAAAGTATTCTAAATTAAGTTGAACTAAAATTTTTGAGTCGTAGTTAAACATTTCTTTTAACTCAACGATAATTTTTTTGTTACTCTGAAACACGTTGATGATTCAATATCACAAAAACAGAAAACACTTGAAAAATGTTATTAAAAACAAAATTGCAATAACCGGATGTAACTTTATTTCGTCACATTACATTTATTATATGTCCAAAATCAAATCCTGCTTATACATACACAAGCTTTAAACATTTACACTTTTCATTATCAACTTTCATCGTTCGAGATTGAATTTATATATTTTTAACAGATAATATTTAAAGTCCTTTTTCGTATTATCAGATACAATTATTTCAAAATTCATAGGATGGCTCTTTAAATTCGAAAAAAGAGTTTTCACTGACTTTTCATCACAAACGCGTTTCGATATTCGATGCATGGTGCAAACTTTTAACAATTTTGTCTCTTTACCGATAGCTTAATAATATCGAAAAGAAAATCGATCACTGTTCTTCTCTCCGTTCTTCACTTCTCGATCGTATTCACGTGCGAATACGATCAATTTCATCGAACGAACGACCGTACTACTCAATGTGAAGGTGTTATTGTTACAACATCATAAGCCTGTCGTTCCATCTGACGACTCGATTGATACTGAACTCGAATCGAGCTTCTTAGACGCATTGTCTGTTCTGAGATCGCGGAGACCACGATAAATCGCATACATCAGAAATATCAGCAATTCGCGAGGCTTGGTTTCGTTTTCATTTATAGGGACTTTCTCATCTTTGTATCTTATGTTTATCCTGTATTCATAAATTTTAATAATGAATATACCATAAAATTTGATCGACTGGTATTTATATTTACTAGTTTTCGCGATACCTTGCACATATCTTTTTCATTGCAATTGAAGAAGAGGAAAAGACACGTAACACTGCGGGAAACGGAAAATTTGAAATGTTAATTTTAAGTTTATCTATAGGCACGTTATATATATTCTTAGATCTTTTTACATGTAAAGTGTACTTCTCTTTTCTAATCTCAGAAAGGAGATTAAAAAAGAGAATTCTGCTTATCTTTTCTTATTTTTCAATAAGTCTTTTAAATTGTTCTTTATAATGAAAGGAATCAAATATGAAGATTAAGCAGTAAATTAAGAAATCTCAAATAAACGATAATTATCATTAATAACTTTTTTAGCCCAAATTTAGTTAAAATCTTAAAAACAAATCGGAGAAACATATATTGTTTCAACATCATCATTGGAAAGTTATTTGTCCTTGAAATAACTGTTTGATCAAATTCCATTGTGTGAACCACACACACATTCTTCATTTATATATTATAAATTTTAGTATAACTTTTAATATAACTTTGAGATCAAACAAACTAATTTTAATATAACTAACTTTTATATATCTCTATATGTACAGTATAAAATAGTATTAACTACTATGCCTAATTAATATTATTTTAGACAAAATTGTTTACATGTGCATTAGAAATTGATATGTAATAAATTGAAATTAATAAGTTTGACTAATACTCTGCAACATAATATGTACTTACCTCAATTATGTTGTATAACAGTATCAACTTATATTAATTATTTAGAATACTTACCTATTTTCATATAAAAAATATGTATTGTAATTTTTTTATCAATATTCGTTTTTTGTGTATTGTAATTTTCTTATCAATATTTGTTTTTTGTGTATCATAAAATGATTTTTCAATGAAGTCGTAATTATTCATATGTAGAACACATACGAATATTATAAATAGTTACTTAAATTATTTTAACAGCGAACTATTATCACATTTTGCAAAATGAAATTATTCAAACTGTTTTCATACGTACCTGTTCACGACATTGCATATCATCAAAGTACGCGAGATCCTTTCCATTAATGGTAATTTTTCCAGATCCATTGCCTATCACTTTAACCTCACCTCTTGTATTTTTTCTTGCACATCCTATAAAAGAGTCATGATTTTGAATTTTGATATTAATAAACAATTTCCTTGCAAATAATTTTTCTAATTTCGAAAATAATATTTTAATGTTCTTAAACCATACAATTACAATATTATGGGAATATTATTGATAGTTTATTTTATACTTACTGTCGATAAGTACAAAAGGCCTGTTATCACTATCATATTCAAGCTATAAAAAAATAAAATGTATGTTCATTTTTAATGAGAAAAGAAAGATAGTTGATACAACAAAAAATATACATACTTGTGGAATTTTTATATCCTGATTAATACTTGGTAATTTTCTTCTATATTCCATGATAAAAGATTCTGCATGCTTTGATACAGGATGATCAACTAATCTCTGCATACTTTTTATAAAGTAATCATACTAAAACAAATTAATGAATTTAAGGTATTATGCTTACAAAATAAAGCTATAGAGCTATATATCATTTATTACTTCTTTGTCTAAAAGTTCTTCAAGCAATATCTTTTCTAAGCTCTTCTTCTGTAGCCATTCTGAATCACTTAAATTTCTGAAACAATAGTAATAAAAAGAAAAAATATTACTTTATCTACGATTTAGAATGAGTTAGAAATATAAATATAGTCAAAGTAATTGCACATTTACATTTTATGCTCTGGTGCTGATTGGATATTTCTTTCCAATATCTGGTCCTCTATTTTGTTTAAATGAATCATTGATTTTGCAATGTTCTACATGTAAAGATATTTGTTTAATAAAGAATAATGTGTTCATATAAAATGTACAGAGAAAGAGATTTAAAAAAAGCTTACATGAAGTATTTCATAATAATTAGGTTTAGTAGTGTAAAACAAAAAATGATGTGGTCTACCAGTTTCATCAAATTCTGCTTCCTTCCTATTCCCATATACATCTATAGGGTGAAGCATCATAGGTTGAGCTCCTTGGTCATATAAACCAGATGGAAATAAGTACCTTATTGCACTCTGTTAAAAGTAATAATTCTTATACAAATTCAAATTTTAGCATATAAAAGTAATTAAATTTAAAAAGATATCAATTCCTTGTATTACTCTTTTCTTATTTGCAATATATAATGTAATAGAATCTGATATATTAGATTCTTATTAGTTGAAGATATATAAATACTCAATTTTAATAATATTAATAGTTGATCAAGAGAGTATTAACTATAATAATAAGAAATATAATTTACATTAATATCTTTTTGTGTAAAGTTCTCAGGATCTTCGCCCATTATATTAGCTAAATATCGTTTTCCAATATCATACTCAGCTATTTGTTTTTTCATAAATTCCTCTAAAAGCAATAAATAATTATCATTTAATAGATTTGTTTTAAAATTTCCAAATTACTTGTACCATGATATGTTTATAACTTACTATAGTCATTAGATCGTTTTAAGTATGCTCTCATAGCACTACTAACTTTTTTTCCAGTTAATTTTGCAGATTTATGAGGAATAATGTCATCATTAATGTTTATACAATATGGTTTAGAGATAACGTCCTAAAATCATAAAATCTGTATTACTGTCTAATTTACTATTACTTTTAAGGTTATAAAAATTATTTGGTAATTAAAGAATACTTATTGAAAGAATTAATTAACACTAATATTTTTAATTTACCGAGCATTGTGTAATATTTAATATACTTCCAATAGCACCAAAATTATTAATATTTATTACGTTTCGCAAATTTATGAAACGTGTAAACATCAACATAGCCATTTTTATCGATTAATAACTAAAATGGATTTCGGAAATAAATAATTATCATGTGCTCCAGGAAGATATGAATCTAATGATAATATCGTATGTCTTTTTATTTCACATTTTATGTATTATGTACGATTACTTTTTGCCATACACTCTTGCTGAATAAACGTTCTGTATTTTTGGTGATATCAGGCCGATATTAAAAGTAAATATTAGTAACTAAATATGTATCAATACCACCTGATGCAACACATACATATGTATATGTATATTTCACACACATACATATTTAAAATTATATCTTTTCTCAAATAACTTTTTAGTTTAAGGATAAAAGTTTATAATTGTAACATATATATTTTTATTAAAAGATGTTTTTTAAAGAAGAAATAGTAAAATATTTTAAATTTTTATTTTTATTATTGTAATTCAATGGAGGAATAGAGAAATTATAATATATTAATAATGCATTGTAAAAAATTATATTAACATTATTTATCAAATATAATTGTGAAAGATAATATATAATGAAATAAATAATTATAAAATCATTTATAAAAATATTTTGGATTAAAAAGTAATTTAAAAAGTTTTAATTTTAACATTAACTGTAACATTTTCTCTGTGACATTAAATAAAAATTGAGACATTACACAATTTAAAATATACATATGTTCTTATATTTAAATACAAAGCAATAGAGTTTATGCTTATTCAAGTTAATGTCTACTAATAAAGTCTTACAATGAACATTAATAGTAAGTACATTGTTTACAGGTATAAAAGTTAAGATCAGTGTTTTATTATTTATAGATATTTTATAATTTTTTAGATATAGGTAAATCGAATTATTAATGTGTAAAATTTGTATCCAGCGAGAAAATTATCAATTATATACATAAGAAAGGTTTTTACAATTGAAAATATGAAAATTTTTTCTTCAATAAAACTACGAGTGTTTTACAATAATATAAAATTTAAAGTATTATGCTAAGAAGTTTTTTTTCAATTATTATGAAATTTAACACAAAACGGATAATCATTACCTATGAGTGTTTAAAGTTTAAAGTAGGAATACTTTGTGTTATATTATATTTTAAGTAGAAATTTATATTTTATGAAAATCGTACGTTTTTTCGATTTCACTTCAGTGGACGGAAAGGTATTAATAATACTTCTATAATACTTTGTTTTATAAGAAAAAAATACGGAAGTATAAAATAAAAATCTATAGTATAAAAAAGTTATAAAAAAAATATAAAATCTAGTATACACAAATTACATGCAACGGTAACTTTAGAATACATAAAAATAGGTTTTGAAGATATTTAACAAAATTGTTATATACAATATATAATGTCACGTAAATGCATGAATATGAACACTTATTTATTAATGATATTAATTTAATTCTAATTCTGGGATATATGGTTCAGTAATTGCAGTGACTGGACAAATGCTTAAGGTTTCCTGAAAATGCAAAATGGGATAGTCAGACCAAGAAATAGAAAATATTTTATTTCTATGCATTTAAAATAAAATGAAACATAATTCCTACCAATCTTATTAATTCTGCAAATGTTGGTCTTTCCTGACTTTCCATATTCCAGCAAGATAACATAACTTCGTGAAGTGGATCAGGAGTATCTGGTAGTTGTGGTAATCTAACTCCTTGCTCAATTGCTTCTTCCACTTCACTATCAAGCGAAAAATTAGAATATGGTGTACCACCCATACTAAGCATTTCCCACAAAAGTACACCAAAAGCCCAGACTACTGCTGGTTGGTGTTTTTTTCTATTACCAAGGCACTCAACAGACATCCATCGAGTATATTTTATATCTTCTAAAGCATATTTGGATATTCCATGTCCCATTAGTTTAGGTATCCATTCATTTGAGAGACCTACACTACGTGCACAAAGATATTCATGTATAATTTTATAATTTTCAAGATGTTGTAAAGCAGATGCTATCATAGATCCTATAGGTAGAATATGTTCAACAGGAAATGTGTTCCCAGATCTGGCAGCTAATAGACAATTTTTTAATGTCTGAGGTGGTAATTCAAGTACAACGTGTAATGTATCATGAGTTTCACATGTTCCTATAAGATCTGCAAGATATTTCATAGGAGATGCTTTAATACAAACATCTAGTTCTCGTAACATATGTCTTTTGTCAGATACTTTCAATAATTTGTCAGCTATACTATGAACAGCTACACTACAAGATTTGTCATTTTTTTGAATAACACCTGTATGTACTGTCCCAAATCGCCCTCTACGTATCGTAGTGTCATTAATCGTCAATAAGTTTTGTGGTATAATCCATACCTTCTTTTTCAGTTCTTGATAATGATTTACCCTTTCAGGTACATCCTCTGGAATATATGCTAAATTGTCAACTTCGTACAATGGACCTTGCAATGTAAGTTCTTGTTGCTCTGGAAGTTTCCTTATTCGAAACTTTTCATGGCGTTCTTGCAATGTTAAATAAAGTATTATTGAAACTATAAGTAACGTTCCCAAAACAGCAATTGCAATACATAGTATAAAAATTGTCAAATTTAGACTGTTATTTCCACTTTCATTATAAATTGTCAGCTTATTAATTAGATCTGAATAAGCATACTGCACTTGTCTTTGAAATTTAGAAACTACTGTTAAGCCTATTTGTGGCATTACTTGAGTATCTAATGGTGCATTATAATATGCGCCAATCATTTTTCCATCTCCTACTATAAATTTTGTATATTTGTAAAATTCTGAAGATTCAAATTCTCCAGTAATATAATATCCTAGACTTTGCTGTATTGATGTTTCATAATTGTAATAAGTTACATTAGGACCTGATGGAGGTATTGTACCAGGTTGACAAACAAATACTTGGTAGGTACTAACAGGACCATATTCACTACTTCCCTCTGATAATAAAACAGTTATTGTGGTACTTGTTTGTTCTATTACTTTTGGCATTATTGGCTTATTAGGTGGTCCTATTAAAGTCCATCCCAAAATATATGTAGGTTCACTATCTGTTTGGGTGTTTGCAGCAGTGATTGATACATTATACTTTGTGCCTGGTTGTAAGCCTTGTAAAATGGTACTATTTGAAGCTCCTCCTTGAATCTGACTTTCTACGGCTGGTACTAAATTTGAAGCAAATGTTTCAACAACCACTGCCTTTAAAGTATAAGATGTAATATTTCCATTTCTGATATTAGGCGGTTCCCATGTAATTTGCAAATTATTAAATCCACTGTGAATTATTTGTGCACTCCTTGGTGGACTAGGACCTGGATATATGTTTTTAAGTTTATAAATATCAAAATAGAATGAAAGTACATAGTATTTTTAAAAAATATACCTGTTTGTCCAGTCGAATAAATACTCATTGCATCTTGACTACCACAATAATTGTTCTGATCAGCAATACAAAGAAAAGTACAAGAAGTAGATATACCTCTCCTACCGTACCTACTACCACAAAAGCATTGTTGACCATTCATTAATCCTGCAAACCTATTAATTTTAATGTGAATTAATATTAAATTTTACTTTAAAAATATTAAATATTATAACATTTGTAACAAACGTTATAGTAATATTACAACAATAACTTACATATAATAACGTGAACGACATTCTTTGATACATTCTGTAGGTGTATTAGCATGATTTAATATTAAGGTTGGTAAATCGGGATCCAACGCGGAACTTCGAAAACAACCCTCATATTTTTGGCTAAGTATATGATCACAGAAATAGAAAAGTAGAAATAATATTATCATTATATATTGTAATGTTTTATAAATACAATTCCTATAATTCAATTTTTATTTATACTACTAATTGTAAGTACATTGCAGATATTAGTGTGACGTTCTTTCAGGATAGTTTAAATCTGAATCACTAAACGAATGGTGACATTATATTTAAAACGAAGAAATAAGGTTAACTGTGCACTGATCTTTATTCTTCGTAATTATTAAGATAAAACAATATAGTCTTTGGCTTTTTATCATTTTTATTATTAGTGACAACTTTTAAGAATCTTTATACTGAGTGAGATATTAAAAGTCGCAAAATATTTCACGGGTGTGGTAGCATCTAAGTACGTATACTTATTTACTACCTATACCCATTACTATGATTATGATTGATGTTCATTCACTTGTGGCGCTAGTAATATTTAAAATTTAAAATGATATTGTAATAGCATACATATTAGATATTAGTTTTAAATATCGTGTCATTTTTGTATTTAATATTTATTCTTTACAAAATTTTTGGACACCTTTTCTTTATTTCATTTTGATACTTATGATAATTTTATACTTTGATCTTTTGAAGTAAAAAGTTGAGTATAATTTCATTAAAATAGTCATAAATGTTATATAGTGACAAAGTACAATAAATTTCCTTCCATTTAATGTAATCAAATCACATCAAAAAATAATTTTAATATCTTATCTTACCAATAATAATATTAATCATTAACTAATAAGTATGTAACTATAAATAAAAGATAATTAAATAAATTTATTTAAACAATATATTTTATATACTACATTTTATATTTTTTCAAATATAATATACAATAATATATAAAATGTATAACATACACATATAATTAAATTCTATACCTGGTATATATGCATTATTTTTGCTATTTATTTATTATTCATTCATACTATTAGTAATCGTCCTGATTAGAATGCAGTACAAATTAGCAAGTAAATTTTATTATATTCTTTTTATAATAATCTTGTTGACAATACTTTAAGAATCTTGTGCAGTGCTGTTAATAAATATATATGTAATGTTTGCTTAATATAGTAAATGTTTAATCACATATTCTATAACTAAATTAGAATAATATTCATGAAAATAAAAAAAGCTCATGTCAGGTATCTTACATTAGTGACATATAATAAATCAGAATATGATGAAATACTAGCATTATAAAAAAGATTACAAATGCACATGTATTTATTTAATTACAATACACTTTTAAGTCTTTAACAACACTGCTTTTCTGGCACAGGTACATGTAACTTAAAAAAATACAAATTAGTTATCACAAATTTACTGTAAATAAATCGACGGTTCCATCTATACATGGCTCTTATGATATAAATATATACAAGTATATAATGTATTTCATGTAACAATGTTATGTAAATATTAGATCTGAATCAATACAAGTTTGATTAAGTTCTACTAAAAAATGACATAAAATAATATTACATGAGATATTGCAACATATTAGAAGCATAACTGTGTATTTTCTAGTTACATGTTGTACATATATAAAATCTAGAACCAAATAAAAATATTAGTTATATTATTTATACTACACACGCATTCCTGTTGATATATTGTATAACTATAATAACAAATATAAACTGTTATATTTTAATCATATGTAAGCATTTATTGGCTTAATACTGAGAATTAATAACAGTTTACAGTTGTATTATTTTTACCTACATTTCACTACTTTTAATTGTATTATTTCAAAGTATACTACAACTTCGTTTATATTATAGACAATATTTAGGGATTCTATGCTTGAATATATATCGTGATACTTCAAAGAAATATTTTACGTAATTTTTGCTAATAAATTAACCTCTATATTTTTATGAGAATTAGGACTAATTCATTTAGGACTGGCTCACAAAATCAAAGTATTAGATTACTTTAGCAATGTCCGAATATAATAAAATAGTTTACTCACAGTCACTTATAACTTACAAAATAATTATAGCAATAAAAAAGAAAAAAAGATTAAATATAATTTAAAAACTAAAGCTATACCTTATTTTAATAAAGCAACTTAATGAAATATTGACATTATCTATTCAGCATATCATGCTATTGACTCATTTTATAAAATAAACAAATAATTCTTAAAAGTTGATGAAATGTGTTTTCGATGCAACATTCAGATCACTTGTTTATTATGACATTAAATTGCATACTTTTTATATGCAAAAGTAACGATTTCTCATTATTGTGCCTGTTAGCAAGTCTTCTTTGAATTGTATTGAAATTATGTTCTTAAAGGAAGCAATGTAATTTTTTTAAGTGTCCACTGAATTATTTATAATCATTTGTTCGAGATATAGTTACTAAAAAAAAATCTTATATTAATATACAGTTTGTTAAACAATAAATCATGATATATAAGCAGTCTTACAAAAGTTGGTGCTCTAAATACACCTGAGACATTCCTAATAAATGAAATTTTGTCCTTTAAACAGGAGTTTAATCAAGAGTATATTCTTACAAAATCTAAATGAATTAATAGGAAATAATACTTAATTCATTCATTATTTAGATAACTCGTTTGTGATTCCATTGTTCAAGGAATGAAAACGTATAATATTTAGCAAAGTTTGTCATACTCATGTTGAGGGACCTTTTTTTCTTTTGCTGCTTTGTATTTGTTTGTAAGATTTTTTATTTCCAAGGCCTAATAGATCATATATAATGAATTAAAAAACGTAGATATATAAAATATAGATAAAAGTACAGTTACATAAATAAGAAAAATTTGAGGAATATCTTACGTTTTAATTGAGCCCCTCGGGAGCGTGTCACACGTGGTGAAACCTTCGCTAAAGAAAGCGTTGTCAAGGAATTTTTCTTTTTTAATTGAACTATTTGTTCCATAGCTGGTGTCATCCACTTTGTTTTAAGATCTCTGTTTAAAAAAAGGATTATTTTACACTGTTATTGTATATAATTTAAATATACTCACTCTAATGTTTTTGGTAAAGATTTATGTCGAAATGCGCCTGATTGTTTCTCTTTCATTCTCTGAATTACGCTTAACATGGCATACGTAGGTAAGGATGGAGGAGGTGGAGAAGGAGGTGGTGTAAGTGGTGAAGGTGGAGTTTGTAGACTAATCTTTGCGAGCTTATCAGGATGAAGCGCTAGCACTGCTTCCCAACAAAATTCTTTTCGTTCAACTGGATATTTAGGTTGTGTATTTCGAGTTATGCGTATCTAAAAATAATAATGCATATTATTTTATTATGAAATAAGATTTAATACTAATAAAGAATGTAAAAGTATACCTCGCCATTTACAGGTCTACAAGGTTTCCTTTCTCGTAAGTACGGTCGTTTGAAAGACATGGGATAAGAAATATTTTCATTAGATTCTCTTAAAGGGTGCAAACATGTAGGAACATCATTTTTTTGCCTAGAACCAGACTGAAATAAACTACGTAGATAGGAATAGTTAGGTTTAGTTTCAAATCCCAATTCAGTAATATATTTCATATACTCCATAATGGCAGCTGGTAAAAAATATTAATTATTAATATTTAATTTTAAAAATTTATTAAATATATCAGTCATGAATATTTTTAAAGTAGCAATTTGTCTAATTAAAGTAGAATGGGTTTACATTATTTTTCATATTTAAAAATATTTGAAATATTGATATACAAAGTACAATAACTTACCAGGTGGTTCTTTTTTATAAGGAAAACATTTATGCATAAATAATGATAAATTTGAAAGTAAAATTTCTTTTTGTGCATGGACTTCTTCTGGATCCATTGCTGATGTTACACTATTATCTTCCTTTTCCCAAGGTAATTTGCCACACAACCATTGTAGTATATTGTACCCTAATGTTTCTAAATCTCCTCTTCTTGAGTGTGCTACAGTAATATCAATTTGTAATAAACTAAAGTGTAATTATGTTGTAAAAAATGAAATATAACAAATTTATAAAACTCACTTCCATGATGTGCATCTCTTGATGTGAATTCTAATGTTCCTTCATGAGCTCTTCTTTCATCATGAACAAATGGCTTATGTACACCTGCACTTGTACGAAAACGATAAGCTAATCCATAATCAACCAAATAAGCTTGAAATTTTTTTGTTGTTATATCTTCTGCACTTAAGGACGACAAAATATTGGATCCTTTAACATCTGCATGAGCATATCCTTGACTGTGAATATACTCAAGTGCATCTAACTATAAAAATGTGAAAAATAATGAAATTACAAAATTATTAACTAATTTCTAAATTTTCTATTTTTATAGTAAAGTACCATTTGAACAGCTAGCCTGTTAACAAGTTTAATTGGTAATTTTCTCCCATTTGATATAAACAATTTTCCAATATCAATGCCATATCTTGGAATTACTAAAAATCTATATTTTTGCCCTCGATATATGTGAGAACCAGATCCCTCATATGTTGGAACACCTATTCGTCTTTTTCCTTGTGATTTGCACCAGGTATCAACTAAAATTCATAATAATGGAGATATATATGAAACATAGATTATATATGTTATATACAACTAAGTTACTTACTCATATGTTTACGAGCTGCTCTTATATAAAAATTCATTTCAACAAATAGTGGACCGTTATTATGTGGTTCAATTTTTATCACATACTTTGCATCTTGTCCAATTGGAACATTAATGTCATTTGATGCTGTAATGTAAAATTTTTAAATTTAATATTAATAGCAACAGATAATGAAATAGTGAATACAACATTTAAATAATTTATTAAAATATGTTTCTGTTTGTTTGATCGTGGTTGGCATTAATTTTATTTCAATCAAACGGTATTTGAGTAATGAATACTACCTAAGTATATATCACCAAATCCACCGTATCCTATTGCATGTCCTAGTTTCCATTTGTTTTGAGTAATATCTGTTAATATCTCCCCAGCTGGCAATTGTTCAGGTAATTTGCAACCTAATGCTGCTACTCTTTTAACAGATATCTCTTCACCTCGTCTTGGTGCCATTATCGCTATATAGTTATTTATATAAAATTCAACATTCTATTAACTTGTACACTACACTATGATGGAAATATTAACTATTTATTAAGAATAAAAGATTGGACAATATTATAGTTTATTATAAATTCTATATAATTTCACAAGAAAATTCTTCTATACATAAAATTATAAAATGATCATATAACTGCAAATAATTGCTTTTTATATGAATTAAAACATTATATAAAATAAATTATATTTTAACCTATATTTAAATTTTATATTTGTTATGAATACACTAGTAGAAATGTTCAATATAAATAAGATATAAAAAATAAGTATAATCTGGTTGAATGCAATGAGTTTATATATAAATACATAATCCTTTTGATTATTTTTTGATTATGTATACACATTGTTAATTATACAAAAGAAAAGTTATATATTTATGTACTGAAACATATAAAATTATTATTTTTATATATATATTTAAACTGAATAGAAGATTTTAATATATGTTATGAAATTACAACATGAAAATCTTTAAACTTTTACGCTAAAATAATAATACATTTTATTCAAATTAATATTTGAATATGTATAACCTATACTGTAAACAATTCCATTTTGTATTATAAATGTAATTAAATTTATCTTATTTATCCCTTTAATTAAATAAAATAATAATTTGATAGATAGATATGCATTACTATATAATAATTAATTTTATAATTCAATACTACAGTACAATAGTAGTGATGAAAAAAGTAGAAATGTGTTTTCTATATTTTTGTACAACAGTCGTCACTGATGCAGTAGAAAATGCATTATTTAAATACTACCTAATAAGGTTTCTAATAAATACAAATTACGTAAATATTATCATAAAAATTGTCTTCGCTTTTTCTAGTACTTTCCCAAGAGTTCATATATAACTCACTACCTTGGTTTACAAAATATTACTTCCTATTTGTGTAAATTAAACAAAAAAATATAATTTTAAGGATTCCATGTTCAACTGTCAACTAAAATAATTAACTAATAAAAAGCATGAAATACTCTTTCATTTTAGCTTGTATACCTTAGAAGACGGATTAAAGGACATCGCACAAAATCTCTTTAATTGTTTGGCACATCGGAATCTTTAATAATTTAAAGTATTTCTTTTTTGTGTTTTGAAACTCTGACTATCCTCCAGAAAGACTTCACCTAGCGTAAGAATACACCACACTGCCATTTCATGAACTAAGGAGTTTAACGGAAACCGATCAACTGAAGAGGGCGTCCTTAAATTTATATCTTCTTGACTAAGCATTTAAATAACGCTAATATTGACAATAAAAAACCCGCTATATTATTTTACTGTCCACTACATTGTTTATTATATTTCCAATATTTTAATCTAACATGATGAGTTATGATTGTTACATAATATATTCATTTTTATTAATAGCATCCGTTTTAATAATTGATTTACTATATTATAGATAGTTCACTTTTAAAAATGTAATGCCTAGAGAAAAGAGAATTAATGAATTTTCTTACATACATATATTTTTTAATGTATTTTTTTCTAATGTAATAATATTATCATCTATAATAATATTAGCATCTGGTAACATCTACAAGCTTAGATGACCATTGAATATTACAAATTTATATAAATTTTATGTATATAAATGAAAAATGTCAACTGTATTTTAATTAATTTCCTTAATTGATTTTGTATAAAAATGTTTATTTAAATATCTAGTAATGCTGTTCAATGTTTTCGTAATTATTTTTTACATTTTCAGTATAAAGGTTATTAAGTAAATAATGAAAAGTACGATAAAAAAAAAGAATTACAACACAATTCTAAATATTTTGTAGATCTGTAAAACAATATTGTAAAGAATTATATGTAAAAATTATATAATTATAATACAATTTAATGTGTAAGTAAACCGGTTTTTCTGGCATTAATTTATTTAAACATAGATTTGTTTCATATCATTTTAATGGTGTCTCTCGTACAACAAAATATGATAATGAAAATGAAAATTGAAATTAAAATTAAAACTAAATGCTGCTCTACTGAGGAAATGATATAATTGTATACAATTTAAAATATTTAATATTAATTTGTTTTGTTTTAATATGTTCTATCAAAAATTCAATAAATTACAGAGTGGAAGTCGTAAGTTGCTGCATATGTAGCTTGGTTCTTTTACGATGAGTCTTCGAACCCATGAGAAATGTAACATCAACCATAGCCTTCTAGAAGCAATCAGCGCATGAAGCCGTAATGGACGAAAAGAAGTAATTACTAGCTGACGGCTTGTGAAAGTGGAAGTTTCAGTTCGTGTGTTTATTGTAATATTCCTTTAGCTTTAGAGTCCTATTAAAATGACGTAAATATTTGTTAAATGATGGTTGATGCTTTATTTCTATTTTCAAATATATTATGTAAGTACAGTATTGGTTCTTTGTTGAGATCATTTTAATGGTTAGAATACCAAAGCATCCATTAGAGGCTTCTCTGATATCTATAAGTATTACTATGAAAAACATGTTTTCACACAGCAAACTTACATGTTGAGTAATGTTTATATGTCTATGCATAGTTCAAATATTTGTTTTGTAATATTGATTACTAGAGTATTAAATTCATACTTGTATTTTATTATATCTCAAGAAAGTGTGCTTAAGAAGATTGTTATGTATCAAAGGTTATTTAATGTCAATTTTTTAAATATTTCAAGTACAATATGATTAAAATATGTTTTTGTAACTACATAATACAACTTACAGACATTAGATTTCATTTATTTGCAATCATTAAATTTTTTTTTTAAATCTAATAATTGTAAGTATGGATTACAATAATATATATATCAGTATTAATAAAAGTTCTATGTTGAAATAAAACTATATCTTTTATATATTACTTCCACTAAATAACTGTATTACATATTTTAGTGAGAACACTGCCATAGTATTATTTAAAATAAGAAATGTCTTACCCTGGTCAGCCCCCAATGGGAATACCAGGCATGCCACCAATGCCTTACATGGTTGGTGCACCTCCACCAATAATTGGTGGTGTAATGCCTATGGCACATGTAAGTAAATATAAAATTAAATATTCTAAAATTTGGGCATGTTTGTTTTGTATGCTGTTGGTAAATTTATGATCTCCTGTTACCAATCGTTTGCACTTGCTGTCAATAAAATTTTCAATGGTTTCAATAAAGAAACTAATTATTTTATTAACTAAAACTCTAATACAAAGTAATGTAACTTAATATAATTTCTCTGTTAGATTAATCTCCTAATATTTTAATGTGTCATTTTTCTTGTTCATTTCAAATGATAACGATTATATATTAAATAATTAAAATATTAATTAAAAATTGATGTATTATTTAATTCGTAATAATGTAATTACTTTATATAATCTATTTGTTTCTTAAATAAAAGATAAAAAGTAATATATTCAAGTGCCAGAAATGTTAAAAGAAAAATAATAAGCATCTTTAGTTACTGTAAAAGAAAAATCAAAAGCATGTAATGTTTGATTTTATTAATTTAAACATCACTGATTATATCATAATTAAACATTTTTCTATATGTTAATGCAGTTGTTTTGTATAATGTATTAACATCCTGTATTTAAATTACACTATGAATGGAATGCATATTACTTAACTATTTATGCTATAGGATTATTGTATGAGACGTCTTCTAAAAGTTATGTTTTCTGGCACAAATTTTCATCTTAAGTTCTTTTTATTTGATATATGCATGTCTTATCTTTATAATAAAATATAATACAAGGAAAAAGGTTAACATACTATTAGGGGGAGGGGAGATTCTGGACTGCATGAGTAGAGATGTGCATTATTAAGAATACTACCATTTATAAAACATAGATGATTCCAACACCCGTATCTGCGATGCAGACCTCAGCTCCAGCTGTTCGGTATGCACGTAACCAAAATCGTCATGACAATAATCGTCGTCGTGAAAGAGAATCTGGTCCGCCAGTTACCGTATTTATTGGTAACATTATGGAAAGAGCACCTGATGTGATGATTCGACATATTTTGGGTGCATGTGGTCATGTGCTTTCATGGAAGAGAGTTCAAGCATTTGGATTTTGCGAATATGCAGGTCCTGATGCAGGTCTTAGAGCAGTTAGATTACTTCATGACATGGAAATAGGTACAAAAAAGCTTGTTGTCAAAGTTGATGCAAAAGCTAAAGTCGTTTTGGATCAGTTCAAAGGTAAATTTAAAATACTTGCAGTATTTACATATATACATATTAATCATTTATTTTGATTTGTTACTTCTTTGTGTATAATAGCAGAAAGAAGGAAAAAATTAAGAGGAGGCCAATCGCCTCTACAAGATGAAACATCAATTGAAGGGGCAGAAGGAGAAGAAGGTGAAGATTACATGGATGAGGGTATGAGAGTAGTGGATGCAGATGCACTAGCACGTATTAATCAAATTATAGCTGAACATGCCGCTGATTTAGAAATGGCTCAAGCTGCACCTGGTAGTGTACTAATTCTATTCATAGTAATGTATTGAATTAAATTGGAGAACTAACAAATATTCTTTAATTATATGTTATAGAAGAACATCAAATAAAAATGGTTGCTAAGTCTTTGAACCTGGATGATGCAGAAATAGAAGAAAGTAAAAGAGACTTGATTACACGAGAAATTGGAAAATTCAGGGAGGTTATGAAGGTAATTATTTTCATAATTATTTTAGAAATCTTGTTATGTCATTCCTACTTTTCTGCCCTTCTTTTTGGTCGGATATGATATACCAAGATATTAGAAGGTATTATGAATTGTGGTCTAATAGGATTGGGTAAAAACTTTGCAAAAGTTTAGGTATAAGAATGCTAACAATTATTGTAAAATTGTTAGTGTCGATTATGTGAATTTTTTACGAAGCATTATAAACATTATTCTATAATATATTGTAATCTTCTCTAAAAAGAATTATTTTATGCGAAAAACTATATTAACTAATATAAATTATTTTAATGGACAATAGTATTTGTTATACATTCTTCTGTGTATGTGATAGACAGCATATTTAATTTCTTAAATTTTTTGCTAGAAAGAATCATATCTTTGAAAGTAAAATTTTAACTGCAATATATTATATTACTATAGAGCTTTTATTTTTTTCTGCATTTAATATGTAAGTGTTATGAAGATAATATTTATCTGTTTCTGTTTTGTGCAAATGATTAAGAATATGTTTGTAATACTTTGTAGTATTTATTCTATTATCTTTAAAAAACATGATATGAATATTCTTTTTCGTTTTTCAAATAAAGAAATAAAATGAATCACTTTACAAATAGGAAAACATGAAATATACTAACTTTTTTTAAAAACTATATATTTAATAAAAAAAATGTGTTTTTAAATTATAGTTGTGAAGAGTTTGTACTAAGTTTAACAAGTTTATAATATTTTTTGATTATATCAATGGCTAGTGAATTCATGAATTGTGTTTAATTCATTTTTAAATGATTGTATTGTTACTAAGTTACAATTTGTATGTGACAAATATTTAGATGTTTTTATGCTTTAAATACTATAATGAAATGCATTGTAAATATGTATTATAAACGTTTATACACGTTTTATGCATTTGATTATATCTATGTTTCATGTTAGACAATTATTGATCGAACTCGCAACATATTTATATAGAAAATTAAATGCATTTGGGCAGGCAAAAGAGGATTACAAGTGTATAGTTGTAAACTTTAGCTTTTAAGTATATTGTGATAAAGTGCGTGTGTGCTATGTTAGCTCTAAAAAATTGGAGCCGTGACTCGTTGCTATAATTATAATAACAGGCAGCGTGCGTCGCACACAGCAAACGCACACGCCTAGGAATGCTGTGTGTGGGGACCACTCTTTCACTCACTCATTGGCTCTGAAGGGAGTCAATCACAGCACATCCCTCGTATTTTCGCAGGCAGCTGCAGCCTCGTCGGTAAGTCAGAGTATATCCAACCAACAAAACATGAAAAAACAAGAAATGTGCAATATTAAGACGGGAGAATCTCGTAACTCTACAACATGCTGACATCATGTAGCCAATAAATCTGTTTCTATTGAAACTCCATTTTCTTAATTCATCGCATACAATTCTGCATTATATTAATAGCATTAATGCTATTGTATTTTAAATACAAGTTATTCCATATAATCAAATTTCTTTACCTGTTTCTATAGTTATTGTGCTAAACTGCTGGCACCAATATTGTTATAAAAATGCAATGTATTTTTATATAATATGATGCTTAGTTTTAAAGAAATTACATTACAAAATCAATTCTTATAGTTTTAAAAAATGAAGAACTTGTGTAATGGTATTATAGAATGCAAAATAATAAAGGATAAAGAGTTGGAAGGCTTTAGTAATATTTTAAAGTAAATGCAACATTATAATTATATAGTTGAAATTGTAATAAAAAGGTTCTCTATAACACAGATGATTCTCTCATTAATTGATTCAATGGCAGTGCTGTCAATCACTATGAGGATTATATATTCTTTGAGTCAATTAGCAAAAGAATTACTTTATATGAGGTTGACACGAATAAGTTTAAAAAATAATACTAAATTAATAATTATAGATTACTATATTCTTAGAAAATTTGATTATTCAATTTTTCATTGAGTGAGACTATAAAATTAATGAAGATTGTTGTATTATTTGTTTTTTATGAAAGATAATTACAATTTATTTTTATATTTGTATTAATGTCTAGCAGTTTAGTACAGATATATAGAAGATCAGCAAAGTGCCATTCCATTTGTTTTTACACATTGTTTAGGATCGGTAAAAAATGTTATACATTGAACAAAGAAATTTGACGCTGACATATTTTATAATATATTCTTAGATAGATTATTAATAGGATCGAGACTTTCTGAATCCTACACACAATGAAATGATTTTGTCTTCACAATGGCGACTGTTCAGTTGTTGTCTTTATTTTGTGTAAACAGCTTCTGTCAGCGTCTCGATCAGACATGTAGTACCTAGGTGCGTCCTCCATTCTCCGGTACCACCACACTGACTGACCAAGTCAACTTCACACCGTGAGTAAACTCCACAACCATGAGCCAACACAACCATTCGGTTCTTGTAGTTTTGTTAGTGAACTGCCCATCTGAATACCTATGACCACTGATATTTCATGTTTCAACAGTCTGTTTTTTTCCTCATATGTGCATCTACTTTTATGCACTCAGTTACTCTATCCTTATTAGATTAAAATACTATGGGTTATTGTATGGATATTTAATTTTGAAAACTAAGAGAAAGCAGTTCATAATTTTGAATATGTTTTTTCTTATATAGCATAGTCCACTGATAGCTTTATATAGGGTTTATTAACAATGTCATAAGCAGGAAGGAATAAGCAGCGTTAGGTTTCATAATTTTTTGTCACTAGAAAGTAATATTCATTAGAGTCTATGATTTAGGACTCTCCAAGCAGTAACCCATTATTGTTATTATTATATCAAGTAAGGATGAACCATATTAATTTATTTCTAAGACGTTACGTTGATAATACTGGACGATAAGGGTGGGCAAACTATTGTGCATTTGATATCCAACAGTTTGCTGCATCAACTGCATAGCCAGAAGAAAACACAGTTGACAGACGTGTGACAGTTTCTTGGCAAAAATGAAAGGTGTTTTGGTGGAATCCCTTCTTCGTGATGACTCCGCTTCTGATTGGTATAATACTTTCTAATAATTATTGAATATTGACAAGAAATCTAAATATCACCCCTTTCAACTCTTAGACTTATATAGCTTTAGACACTATTGATTTACAGGCACATTTGCAATGTTGTAAGTACATTGGGTGGCCTCTACAATGCGTCTGTTAGCATTAAGGTATTCTTAATTTAAGTAGAGCTTAAGAAATTTCTTATGCTTGTTTCCAAAATTTATACCTGCACTTAGGTAATTGATATGTAAACAAGATTTCGTGTAAGATGCTGCTGAGCGAGCATACTCCAGAGGAGTGAGTATACTATATTGAGATGAACAGAATTATGATACTTGATATGTGATTAATTTTTGTACAACTAGTAATCGTTCAACATTGCAATCTTTGTAATGTTAGAGATACTAAAATTAAAGTAAAATTTGTATACAAAATGTAAATGTTTAAAAAATATACAAAATGTTAAAAATATTTTTTAAAAGAATTTTCATAACGAATTAAGACTTCTTTTTGAAGTATTTATTTCAAGTAATCATTTTGTTGATATAAAGATTCGTATAATATTACTTTTTAAATAATATCGATTGTTTGTGCAAATATTTTGTATGTATCAGGGCATCTATATTTTGAATTCAAGAAAAGAAATGATAATACTGCACTGTTATAGTGTAGTGATATTTTACCACTTTTATATTCATTAACTAACTTTACACTTACAGTAACCTTTTTCTACCCTTTAATTTTTATAACTGAGGAGGATATACGATTGCTAGTTTTTGCGTTTTATTATCACAGCCTGATAAGTTTGCTTTGAGTATTTGGTCTCACCTATTTTTTTATTTTTGTTTTTTATAGAAGCAGGAGGAGGAGAAGGCTCAAGTTAAACGGAAGAAAGAAGCTGTTGAGAAAGAAGAACGGGAGAAACGTGAAAAAGAGCGACGAGACAGGCGTGATGGCAGTAACACTAAAGACGATCAAGACGGCGATCCTGGTAGTCCCACGTCTCATAAAGGTCGCAGTAGTAGTACCGGAAGTAGTAGAAGAGACAAAAGGCGGTCTAAATCTAGGTATTAACATTTAACAATTTCCGGAAAGTGTTTAAAAATTCATTAATTTACAATATAAAATTTATTGTAAGTATTTTCTATTTTTCTTAAGATCTAAGGAACGAGAGAGGGATCGTCAGAGAAGCGACAGAGATCGTGATAGAGATAGAGATCGAGAAAGAGATAGAGAAAGAGAACGAGAAAGAGACCGTGACCGCGAAAGAGAGCGGGAAAGAGAACGTGAAAGAGATAGAGAAAGGGAAAGGGACAGGGAACGAGAAAGAGAACGTGAAAGAGAAGAAGCAAGGAAAACTGAAAGAGAAATTATGCGTGAAAGGGAGGAAGAGGAAGAGGCGAAGGAGAGGAAAAAGAACGAAAGAAGAGCGAGAGAAAAAGAAGCAGCTTATCAAGAGCGTTTGAGAGCATGGGAGACACGGGAACGTCGCAAACAAAAGGAATATGAGAAAGAAGCGGAGAAACGCAGAGCAAAACGGGAAGCGAGAGAAAGGGAAGCAAAACGCTTGAAAGAATTTCTCGAAGACTATGATGATGAAAGAGACGACGCTAAATATTATAAAGGTAAAGAACTTTCACGTCGTCTAGAAGAGAGAGCACTGGAAGCAGAAGCTGATTCGCGGGATCGTTGTGCCGAGCGTCAAGAGCTTCAACGCCTTCGCGATAAACTTTATGCTGACGCTTCTCATCCAGATCCAGCGGCTGAGTTTGAAAGGGTAAAATGTTCCTAAATAATGTGATATTTTGGTTTATGACTAATTATAATATTGATTTTTATTAAGATATGTAATATGCATTTATCTTTCGTTGTATGTAGACTATTCCTTCTACATGAAGATATTGCTTATTTCAGTTAAAAGCTGAACGGGAGGAACAGTATAAGCCTAAACCGGTTATCACGATAATAGACGAAGAGGATGAAAAAGTGGTGAAAAAGGAAAAAGAAGTTATGCCGCCCATAGAAACTGAACCAATTGAAAGTGATAGTGACGAATGTGTGCAATTTGATGATGTTTCTCAGTCAGAGGCACCATCTAGAACACCACCGCGGCATCACCACCATCATCGAAGACATCATCGTCATCATCAGAATCATCATCGTGATGGCGAAGAAACTGAAGAAGTTATAGAAACAGATAGAGAAAGTGTAAAGGGTACAAGATCGTCACCTTCTAATCAAACAGTAACAACACCAGTTCAGTCCATTCCACCCACATTAGATGAAGATTCGCGTATGTCTCTCGTTAGCGAACCAGAAAAAACTGGTAGTAGTGAGTAAACGATGTGATTTATTTAACTTATACAAACGCTGTATTTGTGTGCCACATTTTACTTTTATTACAGGTAACTTTGTGCCATTCGCCATGGGAAGCGGAGGCAATCGTGGAGGTGATCATGGTATCGGTAATAAAACTCCTGCTAGTCCAAGCACGGCTATTAATGTTAGTACGCAACAAACGAATCAGAATAAAAAGAAAGGTCGGATCGATGTTAAAGACGTATTTAATAATGACGATGATGACGATGGTGCTAATAACGCAAAGAAGCGCAAACTAGTTCCTTTAGGTAATTAAAAAGTATAAATATATTTTTCGTTTAGATAATGTAGGATCTTACTACAATTAGTTTATTTAAAATGGATTAAACAGGTGTTGGTTAAACAGGAAACGATGGTTGTTTAACGTGAACTAAATACAATAACGTGCTATAATTAAGACAACTAAATAGTTAATTTGCAACTCTCGTCACCACGGTTCCAACACTCTCTCACGCGGACCACATTCTCTCGACAACGCAATTCGAACTCTCTGACTTCTCGATTCACATTCTATGACTTCTCAACTAACACTGACCGCTCGTAGCTAGGGTCACGCAGGCCTTTTCTGCGTAACTATTCGATTGAAGGATCGACGATACATTGGCCTGTCGGCACTTAGGCTTTCTCGCGACATTGTTTATGGTTCGCCCGATATCTTTTAGGCCTCTCGTCTACGATATTACAATAATATACGATTTTTATATGAATTCTATTCTAGACTATGGTGAGGAGAAAAAGAAAAAATCTAATGAAGAAGCTCCTAAAGCTGGAAAAGAAGAAAGTACAAAAAGTCAAGAAGAGAAAAGAAAGCACATAAAATCCCTCATTGACAAAATACCTACAGATAAAAATGCTTTGTTTGGCTATCAACTTGATTGGGCAGTAATAGATAATGTAAGATATATATTATGAATGAATATTTATGAATTAATTTTTCATCAATTTTTGTTATTTTTATAGACATTAATGGAAAAGAGGATAAGGCCGTGGATTAATAAAAAGATTATTGAATACATTGGAGAGCCTGAACCTACATTGGTAGATTTTATTTGTAGCAAAGTAATGGCCGGCAGCTCGCCTCAGGGCATACTTGATGATGTACAGATGGTAAATAATTTTTATTTTATTATTATTTATTATTTATATAATATTTTTGTTATTGATTTTATAATATCATACGTTGTAGGTATTGGATGAAGAAGCAGAAGTTTTTGTTGTCAAAATGTGGAGGTTATTAATTTACGAAGTGGAAGCTAAAAAAATGGGCTTAGTTAAATAAATGAAATACCAATTCAAAAAAGTACTAATCGACTTAAAAATTTATACTACACATCAAATTCCTTTGGTTAAAAATTGTACTATTTAGGTTATGTACCTTAATACATGATTACTTATATATAATTTGTAGGATCTTTCGCTAGACGAAAAACACAATGTTGCTCGATTGATAGGTAAACTAAATGTGTAGCACTTGAAACGTTAAATACAAATTGTAATTACGATTTATAATATTTGAGTTGTGTCTTTCCAAATTTGTTTATTCGTAGTTTTAAAGAGAATTTCAACATGTTTATAAATGATAGATTTTTTACATTTTTCAAGAAGCTTGATGGATTTAATTTTAATGATTATATAATTTCATCATTTACAAATAATTTTTTCAAAATTTGTACATAGATACAGTAAAAACAACTGATGTTATCATATGTGTACATATATAATATATATTATTATATATTATTATTATTACTATTATTATTATTATCATCATCATCATCATCATCATTATCATTATATACTACACGCGCGCGTGCGCCATACACACGTAAGTTTTCTGTTTTCTGTTAATATTTTTTTGGTTTGTGTCAGAATAGTTTGACGTTAAATTAGTTACTAAAAAATGAATAGTGATAGCTTCTACTGAACAAGGATTATGATATTTAAAACAATTGTTTTTACTGTAATATAAATGAAGGAAAGTTATAAATTTGTATTGAAATTATTAATACGAGGTGGTATGTATGAAATACATTTTTTTGAAGGAGGTAAGTAGCAGTAAGAAATATTTAAGAAAACTGGAAAATTATTACGATAAGGTTCAAATATATTAAACTATTATTGTATTAATTAAATAATAAACGTATCTGTGCTTTTTATCTCTTTTACATTATGTTGTAGTTTTATTAATTTTCTTAATCTAATTAAAAAGCTAAGATCCAATAATTTTTTAATCCCAATTTATTATATCCTATTGTATTATGTTAATGTTAATTCATCATATTTCAGTTTCTTAATGTGAATAATTGTTAATAAATTCTAAGACATCGATTTGCGTAAATTTTAATTTTATATTTGCTAGAACAACAGCTTTTAATAACATTATATAGAATAGAATAACATTATATAATTTGGAACAACACTACTAATTGCTGAAGATTTCGGGCGCCTGAAAGTATAGATAAAGTTTCTAACTTCACTTAGAACGCATTATTTTTACGTTTTATAGCTCTTCTATTCAGCTCTATCTGTGCAAAGCTCCCAAGTTACACGTATTAGATTTAATGGATCAGTCTACAAAATTTACATTGTTTAAGATATTTTCTATTAAATGCATTAAATTTGAATAAAATCTGTAATTCCAATTAGAAGATTTCATGTTTGCGGTTGTCAAAAATAAGAAATGTATAACAAGTGATTTTAAAAATCAAGGAAGATTGACAGATCGAATTAAAAGCGAGAAAAGAAAACGGTGGGTTTCATCAAAAAAGAAAACTGGTAGAAACAATTACGAATTCTATTTTGTAGGTACTGAAGGCGAGTGCGTGAAATCTGTAGTAGAAAGTCGGCGAGACGGGTGTCCCGGCTGCGTAGTACCACTTCTCATATTATTTGTCGTTAAGTGCATGAAAGCTTTTTTCGAGGGCTTAATACAAGCTCTCGGTTAATAGCGGAGCATTATTGTGTTCACGGGAACCCGAGTACGGCTCAGCTTAGAGTCGCTCTCTCGCTCTCCTCTCTTCTCTTTTCCTCTTTTCTCTTCTCTTCGGTACTATACGAAAAACGCAGCAGCCCAACCTTTTATGGATTCTTTGTCGCGACGCGATTATGTACCAGTCAGTCTTCTCGTCACCACCTCTTTTTCCTGCCTTTTTCTTATGTATTTATACACACGAGCCTCGGTGAAATACACGCGTGTTTCCTTTTAAAGCGGCCTCGACGCAGTCTTACTGATGCACGACTGGCTGTGACCAATTTTTTCCCGTCGTCGAGGGACAATGCTTTTGTGCACGAAATGCATTCTGGATACGATAAGAATAGTGTGGATTGATGATTTGAAAGACAGACAATTGACAATCACATTATATCTGCTGGATAAATCATATAAATACGTTACCATGATTGAATTTTTTAAGAGTTTTATTTAAATGTCGTTTCTTCGTTATTATTTGATATTTTTATACTACCAAGTTTAATATCATTAATTTTTAGCAGTTTTGCCAATTTTCTTGATTATTTATTGAACAATCACAACTTATTCGAACATTTTGAATTTCATCGGATTCAAAATAATACTGTTTTACAAATACCGTTTCATTTCTATTGTAATTGAAGTATTTGACTTCAATAAATATTAGATTTAATATTTTAGTTACATTGGAGCATAAAATTTAAGCATTTTATATATTATATATACATTCTAGATCTTGAGGAGGATTTGTATTAATAATTCGTCGCTTCATATTTTCTAGTGTGTTGTAATATCTGGGTAAACAGCGTGGAGAGGAGGGGGATAGGAAAACGAGCAGAGCAAGCTCTCGGTTTACCACGGCCAATTCAATGACTATGGTATACTGTACAAAGCACATTACCTGCAACAATTGCATTATACGCTAGACTATTGTGTTGGTACCACATCCACATTAGATTTGAAGACGCTCCGGTTTAATGAATTTTGTTGGTGATTTTGGAAGAGCTTCTAGTTAAATGTTTACAGATCTGTCGGGTAATTTTACGGCACGATGAAAATTCCCATTATATAGTATAGAAACTCTGCAGAAAAAATTAATTCTTACTCTTAACACTAATATTTATAACGCAATAACGACATCGAGTAACAAGATGGGACTTAAATAATGAACGAAAATAATTTGTGAATTAACCAGCTGAAAAGGGTGTAAATATTATTTGAAACAGTTCATCGCGATATGAAAGAAGTTGTCTGGTTCAACCATCAAAACAGGAATCAAGCGGCCTCGTACACGCCACGTTAACCTCACGTTTCAGGAAGATACAAACGAGGAAGAGAAATTCCCTTAAGAGATTCCATTCAGGAAGACAGGAAATTATGTCTGTCGAAATTAATCGTCAGCGCGTTAACACGTAGTCGAGAACGATAAGGTGCGCGAAACGCAGGAGTGCGAGGTGAAAAGCGTCGAAGAAGGACGAAGCAAAGTGAAACACAGGAGGCAGAAGGATACGCTTAGCATTTTACAGACGAAACGTGCTCGCCAGACCGACGATCGACAAGCAAAAAGCGAAGAGGAGGTCGCGAGTGCGAGTGTTAAGGTAAGCGGGGATGGAAGCGATGGATTCACACAGGGATGGGTGAAAGGACTCAAGGAATCGTCGCACGTACCTGCCAGAAGAAGATGAAACGGTAACGAGTGTAGTTCACGGTAACTAAATATTCGCAGGATCGTATCGGGGCCAACGACGGAAAAAGGGGAGTTGAATGCTCGCTTTCGTCGCGTCACGGCGCCATTCGACGTCGCCATGCTGTGTATGTATGCAATCGTCGTCGTCGCTCGTGAAGACAATTTATTCTCACGGTTTCGCGCGCAATTTGCCACGGGCACGTGTAACGAGGATAACGAGAATCATCGAATGAAAAGCCAACGTCGTGGCTGCAAATTGCGTTTCACGCGACATTTGCTATAACGCCTGCCGCGAATATTTCTAGTGGGCCCGCGGCCCTCGTGGCATTGCTCCCGGCCGTTCGATCTTCTTCGACACCGAGGCAATCGATTGTTCGGTAAGAGATACTCGATACGCTGTTTAACTCGTCGCCTTCGCGATCCTGTTGCTTCTCTTCCGCGTCAACCTCGTTTCTCATATTATTGCGAATTATTTGTAGAATCGCTAGATGTTCGTGTTTAATTCGTTTAAACGTTAGTCGACGAATCGCACGTATTACATATTGCGTTAAATTTTTATGACACGGCATAAATAGTAACTCATAAAATCTTTAATCTCTTTGAATAACGCAATTAAATTTGTAATTAGTTTTTAATTAAATTTTTTTAATCGATCATCATCGTTTGCGCTGTACTGTAGAGGAACAATTAGCTCGAACATTCCCAACAGCAGAAGGTTATTTTACTCGGTATTCTTAGCAAAGTAAAGCGCGGTTGGTTAAAAAAAGGGAACGAGCGGACGATTAATGTTCGCGCCAAGTTTTTATTGGGGGAATTCAATTTCCAAAATAAACATTTGCAAAGAGAACAACTGTTGACAAGTCCATTCTCGTGCGAATTTCAACATTTACGGTGAATGTCCCTCGACATTTTGCCTCATATATTTCCGCGTCCACCGTTTTCATCGGCAACGATCGATATCGGCTATTTTTCCTGCTATTCCAGTCAACTGTACTACACAACGTGTGAAAAATGAATTAAAGCTCCGAGCTAGCAGTTTCCTTTCCTGGACAAGAGAGAAGGAAGAAGGAAGGAGGAAGAAGAAAGAAGAAAGAAGAAAGAAGAAAGAAGAAAGAAGAAAGAAGAAACAAGAAAGAAGAAACAAGAAAGAAAGACAGTGGAAACCATTATGAAAACCAACGATAGAGGCATGCTGGCGATCCGGTTCGCGTTGCAAAAGCTAGCATGTCGTGCAAAACCGTAAAAGAAAGTGGCTACGACAAGACTATTCAAATATTTGAAGTTCCTCTTGCCGAGGAAGAGCCTTATGATGAAATTACCGCGTCCGACTCTAAATATAAAAACGTTCGTAAAGGAAGTACACACGTGCTCGCGAGCCAAGAGGAAATGAAAAGTACCGCGTGACTGGATATTTCGTTATAATTTGGGGCGATATTCTTGATAACGAAACTCGTGAATTAATCAAAAAGATAACGGTATAATTTATAGAAATGAACGAAATAAAGAACGAATATCTATGCTTGAGCTTTCGACCGTTGTTAAACATGAAACATACGTGGTTTTATTGGTAGTAAAAATTGAAGATAAAAAAACTTTCCGTATTTACGATCATATAGAAGGATGCGTGTGTGGTACGTGGATCGTTGACGTAAGATATCTTACATTAACTCTTTAGAGACTGCTGATGCAACTAGCGAAGGTGTTAGGTAATTTGTGAAATAATTTTTTTACATCATTTTCAATGGTTGCATTTTAATATTCAGTTGTGGTTGCTATCGCTTTGTAAAATGTTGGCACTCTTTAGAAAATAATACTATCCTAGTAACCACTTTTGGAACTATTGATTTCGGTTAATAGCCTTTCGTGTGTGAGCGAAAGCGCTTTAATAATTCGTGTATCGTTTTACATTTGATTAGCGTGTAAAAGCCGTGTAATTTTTTAATTAGAAAATATTATATAGATTAACTTGCATTTATTGCCGTAAATCCATGTTGCACGTTCGATATTTCAGTTACATTTAATCCATGAATCTAATTAATACAAATTACAAAGTGGCCAATTATTTTTTGAAGCCATTTTTTTACGATAAGACAAGTATTATTCCAACGCAATTTCTATTTCACGAAATTATTACAATATTACAATAACTTAGAAGCATTTTATACATTATTAAATCTATAAAATTTTAAATTCTATTAACAAAGCCATTGTCGACATTTCTAACAAGAAGCTTAATACCAATAGCAAGGAATTTATCCTCATCCATAAACATTCCGGTTTACTCGTCTGAAACTACTACTATCCAACTGAAACTATCCGAAAACCACTCTTGTTTTCCATTGATGACAACGATGGTACGATTTCGAAATCCCATGCTGAACAATCACATTGGAAAACGGAAACGACAGCGACGAAAAAGCTGATAGAAGAATATGTAACACGCGTGTTGTAAGTTCACATCGTGGTACGTATGCGGTTAACAATAAGTGACGGGAGTGTAGGATGCGTCCGAGGGTAGTTGGAGGATGGAAGCGGATCGTGGATGTGAAAGAGAATGACGCACTGGCGGGCGCAGCAACCACATAAGCGCGAAAATGAAGAAGCAATTATTCTAATGGAGGCTTTGGGAGGATTGTAGCCGGGACAAGTGAGGTAATCCATGAATAATACCTATACCCTTCTACCCTTCTCTCATCCATGCTACTCTACCAGTTACTATCCCATATTCTCGTGGCCCTGGTGTCGTCTGCCTGTTGTCCTTCTCCGCCGTTCGCTAATATTATGCTAAATTCCAGTAATCCTTGAATGCCAACCTAGCCACAGATACAGTATCGCTATCTCGACTAATGCGTCCGATTCGAGGCCAGTAACGCTCTTGGTCTTCGTTTCTTTCCACTTTGGTCGTTTCTTTCTCAGATCCATATTCTCCAGCTGTTCTCCTTCTCGTTTTTTCTTCTATTTCTCTCTATTCTTCTCTGTTCGAATGCTAATCGAGGATGTATGCCAGTATTCGCGGAAATCTAAGACGAATCGACGTGAAAAGGGAAGAGCAAAAATCGAGAGGTCAAGTTGAGGATTCAAACGGGAATTTCTGCCCGAATCCTCCACTCGTTGAGGACCATTTCTCGTTCCATTCGATCCTTCTCTACCATCCCGTGTTCTATCCGGTAACAGGATTTTTTGGACGAAAAGGCAACCCGCGCTTTTATCCGACTCTATTCGTCGAATTTTGAAAGAATGGTACCTGCTCAGGGAAGTTCTTATTTACGTGTATTCAGTATTTAAAGTCGCCTTCTGGCCTTTTCCTCGAATAAAGCCAAGCGTTTCCGCGATACGTATTATACTTAGACTTTTGTATAAAGATTATTGGTACCAAGTCTGAAATCGAATAAGTTAGACTGAGGAATATCTTCGAATGTTGTTTTTAATACTGTATGCGGATTATTTTGTGCATTTTTATCCTGCCTTATCTGTAAGTGGATGTGTTAAAAAATGTGTCTTAATATACGTGTCTGGAATAACCTGGAATTTAATTTGAGCTGTATTAAAATAAATTTTAATTTTTTAGATATCGTTATGTTGCTTCGTTGCAATATAATTTGGTAACGTTTTAATTAATTAAATGTTTTTGACTGTACGTATTCATTCGCAAACGATAATCAGATTCATATACAGTCTATTATTCTTTCTAAATCTTAATAATTAATTGGAGAATGCAATAGTACAGGCTGTTTTGTACAGTAATATCTAAGGAATTTTATTAAATAGTCAAAACAATTCAAACACGAAACGATATGCCTTTAACGTAACCACCGTCGCGGAACGGAACACGTACCGTAGGTAGTATTACGGCGAACGACGCTGAGCTCGTTTCCTCATCCGTGTAATATTACCGCGAGAACACAAATCCAGTTTCCTGTTTCTACATCTGAAAATGATACGTATACGCTGTTATGGAAATTCAGTGTTACTTTTATGGAAATATCCGTGGCACGTCATTGAACCTGTTCGGACGGGATGGACATTTTACCGTGACTATCCCCACTGTATCGAATTGTCAAAAAATTAAATGCCACTATTCAAACCATATTTGTAAAACGCTCGACTCTCCAGGAAATGAAAAAAAAATATTAAGGCCTAACTTTTTATTTTCTCTTCTTTTCTGGATTAGCATGAAAATACCGAAAGTTCAGTTTCTACGATACAATTTTTTAACTTTCTTCCTAAGCTTTGCTCTCGTACTCTTGATTTTACCACATCACGAACCGTGTTAACCTATGTAATTGAAATCTTGGTAGACCTTTCGAAAAACGGACTCGGGGGATATAGAAGCAGAGAATAAAAAGAAGAAAGATGGCGGCGGAAGAAAGGACTTAAGGTCGAGGTATACGCTTGTTCAAAGGAGACTATTCGAAATGTTTCGGTCCACAATCTTTTTTCCCCCCGTTCTTCTACTTTCCTTCGTGGCTTTCTCGTTTTTGTTCGTTCATTCTTTCCCGCGCGACGCTCTCGTCGCTTCTTTCTTCCGCGGCACGGTGCCGCGTCGGAAAAAACACAGCTGCACTACTTTATATTACCATTCTTTGGGAAACCGTGGGCATACCACCACAATTTCTGCGTCTAGGATAAAATCGGAAGTAATCATGAGAAGTGGGGATCTCGAGGGTGTGCGCGCGCGCGCCAGTACAAGCAAGCACACAGTTGAAATTGAAGGGAGAGCCGTGAGATAGGGAGAGATGGGTTAAAAGGGAATGACAAAGACGGGGAGAGGTATGAATTGGTGAAAAAGAGGCCGCAGAATTGGCGGCCAGAGGGAGAAGGATGGAAAAAAGTAAGTGAACCCCGGAGTGCAGCGTATCAGAGCTTGTGCAATGCTGCATCAAGCGGCTGACGATGCACTTAGGGATATTAGTAAAGCCCCGTCGAATAAGAGCCGACGTCTGGCCTGTCTTCGTTTATCGCCGCTCGAAATGCTGCTTTTAACGCGTTAATCGCCGTCCCGTTATGGACAAGGTTAATAAACTGCGTACGTTCTACAGAAATTTTCAGTTGGTATCCTGTACAGAGGGCGTGTTTCAGAGAAAGTGTTCGTAGAAAAATTTCGGAGGAATCAAGAATCGTGTTTTATTGATGTCTTGTGAATTAAATTCCTGTTGGAATTGGAAAAATCAGAGAATTGAATTTTTCTATGGATTTACGTTCATTGCAGATTTTTTATTTTTCGCCAAATATTTTATATCCTTGTTGAAATATTTGACATTTGTGTAGACAGAAAATTTTACATGTAAAAATTAGATAAATCTTTCTTTGAGGGTTTTAGAATCGAACTGTCTGATAGCAAGTAGTATATGATCGTACGTGGTCAGTCATTGTGCATCTGATAGACTTCACTGCTCTTTTTCTAATTATAAAATGGCTATCATATATAAATAAATGTTTTATATAAAATATAGTATTTTCTTCACACTATTTAATTGTAAATCATTTAACACCTAATTTCTTTTTGATTCAGTTTTGAAAAAGAAATAAAATTCATCCTACATCTAGTAAATTCCACTTACCAAATATTTCGCTTACAAAATCATCGAAAATTTCCAGGATAACATTTAATCACCTTAATTCGATACCTTCGTTAAATAAAGCAACCAAAGACGCGTCGCCGTGCGCAAAGATACAATGACGGAATTTACTTACGTGCCGATTCCTCTTTCGACCATAAATGAGAATTATTTCAGAGAATGATAATTACAAAGCGTCTACGAGAACGAAGTTATATTCAACGGAACTGCCAGGATTAAATATTTCATTTATGTCTGCAGGTCCGACTTAATCGGTTTACGTTCTTTGGGAGTTGGAAAAACCGCCTAGCCCCAGAACCAGTAGAAAGATTTACTGCCGCTTGAAATTCTGCAGCTTTATATGTGTAACACCCGCATACCGAACAATTTTGCAAACCAATCGTTACAAAAGGAATTTTTTCTTCTTACTGTAGAAAAATCCATAAATTCGCATTAAATCTACCGAATCAAAACTTTTATATCTCGATATTCTATATCAGTTACGTTTTGGTTTCATAAAAGTATTTCTGCTACGTTTTTTCTATACAAAATTGGTTGTTCGAAGAAATATTTAAACCATTTTAATCCTATCTCTGTTCCGATATCGTATTAAGTAATAATTGCGGTTCGTATTTGGCCAGGCTATAGAGTTCCGCAATGACTATTCTCGAACGGCATAGTACATTGTGTGTTCGAGACTCGTTACTCGATTAGGATCATTATACCGTTTCTAATGCGAATTACCAAGAATCGTAAATTTCGGCCATTACCCGACCACTAAATCGGCTGTATAATACCATTTTGGCAGTTTTTATGAAGCACGATGTATGAACTAAAGGCAAATTCACAAGGTTGGTTTTGCACAGATTTATGGTCTTTTAATTTTCTACAGGATAAGCAATGCTTCGGTACATTTTTTATATCTTACATGAAAAGTTATCGTTAGAAGAATCGTGATATTACTTTTTAATAGTAACTTGCTTGATAAATGAAATAATAAACGTTTCAAGAATGAATATCGTATGTTACAAAATATTTAACAACAATAACCGAAGATAGAACATGATTCATGGATACCTAAAATTCCGCAATTTAATGGTTTTACAAACCAACGAATTTCTGTAATAACTGATACTACCTGTGGGCGCAACAAATTAACTGTTTATTTCATAAATTGTCCATGAAATATTGATATCCGTAGAATCATCGACGCAAGAATGTAATTGATTTAATTTCTTCGCAGTCGCAATTTCCACCATATTCACTACAAAAACTCATTTATTCATTTTTTGTTAATCATAACCAAACGAATTGTGTTATTATCTCTAGCACGTTGTCTCGTTCATTATTTATTCATATGGTAATAATAACACCAAAAATGCCTTTGTTACAAATCACGCGATAGAAAACGTGTTAACTCTTAAAATTTAAGGTTAAAATCTCACTGTACTGTTCCCTTCGATTGAAATTCCAAGTTTCGAATTTTCGACAACGCGAGGCTAAGGTGGAACAGTTCCGAACGCTTGAATGTCCGTTCGACTGCGCGAATGGTTTCGCACCCTCCCACCCTTTGAAGCTGTATATTCGTTTCGCATGCTAAAATAGGTAATCGGAAGTCTGCGAAATGAAAGGAGGCTGCGGCCCTCCGACCACTACCTGTTGCTATCGTGGACAGTAGGTAACTGGAACCGGTGGATGGATTTCATTTCATCGACTGCTTCGGATTTTAAGGAAATTTCTTTCGGACCGTGTTCCGAGAAACGAAACAAGGGAGAGACTGCTGCTTCAAATTATTTTGCAGCGATGTAAAATGCTATTTTGTATAGATAATGTGAATGAGGTCGCTATGTCTTACGGCATTAACAGATATCATGCATGCCATGCAATTTTTGTAAGTATTCGAATACTTAATGACTGATTAATGAATTTTTTAATGTTTTATATAATATATTCGTAAAAAGTAAGCTACTGTAAATACTAAGTTTAAAGCTTTTATAACGGACAAATTTTTCATTCTAACATCGTTAGAAAACGATCACAAATTGCACGGGTATCCGATGTATACATAGAAATTGTGTTCTGTTGGTGCGTTTGGGATTCCATGATATTAGAATTGACAAAGGGTAGCTTGACCAGAGTTGGAGAAACAGCTGAGTTGCATCTTGAGCAAATTTTTCGGAATTAGGAGCAACCATAATCTTGGCTAATTGAAAGCAACGTAAGAATAGCGCGATACAAATACCAAGTCCAGTTTCTGAAGGCTTTGGATTTGAGTCGAACGGAAAACTGACGCAGAATTTCCACATGCATTTCGTGGAAGGAACCTTGTCATCGCTTCTCGTTTCCATCAACCAAAAACTAGGAACGAATCCAGAAGTTTGCCACTTTATTTTGTGTTTTGACCTGTGCCGCGAGATTCTCGAGGTAAGCGCTTTAGTTCTTTCGGTACTTTAACGAGAAATAGCAACTTTCACATAGCCACGTGTACGCCGTGTACATGTCTCACAAGTTTTCTAATGACCATTTCCACTTCGTGGTTTTTTAAAGACTTTAGGGCAAGTTTGGCCAATGCGTAAAAAGTTCCAGAGGTGTGGGCATTGGTAATCGGTGATGAATTCTACTTTTGAGAGTGAATCTATTACACGTGTTTAGGCAAGATTGTTAAAGATATTTCTGCTATGTAACTATAAGTGCTAATGGTAAATGCTTTAAAATGGTATTTTGAATCGCACGAAAAAAGTGAAAATTTTCTGAACTGAAATGTGAATATTATTAAATACAAGAATATCCAAATCATTCAACATTATAAACTTATAAAATTTCTAGGAAAAATTACGAATTGGTCATTCTGTCCACCCTAACAGTCTTAGTATTAATGAGTTTCGAATCGGTAGTACCAAATAAGCTTCGATCGGCAGATGATTGGATAGTTATCGAAGAGAGAAGGAAAGAGAAAATCGAGGTAGAGAGGGAGTGACTTTCAATCTTCTGTTCACCAGCACGGGAGCAGAAAGTGCACGCTCTGCTACCCTGACATAAATACTGCTTTCGTAGACGGAGCAAAACTTTCAGCCACAGTCCAGAGACTCGACTGCCGAGAGTTCGCTGACCAAAAGTCTCCAGCTTTCGGAAAAAGGAGCTCCGAGTGCCTCGCTACCATTTCCCGTCCGAAGGAGGGAAGAAAAGAGGCGAAGCGCCGGAAATTTCCTCCTTCCTCCCTGGTTTCGGGCAATTGGACTTGTACGCGCGTCGAGAACCGCGACTAAGCACGCTATCTCTTCTGCTACTTTTTCAACCGGTTTTCCAGGGGCTCATGGCTATCGGGCACGCATATGCTTACTCCGGATTGATATCTGGTATTAAGTAGTCACTTGCTGGAAGCTAGGTGGATAGGGTGGACAAGTGACAGGTTGGAACCGGATGTTGGTTTCTTCGAGAGTTGTCGTTGCTTGTATTTCTTTGAAGTTGGTTGACTGCGTGAAATTACTAGGATGAGGTTGAATTTAATCCCTTGATACTCAACTGCACAGAATTCGGCTTTCTTTCTTACCACAAAGGCCACAAAAGTTATCGCACGTACTTTTATTTTCCAATGAAGTGTTTTTCTTTTAGATTCTACATTTTATTTTCATAAAATCAAATCCTTGCAATCATATGAAAAATTGCAATCATGTGCTTAATATAATTGGACCTAGTTAATTAGCATATGGATACAACAGTGTGCGAATTTATTTTGTAATAACTATATACGATCAGAGAATGTAAAGTAGATAGTTTAGAAGATGCAAGAACTTTATTATGCAAAAATTCTTAGGTGTTATTTATAATCGATTCTTCGAAGTCTTCAATGAATGATAACTATATATTGCCATTATATAGTTGGCTGGGAATTCAACTAAATATTCATTAAAAATCAAAAAAGGAAATTGAATACCGCTACTACAGTTTGAAATAAAATCGTTCTTAATGCAACTAAAAAAATTCACATAAAGAGAATATCACAATGCTGTCGCGCAAATACTGAAACTCGATATATTTAATATAACAGGCGAAGTAAGGACTAAATGGAATTTTCCTTACGGTTATTTCGTATTCAAGTGTCAATAGGACGAGTGCGCATCGAATTGCAATATAGGAGGTCGAGTGGCGACCAAGCGGGGATCTCTTCGTCTCGGATCTTAGATAACGAGTTGCCCATTGGACTTCCTGATACTTTTTCCAGCCATTTCCGCGATATAGAAGTCGAAGAACTTCCGTCGCTGGTGGAAAGTATCGGTCAATAAAGATGCATAGCTCAAGCATACAGTTCGAGATACCAATAAACGGTTATTATTTGCATTAATTCTTGACGCGAGCCTCGAAACTTTTTGGTTAGTATTGTCTATGGGTATTCTATTCAGGCGAGGTCAAGCGCCTGGAATTTCTTCTTTTTCTTGACACGATTTTATTTTCCTTTCTTTTTTTATTGCGACGCTGCAGATCTGACATAGGAGATTTATCGTAACTTTTTTTGATTTTTGATTGGATAAATTATGATATTACGCAAAAGTTTTAATCCATGCATCAAATGGAGGTGGTATCTTTCACAAACAAATATAAGATTGTTAGAAATTCTGTTGTATTTGTTAAAAAGTATTTAATTCAAAAATTAATAATTAATATAAGGAATGAAAGTGTTCAAAAATCGCCAAAACTCGTGAGATATACATAATTCCATTTAAAGAAATTTGAAAGATAACTATGTATACAGTTTTCGATATCCAGTACGTTTTATATAACAAGTAATATCAATCGATATTTATTTACCGCATAGATAATAAAAATTCAGATAAAACAGAAATCTGACGGAAGGAAGACACGTTAAAACATAGCGATCGTGTCTCAAGTGTTAATATTCTTCCATCTAGAAACTTCCGTCTAGCATGCCCTTCTTAGAATTCCGTGAGCGCATGCCGTGAGATTAATATTGACGGCTTCGAGAGCGTACCGATATGCACGATGGAGCAAATTTAATTTTCGTGTCCTGGGGATATCGGCCGGAGGGGAGTAACGGAGGATGCTGGCTATCTCCGTCGGACTGCGGACGTTTCTTACTTGCGTTGGTTACGGCCGGATGCGTAGCCCTGTCCAAGAATATAATTAAAACTTTACCGCTGTATCCACAACAACTGATCGAAATATAAATCAACAGGCTCCTCTAAGTTTCTTCGGATCATATTTTCTCAAGATATTCGTCCCGAATTCCAGAGCCATAAAATCTGACCCTGTTTCGAAATCAACCGACTATGATCTTTTTAAAGATCTCAGTATTGAGTTGTACAGACTTTAGAGAGGCAGGTTTTTTGGAAGTTAATGAATATTTTCTTTATCATTTTGTGAAACCTTTTCAATTGCGTTACATGATAAAACTTTGAGAAGGATCGGTGAATGTATTTTTGAATGCATAATTTAAATACAACTAAGTTCATAACTATTTTCAAAAATGAGATTAGGTAATGTATATAATAGAGAAAGTGTTAGTGGATGTATTAAATTTATTCGATGATGTGATACGATGCGCTTCTTTCAATTCCTCGGCACAAAGTTTCGCCAGAAGGAATTTTTCTTTAACACATCGGATGCGCTCTGCCCATCAACCTATCAAGTTTTAACAAGCAACACCTCGCGCTGCATAGTTTAAAACTTATGTAATAAATCGAATCTCTCAAGAAATCTTATTAGTATGCACCCTTCGGCAAGTCGCACAATATTAAGTTGATATGCGACCAGCCTCGGTTCGAGTTACTTTCCAATAAATAATAAAATTTCTCATAACTCATCGAACTCCGTTCTCAGACGCAATTCAGTGATTTGTTTAAGTAAAAGGATTGTTCACTCTCGAATGAACTCGGAAAATGGATATTTTTCGAATTCTCTTCTTAATCATGATTACTAAACTGTGGATGTTTATACAAATTTATATTTTTATGAACACAACTAAAAAATAGGATCTACATAAATATTACAACGAGTATTTTAACTTAGATATTTTGGAGACTTTTGAACATTACGTGCATTTTATTGATTATTAAATTTCCTATAAGTATAAAAAAGTTCTATAATTTACAAAACAACATTAAAACTTTGAGGCAAATTGGATACATTTTCTAATCAAATTTAAGATAGGTATGTTACATCTTTGATAGGATTTTTGCATATTTGTCACGACTCAAAAAGATTCCTGTAACTTAATATTTTGAGAAATGATTTTAAATCGCCACGAATTCCAAAATTTCCACAGAATATTTTTTTTTTTAATTTCAACGTCGCCAACAAAAAGAATCTAATAATCGGTAATAACGTAGGTAGAATCGGCGCCTGGTAATTACATGGCGCAGGAAAGACGTTCGTGCTGGCGGAAGAGGGATTAGGGCTTGGTAGAATCGAACTCGTTGGAGGTGCACGGAACGCGGCCTTTGCAAGGCCGTTTGTCATGCAAATACGCTTTGCCTGGCATGCAAAAGTGAGCTACGCCGATCTGCCGAAAAAAAGGAGGCTAAGCCTGTGGAGTTTTCTAATTTATCCGAAACGCGAGCAGACGGCCTCGCAAAGTCAGGTGGCTGAGGCAAGAGCAAGAGCAAGGGCAGCAGCAATATCCATTAGCGAGTGCTAGATATCCGCAACTGTTTCGTCAAGAAGAACAGAGAAGGAGAAAGATGGATAAAGAGAGACGAATAGATAGAGGGTAGCTTTGGTCCTGAGATAGACAGAGGGGTTGCCAGAAGTGGGAGACGTAGAATGGGAATGAAGTGGAGGTTAAAGGGATAAAAAGGGAGCAAGGGTTTGAAGGAGTATGGGGAGAGCATAGTGGTAGATTGTGTATTATAATCGAGGAATAAGATGTTGAGTATTTTCGAAGACATCGGGGGTGAAGTGTATAAAGGGAGCATTCGCAAGAGAAAATATTGCAGCAACTATTAAATGGACCTTACCTCGGCCTGATTGAAAAGTAATCGTGTGTGCTCATCAGAGCCTTATCTATAGCTTCAGTATGTGTGAAATACTGTAAATAGTAAGGTCTCGGTCAAATTAAGGGTTACAGAGAGGGAGGCGAAGTTCTTATTTTTTCTGATTTCTAGTCTGCTGTCTCGAATGAATATTTCGAATATTTTGATGGATTGTTGAAGAATACTGTGTTATTCAATTTGCTAGTATTTTAATATCTTTAGTACGTTCTTATATCAAATTCAGTTTGACGCAGAGTATTTTAATAAACTTAGAATTTCTCAATTATCTTCTAGAATCATCAGTAACTATTTTCTGCTTATTCGGCGATACAGTTTGTATTACTTAACGGATACATATTTTAATAAATACCACAACCACTATGTATTTCCAAGAAGAAAGTTTAACATCATGTAACGATAAGAAGCTTTCAAAATTTCCCGCGTTGAATGTCCCGTAAATTAAACCTTAATATTTGATAAAAAATATAAAAGCTTCTAGAAAATATGCTTCCTATATGACGCATTAAATATGCGCGAATGAGAACGAAAGGAGTTTGTTTCGGTCGTTCGCGGAGAGACGCGATCGCGAGATAGCACGTCAACGAGAGTTGTAAGTTCCCGTTACGATTAAATAATCGACGCCACGAACTGATCGATTCCCTTATTTCGATTAGGATAATAAGGGTAGTTCAATGAATTCCACAGAATTAACACAAATAAATTAACGTTTATTTTAACAAATTATCAACTAGGAAGACATAAAGAGAACAACAAAAAGAAATGTAACTACGTAATGCGCGATATAAGATATGTGTTGACTGTTCGGCTTCTCGAAACGTTCTGCACGCCTTTCGATTTTTTCCGTTTTTTCTGGAAGGCGACCCCCACTACGTTCGGATCACGCCACATTCTTTTACGCCAGATAAAATAACGGCCACGAATCGACGTTTCTGGAGGTCGCCCTGCTTAATGAACCATGCGCTTGCCACTACAATGTTTGTTTGCCGGGCAGCCGCGACGATCCGTCTGCGACATTATAGTGCCGCGACCGACAGTTAAGAATATGATCTATGGCAAGCCGCATGGCGTAACAGAGTTTTATATTTTAAAAAGAACGAATTGATATTGAATTGTATAAAAATGTTTTCAAAATAATTTTCCATTACGATTATTTTTATGAAATAAACGTAATTATTAAATACGCACGTTTTTTTATATTAAAATCAGCTTGCAAATGATCGTAACACTATGGTGATTACAGCGTCACAGATGAAACGAATCAAACTTTTATTCTCAATTTTTTTTACTTTTCCACCTTCTATCTCTCCCGTTTTCACGGTTCACGAGATCGGAACTTTTCATCTTACGTCGAAGATACTTTCACGTGATTTGCCAATAACTTATGTACAAGTAATTTCTGTTCCGTCATTCTAAGTGGAGAACTTGATTCCGGAGCACGTATCGTGGAAGATTTAACGTTCAGCAAGTAAGAATCGTTTCTCCTCGCACGAACGCTACTATATTCTTCGAAAATTCTTTCAACGGAAATAGACTTTAGAATATCGAATGTTTCACAACTTTTGACAGCCATATATTTTTCACAGCGAATTTTATAAGTTAAAGCAAAGCAATATATTTTATGAATTTAATAATCAGTGTAATATGTAATACGATATATGTATTATGATAGCCTAATATAAATTAAAGTCCATTTATATAATATTTTTCATGCATCTACATCTTTCATTTAGATATATCAAGAACAGTGTATTGTCGTTATTTCAACAAAGATCTAATGATCTCAATGTAAAGTAATGTGTGTTGATTAATGAACGACGGGTTATGCTGTAGTTATCCTCTTGAAAGTAATGCTATATGCAGTAAAAGACCAAGGTTCACGGATTGTATCCATCCTTGTTAAATAGGTGTCTATAGCAAGTGAATCAATAGTCAGCTACTGGCAATCATTTATCACCAACTTTCTTAAGCACACTCGCTCAGTCTATGTGAATCGTTTGCTTTATACGAATAATCCAAAATAATTTGAATGATATTAACATGTCATGATACAGGCATGAATGAATTTAAATAAATTTACAGTTATTTGTTATGCGATCTTCCTGTTTTACAAAATATTTACAAACAATATATCGTGTCAAACTATGATTAAATAATTCTAGGTAATGTGCACGCGAATATTTTTGTTCAGCTATGATTATATGCTCATTTCTGCAAGTTTGCAGTACACCGACATAGATACGATTACCACGATATGGGCACCATAGATTATATTTGTTAAACAAATACAAGCACCTTGTCATTATAGATATATTTATGTCTATTTGCCATTTTCATTTATCACCGATCAAGTAAACTATGATCTATTCTACCAGTCATATGTTTGATCACGACAAAACATTGGTTTATGCTATTGATCGATTGTCGCGTCATATACTGATTCACCCTGCTTGTAGCGGTCTGCACACGTGTCAATATACGAACCAATGTTCATACTACTTGTTGTTGTTATTATTAATATTATTAAAGTTGTTATTATTAATACTATTAAAGTTGTTATTATTAATCAATGTCTTAATATTAACGTGTCTAAATAATAATCTCAGTAACTATACGATTACGATCGAATGCACGAAAAAAATATGTATTGTAGGATTTTATTATTATTTAGAATGAATTAAATAGTAAATGATGGTTATTTAACGTGAACTAAATACAATAATGTGCTATAACTATGACAACTAAATAATTAAGGGGGTAATCTAGTCTAGAGGCATGAATTTCGGGCGGTTTTTGAAGCTCTGTACAAACGAAACAAAAAATATTTTTACTATCCATTTTTTTATCATCTGTTTATTGATATTTTAAGATTACATAAAAAATTAACCGAAAAAAAGAAATTCAAAATTCACAAAGTTATGAGCTGGCAAAGTGGGAGGTCCAAAAAAAAGAGGGTGTCCTGGCGTGCATGATTTCAACCCTTCTGGTTATCTGAAACAAAAAAGCCGAACGGATTCTTAATTAATATAGATGCCGTTATAGCATGAACCTTGAAAAAGTAAAAAAAAATTTTTTTCACAAAATGACGGCCGTTTGAAAAAATGTGGATAGTAAAAATATTTTTTGTTTCGTTTGTACAGAGCTTTAAAAACCGCTCGAAATTCATGCCTCTGGACTAGAATACCCCCTTAATTTACAACTCTCGTCACCACGGTTCTAACGCTCTCTTTCACGTGGATCACACTCCTTGACAACGCTGACAACACTCTGACTTCTCAACTCACACTCTTGAGCCCGATAACGCCGGCAACACTAAAAAAACTCTCTGGCAACACTAAAGCCCGCTGGTAACACTAAAGCCTGCTGATAACACTAAAGTCCGCTGGCAACACTAAAGCCCGCGGGCAACACTAAAGCCCGCTGGCAACACTAAAAGCCTGTTAACTCACTAACGGCTACCTTTTATATATACGTGGTCCGCACATGTCCCATGGTCAAGTAGACCTTGTCAATTGCCCAGGGTTTTTCCCGATATTACACTATATACCTGGCACGCACATGTCGAATAGACTTTCTTAATTACTCAATGTTTTCCCTCGATAGTATTTTTTGTTTTAAGTATACAATACAATTTCGATGAGAAACAACTTTTTTTTAATTTTGTACCACACAAATGTAATATCTTTAACAATTCTTCCATTTCTATCTGTCACATTATGTCATATGCCTACAATAAGGCTGGATTATATCTAGTTTGGCGATTACTATTTCGAGCAAATACATATTATTAGAGTCCAGAAGTGACGATGTAAATTCCACATATTATACTGAAAATTGTTAATTCTTCTAATTAAAAAAACAAAAACAAACAGAATATCACTATTATCAGGCAAAAACGCCTCCGTGACTTATAATTCCTCGAGAAATATATCCGTCGTTTTGTCCACGATTCGATCGCATTATATATTGTTTGTAACATCTTTCTCATGGAATACGCGATATCTGGTTGATCGAGCGGCACATGTAACCATGTAAAGGTAACGTTCGTTCCTCGACTCGTTGTTTTCTGATACGGCCAACGAAGTTCAATGTGAGCGAATCCCGTCTAGCTCCGTAGCTTCCACAGTCCTCTGTCTTTTAAGACTTTTTACCTACATCGAAGCTGGAAGTCGAGGCGTTTCCCGTCGATTCAGCCTCCACGATGCGGAAAGGGTTGGAAAAGTCGTGGTCAGAATTGGATCCGGATTTTGGGTGTTGCAAGCTCCTAGGAGAATGCGAATGAATGGCGGGGGTAGGGCGCAACACGAAAAGGGCGGAGGAGCTGAAGCTCCAGCCAGACAGTAACGTTGTTAATATGCAAATCTTATCATCGCCGATTTATTTGCGGATCCTTCTATTTCTCCTAAAATACCCCAATTTCTTCCTCCACTGGTTTAACCGTACGTTTACTAACTGGTTCAAATGCACACGTGTTCCATCTGATTCTTTACCTGCCTCTCTGTGATTCATTGCGATCCGTCGGTTCGATGAAATCACGATAACAGGGCTATGTTGAGGGAAGTCTCATTACAATTTTGTATTTATTTTGTCTGAACCTTTATGAATGCGTTTGTAAACGGTGTTCCCAATTTTCGGGTCGTTTGATTGGCTATTTGTTTTTAACGATATTGATTGAAAACGTTTAATTGAATTGCGTTCAGGTTCTTAGGAAATATTATTCTTCAGGATTTATTAGTTGTATAATATCCTAATTGAATATTTTTAATCTTGGAAATCCTTCTTTAAGGGGGTATTCTGGTCTAGAAATTTGAAAAAATCGAAAATTTTTTTTTTCATATTTCCAAAGTTTAGACATTCAAGAATATGCCCTTAAAAGGATTTTTCAAAATTTCAATTATTTTATGTGTTACAGCCATTTTTGTGACGCAGCATCTGCTCCGGTCTGACCGAAACAAATGAATAGTAGACGGTACATATTGTCCGAGTAAACTTGTCTCAAAACTTTAAACGCGTTTTTCTCGAAACTACTTTTTTCGAGTTGGCGTGCACGATATCTCAAGTTCTAATGAACCGATTTATTTTAAATTTGGTCTGAATATTCCTTATATACTCCTCTATCGTCCGGATCACGCTCAGCTCAAAATCTTTAATATTACTATTTTTTAAACGTTCGGAATTGTCAAAAAAACGTGCGAAATAAGAAATTTTTTTCAAACGGCCGTCATTTTGTGAAAAAATGTTGTATTGACTTTTCCAAGGTTCAGACGATAGCGGCATCCATACTAATTAAGAATTCGTTCGCATTTTTTGTCTCAGATGACCAGAAGGGTTGATATCATGCACGCCACGATACCCCATTTTTTTGGCAGCACCCACTTTGCCAGCTCATAACTTTTTAAATATTGAGTTTTTTTCAGTGAATTTTTTACGTAATCTCGAAATATCAATAAACAAATGCTAAAAAGAAGGATAGCAAGAATATTTTTTGTTTCGCTTGTACAGAGCTTCAAAAATCGCCTGAAATTCATGCCTCTAGACCAGAATACCCCCTTAAAGGATTTTATAAATTTTTAACGCCCGACTGAATTATTTCGAGTTGTGACACTTTTGCGATTTATAGTATACGTATAGTATCCCTTGTACTCTTATTGCAACCGAGTATTGAAAATCCACCAAATCTATTAAGCTTTAGAAACTATCCAAATTTCTATATATTTAGTATATTCCCTTTCGAAAGTATTACTCAAGAAAGCTATTATTTTTTAACTTGCACGAGTGATTTAAAGTATCCTATCTAAACGAAAACGAATGGCAACAAAAGATGGCAAAGAGACTAAACAGTTCTAATCTTCCCATGAAGTATGGTACAACAAGAACTCAGCTCTGGCTGCTAGCGAATGTTTTTCTCGAAACGGACGCAAAACTTTTTACACGATAATGATAAATGCTCATGAACGAGTCTACGAGCATCTAAGGTCGTATAATACGTTCACGTTGGATGGGCGTATTACTATCGCGAAAAGGTGCATTGTTTCGCATTTAAGGACGTTATGATGCTTCATTATCGGATATTGGATAAATTAGTAGCAACTAAACCAGGATACGGTTTCTGCTGTTAGTAGATGAACGTTAAGAGGGTAGATCTAATCAGCTGGTAATTAAAGTTAAACTATTATAACGCTCAAAACTTCTTGAAATGTATTAATTATACACTACAATTAATTGAACAGAGGCACGAACGTTTCGCTCTTACAGCTCTTGTTTGTTAATGTTAAAAGATCTTTTATTTTCCTAATCCCTTAAGCGCCAATGTTGCATTAATGTAACATTTTATTTGCAATTTTTTTCATTGTCAGCTAACGTAAATTATTGAATTTGATATTTTAACATCGTGATTATAGAAGAGAGTTCCAAGGACTTGCTTAATACTTTTTTTAACCACAATTTCTTTTTGCACCTATTTCTTACGATTTATTAAAGTCTGAAGAAATCGAAGTATCTATAGCATTATGATAGCAATTTTCTCTAAATTATAGAATCTTCGCCTTATATTTCTGATTTGTGAAGAGGACTTCTCTATGTTATCTATTATTCTAATATATTTTTTCACTTCGATAAAACAAGTTATTTTATTTGTATCCTTCAATAATGTTGCGTTTATGCAAAATTTACGAATTATTTCACTGTTCGATCATTAGTGAGTCAATGACAGCGAAAGTGTTGCATATTATACGTAATATTATGTTATGTTATAAACAATAAAACAAATTTTGATAGTATTTTCTTGTAAGAATGCTGTTTATAAAGAGAAATAATACAGATTTTGGCGAACATAATCGTCAAGAGAGCGACATGGATTTATTTTCGAGGGTCATAGGGCAAAAATATCGATAGCTTTCGAAGAAGCTAGACTAAGATTGAATTGGTCCGCGGGGACGGTGGCAAGAAAGGAAAAAGACGGGAGAAAAAACAGAAAGTGCGGAAAAGGACAATAAAAGATCAAATAACTCTTGCCTCTTATCCTCCGGAGAGCATCTAGCGATGGATGAATATCGCTTTCTTCTATGACTAAATCTTACGTTTGGGACTACTGAATTCCAACGACGAATGAATTATATCGTCGTCCTAAAGAAGGATGTTCATACTAGACTTTCTTCGAAATTCAGATTTTTTTTTAGCGGTACGTAACGTTTCACAGTACCTCTTAAAAATTTCCAATTTCCTTCAAAGAGATTAATTACATTCATCATTCCACGAGTCGTAAGTCTTGAAGTTTTCTCTAAATGTGATTTTTAATATTCTATATCTCTTGATTATAGAACGTTCTTATTTATGAGAAAGAACGTTTCAATCGGTCACAGAGTTTTTATTTTAATTTGAAATCTAGGATCTAATAAAGTGTATTAGTATAGAGCAATAAAATATAATAGATAAAATGCAATTTAAGAAATTTCGACTACGTAATATTTTTCTAGAATATGAAAATTAGATACGATTCTCTTACTTTGAGCTGGATGTTAAAAAATTCCTTTCGTCATTCGAGGAAAAACACTAGTGCTTCGATAAAATGATTATTATTATTGGATATCGTATAATGGCACAACAAATTATTTTGCCGGTATGAAATTAAGTAAGCAATGCTCTTATCAAATTTCCTTTGAATCAACAATTCATTTACGTGGAAATTAATGAAAATAAAAAAAGATTAAAAATACAATCAGCCACGGTATTGTACGAATTGCGTTCGATATTTTAATTAAAAGAGGAAGCGAAATATTTAGCAGAATTTCAGCTACGATTTTTCATAAAATTTATATCGAGAGAGATCAATTTGAGAATTGGACAGTTTCGCGTTAGTTTCATTCGATATTTTTGATAACGTGACTCTGCATAAACTCACGCGAACTTCAGATATTTCAGTACCGTGAAAAGGCGAGATCGATAAAAATTAATGCAAATGGAGTTTTTCATGGGTATGGTATACCCGGTGAAAATATACGCGGAGGGTTTTGTTTTATTCAATAGAGACAAATGCTTGTTGACACGGACTGGTGTTTTCGCCGGTTAGTTCATACACGATGCAGCACATTAGCGATTCTGATGTATTTAAGTATGCACGGTTTCGTCCTCGTGCTTTTCAATTTTTCTCCCGGACTTCTACCGGAAAAACACCTGTCTGTCCGACAGGATAGAAAAATCTAAAAGAGAATAAAGGCGTTCGTTACGAAGAAATATCGAATAACGTTGCAGCATCGAATCATTGCTCGATTCTTCGATAAATTTTGTAAAGGTGCAAGTACAGGGAATTATTTAGGTTTGCTGGAGTTATTCGTGTATTTTAATGACGCTGGGAATATAAATAACATTTTGTGTTTTAACTGTTTCCAAGATATTTCGTTTTTATTTTAGAGAGGTTTAAAATTTCTACTTTGTATCATTATGTTCATGATAATCTTGATTTAACAAATTACAAATCAATCTAATATTAATTCAATCAAGATTGTGGAACAAAAGTAATTCGAATATTTGAAAATCCAAATGCAAACTATTTAAGTTTACGCCATTCAGGATAGAAGATTCAGCGACTATTAAGGACGTGATGAATTCAAGTTGTAAAAGTTGTTCGAATTTGTGTGCGCTTGGAATTTTAAACGAAAGCTTCACAGCGCAGTTCAAAAGTACGCCCCGAGAGAAATTTATCGCGAGATGTACAAGAGCGTGAAAGCGCCTTGCGATTTTTAGCAGCTCGATTCCTTCTTTAAAACGTTTCCTAACTGAATATTAGTTATCTGGCTGAGATGAATTTCTGTGTCTTTCTGTGAAATGAATTTGTTTCAGTTAATGTTCTCGTTTCTTGCGACCCGTAAATCCCATGAACCGACTAATACACTTCAGACGGTATTATTAGGACGAGTGCTAGCTCTAAAACACGAATAAACTTCTATCAAAGAATTATTCAAGATATATAGAGACATTTGCAAAATTATACTAGAATGTGTTACGCTACGTTGTGTGTTAATTGCATTGCGTTGGGTTTCATTATGTTGCGTTGTGTTACATTGTATGTTGCATGTTGCACAGTGTTACCAGTTAGACTTTCGTCACAGCAATTCGATGTATAGAGAGTCGGGAGATTGTATTTTTTCAGTTGCCTGGTGGCCATTAATTTCATATCATTTTTCATTTCGAAGTTCTGTATCCAACACCGATGATACACCGCTGAAATAAATTCATGTTGTCGGCTAACCGCCGTGCAGAGCGAAGAGATTAATCGCTGACCGCCACGAATCATTAAGCAACAATTACATACTAACAACGATCATCAGTAACGCTTTTCCATTTACATAATTGTAGCGTCGTGAGGTTGATTAGTGGCTAGTGTCCGATATGGAATCAGGAAAGACGATTTTACTGACCTGCTATTATGTCAGAGTTAAATTCAGCTTGCTGTTCTGTTAAGTATAGCTTTTCTTGGATTTATATCTGTTTCATTTCAAGATAGTGTATCAAGGAAAATGTACTTGCTTGAGGAAAGATTTGTAAATCAACTCTAATAATCTGATAATTCTTCTGCGTGTGTTTCAACATGCATCCGCGAACAATTCAAGCAGATTACCACCAGACGAATTCTAACATTGACACACATCTGCCAAGTTAATTTTCTCTTCAATTCGACTAGAGCCCCATATTCCCCAAAGCTTCAGTTCGTTTATTCGATGATCTCACAATTTGTGCGTAAATCACTACTCTATGGAATTCCTTATCCCAGTCCATTATCACCTTAATTAACACATTATAGAGAATCCACTTCTTTCTATGCCATTAAAACTCATTAATTCTTTTATTTCCAGCCTTACTATGCGTACGCACACACACACACACACACACATATATATATGAATTTTCCAGCAGTGTTAGGTTCATACATGGGCATAGAAATTCCTACTGTGAGTGTGTAGAGACGGCGAACACGCGTACGAATGTATATGGGACATACGCGAGAAGGATGCGAGGTTGGCTCGGAATTAGACCATGTAAGGAATGGTTGATGGGCGTCTCGGTAGCCGGTGAACTAGCCGGTTTTATGGGACGATGGTTTTACGAGCGTATCTAACCCATCCGCCACCCCCTAACATTCTTGGCTCGTACGTTGGAGAGGAAAAGGTACATGGAATCTAGCGGAACGAACTTCGCCGAGTTACGCTCGAACCCCGTCTCTTTCACCTTCCTTCTATTTCCCCTCCTCCTTTTCCCTCTTTCTCAGTAGTTTCGACTTTTAAGGAATCTTAAGGAATCCAACGTTATCCGTGATCGGCCAATTCCTCAATGCATGCTCGTAAAAATGTCCATAAAGCGGATATATAATTGTATCCATTTTCTATTTCTTGTTTATGTTGCGCTGAACGTTGACGCGTATCACTGCAGCGACGGCCGATCGTTGCCTAACTTGCACTACTGACTCGAAAAGTAAATGTTCTGGATATGAAATTCCAGGAATTTTGGATTCTGCAGGTTTCTCTATATAAAAGGAATTTTTGTGATACTTGGACCTCTTACGCTAGATAATATTATATTCTTATTCCCTTATATATTAATGTTATTAGTGAGATTTAGAAAGTTATAAGTTGCGAATTTTCAGAGCTAATAAATTCTCTTACATAACAATAACAACAACAGGTTTGCCAGTAATATGAATAAAGTGTAGTAGCTGTGTTTTATAACTTATAATCTAGCTAATTATCCAATAAACATTCTAAAATTTGAAGAAATCTGTTTGTCTTCATTTCTCTGTTGAATATATAATCGTTGACATTTTCTTCAGGACCTATCATTTTCATTAAAATTTTTCTTCAGGATAGGATAAACTCATTGTCTCGTGATAATACGTATAGGAAGAAGGTGAACAGTGAGAAACAGTTTTGGGAAAACGGGTCTTCGGAGGGCAATTCACTCGACAGGACTACAAACAAGTTTCACGCGGAAAATCAGACATAGAAAACGAACTACGTAGGTCAAGGAGTGTATGGCCAAAGGGACAAAGGTATCGTGAAGCGACGTGTATAGATATCGATTGACAGGGGAAAGCAGTTCGAGAAACTAGGGGAATATAAAGGAGATTGAACGAGAATGTACGGTACACATGTAAAGCTGATGGATACACGTATCTATCCTCGTGATACTACATACTATTGAATGGCCTTTCTTTGTGACTTTCGATAGCATACATGAAACTCTTACGCAGATCCACAAAATTGTAACTTTTTATATTGCACCGTTTCTAGTTGTATCGATTTGTTCGAGAAGTTTGCAATGTGTTTGACAATCGATGTTTTATACAGATGGATATTAAGGAAAATTTCAAAGAAACATCTGAAATCGGTTAATTGTAAAGATTTTGTTTTTATCAATGTAAAGCTGCATTTCGTGTATCGATGAAAAAGAAGGCCAAAAGTGCCGAATGTTGTCTAGAATATTCAATTCCAGTGTCACCGGATATAACATATTCACATTATTATTTATTGCAGGTTTTGTAAAACTCTTTTAATTACGAAGAATTGGTTACTTAATGGTTTAAATTATCTTATTGCTGAGAAGAATAAAAAATTGTTTGAAAAAGAAAAACTTCTGATATTAATACACTCAATAACATTCAAGTAGCGAATGTAATAACAAATAAACTATAGAATATAATTTTTATATGATTTCAAATTTCATAATCAATTCTATGGCATCGTTTTCTCCGTATCTTGTGCCAGATCTGGTGAGTTGTTTTTCTACGAAGTAAGGAAACGAACGTGGGATCCAACGCGTCGTGACCACGACCACCAACAGCAACGAACGTCCGTTCTGTGACGGATATGATATTGCCGGAAATAGAAACGCGATTTCCCGTGCGATCTATGCGTCTGTAATGCTGAATACAAATGGGATATGGATATACCCAGTTCGCTGTATGGTGGTAAATTATACAGGTGTAGGATGTGCAGAAGGGCAAGGAAACGTCGCCAATGGCGTGGTAATCTTGTCAGTGATTATATTTTCTGTATTTATATGTTATTTATTGATTCATTTGGAAACATCCCAATCTCATCGTTCGATGAACCCTTACTTCACGATTCATTGATATATGTATTTTTTAATAAAAAAATTGTGCTCCATTAATATTTCTCTATAATATGACGAAGAATCGAAAAATCACGTAATTTTTTTAGTGGATGTTTGTTTCTATATAATCTTTTTAGTGAATATTTACTTATTATGGCAGGTTGATAAGAAAATCATTGGAAATTGCATAGATGCGTGAAAAATATATCTCTATATGTTTGGATTGGTTAATAATTAACGAAGAATGTTACTTTTGGTGCGTATACTATCAGATATTTTATTTATCGAAAATTTTATTCTAGTACTGCATTCATGCGTCAATCTATAAATAATACATACGAACCAGTGGAGATTAAAGCGGAGCCTCTAGGTTCAATTAAATATTAAATGTAAAACGATTAACGCTTAATTTGTACCTGTTGCGTCAAAATTAGCAGAGAAATAATACAAGGCACGGTATATATATCCATCGAACAAATATACAGAAATTTTCATTCACTCGTTCACTTTTTTTTATCAATGAGAACTGGGTTGATATAACGAGTAAAAAGATGACAATAAAATTAACTTAAAGAGTAATCACATTTAAACAAAACAGATTTTCCAACAACCTAATAAACATAAAAACTTGAGTCAAATAAAATTATTGAAACGATAAATATTTGATATTTTAAATAACATTTAATTCTAATTAAAATGAAATATTGTGACAAATTCTGATACTAACCAATGACATAGAAACGTATCTATTTTACGATTTATCGCTATATTTTGCCCTCTGTCTACGCTATTGGCGTTCGTGCAGTTACTATGCGGACAATATACGCGAATAATCGGTCGACTGAACTTCCCAAATCGTTACACTTTCGGTCGTATAAGAACCGTGTTATACGCTTTTCGTTCATGCTCGCCAGAATATCAAGCAACAGGAAATTATCTGTGCGAGGTGAGAAACATTTACGTTTGAACTCTAGCAGGAATATAGAAAGCAAAACTCGTTACTTACTTATTATTGTTTAATATTTTCGTGTGTATTGAATTTATTCTCGAGCACAACTCGAGAGATGAAACGCGACACAGAAACTAGAAAGAGAAGAAAGAGAGTGTTTAAATAGCATATTCGATTCTCATACATATTTTGTGGACTCTGGCTTAAGAATTGAAATACAAAATGACATGGAAATTAATGCAGAGAATATTTACGATTTTATTTTTATAAATACAATGATTTTACATACAGAGCAATGTGAGATATTTCTTTCTTGTTGGTAAAAATAATTGGTTTCATAAATGAAAATCCATGAATAAAGATTTTTATTCGACACAGCATACGCGCGAAGTTGTTAAAACACTCGTTATTCGTGCGTACGGATTGAAATTCATGCTGATAAAACTTTACTGACAGATAATAAACCCTTGTTTTGTAAATTGTTAAAAGCCAACAGCATATTGTATAGCACGGAATAATGAGAAACCTTTTTTAGTAAAAATTTCTCAGTGAAACTAGATAATATCTTATTAATCGAGCTGTTTTAGCGGTTTATGATATTTTTTACGCATTGTGGTACGTTGCCTAGAAGAAAAAAAGGCAACATAGAAATAAAATACAAAAAATCGAAGGGAAAAGAATGAAAAGAATTGAATTTTCCGCGTTTAGTTCGACCGGGGAGCAGCGTGTACATTCGACGGGACGAAAAATTTTGGATGGCGATATTTCACGGAAGTAGCGTAATAAAACGGAAATTCTGTTAGTCCCATTATATCATAGATTTACGAGCAAATATTTTTATAATTGTGATCCACAGAATGCACGCAAAATATCCGTATACAATAAAACGATCTGAATTTCAAATTTTCAAACAGGAACAAGTGCTCACGAGGCCTTCAGGCGGTTGCGGTTTTCATCGTACGTTTCTCCAACACCGTGTCGGCGCCAAATTAAACGCATTTCATTTTCAATTTTCGACCGAAGACACTTTCACGATTGTCCGCGAAAAATATAAAGCATAAATCTTTATCAGATTTAACGAGTGCTTCGAGGCATTATAAAGTAGCGTCTAAACTATAAATAGCTTCTTGGATTCAATTCTTTCCTTTTAATGTATTAAAACTGTAGTTCATAGTGGACATTTTCGAACAATTTTCTACATGAAACACGAAAGAAAATTATATATTTAATATAATTTATATTCTAGTTTATTTGTTACTCGATAATAAATCTTTTTCCAAAATAACGAAATGCAAAAATAATAAGGTGGATATTTTAAATGATTCTTCCATGTAACATTGTGGCATGCATATGAAAGCTTCAGTTTCGATTTCAGCGGAGAATTTTTCTGTTGCAACGTTTACAAGTACCTGTTTTACTAGGTGAATCGGGGGCGATTTATTGTAATACGGTAGCATACAGTAGCAGAGTGGTCATGATGCATCGTACATTGCTGTTGATGATACACTAACCGACTGCATATGGTGGTAGTGTGTTGGATGTTTAACTTAAATAGGTTTTATGATCAATGATAATAGAGAGACAATTTTAAACCATATATTGTAAAATTGTTGTAAAATTGAATATATTCTAAACATATAAAAAAGCTACTGTTCTCGTTTTAAATCAAGACACAAACGAAAAGTGTGTGAAATAAAATTCTTTTCCAGACAAACGTAAAATAATGTCACATAATTTAACTTTTCAGTTCAATTTTATATTTCTAAACTTTAGTCTTTATAAGCGTTTTTCATCGAGCAGGGAAGAAGTAGAAGAAGCAGCGGCAGCAAGTTTTTTTCTATAAAAAGAGGTACGTTAGCAAGAATCGATTTTGCCACTTAGAGACGTGGGGTATCAAATAAACGTTGGGAACCGACGAGCTCTATAATAATCAGTGGCAAACGAACCGCAGAACGATAGAACACCTTTAGATCGTTGATTTATTTCGCGGGGGCCTGTTAACGAATGACAGCAACCATTACCGACATGCTGCCGCATGCAGTCGTCACATTTGCACGCACAAAGGCCTAGCAGCGTTGCATTGTAACGGAGAGTACGTCAAAGACACTCGTGCTACTGTCACTAGCTCTGTGACCGTGTAAATGTCTAATACTATACACGTACACAACCAGCATGCGTAACTTTGCGCCGGATCTGCGCCGCGGCAATTTAACGTCCTCGGATATGATCGCGTACAAAGCTGTTTATCGTTGCAAGATGGACAGCTTCAAGACTTCGTGTGTATTCGTTCATGTCGAATTCGTGTGTAATTTCAACAACGGTTCGCTAGCCAACATTTGACTGACGTTGCACATTTGCTTTGTTAAACGTTGCTGTTGCTTTCGTTACAGCGCGCGTGTTTTCCTTCAGCTCGTTTTTCACGTAGCCTGTTGTAAATTGGTACCTATTATTTTATTAAATTAGTTTCTTCCTAAACTAACAATTAGGAACGATAAATCACTCTTTAACATTTAGCATTCCAATTAGTTTGCGTATTCGAGTTCTCGATGAAACGATCACCAGCATAATAGTTAATAATTTGCACTTTCGAACTCTCCGATTATTTTTGTATATCTAGAGTGAAATATCGTGGCCGTAATAAAGTTCACGAAAGAATCGTAATTGAATGAGAAAAGTTTCGACGAGCAAAACGGCCAATGCTTAAAGGAGCTATTAACGTTAAAGAAGAAATATGAAATTCGAAATACAGTCTACGCGCGTTATTAATTAACTAAGGAGTTCGATTAAATTTAACGCTAATTTCAGTGTGAAACAGATTTTACACCTTATAGATCTTATATAGAAGTGATTTCTTTTCTGTGGTTTAACGTGGTTCTCATTTGTCATGTGTCAACGGGAACGAGCATTAACATTCCGCGCCTTGTCGTCTAGAACAGAAGAAAATGTCGGACAGATAGTATAGGAGTTAGGCAATGAATAGAATCTATTCGAAGTGGTATGAGACCGACGGATGCGTTGACACGATGAATAATTACGAACGTCGAAACGTTTCATTTTCACGTCCGCTTACAAACATTCACCGATTCACTAACATACATTCAGAGGATTGAAGGATTTTCGCTGAGTAATCGTTCAAACGAGGAGTTTATTATCCTGATTTCTTCACATCAGTGTTCGTGTTTCTATATTTTTGTATTCTGTATATTTTTTTAAAAGTAAAAGATTACCTTTTAAATATGTACATAAAAATGTATTTAACCGATGAATTTATTCGCTGAATCGTCGATAAGCACGGCTAAAGAAAAAATCCGAATAACATTCGTTACTGACCATAATTCGATCAAAGATGAAACTTTCGTTATTTCAGTTTGCGTTTCCTCGAGACTTTGCAACGACTTTCTCGTAACTCTCTTGCGAATCTTCATTAAGTACGCACTGAACTATGAACAGCTTCCGAAAGTTAAAGTCACTTATCGGCGATGAGCATATCTCCGGTAAGTTTAATCTACCCTGGAATCTAGATTTCCTGCCGGAAATCGGGACATTGATCCTTGTACCCGACGACGGCAGATTACGATCCGGGAATGTTTATTAAATCCAACTATGTTTCTTTCCGCTAGCCCTCCCCCACCTTTTCTCGATCGTTCTCGTTCCTTCTACTAGATTAAAAGTCACCCCTCGCAGTCCTGCGGACACCCCTGCAACCCCCCAAGCACGGTCGTTGTTATTATCGTTTCCTTTTCCTCGCTTTTCTCACTTTTAACGTGTCACTTTGCACGTAAACGTTTTCTTTTAATGATCTAATAATTTCAACTTTTTCTCCCTCTTTGCCTGTTACTTAAGAGATTTATTCGCAGGATATTGAAATGAATTTATCGTAATGCAACTGGGAAATATTTTCTATTTTACATTTTGTTTCGCGTTTTTTTTTGCGAAATATATGATGGTGAAAAAACAATTAATTTTATTTTAGATTGCTTGTCGAGAATTGTATATCTTTTGTATCTTATAGAATTTGATTCAATACAAATCTACTTTGTGTACATAAATTATACGACGAAAAGAATTTTTAATCTAGACTAGCACTCGTAAAATTACAAATAAATATTATGTTAGTATACATTTATTTGGAAGTTAACGTTTTAGAATAGTAGAAGAAAGTGCATTCGTTTAAAAAATTATATTCCTGACAAAGCACGACGCTAAAACGTGTTCGTTCATTTTCTTCAATTACTCCAGTTATCTTGGCGTGATACCAATTATTTCCCCTGTTGTCAGGAAAATTATCGCAATTAACGGCGACGTTTATGAAGTTGAATGAATCGTGTCTATCTTCATTCCTGCCATTTTTCTTGATTAAAAAAGTTTAACCCGACCTTTTCATAACGTTATTATTAAATCCGCCGTTAAAAAGTCACATTAAGTTTTAATAAAACGATATTGAAAGTTTGTTTATTTACTAATTAATATTTCATTTTATTTCTTTATCCAGTCAATTATTACAACTGCGGAAAATAGCAAGGAATATTCTCGGAAAAATAATAGGCGAAATATCATGTATCTTCATTTTTAATATCGACACTTTTTGTAAATATTTAATATTACGATACATACACTTGTCTGTATTTAATATTATATAAACTGACTGGAAACGCGTGTAATATTTAATATTGGATAAATTCGATTCGATTTTGAACGCGTGCAAATGGATACCAGGTTCATTTGAATCCTGGATAATCCCATGGCGTGCATTCTGTGGATTCGCACTCATGCCAAACTAGCAGTCACTTGGACCGACTGCACAATCTATGAGAGCGACCGGCGGAATTTCATTAGCATCGAACTGCTGCCACCGAACTGTCCAAGTCTACCATTCGTACCAGCGTTTCTTCTCTATGTCAGATTTGTCTACTGCTCCTGTCGGCCCCTTTTATGGGTGTACCGACTTGTCGATGATACCAACATTTTCATTAATAGCATGTAGAATGAGACCGATGATATCAAGATGTCAAACATACGTGAATAAAAAAAAAGTTGAATTTCTAATTAATATTTTCGGAGGTTAATCAATAGAATTCTGCGTATAAATTAAACTATGTGTAGTGGAGCTGGTTTAAGAATTCTAGTGCGATAATATTAGAAATGGGCATTTCTCTTCATTATCTATGATGTGGAAAATATAATTTTTAAGTTATATCTAAAATAATATGAAATATAATGTTATATAAATAAATTTTAGTATAAAGACATAGTTAGAAATCTTGTCAAGGTTTCTTAAGTAGAATCGCGTTAATGTTCTTCGTATCCGGTACACGTACGATGCGAGTATGTCTTATCAAAGTTGATCTTGGACTATTCCCAGCAAACACAAACTGTCGGCATCTTAACGAACCAATACTGTGCCGAATGTAACTGAAATCGATCGATACGCTTCTATCCCCCTTCGTAATTTGTATGCAACAAACTTGCCAATGCTCTTTACATCAATGGTATCTTCGATTCCCCAAAGAAGATTTATATCGAGGACGCAAGAACTTTAGAAACTTCTGCTTTAAACTCGACTTACTTTAGTTGAAATATTTTTTTAAATATACCTTTAATACCGTGGAATTAAATAGATTATAGTAATGGTTAGACTAATTATTAAATTAATTTAATATCTGAAACATGATCTTTTTTATTCCTCAAAGAACTAAATAACTGTTAATTCTGGATCATTTCATCAATGAATGGATCAAATCGGTCGCACGAAACAGTTGACAAATCTGAAAGGCGGTTCAATCATACGTTGATATTTCTACGATACGTTAATATACAATTCCAAGTAATCGTAGATCTAATGTTGAACAAACAGCCGCGATTCGTATTCGATATTAATCGGGCTGCAAACGACTACAATTACAATTAGATGATAAAGCACGATTGGAACAGTCGTACGTACCAATACTATCCTATCGATCGCGTCACGTCTAAGCTAGTAGATTAAGAAATTTAACTGATCAAAGAGAATATTTGCCTTTGAGCCTGTGTAATTGGTGTAATTAACATAATGCGTAATCCCGTTTAGCCGGTGTGATCCGCCAGTTCGAGTGTCCTATGAAAACAGCTTGAGCGATCTTGTAATGCGTTCAAGAATCTGATTATATTAGCGAGAGAATACGTGTTAACGAGTATTTAATCTTTCAAAGATTCAATCAAATTTGCGTAGCAGATAAAATTTTATACGTATTTTCTTTTTTTATAAGTTAACTAGATATTTGGTTTTAGAGTAAAAGACGTATGTAATATTGTGAAGGTAAACACGAGAATACATTTAGCGAGAATGTATTGTTGATTTTTGCCCCAATGAAATTGAAAAGATTTTCCAAGATATTTATTCTTTTATTTATAAACTAGTCGGATTCTAGTTAATTCTACAGCAAAACAAGTGGCATTGTAAAATATCGTCAGAACAAAAGAAATTAAACGAATACAGAACACGTACATTAAATGAGAAAACTTCGAGCGACAAGAGAGAAACGTATACAACGTGAAACTAAGCGTAGCACTTACAACCGATAATCACGTGTTAATTTTCACCTTCCATCGAATAAAAAGAGCGCGAAAAAGAAAGAAACTAATCCAGACTACACAACGAAATTCTTATAGGCAAAAGAATAACCTCCGATAAAAACAGGCACACGATAAAAAAAGAAGGAAACACAGACGCGGGGAGAACAAGGATCTGACGATAGAAGAAACAGATACAAGAAAAGAAAAATAAACCACGAGACGAGCGAGAGAAGCTGAGAGGCTGAATAAAATGGGAAGAAAAATAAAAGACTAAGACAAAATCCAGTGTGCAAGAAAAAAAACACACGAGCATGAAAAGAACTACGCAAACGAAGTTGAAGTTCAGTGAAGGAGAATTGAAGAGATTGAAGGGTTGAGATAGAAGAGGAGAAGGTAGTTGTTGCTGAGCGAACGTTCGCCAACGTCTCCTAGCCCATTCTGAAGTCTATTACGGATTCCGTGGAATTATGCCGATTAGCTGGGGTTCCCCGGAATTTACACCGGACTAGCGCTCAATACTAGCCTCCGCGGCGAAATCTCATCTCGTGGAAATAATTAAAACCCATACCTACGCCACGGCACTGAGATCCCCTTAACTAGCAGCGGCTTCTCATCCGACTACCTGTCGCTTCAGCCTCCAACGTCCTCTGCGAGTCGAACAAGAGCCTCGACAACGGATTATAAGCGAAATCGCTCGGGTTTGGATGACTCGCGTGCTTCCAGATATAATCGTGAGACTTTAGTTTACGTCCGGGTCCTGAATGCACGTTTAAAGTTTAATCGTTAAGTATTTGGCGTGTGATTCCTGTATGTACGTGTATGGCTCATTGTCGATTATAAGCAGTGGTTTGATACTTGATAGTAATTTTAAATTGGTTTAAATTGCGAGATTTCAGTTTACATTTAGATCGTGGATGAAGTCTGATCAGGGATAATTATTTGATACTTGACCGTTTTTATTGAATTATATGTAATTTTGTGCGCTACACCGGATCAGCCGCGCAGTAGTGATACGCATATATGTGTGTGATTATGTGTGCGAGTATGTGCGTGCGCAGCATCTCGTAGAACAAAAGAATATCACTGTTCCGTACGCATGGTAAAAAGTGAAACTAGAAGAGTGCTGAAACAAGTGTAACGGATATCTATGAACATCTTGTAAATCACATATTATATAAATATAAAACTATTTTATTATCATCCCCATATGTAATAAAAGTGTCCTTACATATTCATTTCGGAGATTACGATCCACAATTCTCAACAATTTTGTTCATGAGTAGATAGTTGAATATCGATCACAGTCTTGTGACTTGATCGCCAATTTAATTACTTTAGATCACGAATATTCGCAAAAGAAAAATGCGTACTCTTACACGATCATTGGATTATGAGTATAGGATTATAAGTATATTGAATATAATTGGTTACAGATATTGTTGAGTAGAATAGAATATTGAGACGAGGATGATTAAGCGTTTGGTGTGTGATCATGATTAAATGCATGAATTCTGATCGTTGTTTAACAATGATTTCTGATTTCGCTGTGAATTACATGTCGATTAGAAGAAAAAACGTATAGTTTGATCGAGGAGAGAATTCGATACTAGACAGGTTGAAAAATTCTTGACTGGCCTGGTTATTCCGGAGAGGATACGTCAGGTTGCTTTACTTGCGACAGTTTCTTAAAGCGACGAGGAGTTTTTAAGTTATGCAAAGCTATGCGACTTTGCGATCAGGATTCTGTGGTAAAGTCGTTCGACGCGATTCTTGATGAGAAGAATCTTTGAATCGTTGTGGTAGTTTGGGTGATTTGATTGAACGAAGCGATTTTTAGACGGTCAAAGTAATTCAGTTTTAGTGCTCTTAGATATTGAGTAATTCCTTCCCCCTTTTACTTTTCTCAATTTTCCTTTACAATCTAACGACGTAATGTCGTTATTAAACTATGGTAATCAATATCTTTGGAATCTCCCAAAATCAAATAAAAGATCAGTTTCACGAATCAATATATTTTTACAAAAAAGCCAAAGGTAACTTATCATATTCTTCCCTTGTAGTTTTTACATTTGATTGTATAAAAAAATAACCATCTATCTGTTCATATAATTTAATAATCCACCCCGGCACGTATCGCAACACGTTCAAACCACAAATAACATTCACCACTTTGCAACCGACAAACCGAAATTCAAAGCATTCTTATTACAGCATTAACCATCAACGATTACACATGGCCAGCGCTGATTACAGGTCTCCGTTTCGCGTTTTACGTGATAACGAAATATATATTATGCAAATATGTTTGTCGTGCTTCGTCATCAAATTCGGCTAGCGGATACTGTGGAAGCTCGGCCGGCTCGGTGGCCCAGTGCCGATAGCATTATTATATTATTCGACTAATGTTATTGCTGTGTTATGCGCCGGCCAATTAATATTGCGGACACGGGCCAGCTTTCCACATACACAAGGAGAGAGAGAGAAAGAGAGAGAGAGAGAGAGAGAGAGAGAGAGAGAGAGAGGCTTCGCCTTGGTACGCGATATCCCGATGGAATCGACTTCGCGATAAAATTGATTAACGCAACGCCAGTAGCGGGCAACCACACTTTACTGTTTTAAGCAGATCACGCGAACTGTACGTATACTACACTGACAACGGTAAATGGAGTAGAAACTAGCTGGAATGAAAGTTTCTACCGGGCTCTGCCAGGCCTCGAATCACGATATCCGGTCCGGTTAAAGAGCAAAAGACAATGGGCCAAAGACACGATCGCGGAATTAACTGTTTTAGCCTCTTAACTCTTTCCGAACGAAAGGTTCTTACTTCGAATGGCTTTCATTAACCTAGATATGCTCCGATTTTTTCTTCACCATGTTCTTCAAAATAATGTTGTCTACTCTTCGCTTCCGTTTCAGACTTATGGTGGTTCATGGAAATGTTTGATCATTTGACACGGGAAGCTTGTATGAATATATTATGCGTTATATATTTATTATTTCAACTAAAGAAGTATGTTGCACTTATCCTTATGGTAAGGTAGTAGGCATATAGAACTTACCTGGGAAATAATTTTGATTATCGTTTTTCGACATCCTTTATTTAAAAGATCGTGAAGTTCATCAAGTAATTTGTGAGAAAATTAACAAGAAAAGAACTTCAGAACAAAAAAAAATAGCAAGAATGAAAGAGATGCGTTGTACCATTATTGAGAAGTTTACGACAGATCAGTTAATAGGGAAGAAAAATCCGGAATTTTAGATGAATATCAAGAATTTCGCTAGAGATTTCTTTGGTTTCCAGTAACTTTATTTTTACGACTTTCGGATTTCTCCCATTTTCAGGCTTTTTGTCAGACCTTTGAAACTAGCAAGGATTTTGCTGATTATTGGAAAGTGAATCTACAAGATTTTAATTAAACGAAACTCGAGAAATTCCTCTTTTTCCTTTGTGGAAATGCCATAAGAACATTTAGCTAGAAACAGTCAGAAATTATATTTAACATTTCCCTCCTTTTTAAATCATATTAAATCTTTGGAAATACCCAGCGCGTTAAACACTGTAACACGACACGCTCCTCGCCAGAAAGAACGTAGGCTTATGGCGGTGGTACGAAAGTATTTGAAAAACTTTCTCTTTGTTACGAGGTAACAAGTTATAATAGTACCTCGGAAAGTTTTAGCTATCATTCTGTTCCAACGACTTTTTACGCGAGACGAGCCCTAACCCAACTCAAACTTGTCGGCCATTCATGTGTGGATAAATTGTCAATGAAAAATGGACAGAAACGATCCTCGTGACGAATAATGTGCTAGCTTTTCGAATTTTTATCTTTTTTTATTCTTATTTAAATATTAATATCGTGGAAGACAAGGAGATAAAATGTCGACGTTAATGAAGTACAAGTACGCTCTACAGAAGTATAATAAAGTTGAAATGGATATATAATTATACAATATATTTAACAATTTCTTGTTGCTATATTATATAATTTTTTATAGTCTAATAATTGCATTCTTTTATTATACATATTCACTAGTTCATATATTTTCTGTTAAAATCAAATTAGTGCCAGACAGTAATTAGAGTAACGATTTAATTACGAATAATAGGACCGATAATTAAATTATTATTATTTAATAACTATCGTCAATCCCTAAATTGCTATTTATTACCGGTATGCTATATTAACTACAATAATTACTCCTAATTACGTTAATGACTCATACACAAGCTTAATGCAACTTCACCGAATGATCCTCGATTAAGTTAATTGCTAAATAACGGGTGTACACTAATTGCAAGTATCTTTCGGTAAATATTCGCGGAATTGTATAAAATGAGCTCGAAAAGGACCTGATTGTCTCTAGCTGAAATCCAATGCGTCATTGAAATTCCTAATCATGTTGAAGATATTCCTATTAGCGTCGAGTGAACCGCGAAGTGTTATTGAGTCGCGTTATTCATGGCGAGTGTAGTCTGTAAATTCGTGTTTTGCAGCAGGTATCACATTAGAATTCGAAGTTAGCAATCGAATTAATTAACAAAAATAATTTGGAAATTACATTGATCATGCGCATCGTATTATATTATTCATATTTTAATTGTAAGAAGAAATTTATGAAATTTCTTTTATATTTGGGAAATATTCACTTTCGCCATGCTCTTTTCTGTTTTAATGTTTTTAGGAGTTTTAATTAGATCTATGTTCAAAAAATAATTCAAAATTAAATCAACGTAACAAAGTCGCAGTGAATCAATGTATAAGCTACAAAGTATTAATTATAATATTATATATATATAATATATATATGTGTATTTTGATTCAGCTTTGTTTAATACGATCAGTCAATAAATATGACTGTGATAATAAGTTTTATAAGTTTAGTATCCATATTCTTACGATTTTAAATCTGGAGTGTATATTTTCCTTGCTTTTCCTTACTTTAATTACACATCTAATAACTTTAACTTGATGTTTATAAAATAGTAAAAATGTAAATTAGTTTTATCACTCATTACGAAATTATATGGAAGAAAAAGGACGAAACTAATGTATTTGTAATAGGAAATTCAATATTTCGTAAAGGAGAACGGGATTGTAGAAATTACATTTATTTGTCAATAGGGAAAATTCATACTTTGTAAGAAAGTATTGAAATTCATATTTGAAAGACGGTTTTCTGAAATAAAAGTTATAATTACTGTTACGACCTTTCGCGGAGAAACGCGGTCGCGAGGAAAACGCGTCAACGAGAGGCGTAAATTCTCGCTACGATTTGGATAATTGACGCCGCGAATTAATCGTTCCCCTGTTTCGATTAAGATAACAGAGGTGGTTTAATGAGTTTAACACTGAATTAACAGGGTTAACATAAACTTGTATATTTGACAATATTTAAAATAATATAATGAACACGCCACAAATTATTTAACGATTATACAATTAGTTTGACACAGGAATTTGACCCAACTTTATAATATTTCTTGATGTATTCGGTAGACTAAGCGACTTTAATGTTATTCGTCAGAACCTCTCGATGCATAACGTTTGAATCCTCAAATGGTACTGATTGCCCTTCGATCTTTGTCTTCTCTCGGAGACGACCTTCACTACGCTCGGATCACGCTACCGTTCGCGCCTATACGTGATCACGTATGCCACCTTCTTTGTGTATATGAAATAACGGACCGAAGGCGAATCGACGTTTCTAGAACTATGTGCTTATCGCTACATTGTATATATTTCACCGGTCCTATAAGACGATCTGTCTGCGACACTGTAGTGCCACGAGCGACGGTTAGGAATACGGCTTATGGTAAGTCTCGTGGCGTAACAATTACATTTAGTACATGTTTATTTTTCTTCGAGATTCATATTTTAACCTCTTAGCCGTTTGAACTAAATGATTCATTTCATTTGTTTTGCTTCACACCTTTTTTGTCCTCGCAATGTTTTATAATAGCGTTAACAATATACAGGCAAAATATATAGTCTTCGTTTTTGATACGCCAGTGTCAGATATCATTTGTTGTTTTTCGTTAAAATAAATATACCATTATTAGATTCTCTTTTTAATATGCTGATCCGTATCCTTATAATTTTTTAGAATCTTCAACCTCAAAAATAGGAGACGAAATGCAATTTGAAAAACACTATCGCGCTCTGAGTGTGAAAATTGTGACGTAGCTCTATGTGTCGTACCGTGCTTTAAGATATATCACATTCAATTGTATTATTAATTGTTACAGTAAATTATTAAAGTTAAAGTATGTGCATCATATCTTTAAGAAAAGTTATAATTGAATTGTCAAAAACTTCATTCCAATGTGCTTGCATAGCATTGAATAGCATTATCCGTCACACATTGCAGTGCTGTATCGTTTACGCGTAATTCGCGTCAAACTCTGCCGTACAGAAAAACAGCCTCGCACAAAATTCAACCGTATCGAAGAGGTTAAAGAACTGTAAAAAAATTACGCTTTCATGAGAAATTGGCTGTGTTAACGCGACCGTGGTTTCTAAGCTATGCTTTGTTTGAATTTGCTAAGTTTGAATTTATTCGTTGAATATAAGATTTATCTTAATAGAGTTCGAATAAGTTTCAGAAGAGTATTTATCTTTCTCAAATGGGAATTTTAATATGTAAATTCCCTCTTGAATTATACGGCTTTGGAATTTAACGAAAGCTTACATCGATTAGGTTTGTCAGTAAATGTTTTATGTAACGCGTATCATTCAACGCTGAAATTTTTATGATCTGTCGAAAATATATGGTTTTTGAAGCTTACTTTGCAAATTCCTGTTGCAGCAATCGTACTGTAACACGAATCTATTTAACACATTTTTTGAAACTCGTGGAATTCCTCTACATCATGCAGCTTTTCTAAAATCCACGGAAAACAAATTCCATTTTCTGTCGCGTCTCACCTATCTAACACACGTACATCCTTTAACGACCGGTTTGAGCGCGTTACGACCGATCGTTTCGACGAATCGCGACAAACGTGTTCATTAGAAGCATCGTACGACTATAGTTTGATGTTGTTGTTGTAATGTAACATTGGTCTCATTAAAAATGTAGGGTCGTGATAAAATCCGGAAACAACGACGGCAGGTTATTACGCGGTTCTGGAAGATTGCGGCTCCACCGGGCCCTAACTTGCTTCACAACCCTCTCCCGGTTACAAAGGTCGACGTTTTATGGGTTTACACGTCGCGTAAGATTCGCGATAGAGCGCGAAACGTGCCTCGCCGCTCTTTACCTTTGCCATCATGAGAAGCACACACGAGCCCTTTGTTTGCGGTAAAAATGATTCATCGGGCCTTTGTCTGGAAAATCACCAGTTGATTTCACGTACTCGCCAGTGAGAATTGATTATTTCTGAAGGATTTCTTGAGATTTGCGTATTTAGTTTCTTATATCAGGATTTCTTATTTTATAGGATTTTGGATAGTCTGGGTATCGAATGAATAGACAGCTGTGAAATTTACAAGCGAATGATTCGTTTTGAAGGTTACTGTGGTAGAACATTTGGTAGCTACAAAAATTTATTTACACGTATCCTTATTTTCTAGCGTCTTTGTATACAGTAAAAGTTGGAGTTAATCGTAGATTTAGCATTTAAGCTATTCTGCTGTAGATGTTTTTGGGCCTTTTCACTTTTAGTTCTTTGAACTTTTTTTTATTTTCTTTAGTTTTGTATTCTTTGTTATTTCTTTAATCTTTGTTATTTAATTCCGCGATTATATGATTAACGCGAGTGATTTGGGTGTGTAGTGTGTATACAGTGCGTGTTGTATGTATCGTAGTCATTGTATACTTTGTTCGCAAGAAAACAGACTATATTGGACGTTTAATATAAAACGATTGCTATTTTTGGTACGATTTTTCTGCAAAGACTGGACACTCGCGATGTGTGTGTGATTTTTTTGTGGAAACACGTGGACGGAATGATCGTGGTGCGTGTAAAAAATTTGTATAAACATTGTTTATGTGCGCTATTATTTATTAATTATTTATGAAGGCAAAAGATTCAAGAAAATATTAATCTTCTCTGCTTGAAAATCTCATGAGGCGATTTTTGACATGTTACAGATTTTAATGACTAGGTAGGTATAATTTTTAATCTACGATTTTTTTAAAAAAATGTCGCGCAGAATGGTTTACGTCTTCAAATGTCATAGTCTTCTTCTCTACGAATCGTCCGAGGTAAGCTGCTGCCCATGTATCGTTCGATTTAAAGATCCCTGTGCACCCTGTTGCTTAGGCTGACTTATTTTCGTTCGTGTAAGGAGGTTTGCTCGCATGCAGGGATATTTTGACTCATTTTTAATTGTCAATAACTAAAAAACAAAGCCGAAAACGCAATTTTTTAATTCTTGACTTTCGTTCTATTTCGTCTTCAAGAATCACCCTTTAAATTCCCTAACACTTGTAGCCGAACACCCTGTACATGAAGTTATTTAAAATATTCCATATATTTATAAAATGACTTAACTCAATCTATTATAAGTCACCTACATTCCAAACACACTAAGTTAAGGTAATTAAGTTTATACACAATTAAGCTGTAAAGATAAATAACTTGACAGCAACAGAGGTATCAGTTAGCAAATAGCATTAACACAGTGATATTATCTCAGACACGCGGTGCGGTGACCGAGGATCGTTAACCAACACTGTTAATCTTTAATTATCTGAAATTAAAGTAAGCACCGAGATTATCACCGCAATCGAAAGTCGTTCGAACAATTACACTTCTCTCGACTTCGCTTCCTATACGTACATATATATATATCTTTAAAGCATTGTTGGGGCGCTTTGTCTCGAACGATCGGACGTCACAGTTATTCGAGTACGTTTGAAGCAGAGTTGGTAAACGAGTTACGGTCATCGAGGTAACCGTTTACAAGCATATCATCCGAACAACTGTAGCTCAGACACGTAATTGGGAACATCAAAGTTTTCCTTTATTCCTGGTCGGTACAGGAAGTGCAAGACAAGGGTAAAGGGAGAGAGAGATAGAACCGAGAGTCGAGATGTAAGTTTGTTATACCCAAGAGCCGAAGTTTCTTGATATCCCACAAATGAATTTGATAAGCCCGGAAACAGTATTGATGTAGCGCCAAATATTCCGCCGCGGCAAACTATTTGCAAACACACTGTAAAGACACGTTATTGCATTATTTTATGGCTGATTTTAGCAATGTCGACGCTCTGCCACTATATTATCCAAGAATGAACGATGTTCCGTCGCATAAACCAGTATTACTCTGATGAGACTAGCGTCGTCGCTAATTTGCTATTAACAATTGCTATCAATCTGTTTCTAGCAACCGTACAAAGACATAAAAAAATATAAATTGGGTCACGTCAATTTCCAAATTATAGAAGGTTAATTTCTTCTTCTCGAAAACTTTCAATCCCATGCAAAGGCTTTTAATCCCATACTACCTCATAAGAATTTCTATAGCGCGTCGCTGGCATTGGAATCTTAATTCGGCGATTCGTTTACGCAGCTCAGCTCCCGGTTTCATCGTTCCACAAAATCGCGACTTGTTTGGCGGCAAATTTATCGGGTTCGCGGCGATTTCTCAAACTTTTCGCCGCTCGAACGAGCGCTAACAGAAAGACAGGATTACCTTCCCCACTTTTTTCTTCGTTTCCTCCTCAACCCTTTCTCTTTCTCTCTCCATCCACTATCTAGAACCCAGAATCCAGAGGGGTTGCCTTCTCGTCTCCCATCCCCTTTTTCTCCTCGACGATCCCGTGGAATTCCTTTGGGAACTTTCCGATATTCATATCTGCTTGCTACTACATCAAAAATTCCAAACTCTCCTCGCTCAGCCCACGAGTTCCCTCAGTTATAAAGGATTCGCAGCCACTTATGATATCAGCCTTCTATCCTATCTCGGTCATCTAGCTCTCCGCCTTCTCTTCGAGTCTCTTCTCTAGCACTCTTCTCCTCCTCGACATCCTCCACTTTTTCGCTACCCTTCTTACCACCCTTGCGCTCTTTCACAACCTCTTTCAAGTCATGAACACAGGACGGTGTTTGAAAACGACTGTCGAACTACGAAGAATTATCGGACATTGCGCAGACTAATGTCGTCTGGTGCCCGAGCGGAATTTCGTAAGATTCAATAATGTGAGTTGACTGAGAAGATTCTTAAGAATATAAAAATTTAATGATAGACTGCATCTTCTTTATGCATTCATGGGAAATTTAAAGATGAAGAAAGGGATAGAATGCGCGGAATATATGGCAATATTCAAAGTAAATTAGTCATTATAATATTTAGAGAGTGAAATCTATATTTAGATTTTATTTCTTCAGCGTAGTATTTAGCCTAGTAAAATATGAATTTGTGTTTACACTCGTTAGTCACATTGTAATAATTCGCAGTCTATTAATGAAAAATGATCAAAATTATAGTTTTTCCCCAGTAAAGCGGTCGTTATCAAATATTCTGCATCGTTCCTTCTTACGATTATCCGTTCGTCGTCATCAATGCCCGGAAGCCTCCTTTCAGTCGCTCGCTCTCTTTTCTCTTACCTCCGTCTCTATCTCTTCTGTTTGTTCATCGTCTCTGTCTGCTTCTACCTACGATTTGTTCGACCTTTTATCCTCCTCTCTTCGACGTAACCGTTTTCTCCATCTTTTCCGGTGTTTCCGCGCCGATCTGGATTAACGAGCCGACCCTTTTTCTGCCGTCCACTTCGGACTCTGGCCATCCGGCCCGTACGTGACTCGCCTCGAAACGAGTCTCTCGATATACATGTACTGTATAGATATGTATGTACTATGAGAGATCGCTACTTCGGTTCTTCTTTCTCGTCACTAGCTTCTATTACTCTCGCTTCTACTCGCCGTTTTAGTAAGGTTTTTTCTCTTCCTTTATTTTCCTCGTTTCTCCTCATTGAAGCGGTTTATTCTTTTTTATCCTTTCACTTTTGACTTTAGTGTTCTTCGTATGATTAAACGTACCGTTTGACTTACGCCATCGAGGAGTTTTCTTTGATTTCGATGGCAGATAGAATAAATCGCGACGGCCATCGTAAAACTTCTTCCGTTATGGGCTTTTTTCCCCGGTTGAATATTTCCCGGTGGTTTCTTATTCTTTGTGGACGAGGTACTCGATTTCTCGATTCTGTAAATATTGAAATTCTTTAAAATATTTGGCAGACTGTTGGTTTCTTTAAGATGGAGCTTCAACATGGCAATATTCCATGTAAGTTTCATTTCCTGTGAAAACAGGAGTAGAAAAATGCTTCTGGCTTGACATTCCAGAATGTTAAAATTTTAAGAAAACTGAAGAGTTAACAATGAAAGTTGAATGAATGTTCGATGATAAAATTTGCAGTCGAATATACGATTAGTCTCATTATGTTAATTGATAAAATTATTCTTTTGCATTTATTGTTTATATTATTATTATTTATTATTTATATTATTTATATTATTTAAATGTAATTTTATTCTTCTGCAGGGAGATGCTTTAAATTAAGATATTTTTTGTGAAATAAAAACTTTATTAACTAATTCTCTAGTTTTAAAATTGCGATACAAACGAACAGAATGTCTACAGGGAATCTTTCGTGGTAACTTGAGTAATTAATTGCTGAAATATATCGGACCACCGAATTATAGTTAAACTAAATTCAACACTAATACGAGTTTAATTGATTTCAACTCCATCACAACAATTGTAACATCGTGTATGCTTCGATCGATACGCCCATTTTTGTTCGCCATGTTTAGGTATTAAAACATTACCAACGAATACTGCAAAACATCTGCTAAAAATTTCAGAGCTGTCCCTCGTTTTACGCGATTTCACCCGAAAATCAGGTCGACCAAAATCGCTGCAGTCTCGACTACAATGTACACGATTCGCAAAATCGAAGCGAATTCAGTTCATGGCATCGGAGTTAGACAGGATTAGAAATTTATTGCAAACACATCTCGTAATTTCTATTTACATTTCAGATTGATATCAAATTTGACCAATATAATCGTGCCAGTCGTGTCTCATTACAGTGCTAATGATATTTCAAAATGTTTTATATGACACATACAATATGCACATAAATGTTTTCCGTGGCGAGTGTCCAAATACTTTGGCGAATCAGTGTATCGGTGAATTCGAACAGTTTCGTTAATAACCACAGACGGCCAGTTGTTTGTCGGCGTCGAAAAACCAGACATCGATTGGCGACCGATGCGACCGAATAAATGCAATTTAATTAATGAGAATGCACGTGGAAATTTTATTTACTATTTTGATCGTATCGCGATTCCATTGCTGTCGCCTTGAGTGCTGATCCTTAATTAATGGCCGGACGTGGAGAGCCATCCTGTCGTCGTATTGCGGATTAATTCGATTCCAAGTGTCTATTAATTATCGGTCGGCTAGAATTGCGTGGTTGTCATAGGATCGAAATTCTAGCAAGAGGAACGCGCCGTAAACCTTTCCCGTATTGGTGGCCTTCTGGACGCGTGTGTACATGAGCCAGAGGGGACTTTCACGCGTTCGTGGATGGATGGAGAGAATTCTACAGCATCAAGATATAGCGTGGAAACGAGAGTGACGGAGGAATAGGGCAAGAGGGACAGGGAGAGTCGCGAACTCGTTAAGCATGAACGACCGATCGTTTGAGGCTTGGAAATCGGTTGCGGTGTAAACGTCACGTTTCAGAGAGCGTCTACAATAGCTCATTAAATTGAATAATCATCGAGGTCATATCCCAGCCGGCGAGGATGCGGTATCTGCAATTTATTTGGTCATCGGTTGGCAAAGTTATGTTAGTCCAGTTGGCCAAGTACTATCTTCGAGTGTATTGAATCTAGATGAGATGTCTACAGCGATATAGACTGTCATAGCAAGATGTTATTCTTCTCCCCTAATATCGAGCCATCGAGATGATGACCAATCCTATCGGTTTATCGAATGAACTTTGACTGATGAAAATTAGCTAACTGGCGTTACGATTTTTTAAGTATTAATAATGTTTGTTCACAATCAATGTAGACTTAGCATGAACAAGTTTGCTAAGAAGTATCGTGTATTTTCTATATTGTACGTAAATTCTAATCGATTTCCTCGCTTCGATTTTTATGTAAAAAATGTATATAAAATTATTACTTTAATATTTTAATACATTCAGTTATAATATTTCATTATATCATTATCTCAATCCATAACCCAATGAATTGTCCTTCTTGATTTTAATTCCAATAAAATTTAAATCTTTCTTCCACCATATTTCTCACCGCTATTCCTGTTAAATGTTTACATTTTTCAATATTTTTCATATTACTGCTTATACTATGCACACCCTTTGAATCGTTACGACACCAACAACAAAATTAATTGCTTCAAAAACAAAGTTTTACATACTTTTATATTACAGCTGGTTTATAAAATATGATAACGTGTCTTCTATAAGCGAAAAAAGGCAGGATTTTTCCTTTTTAAATGCTTTTTGTCTCGTTTCGATCCATCGTATCGTTTCAGAGATATCGTCGTTTGAAGCGGAGAATAATTTTGAATATTTTAACGTGGCTATGCCTTTTGGGTGGTCGAATATCTTTGCCTCGCACGCGAGCGCTGCCCTATCTCAAGCTTGATGGTTGTGCGGCGGTCAGTGACGGACGCTGAGTGGGCGTCTTTTTGCTATTACTACGCGACGTACGCATTTCCAGAAAAAAACCAGGTCATGACAGATCGTTCACATTTATGCTCGTTTTAAATGGTACGTTTTGTACGTTATACTTTAAACTCGAGTATCTTCGATGTTAATTGAGATGTCAACTTGAGACAAAGCGTATTTTTCAAGTCGTGCTTTCTTTTAGCTACTGATATGCCAGCTTTGGTGATTATGGAATTTTTGTGGGAGCATCGTGAGTTAAAATTTGATGTTAGACTAGCGTATGACTAATGTGTTAAAGAGATTTTTACTGGTTTCCTCGTAATTTTGAAGAGATATATTGTTAAATATTGGCGTCTAAATACAAGGAAATCCGACAAGTCCATTTTTGTTGTGTGACAGAGAGTGACAAAAACGTTCTAAAACTTCTTACCTCGTCCCAAAATCGAATGAAACGATATTTTTAGTGTAGGATTTATTGAAAAGACTGGGAATGTAACTTATCATGTTTTTTATTCGTGGCCTTTATATTAAATCGAATTGAAAGTTAACTCTGTAAATATGATTATAATAATTTTTAATTTACATATCAAAACAAATCAGCCTAAACTTTCTTTAAATTCATTTTGTGTCAAGCGACTTTAAAATGGATTGGCTCATATTTATCCGTTAAAAAATAGATTAATGTAAACGATCGCACCATAGAAGCTTTCTGAGCCCGGTACTTTCGGCCAGGCCATCTATTTTATTCGCAGTATACGCGACGCGGAGCATCGATTTGGCAACGAATTTCACACGAGCAATGCAAAATATAATAACATGCATCGACGTGACTCGTTGTCACAACGTATAATGCCCTCGATGAGTACATATTTTCCATCGTACACGATAATGTACCGATTGAACGGACGTTTATGCCATATCCGTTTATCACGTGTATCGCTTAATTAATCATTCTTCGTACTTTCATTGTTCAAATCGGACAGAAACAATTTGGCTTTTATTACTCGTGTCCGTTTGAATTGGATTTGGTTCGCAACTTTGCCGAAACATTTCCGCGCTACCGACATATCATCCTGGAAGAATGACCGAATATAAATTACTGTAATAATAATGTCTACATTCCGTTGTCCTACAATTCGAACGCGTTTATTTAGAATTGATTAAACGATTTGTAATTATCGTCCGCTCCGTCGTTTATTAAAGTCGATGCCTTTCTCCGGAATCAAACGAAATCCTATTTAAATCATAACTAGCCTGTAATCAAATTGTTACCAGAAATCTCGGTCTTGTTAAATCCTATTGAAGTCATAATTAGTCCGTAATCGAATTGTTGCCAGGAATCTCGGCCTTGTTAAATTAAAACAAAATAATTAGTTGGCGTTTTCATTAAGACAGCATGGTTTGTAAATTCAATTATTATTGTTAGTACGAGTTTCAGGCTTTCGAAATCTGTCGAAAGCTGAAGAATTAATTCAACCTTCTTGCCTTCGATTTCTTCCAAATCTCAATTATTCCATACAAAAGTAAATATTATATTAATTTCAAAGATCTCTATATAGAACTTTGTGGAAAGTAACAAAGCGATCCTTGAGCGAACATTGAGGGAAGAAAGGTGCAATTTGTCTGTGCACGAATCAGAGAGAGAAAGGCCTTTCCGGTTCGAGGTCACCGATATTCAATGGTTTCATTTTGTTAGACCCAAAATCCGAGAGCAGGCGGAACGGGTTTCGGTGTTTGGCCATCAGTCATTTCATGACGTGCCGGCTAAACACGGTACAACACTCATTCCATTTGATCCCCGAATAACGGTCGTTGCCCGATGTCTCTTTGAACGATATAAATGGAAACGCGTACCCTTTGCGGTCTTTGTACGACGCAAGCGAAGGGCAGCAAGTTGGATGATTCTGTTCAGGGTCAACGACTATCAATGTCCGAATATGCTGTCACTTTTTTCCCCTACGTGAGTGTTCGCGTTCTCGGCAGACTCTCAGTATTTTCTGATAGAACGATTCGTGTAGAAATATGTACACATTTTTTTTCTTCTCTTTTTACCTTCTTTCCCCTTTTTTTTCTTCGCTGAAGAAAGGTAGCAGGGAGTTGTAAACGGGAGTTGTAAATTGGATCTCATTGGATGGTGAAAGTACCTGATGTATTTTTGGTAAAATGAAATTGCATAATTGTAATAGGTTCGTGTGAAAGTTGAGAAATTATTCAGATTGGGACGATAGCGAAATTTGTTTATTATTCTTTCTTACTCCCGAGTGATTGAAAATATTATGAGATTGTAAGTTTCGGAGGTTCAGCGATCTACGTCGATTAGTTGAGTTAATACTTTTTTAATTTTTAATTTTATTTAAATATCGTATGAATATTTATTAGTAACGTCTGATCATACATTAACTTGTACTACGTACTAGTTGCTATACGGTCATACATATACCATGAAATGTTTGTGTAATTTTTGGTATGTAAAGTTTAAAATATAAGCGTTAAAATTTTTGTGTACCGTTCCACACCCGATTAATGCTCGATATTTATATTAATTAATTTATGTAGGCTCGTTAGACTGCCGTTAAAGAACGACAACGGCAGGTCATTAAACTGAATAATCATCTAGGTCAATGCGACGTTTTGATATGCTGTATATAATACAACATATATCTATACAATATATATTTATAGAGTAGGAATCCTGATGAACTTCGAAATGAGTCTCTTGCATGTAATATGACAGAAATGATATTATACGTTGATATAAATACGTTGTAATGATGAATAGTTATAAACATTTTTCCAATTTATACAAATATCGGTGATCAAGTATATTTTGTCATTTTAAATTTCTAATAAAAACGGAATTTTTTCAATTTAACAAGATGAAAAATAAAATTTGCAACATCAATTAAACGTTGAAAATTTCTAATAAAATATCTACCTATGTAAATATCACGACACATAATTTTAAACGTTGACTACACAGATACTAAAAATGATTGACAATGAGATTTATACATTAATCGTTTCTTTATTCAGTTTCATATATATATTTATCTCCGTTGGTATCAGCAGTGCGATAATTCATTGGTAGGCTTAGTACAAGTATCCATCACGGGATCACGTTATTACACGATACATTATTTAATTACATCGACGCAAGTATGCATATCGTTAATCATATTCATATATTATACCGTATGTATATATGCATATGTTATATTTATATCATATATGTATGCGCGTAATTATTGTACAGTGTGCGGCTACGCACTTAAATATTCGACTCTCGAAGGGGAAGATGATCGTATTCACAATATGACAAATCCTTCTGTTCGTTCATTTTTTATTTCTTTCTTCTTAAATAATGTACGTTATGTATGTATGTATAGTGCAAAATATATTAAGGCCAGGCCATTTATAGGAGGGCGATTTTCAGTCCTCCTCAAAGACTAACCATTCATATATGTTTACTTCTTCTTTTTTAGTTACTCTCTTTTATTTTGGTTTATTATCAAATCCGCACATATATCGATCGAATATTACTTATTGTTAATTAATGGCAATGGAACTAACACTAATTTAGCATTTGGTAAATGACGAAGCACAAAAAGCCAATTCGAATGGATACGTCGATGCTAAATAAAATTGTATATTATGTTCTTTAAGTGTAAATCGTGATTTTCGCAGGGAATGCTCTGTCATTTTTGTTAATATTTTAGTTATTTTTTATCGAATATCAAAAAATGTATCAACGCTATGTAAATAATGGTTGTCAAATTTCGGAAGTTTTGAATCTTCGAACTTTTAATCTTTCGAGTTTTTAAATTTAAAATAAAAATATAAATAGTGCACTTGTTAATAAATTGATGAGGATTCTGTATAAAAAAAAGAAAATACTGATATTATAATTACTTACGATGATCGTAGTCTCTCATAAATGTTAAGCCATCTTTGGTTACCTAATGAAATTAATTACAATATTGACAATGTGACAGAGCATTTTCAAAATAAAATAACTTACATCACACAAATCCAGGTCCTGAAAGTCTCGAAGACTTCGGTCGAAATCGCTTAAAATTCGAGTTAGAAATCCCAAAAAAGTATTTCCCGGATATGTAAGGAAAAATTCAACGGGGGTGAAAAGCCACCCGATATGTTATCCGATATGAGCTTTAATTTCTGTTTCTCGTTGATAGTTTTCACCCGCGCGTCGATCGACTTACTCTATTAAATTCGGTACATTTTTAGAGATATATTATATTTATGCGATTTCCTTTAATTTTTTTAAACATGCTATGTTTCCCGATTGCCTCGTAACATGAGATTTATCTGGATCTTTTAATATAATAGAATAAAAACGGTTCGTAGAACAAAAATATTTACATCCACTCAGAATCAGTGTACTAATAATTAAATAATATAGTATATTTTACAATACGCTTTTATATCGATTGTTTCGCTTTGCATAAATATACATTTCATTCACTTACACGTTTCATTCTCCCTATAATTTTGCAGATGAATTGAAATTTATAATTTAGAAATGATCGATGATATTCATGATGATAATCTGTGAATAAATTTCTTTGTTAATGTTAATTAAATTATCTAACGATAAAAATTCTATCAACTTTTCTCTTTTTCATTTTCGTGTTATTGTTTAAAGAAAATGGTTGATGGAATCCTTTTCGATATTTAAGATTTTGTTTCATGTTACCAAACCATGGAAAGCCGATTTTTTTATGTAATTTGATTTCATATTTTATTTATATCTTACACTCTATTATATATATATATTATATATATTATATATATATTATATATATATCATATAAACGTCGTAAACACCTACAGCCAACAATTCAATAACTTTAATAATATCGTTTCATTATATTTCGTATTTTACACAATCTACACATAAATGTATTCTCATATTCACTAATATTAAATGTCGCATAATTTCTTCTTTCTAGTTACTAACAGTCATCGATTCATTCATATCCATTCATTTCGCATGTTTGCAATTGCGTGTAGAAATGTTGTTTGTTTGTGAATTATCAACTTATATGGAACCATCTTCCTTGTTTTCTATTTTTCGTCTTCTGAATCGTTGCTGAATTTTCATTCATATTAAATTCTCAAATATTTGAATTCCGCATTTCAAATTTACCACATTAAAAATGATATTAAGCCATGAACTATAAGATTTCTACCATAAAAATTTCAATTAATGAATTATTATCACTGGAAGAGTAACAAAATTAAAAATCTTCGCGTAATTTCTTACTTTCTTCTTAAACGAACCGCACTTTTTCTTTTAAATAAATCTTTGACTGTAATTATTAAATCGGACGTCAAGAACAAGGATTATTTTCTCACGCAACAAAGGAATTTGTTCCGTCGAATAAGTTAAAGGGAAATTTGTTTAAACTGGCGTTCGTTATATTTCAGCTACTAATTAAATAAAATGTTCCGTACGATCTTCTGTGAACTAGTTGCTTTGTTTACACAAAATTGTCCGATAAAAGATTTCTTAATTATTAACAGGATGATGTCGTTATCGGAAACATTGTTGTAACATTAACATTTTGCATCAAACACTGATACATCCCTCTAAAACAAAATTTCATTAACTAGAATGTATTTAAAAGGGAAGATCAAAAGCGATTAATAGATGAAACGCGGCATCACTACTTCAAATTCACACACTTTGGCACGTTCTTCCAACTGAAGTGAATTATTTTACTTTCTTTTTAATACCCTTTTAATATGATTGAAAGGAATATTATTCGTAAAGAATCCTAGAAAACTGCGTTTTCTCAACAAATCTGAAGTTGTCTAGCAAAAGTGCGATCTATTTATAAATCTAAACTTTAATTTTACTTTGATTTATAGTGAGAAATAAATCATATGTCAGTCTCTTTATTCCAACAGAAACTTCAAAAATATATTAAACATCCTCCACAATATTAATAATATAACTCAAGATGATATAGTTCCATCTCACAAATATAATATTATTTATTATCATATATCATTATCATGTATATGATAATTCAAAATATGTAAATTTAAAAAACCGCATAACCTATCTATATACATAGGATAAATGAAATTTTGCTCGTTTTCTTTTTGTACGTAAAAATCGTACATATATTTCCTAACATTACATACCCGTTTAAGATGCACACACACCCTCTCATACATCCGTACAGAATCATCCATGACTCGCCATAATAATGCTCAACGATACTTTTCTCTCTCTTTATTTGTTGGTTGCAAAAGCAAAGGGATACATTTCTTACATTCTTACTAGCTCGGAATATTTTCCACTTTTGCGTTTCTTCGTTTTTTCATAATATTTTTTTATTCGTTTTTACACTACATACGGTGGAAGCTCATCATACGAACAATGTGGCGTTCTGTGCATGCACACCGATATAACAGTATCGAAAGCACGGATACAACTTCATTTCTTGCTCATACGACGACTTTAATTAATGAGTTTGTGCTTTATTGCACGACTCTTTTGTTTTTGATCTTTATCTCGTCTCTTGCTTTCTTTTTTCTTCCAGTTTTTCCTCTCTTTTTCCTTTTATTCGTGTATATGAGCGACGAGACTTTCTTGTAAAAGGGAGCAAAACGCACGCTGCACGCTGAATGAATTAACTATACTTTGTCAGGAAACTGCGTTTATCGTTATCGTTATACTGTCATTTTCGTATAACGTATACGTGCTTACTTTGTAATTTTTGCATCGTTATATATATAAAATTTCATTTCAAAATTTTATAGATCAGAAAATCGATGATATCTTGATCAGAGGCGTAATATTTTTCGGTATGATGGGAGTTTATCTTTTCCGTGTAAGTGATATAATTTTTGAGGAAAAACAAATTTTTAAGGAATGAAAGTCCAATGAAAGTTACGAGTAACTAGAAAAAATTACTGAAATTAAGAAACAAATAAAATTCTTCTAGCTAATTATCAATCGATATTGTATTAAATGTCGGTAATTAATATGTAAATATGTAAACAATTGTGATAATAAATTTCCATTTCACAAGAATAAACTGTTTTTCATTTTTGAATTTATTAAACATTGGGACATCCACGAAACGTATAATATGCTACCAAAGTGGATGAAGTTTAATTGGCAAAACTTATTCAAAAGTTTTCTAAGCTTGATAAAATCTTTTCTCACGAAAAGTACATTAACTTTGCATTCGTGTAACGATTACCATAAACTCAGTTCGTCTGTACAATTTTTTTCGTATTTATTACAAATCTAACAATATTTTCAGACTTGTGTACTCCTAATCGTTGCTTAAAAATGTGAAATCATATCGCTACTTTATAATTGATTAGGGATATGTATTGGATTCGTATAGGTTATTAATAATTGCCAATTTATTCCTTGTCCTCCTACGTAATACAAGAAACAAGAGAATAGAATGATATAATTTATATGTTTCCTCTCGATGATACCTACACCAACAGTGAAATTTCTTTTGAATATTTGCGTCCAAATTTTAGATATTCTAGTGAAACGGATATGATGTACGAATAGTATATATGTATCTGGCATTTTTAATTGTATTTATTAGTATAGAAAAATTTGTAAAGACCCCAGAAGACATATTCCAAGATTTTCTGACACTTCAACAAGGAATCAAAATAACAGAATTAAAAACCTCACTAGAAACATTAAATGAAAGGAAAAATGATCAAGAGCTGTCGAACAACAAATTGTTAAACAATCTCTGCATGATTTCTTAGAAATCAAACTGCTCAATTCTACTTTTTGTTAATTTTTTACTTTCATCATACAAATACACGATTTATTTACGTCAATAAGTTTATTCGTCGCAAGAAGAAGATATAAAGGATAGCAAATTCTAAAGTGAATTTAAAAAATAGTATTTGCAATATCATCGCTCCTTTTATCTTATAGAGTTGATCAATGTAGCATCTACGCACATGATCCTTTGTGAACCGATGATGAGCAACATTTGCGTAACTAAATTTCATTCGTTCACATTTATCTCGGTTGTCTGATATCCCCGTCAACGATCATAATAATCCAGCGAGTCGGATATGAAGGGAACAGATTTTATTCCATGCCCTCCATATGCGTGTTCACACGTTGAAAAAAGACACGTGAATCCGTGAAACATAACGTGAAAAGGGACAGAGAAAAGTAGGGGAAAAACAAGGGTAGAGATGAGGATGGGACAAGAAAAAAGTAAACGAGCCCGGGGTTTAATAATTCTATCATTGCAACAGATCGGACAATTCGACAGACCGGTCGTCGAAGAGAGATAGAGAAGGCGAACATGCAGTGCTAACGAGATATCTCGTTAAGCCTAGAACGGACAATCGCACGGTGGAGCGAGCTGTTCGATATGACGAGATTCACGACGAGATCTTCGTTCTGCCGTTACGTTTCTCCGATATTCATTAGAATATTAATTTCACGTTCGTCAGCTCTGATACAATAACGTACCCCTGTTGGTCGACGTGCAATTGTACTCGTGACCCAAGTTTATCGCGGTACGACTAAAGGTTCGACTCGTTTCGCGGTCTGAATAAACAAGGAATCAGTCCGTCGATTTTTCTCCATTTGTTCAAGCGGTGTACGCGAGGAAAAATTCGAGTAGAAATTCGTTCGATAAATTGTCCAGCCGAAACAATTACCCTCTTTTTACCAAGTATTATTTGGTAACTGAAAGGGGTGATTAATTTGAGAGAATTAATGAGATGGAGAAATCAGAAAATCATTACTTTTTGTTTCGTTGTTTCTATTGATATTCTATTTGGCAGTAATTTGTAATCCTGTTTTTGATTTTATGCATGTTTCCTTTAAATAAAAGTTACTGTTAGGAGTGACTATAAAAAGCATTTTCGGATCATTGTATATATTACGTACTAATTAACTAGGTCCAACTATAATGAATTTCGTATTGTTTAACAATTCGTCTGAAATTACGCGCGAATTGATGAAAAAGATAATTTAGTAAGCCAAGCGTACTGTTTTTTCGGTTCTTTAAATGTTTTTCCTGTTTTCTTCGAGCGGTTTAGTTTTTATAGTCATTTACTGTATTTAACTACCTGGCACATTGGCGCGTATTTTTAAAACCACTTTAAAATACTTCTCTGGTCTGGTTCTTTTGTTGAAAGATCGTGTAAGTGGTGCTACATTAAAGTGTGGACTTATACACGTAGGTCAAGTGGATTACAGAGTAACAGGTGGATGGTGAAATTGCTCTAACGAGACGTGTCTTCTTAATTGGAGAGATAAAAATGCCTACCTCGGCGACGTAACGAATTTAAATCTATCGCTTGCCAAGCGTTTGCGTATTACTTGCAAAACGTGTTGTTTACAAATAACCAAAATTTAATCTAGTGAAATTATTCACTAGTAAAATAATAAATGAAATGTTATAAAATGTTCGAAGATAAGATTCTACTAAAAGGTTTGTTAATAAAATTTAAATATTAGTTAAATACTTATTTTTCTGGATTGATAATTTGTTGTTCAGTTCAGCTTTCTAGAGAAAATGTTACACATGGATAGAAAAAAATATGGAAAATTAATATTTAGGTAGAAATATGATAATTGAAAATTTTGTAATAAATAAATACAAAATGTGGGCGCTAATTGTTTACCATTCTAACTTCTGTGTTTTGCAAATTTGCTTTAATCAGAAGTTACGAATTTTTAAAATTCAAAGAACTAATAACAAAGTTCGAATAAATAACAGTTTTTCATTCAAGTCGGAATGATGCGATATATATTTTGGTCCAGCATAATGAATTATCCAATTTTAGATAAAAATGTATAAGGCTCGTACGATATTTTTATCAGTCCTTCAACGATGAAGATCATGAAGTTTCGTATAAAATTCTTCTAATTCAGTTAAACTTGCTTTTACATTACACGATACTTAGTACTTTCAAACTAGGCAAATACGTTGCGAAAAGTTGTAGAAAAAGTTAAATCCAAGTAAAATGAAATATCAAAATTTGTACAAGTTGTATAGGAGAAGTATGTAAGAAATATTTTGCTCGAAATACGTCGAAAAATATTTTCATGTCGTTTTGTGATCTTATTTTATAATATCCACGATAAATACATAAAAAGGAAAAAATTCAAATAAAGACAAGAAACGAATTATAAATAAATAAATGAAAATAACATTTTCTAACCAAAAATGAATAAAATTCAAAATGAATACTTGGTAAAATATTAAACCAAATTAAACCAAATTAACAAAAATTAAAAATGATAGAATTTTAAAACTATATAACATGAGATAGAAATCTGTATGTATCATTACTTACCGAACGAACTCTTCAAACAGATACAACCTCTTTCGATTCTAATTCGTCAGCTAGATCCGGTAGTGTATCATCGATGGAGGGATTGAACAAATGCAACGATGAGATATCAACACAAACTTGTTACTAATCTTTCTCAAATCAACTTGCTTTCTCTCTGTCGACGAGTATAACGCAGCACAGAAATCGATATGCATCGACACACGGGAAAAAAAATGATCGACCGTCGTCGTTGAAGTAAACGCATGATTCTTCGTTCCTTCTGTATTCACGTGTTTTCTTTTTATAGTGTTCTTTACGTCAAAGCGAGCAGTTGGGACAATGTTATTAGAAGAATACAAGAGGCGGGTGGTAAAATGTCGTTTGAGGACGTCGACGAGGATGCGTCGTCGCCGTTGAAGAATGGTTCCAAGGTTGAACCCGTTTCCCGTAAAGAGCCTTGATACACGTTAGTCAGTCTGTGATCTCGATCGTTGACCGCTTCGTTCGTGTCACTGTCCAATCTTCGGTCTCCCAGTTTCTTCGAGTGTTTCGGTAGATCCATATCTGAAATAAACGAAATCATTTTAAGTTGAATTAATAAAATTTTTCATTTTTCTCGGTTTTATCGAAGAGGACGAAGTTTAATGGAAAATATCGCTCGTCAGATTCTTCATCAATAATAGGAAGAATATAGTGTATTTTTTAAAAAGATATTTAAAATATTATACAAAAAATGGAAATTTATAAACGTGGACTTGAGATGGGTTTACACACGCTCACACACGCACACACACACACGCACACACACACGCACACACACGCACACACACGCACACACACGCGCGCGCACGCACGCACGCACGCACGCACGCACGCACGCACGCACGCACGCACGCACGCACGCACGCACGCACACACACACACACACACACACACACACACACACACACACACACACACACACACACACACACACACACACACATAACGGTATTTTCATGTTATTAAATTTTACTTATAGTATGGCTATATATTTTCTTGCTGCAGAAATTATAAGTAGTGTTTTATCCAAAGCTAGTGGTATAGTACGGTACATGGTCAGACATCGCGCCACGCATTTGTGTACTCAGTTAATAGATTGCAAATCTTTAATCTGAACTCTATTTCTCTTAAATTTCGATATTATGCAACGTGTAATATGTAATTAAATTTTGTTCGCGTAAAAAATTCTTTACTCGTGTAAGCAATATTTCAAACATGTGCTGCATAAAAAATTGGCTACACGATACGTTTCGGACTAACGACACGCTTGGTAGTTAGTGGGACAATTTAAGTGACATCAGACGCCATACACTCTTTTTTTTTGCACATGCATAACTTCGTGATAGAAACTATACCAGGGTTGTGGAGTGGAGTATTTTCACGCTCGACGTCACATTACATAGGAGGCGGTATTGGCGGAAAAAGAGGAAGCAAGAATGCATCTCTTTGACGAGGAATTTCTATAGTGGATTCAATTTATACATGTATCGACATGTACTCTACTAACACTAATATCTTCTGGGCATCTCCGTGCAACTGTTTACATGCGATATTAAATTTGTGCTGCGGTTTCATAAAAATACTTCAGTTTTTACATCCCCTCCCCTACGGCGAAACCGTGTAACTTGTTATATTAAAATTTCTTTACGATTCTATTGCTTCGTTGTTGGAAAATTTTTATTTCCGTCGGCGTAATTTCGACTGTCGGGAATTAATTCTAAATGGATCGCGTTTATCTTTGGTTTTTATTTAAATTATCAAGTTTCAAAAATTCACAGTATATAAAAAATAATTGCAAATAATATTGTAGTATCGTAACTACTTTAATTAGTTTATTAATGATAAGTAGATTGAACAGGTGTTAATTGAACAGAGAATAATGTTTGTTAAACATGAACTAATCGCAGCAAACGTATAATAATTAACACAACTGAATAATTAATCAACGACTCTCATCAACGCAATCCGCACTCTCTGACATCTCAACTTATACTGTTATTAATTCGTTCTTTGTCCCCTAGCAATCCCTTGTCTTTTGTCCTAGCCTCGCTACATACATGCTCAGCAACCGCTCGTTTATAATTCACACGACACCCCCCAGGCCCCTCATCCATGATACTACAATATTTGCAAATATTCGGTGAAAAATGATAAAATTTAATAAAACAGTTAGTCTCTGCATAATTATTCAGAGCTTTGAAATACGAATATGAGGATAGTTATATAAAATATGGAAATATAAATACAGTTTTATATAATATTTTTACTGATTCGAACGAATGTACGATGAATGTCCTATAGGACGTTCTCACTAAAATATATTTAAAAATTTGAATTTCATTTTTATTGCGATTCTCGTGTCGATAAAATTTCAGACGTACACATAAAGTTTCTGATATAAAATGAAGATAATAAAAATGAAAGAAGTTTCTCATTTGAATTATAGAATTCTTGATGACTTCATGCTTAATTTAAAGAAATATCAATCGATCATATAATAGATTGATACTAATTATATGCATATTAATATTCATCTACTATTTCTAATAAAATAATTCTTCAAAGCTTTTATAACTAGTAAAGAAACAATTTGTTCAAACTATCTTAAGAATCGTCCGATGTTCAGGTAAAAAAAAGAAAGGAAAGAAAAAAACAAAAGGAAACTGCAATCTTCCATCGCGATAACGCAAGGGCCATGTGTTGCAAAATTGACACACCAGAAATTGGAAAAGGCGAAACGGGAAGTTTCGTCGCTTCCGCCGTACTCTTTCGATATTGTTTTCTAAAATTATTATATACCCCAAGTAATTCACCGAAATTACGAAAATACAAAAGCAAGCAAACCAGTTTTCTCCCTTTATTTAGCGAGGGGAGATAAAGCAAGGATAAGGAAATTCGTTAAAGCGACATTTCATTCGCAACTTTTTTCAATTAATCTGAATAATCGAATTTTGTTTCTTAACATCGTGTCTACGAAAAGTAATGTCACGAGTTCGCTTAATACTTTCCTCGTCACCATTTCTCTTACCTAGATTCTATAACTCTTCTTTTAAATAAATTATAATATTATGGTAAACTATATTGTATATTATTTGATCCTTAATGGCTTAATTACACACAATAGATTGATCTTACAAAAACGCGAAGTCCCGAAGAAAAACTCTTTGCATCCATCGTTGTCGTTGAAAACTGGAAGATATCCTTAACGTTATCATCACGACCCTTCGGCAAAAGCCATCAAGGTACGAGTAGAAATGGCGCACGTCTTGCGGTATAACCGCTTCCAAAAAAGTGGAACCCATTCTCGGTTCTATCCTGCATCGAAAATTTGCCGGCTGGCGCCCGCAAAAAGCCTAATCGACCAAGCAAAGCGTAACGAGCAATTTGCAGGCCGGATTCAATTTATTGCGTATACACTTCCGCGATCGGATCTGGCCCCGGACAGATGTTGCGGGGCTGGAAGCTGAAAAGAAGAAGCAGGAAAAAGAAATCGCGAGAGGTGGTGGAACGCTCGACAAAGGGGCACGAGAAAACGAGACATTGCCACAGGGTGGAGGAGAGGAAGGCTGGAACGAGGGGGAATGGAAGGGTGAAACGTGCGGCAGCTCGTCGAAATAGCAGTTTAGCACTGATAGCACTTGGCGGACTTTTATCGATCATGTCTGGCAACAGATGGCTCACCCAATTCCCGGCGGCGCGTTTTGTCTGGCCGGCCTGATAAACGATAACTAATACGGAACAGAAGAAGCAGCAGCAAGAGAAAAGGGAAGAGAGATGTAGCGTTGGGGTAGGATGGGCCGGCGGTTGGATATTGTTTCGCGGACTTTTAGCCCTTGACGTGACGTGCCAACATCTCTCGCCACTGTCGTCCCACCCTCCTCTATGCGATGCTTCCTGCTACTGCTATACTCCTATATATCCTCTCCTTCTCCATCTGTACCCTCTTTTTTCTCCTCGTTTTCTCTTCTAGCCACCCTCGATCGTGTCTGTTGTACAGGGTGTGCCACCCACGACCGCATCTCTGATTTACTATTCTCCTCTCTGCAGACATGCTTGTGGTTCTTTGTCTATTTGATTGTTCGATTTGTTCGTCCATTTGTATATTTGGAGGGTTTGAAATCATGTTCGTATAACTCGGGTATTACCGTTATATTTTTACAATTTAAAATGGCGTTTCGTGCGTATTAAATAAGCTAACATATAATAGCGTAAATGATGCGGCTTTTTTGAGAGTTGAGTTTAATAAAACGATAACGAATTACTTAGTTTATATATTAAATATTAAATGCGCACTGATATTCGTTTATTCAAAATTATCAAAATTAATCAGAATTTCTATACTTTTATGTTCATCATAGTAAAGAACGTTCAATTTCTTTACGATTTAAAAATAAAGCATCGAATAATGTACTACTCTGATTAATATTAGTTTTATTCCTAGTGAAAATTATAAATCATTCAGCATTCTGCGATCCATCTTTTATCATCCTATGTAATAGATATCATTACTAATTCAAACTCTCCAGTTTCCAAATTACAAGTTTATCAAATGGTCTAAGCGACCACGGTACAACAACCGGGAGAAGTATGCTTCCTATAGTTCACTTTAACTCATCAAGATTCTCGGCCAAAAATATTTCAAACAATTATCAAACTATTTCAATCATTGCATCCTGCTCTCAGCTTGAAACTTAGCCAGAATGTTGAACACAATTGACCTGTTATAGGTCACAACCAGACTCTGTGTTCAAGTGTAAAATTCCACCCGTTACGTTTCTCTGCTTTCTTTTCTCCCGTCGTTCTCTTCACGCTCCGTTTATACCTTCGCTTCGGTTTAACGGTTAATCCCCCGGGTTTATCTGATCGCGTGACTTCAACGAGAAGTTGGAGCACGCCGCGCGAGCCAGGACAATCTTTGCATACACACTCCCCGTGGACGATAATACACGCGTCGGCTTTGTTAGTTTACACGGCTTACGCGATAAAATTTCCGTCATTAAACGCGGGGGCGTAGCCGATTCGCGCGCTGATAATGGACTGCGTGTTACAGTGATTTCCTTGTAAATACTTAAACTCGGTTTTACTCCACTTGTTACGTCTTTCTGGATATCGTCTGATTCGCGCCTGAACGCCCAACGCGCACCGCGTGCCTTCGTCACGGCAACCATAATCATTCTCTTTCATCTCTTTTAGATTGAAATGTTACACAGTTAATATTTTTCGTCTGTTTTTCTTTTTGAGATAAACATTGATTACGATAACACATAGGACGTAGATAAGTACGATTATTTTGAAGTTTGAATTTTGTTTCATAATTTCGTCCCTGTGGATTTACACCATGTAGTTCGTCGTAATAAATTCGATCATTTTAAAGTTGCAGTTTCATTATACAACATACACGTGCAACATACGCGTTGTCCTGCGCAACTTTTATTCGAAAATTTATATTGCTAAGTACGGCCAGCAAACAATATGTCGTGACAAGTTGCACGTTTATTTGGAAATGAAATTCCCTTTTTGAGCGCACTCGGGATTTTTCATCGTACGAAACAAGTGGGACGGAAATGGCTAACGAAATTTTATATTTAGAAAATTATCACTCCGCCGATAATTATGCCGATGGGTTTACAAACATTTTTTATTGCTGACCTACTCAAGATAATCTAGAGTATTTGATCAACTGGAAAGTTAATGAATTTTGTAGATATTTACAGGATCATTATTAGTATGTTTTATTTAACATTCTTTCATTGGATTTTAATTTAAGTTTGAAGAATGAAGTTTCGAATATACGATAGGTTTCGTATTTATAACACGTACGAGCGTAATTATATAGAAAATTTTAATACGCGAGTTTAACCGTAATGATTATATTCATAAACTTAGCTCTTCGAAGTAATGCATATTGTTAACTCGAAATTATCTTTCTCCATCAATCGTTCCATCAGATTAGAGAGGATTTTGACACTTTCATTCCGTGTATATTCTATATTATATCGAGATAAAATATCGCGACACTTCTCTAAAAATGTAGTAGAATACGTCCCTCGCTAAATTGCAAATTACTATTCAACCAATAAAATGTCAGCTTTATTTTGTTTAGAATAAAAATCTATCGTTTCGCGGCACGATACGAACGATATATACGTGTGACATTGTTTTTGCTTGCCGATAGTCGAACGAACATTTCCGCGTTGGGAGTCGCAACGAAACAAATTTGGATTTGCGTTAGAGAACTAAACCGGAGCAGACGATAACCATCGGTTTCGCAAAAATAAGCAGCTTGGCCAATTCCAACCCGATACTCCAGCTATTACGCTCAAATTAATAATCAATGCTAATTGCCATTGTCATTAGGTGAACGACCATTACACCATATATATCGTGAATAACTATGTCATACGATCTACTTTGTCTGCGTTTTCCGGTTAACCGAGAAATTTTGCAGAATTCAACGAAATTTATTCGCTGCTGCTTGTTTCAAGAAATATCACATTTTATTTCTATCATCGGGAATCGTTATTATTCGCGATATCTCCCGTATATCAACAATGCGACTATTTCAATTATTCTGTACGAACATTTATCTTTGATTTGCATGTAAATTGTTAACAACGGTTCTGAATAATCCGCATACGCCGTGAAACCTGACAGTTTGACGCATACGCGAATTATTATTCTTCCACGTGTTGGTTTCCTACTTTTTCATAAAATTGTTGTGCGATAATATAACTCTGTATCGCATAATATTATAAAACTTTGAAAGCAGCAATGAGAATTTATATCAGTTTTTATAATAATGCATAATTACATTATGATACGGAAGGTTTAGCGCAGAAATGGGACAATCGCATTTTGTTCGGTAAACAAGAAAAGTATAGAAAGCAAATGTTTTTTCGCATGATAATAGCGGCAGTCGTTAATGTTTTAATGTTCAGAAGTGTAGGGATGATAGAGCGGATGACTGTTACAGGAGACTGAACTATTATTTTATTGCTAGCTAAGAAGAGACGTTCGCTCATACTCGCTGTACCGTTCACTTACACTAGCTGGCAAAGACTCTTTTGTCTTCACGCAGGCAGTCGCTGTAAGCACACACATACACACACCCACACATCCGCATGCATATCCCTTTTGGCCTAAGCCAACGTGCCTCACAAGGATTTCACGTGACCACCAACACGTCATCGCCTGCTGACCTTAAAGCTAAGCAGACAACTATGGGCGGTCGGTTCTCATCACCCATAGCTCTGTTCCCTTGAATTATCTACGATGTACCATTTATCCTAACTTATAAACTAACTTATACACTAACCCATAGAAGCATGAAGTTTTTTCTATTAAAGTTTATCTTTACGCATAGTATTGTTGAACTAATGATTTTATCTTTAGAACCGCTTTTTCTCTAGATTCTTTATGTGTGATTTAATCGTATGCATATTTTCATTTTTAAATGAAATACGAATTTAATTTGTTAGTTTTCATTTATTAGATTTTTGATTAGATTTAATTTAGAATTTAATTTCTAGGTTTCTTTACAAAAATATAATCCTCGTTGTATACATTGATAGTGTAGATTTCTTTGTTTTTTTTTCTATTGTACATTTTTCTGATTGAAAGCAAATAATGGCATATTCCTTTCTCCTCGATGATCCATAATAAACAGTGATTAATTAGTAATTAAGATAGAAATATAATTTTATTTTATTTATACTGCGCTTTGTGTTGACTCTCCTCAAGCCGTACTATAATTTTTATCGCACTGTCTCTAATTAAGCGAGTGTAACGCAACACATATATGCGATCCAATTAACATTGGATTGCGCAGAATCGCGATTTCGTGAGACACGTTTACCATATAGAACGTATTAAAAAAGAGAAAAGAAAACGAAATAATACTAATAAATAATTTTTCTGAAGAAGAATTTGTAATTTGAATATAATTCAATAAGCGGATATTCCTTATTTTATTTTTTTAAAGAAATGTAAAAATTAAGAAAGCTGAAGTAATACATTCCAATGTATATAACTGTTAATATTATTCACCTTTTAATTCACATTTATCATCGCTTCATCTTTTTATCTCGTAATTAACAACACCCGCCCATCCTTTAGAAGTCCGATATTCCTTGCGAACTTTGTTTTGTTCTCTTTTGTTAGCATTCCTAACGAAATTCTGTTTATCGAAACAATTTCGTATAAAAAAGCCGCGCATATGTGTATTATGGGGGCGTGCCTGTAGTCGCGAAGAAGAAAAATTCTTTTTGATAGGTAAACATAAACGGAGGTAGAGGAAGAAGTTGGAAAGCACTGAAGTTGAGAGTTTGCGATCCTCGTAAACGTATTATCCATGAGAACTCACCGTAAAGTCGAATGTTTCCCTCTGCGTCGCCGATCGAGTTCTTTGAGATGCACTTGTAACCACCGAGATCCTGTTTCTGTAGATTCATAATTACCAAGCGCATCTGTACACTGTACACGGATGTCTTCACTTCTGACATCGAGTATTTGTGATTGCTAATTATCATTTCGCCTGAGACAGAAAAAGGATTTATATTTTTAAAAATTACCTGCTGAAACATCATACAAATTTTCAGTACTTTGGACGATCATAATTTTATTTATACGATTATAGCATTAAATAAATAAATGTATAAAGTAGGAGTTTCTAAGTTCTTTCGTAATCACGTGAACACAAACCATCGTCATATGGTTGTTAGCGCGTAACGTACAACATTTACACGGATAATTTTCTCTATATACACACGAATGTCTTTTCGTAGCGTGTGCATACTACAAAAATTGCTCCACGTATTTTCTTTTCTTAAATTAAAAAATTATTCAAGCATTAATATCTAAACTACGAGAGGAACGCCAGATTTTATTTTTACTAGAAATAAATGGATTTCCAACGTATACTAAAATACGTCAAGCGTCGAACTTTATATGGTTTACTATAGAAAAATTGTTAAGGCATTTCAATGGTAAACAAATACCAATTAAACAAAGGTAAAAGCACTGTTCTTTTCTCATGGTTCTTTAACATTTTAAAATAATCCGTATATATAACTAATCTTCGCGAAACAATTTTATATAAAACGTATCAAATTGTGCTAACTTCGTTCCACAAAACGTTACACCATAAGAAAGTAAAGAAAGTGTTCTAAGGATCCCGTAGAATGGGAATTTTCGAACCGTACAATGCTCGGCTTCGCTTCGCATTTAAATTTCTGTACGTGACTTATCTTCGTGGCTCGCCAGCGAACACGCTTCGGCGAATTATTATTTTACTCAGCCAGCCAACGAAAATTCAGTTTCCATCGCGTGCGATTTAATAAACCTATCTATCGATTCATGTTCTTCGACTTGAAAAATAAAATCTTATGTCTGGTTTTTATACAATGGTGAACAAAGGAAAGTTTAAAATACATCATAATTTGATAAAATTAAATTATGTCTAACAAAGGAAGAAAACAAATTTGACAAGTGCAGTGTGAATGAACTTTGGATATTTATACATATTCGTATTTTTACAAATAGTAACAAAAGAGAAATATTTAAATAAAAATGTGTCGTATCTTTCAGATAAGTTATTATAAGTATTTTATTCTTGATATTTACATAAATATTCTTGCACATTTATACTCGATATAAATACATGAACAACAACAATTTAATAGTAAATAATTTGTCCATATTAAAGTAGATGGTAATTATCAATATCATAAAGAATTTCTAGTAAATACAGAATTTACTAATACTTCTATGTACAACTGTCTTTTGTTCAGAATTGCTTCCTTCTAGAAGCTATTTCGTTAGAACTATAATACTCTACAGCTTTAGTAATATTTTTCGAAATGAGGAATAAAACTAAACGACGGTGGAAACAGTTAATTGAATCTTACCTGATTCGCGTGTCCAATAATTAATGGCCTTCGGAGAAGCTTCGACGAGACAAACCAGCGTTACGTTGGTTCCAGTTGGCGCGCCGACTAGCTGGTTTGGTACTTGAACCATCGGGTGAACTGCAATTTATCGCGACGCCATTAATCAATGGCCGAACATAAAGTATACGTATATGTAATAATTATCGGGCACGCCGCGATTTGTCACCCGTCATTGATACGGTTCAATGAAATGTAACGCGCCGACACGTTCGGGTTAAAGTAAATTCGATCACGTGAAATTGCGTACGACGATCGTCGGATTTCAGGAAATTTATTTTCGATATGACGCTGTTTGCACCCCACCGACACATACTGATAGAAAATTCAATAATTGTGGAATATAAGTAGCCTTTTTTAAAGTTGAACTACAGAAAGTGGCTAATATTAAATTCCTAACGTGTATTTATTTTTGTTCTATCCTCGGCGAGAAGACCTGATACTGTCTTAATAGAACCTGCTTCATGTGTTTAACAGAATATATTTAAATTCTCTTGCAAACTTATATCACCGTAAGCAATATAACGAGTCTCTGAGATACTATTTAAAAAAAAAGAAATATTCATATGTTATCCTATATACATATATCATTTATACACATTTACCTCTGTTTTGGTACTATTTCGGAATTTTAAGTACAAACTGTCATTTTTTATAACACCATCTCCCATTCTGGTCAAAAGATTTCTGGCCACCGAAAAGTATAAAGCAAAAGGAACAATGAAAAAAGATATTACATAGAAAAATCGCTATAAGAATAAACGAATGTACTGCTATCTCGAAATTCCTTTATTCTAATAGCCATACTTCCCTATTAATTCGCAGATCATAAGTTCTATTATACTAATCTACGTATTAAAGAATCAACTATATCCAAAAACTACTAATCACCAAACATACAACTTTTCTTTAAATTTCACAGTGTTCGTCACCTCCTCAGCCACAAGTCTACCTATAGCACACATTGCGTCACGCAAACTACAAGAACGCAAAGTACGTTGCATCGCGATACGAAGTCGCGCAATCGTAATTTCAAATTTCTACCAGTATATTCCTCATTTCCAACAGACTTTCAAATCTGCGTCAACTTTGCTCGCACTACCACTGACAGAAGCTCGCGATACAACGCAGGACTCGAGGTCGAATTAAATATAAGACAAGCATTTGTTACAAAGTTACTCGAAACCGTGTCACACGCGTAAGAGTCATTTTCCCGATGAAACGCAGCTGGATCATATTCATTCTGCACAATTGCGCCATGGTACAGTCTCCTCTCTAATAATAAGAGAGTGAGAGAGAGAGAGAGAGAGAGAGAGAGAGAGAGCAATGGTCGTAGGACGGAAGCGGGATGGTTAAAAGCAACAGAGATCGCATGCCGATGTATTGTGCCGGTTACAATCGCCTTACGAGATATTTCCTGGTGTTCGTCTTTTTGTGGTGGCCATTAGCCGTCGTCGAGGCCGCATAACTTATGATAATGAAATGCTGGCGTACTTGACGGTCCTGTCATTTAAAAGGAGCGGAAGGTAACTCGCGGCGTAGCGCGTCTATCGTTCCGAATATCGTAAGCAGCTTTCTGTGAGCTGCTTAGGTCTTAACAATCATCCTCTTTCCGCGCCGGCCAGTTCTTTTGACCGGAGTAGGTTACGTTTGTTCCTGCATTTTGAGGAAGAAGCGGCTACAAAGTACTCCTCGTGTCTCGGACCACTTGCTTAATCATACATATATTTCCAAGATAAGTCGGGAAAAGTGGACCAGCGACGTCTGCGAGACTCTTGTTTCGTCAAACGGATTTCCGATCTGTTTTCGACGTAAGAAGGTTTCGACCAGCGATGTTATTGCAACATATCATCGTGATCCAGATGCATTGGGGATGAGTCGGGTTAGGCACTGGAATTGGTGAGAGAGGATTTCATAGAGTTGTGAAGAGACGTAGGTACTCAGGTAATAGAATGAAATTTTTGGTGGTGGAACTGGAACTATTTTTGCAATGTGAATTTTGTATCTGAAATTACAGGGACATAACGCGATAAGTCACATTATTTTTCATAAAGAATCAGCATTAAAATTCAGTATGTTCAGTATGTCGCTTGGTCCCGTATTACCATAATTGTTTCTTTATTTGGTTTGGAAGCGAAATATATGATCTTTCATTGCCTTCAAAATTTTCAAAATACCGAACATTACAGTATCAAAATATTGCTTGTCTTGATAATTATTCAGCGACTTGTAAATTATTTTTTAAAAACTTACGTTTTTGAATCTAACAGGATGTTTTCATTTTTAATTGCGTCATTAAAATTCTCTCGTTCAATTATAATGTGAGATTAAAAAAAATAATCAACAAAAGCGTACAATTATCATATCCATTCTACGATCTTCAAATAGAAGATGTTGTAAAAAGTAATTCGATATATAAATTTCTCAAACTATCCGTCAAATGAATAATTACTTATTAAATTTGCAAATGTAAATTATATAAATCTTGTACCTTGTTAATAGAAGTATAAAACGTGGTATCGAGTCTGTTTAGTTGTAGAGGAGAGACTCACAAAAGCATGATGAAGTTTTCAAGGTGTCAGGAAGTTGATCGAGTTAGAAAGCTGAGTTCGAAAAGGGCAAATTAGATTAAAATCAAAATTGAACTGTATTACGATAGCATATATCGATTACCTTACAAACTAAACCACAACTCGGTGAAGACCACGTCGTGCATAACACGAAAACAAATCTGCAGTTTCTCGCGTGCCCTTGGGACTTGTAGGTTTACGATGGAATGAAGTGAGAACCCTTTGATTCCCTAGTGAGAGGAAAATACATTCCCTTCACTGGCAGCTCGTAGAATAATCTATTGTTGCCTTCTACCAATATTAGAACATAAATTCAAGAAAATATTTAAAAATCAAATTTCCAACCATGTTTTTAAATCGTATTGTTTGCTATACACTTAAATTTAAATGTTTACAAAGATGGACTAAAATATAAATTTAACGAAACACAACGTCAATTCGAATAATTACCTTTGTTGTAGAATCAGAAACACAGTCAAACGGGCTTTAATTAACAAACAAGTTTTAATTCGTATCAGCCAAGAATTCATTAAATTTCCATCAACGAAATAATTAATCACAACCTTCCTGCAATATGAACGTATCGCGTGAATCGGTTTGGGATTCATTTTACGTATTGTACATTAATTAAGCGTAATTAATTAACCGATACACTTTAAAAGCGTTTGGAAAATCTGTTCGAAAGGAAATGTTTATTTGGAAGAGTCTATTTAAATAGGAAACCTGTTCAGAGGTATTCGAAAGCTATTCAAGGTGGGAAAATAACTGTGTTTCGATGAAAGCTATCGCGGTACGAACAATTTCGACGCTGAGGGCATCGCGTCGATACGGACAGAATTATTTAATACACCATGGCGGGAATTAAAACTTTTTTCGTTTCAACTACAGACTTGCGGGACCTGTAAATCAATCTTTATATCTCGACACGTACCGTTGTTCGTTCGAATATTCATTTAGCTCGATTGCGGAACTGTCGTTTCGGTCCGATGTTTAGATTAATGAGCTGAACGAAATCCAATTCTGTAATTGGCCAGGCTGAAAGTACGATGATATCCAAAAAACGTGAATAAAGATGTACATACACCGAGGCAATAAACGCGCGTTTCCACAATCGAATTGCCAGGAACAACGGATTGAATCTCTTTTTGCCAAAAAGTTATTCCGAGCTTAAATATTTTTGTGACCTCTGCTAAATGTATACTTGCATTGAATATCTTGTAGCTTCTATGTATGTATTTGCACGTATTTAGATTTGTTCCATGCTCCATCAATAAAATTGCGACAATTAGGTTTCCTTACAATACCAATTACATTTCAAAACGTTTTGCATAATACACATAATATATTCATAACCGGCATTTCCCAATATCCGAATACTTTTGCGAGCCTGGGGGTAAACAAAACTCTATCAATTTACCAATTCAATTTGATCTTTATCGAAGGAAGGAAGAAAGGGAGGGAGGAAGGAAGAAAGGTAATTGTAGAAGGGCCAGCAACGACAGGGCGAAATATCGCCAGTGCTGGCATTCTCTGAAAATGTTAGAGGGCTAGGATGGTATTTGGTCGGAGATAGGTCGGCTCGCCGCGAAATAAATCATTTAAATTGGAGGAAAGAGAAATCCCGGCTAATAGCTTAGGATTTCGGCCGAAGGTGTGTCCCCTGATACGATTGTGGCGATGAAGTAAGCCTGTAAGGCGAAACATTGGGATGCCCTAATAGGTTTCCAGGTCGGCTGGTCAAGCCGCTTTATGTGGTTTCTCCGATGGTAGCCGATCTTCATGATGAGTATTAACGCTATAATATCAAAAGTTGCTGGTAACCTCCGATAAATCTTTCTTAACTTGTATTAACGACTGCGCCGGTTCTCCCTAGTCTATTTATTGTCTCGTATGAATGTTGACTAAACCAAGGAATTATTAACTTACAGTTTCTTCAGAATTTAAGGATTGTACCCGCAAGACTGTTTTCTATCGTTAACAAATTCCTTCAGTTTGAGAGTAAAACGAAAGAATCGTTATTGATTCGTGTAATTTTATATTAAAATTTCATATATAAAGATATTGAAAGTTTTCCGAGATAAGAATGAAATTGGGATACAAAAAGATTTAATCTTATTTCGAAAAAGATGTTGATTTAATATAGAATGATTCTTCTAGAATACTTTCACTTTCATAAAAAATTTAACTATTTCATTTGAACAAGAGAGAGACATAGCCAGGAAAAGGGATAAATTTGTAATACTGCCAATTAGATGGAACATGTAAAATGTAAAATTTGCTTTAAATCGTCGACAAGGGACGAATTCAAGCGTAACGGGTGGCGGCGCTGTGTAGAACGTGTTAAAACAGCGAATCGTTTAAAGATGTCCAGTTGGGAATACTGTGGAGCGAAATACGCTTGTCGTGCTGCGGCAAAACGCTAGGAAATCCTGTAATAGGTTTCTAGGTTGACTGGCTAAGGGAGCAGGTTGTGGTTTCGCGGGGATGGCTCCCATAGAAAGCAGAATTCCCTCTGCTTCTAGGCCAAAGGACAGATCTTCGTACTTCCATGGTAATACTGTAACCTTCGCGCTTCGCTGCATCTCTACCAAGCCGCCGTCGCGGCGTGAATAGACGATTGGTACGACGGTTTCTTCGTTCAATATTGATGGACAGTTTAAAGATGTACTCGTCGCTTGTGAAACTACCAGTAACCATCGAGTTTCCGGCGTCCATCCGCTACGTTTTGACGCAAATAATCCCTGGGAATAATGTAAATTTCATATCGTCTTCGTTGCTGCCTCTTCAGTGACTGACAAATGCTTGCCACGCTGCGCGATTATACAATATTAAATTTAGGCCAAAGATTGCAAAATCTTGCCAACGTAGGTTTAAAAGATGAACTGAGGATAAGAATTTTGAATTTTGCAAATGTGCATATCGTAATCCTTGAAAAGTTGCAAAAATATTAATATTTTTATATGCGATTCGTTTGAATGTTAACAATCCATAAAAAATGCTTTGCTGCTCAAATTTCGTATGTTACTACACCTACATCGACGTTAGTACATTCAACGTTAAAGTTCCAATCTCAAAAATTCGAATCGAGCAGCATAAGCAATTTCAAAATCGTTAATTCCAACGTGATCTACCGGTGTAACCATAATTTCTGTTTGTCCAATGGAGATACAAGATTGCTCGTTTTAATCGAATAATACGATTCCATTTGGACTAGCATACGCACATGGCAAGAATGCTTCGACCGATCGTATCCATGGAAGGAATTCATTGGTCGTGATGTTACGGATGATAACGCGATCATAAATCACAATAGTCCGACTAAAAAGTGCGCGACGTAAAAAGGATGTAAAGCAGAAATCGTAAACTGCAGTTTAACGTGTAAGGGGAGGTAGTGGTAGGTAAAGGCGACAGAAATCCAATACTGCAGTAAGAGGTATGCGCGTAAAGTTCTTATCTATGGAAACAAGAGACGAAATTCCAGATTGGCGCGTGGACAATAAAAACGACAATTTTTCATTACTGATTCAAACCATTACTATGATTTCTCCTATCTGTATGGGATTCACTACAAAAATTTGATACTATAAAAATGAAACGTGAAAGCTGATAAAAAAGCATTTCATTGGAAAATAAAGGTATGCGTAAATACTTTTTTTGCAGCCATTGTATTGCTTATGGTGATATAATTTACACAAAGGATATCTTTAGATTTATTATCTTAACGTTAGAATACTTGTTCTCTGGGAAAGAAAAATTGCAGGTTACAATGTTTCGTATTTTAAACGTAGTTCAAAGTAAGAATAGAATCCAATAACGTTGGAATTTTAATACGAGATTTAAATTCAAAGGAGTCGTCAGATATATCTTAAAATAATATTTGCAGAGTAGGTATACTTTAAAATATGCATAAGCTTCTTTCGATCGATCTGTCATCAGAATCGCGTTTCTCCTCGATAAATATCCCACTGGTCGATGAAAGTTTAGTCGACTCATACATAGTCATCGGAGGGGAGTGGTGTAAACTTCAATTAAATCCATATTTTAAGTTTTGGAAAGTGGTCGAATTCCATTCCTTTCGGCGAATTTGAACGCCTGTTCAACGAAGAATTCCATTCGCGACGAGTTTCAAATTCATAGAAGAAGTTGAACCGAGTCGCCTCGGAATTTGTGTACAAACTATCCGTCGCTTTTTAGTATCAACTTCCTATAGCAGTCGTTACTGGTGCGTCACCGGTATCAGGAATCTCGTTAATAGCATCGACCTTGCGAAACTTTCCCGAACAGACGTAGTTTTCTCTCACGGAGACCGCGTGTACTAGACGATCGTTTTTCATTCGTTTATTTGTCACTAATGCTGTTGCGAAGGAAAAAAGTGTCTTATATTTAGAGAAGCAACTTTAAAGAATGGGACAGATGTGTGTAAAATGTTCGCTTATAAACAGGTCAATATATGCTGCTTCTAATTACTAATTCATCATTAATTCATAGTCGAGATCCAGCTGTCATGGCGTACAGACGTCTGCTATAATCCTCGGCCAGTTTACAAACAGTAAGCGAATAATACCGTTAGAAAAGGACAACTTTAGCTATGTATCTTGAAGTGAAAACGAAGAGTAGCGTATGAAACTACTCGATCGTTGATACCGATTTTCACTATAATCGGTATTATCTGGTTCGGAGATGGCTTCGAACATACAACCAGGACATTCCTTAATCCATCATCTAAATGATCTGCCACACTCATCCAAAGAATTTTCTAGAAATAAGCATAGAAGAAGTCCGGAGGGGAAAAAGGATATAAAAAGGAATGCAAAATCCAAAGAAGATTCTGATATAAACGTGTGACGGATGAAAAGAAAGTTGTGCGTTTCGTCCCGGGACTACCGGTGGACTCGTCAGTAAGGTTATACCCGGTAGTCCCTGCCTTAGACGTAGAGGGAGTCTCGCTAGGTGCGGTATTTGTATCAATTGTCCGTATATTCGACCGCTAGCGAGCTAGACAGACTCGTTGTCGTCGTAGTCCTCTAGTGTTGGCGGTTGGTACCAGCGGATCGCCCGGGAGGTGTTGCGCCGCGTTGATGCCTCGACCTGTCGGCGTCCTGTTGATACCGATCCGCCACAAACGCAATAACAACCTCCAATAGATTTGTACTATTAGATACACCTGATGGATATACCTGAAAGTTAACTATCACAGAAGGACTCCCCATCTCTTCCAACCCACCCTGATGACGTCATAGACATACAAATAATACAAATAATGACGAAAAGTGTCGTCAGTACAGACGAATTCAAATTAAAAAGTAAATAATGACCAGGTCAAGATAATATCGAGTAACCCTGATTCATATAGAAAAATAATAAAATTTCTAAAAATGCTGAATGCTAACTTTCACACTGTTTCAATTAAGACAGGACAGACCTTTTTGTGTAATCCTACGCAACTTACATTACTCAGCAGACCTAGAAGAATTAAAGGAAGAACTTCTACAGCACGGACACGAAATAACTAATATCAGCGATATAAAACACAGAGCTACACAAAATCCAATGCCCTTGTTTCCATTGACCTCAAGCAAATAATTAAATCATTTATAACATTGACAAAATTGTGAAGTACAATTACAAAATGCAAAATACAAAAGAACAAAGGAGTGCACTAAACCGACAGACATTCCTCCGAAATGCGTCCTTGCTGAGGTAATCATCCAAAAAATTATAAAGGCTGTTCCGCTCATAAAGTGCTCCGTAAAAAAATGTACCTTGAATTTAGACTTAAATACAATCCGAATCCTAATATTAGGTTAAGTAAAAAGTTCTGAGCGTTTTTCGCTAGATGTCTTTAGTGAGCCATATCTCACGATGTGCACATCGCATCGAGTCATAGTATACACCGATTTCAAGGTGATATTACGCATCAAAAAGGTTCTTTGTCAGTTTTGTGTTCGGTGAAGCCAGTTGTGTGTTACAGCGTTCGAAAATGGAGATAAAAAAAGAGAAAATTCGATACATTCTTCAGTACCACTACGACCAAGGTGAAAAGGCGGAGCAGGCGGCCAAAAAAATTTGTGCTGTTTATGGACCCAGTACAGTATCGAATGCAACAGCAAAGCGGTGGTTCCAACGATTCCGTTCTGGTAATATGGACGTCGAAGATGAGGCACGCTCTGGTAGGCCAATCGTCGAAAATGTGGATAAAATCATGGAAATCGTCGAGTCGGACCGGCATGTGAGCACTTATTCCATTGCCCAGGAACTGAAGATTAGCCAGAAAACCGTTTGGAACCATTTGCATAAGGCTGGTCTCAAGAAGAAGCTCGACGTATGGGTGCCACATGAATTGACGCAAAAGAACCTTTTGGACCGAATTGATGCCTGCGATTCTTTGTTGAGACGTAACGAAATCGACCCATTTTTGAAGCGGATGGTGACTGGCGATGAAAAATGGGTCACATACGAGAACAACAGCCGAAAAAGATCGTGGTCCAATCGCGGTGGGCCGGCCCAAACGATCGCCAAGCGTGGATTAACGGCCAAGAAGGTTTTATTGTGTGTTTGGTGGGATTGGAAGGGAATCATCCATTATGAGCTGCTCCCATCGGGGCAAACACTTAATTCGGACCTCTATTGTCAACAACTGACCAGACTGAAGCAGGCGATCGACCAGAAGCGGCCAGAATTGGCCAATAGGAAAGGTGTTGTGTTCCATCAAGACAACGCCAGGCCGCACACATCTTTAACGACGCGTCAGAAGCTCCGAGAGCTTGGCTGGGAGGTTCTATCGCATCCGCCGTACAGTCCAGACCTGGCACCAAGCGATTATCACCTTTTTAAGTTTTTGCAAAATTTTCTTGATGGTACAAAACTGGCCTCAAGAGAGGCTTGTGAAAATGAGCTGGTCAAGTTTTTTACCAATAGGGACGAGGACTTCTTCAACCGCGGAATTATGAAATTGCCTTCAAAATGGACAAAAGTAATCGAACAAAACGGCGCATATTTAATCTAAATCGAATAATCTTGACTATGTTAATTTCATCGTCGAAATAAAGCGAAAAAGCGCTCAGAACTTTTTACTTCACCTAATATTACTTCTCCAGATAACGAAATAAGAAGTCATTTAAGACTTGCCTCTTCATTCGTATCCTATACTCGGGCAATTCTAGGAAATACGAGCAATAAACGCCCACGATAACAGCCAAACAGTTAATGCACAAACTACAGAAATCCTTTACCGGCTAGAGAAACTAATTGAGAAGCAAACAGAACAGATCAATAACCTGCTGGCTCCGCTAACGCTAGTAATAAACAAAATAACGAAATTTTCAACAAAATAACAAACTACAGAAATTTTTTACGGGCTAGAGAAACTAATTGAGAAACAAGCAGAACGGATCAATAACCCGCTTCCTCTGCTAACGTTAGTGTAATAAACAAAATGACGCTTAATGCTGTAGTGTATTGAGTGAGGATTAATAATTTGGAATACGAGAAATTGCTGCTGCAACCCGTCAATTATATTTTGAATAAATATAATAAATATAAATACCATCGAGGGACGCTCGTACAAATGAAGTTGCAAAGAGAGTATGATCGCTCGCGGAAAACTCGACTCGTAGATATTGATCCATGAATCGTAGATACTCTCTATATATTGCCTCGCTCGCGATCGCGTCCGTTTATTTATACTGGTCGGAAAATTTGAATTTGTCTTAGATCGACGGTTGCCCATAACGGTGACTTTGTTTTGTCCGGAGTTTGTCTGTCGATATGTTTCGTACGTCAAGGTTGTGTCCGTGTTTCGAGGCGCAATAACAACATGAGTCGCTCTGATCCGCCTCGTCCTATGATTCATGTGCCGCTACAATACAATGAAGTCAATACGTATCGGAACGCTAACGGTCTGGCTCGACATAAAAACGACCTAGAAATCTTCTAAACTGCCAAAAAATAGACATAATGCTTATTTCTGAAACTCATTTTACGGACAAAAATTAGTTTAAAGCCAGCGGTTACAATATTTGGCGGATCAGGTATTATTATAAAATCTAATATCAAGCACTACGACTTCCACTATACAAGAAGGATCATCTCCAAGCAACTAACATTATGATTCAAGATTGGCATAGCCCGTTTGAAATACCTGCTATGTATTGTTTTTCGAGGCACAGTCTATTACAGGAGGATTTTGATCATTTTTTTTAAAGTCTGGATCACAGGTTTATAGCAGGAGGCGATTTTAACGCTAAACGTATTGACTGGGGTAATAGAAACATCACTTCAAAAGGTAGATTACTATACAAAAGTATTTTATCAAATAAATTAAATTACGTTAGTACAGGTGAGCCTACGTACTGGCCTACGGACACAAACAAATTACTTGACTTCTTCATAAACAAGAATATATCCCGGAGGTACATTCAAGGTACATTAATTCTTCTCTAGAGTTGTCCTCAAATCACTCACCAGTTATTGTAACAGTCGGCTCTACAATTATTGAAAATCAACCTGCTATCTGAATCTATAACAAACCAATTAACTGGTCTCACTTTAGGGAATCCTTCAACATTTCAAAATTAAACCACTAAAAACAAAAGAAGGTATAGATGCAGCAATTGAGTATCTGACGAACAACATAATAAATGCGTGTCGCTCTTCTACTCCAAAAGTTAGAGTATATAACCCAACACAAGTATCCAAACGCTATAAAGAAAAAATCGAAGATAAAAGGAAGTTACAAAGGTTATGGCGAAGCAGCAGACATTTTGAAGTAGACAAACTTGAAAAAAACAAAATAGAAGACAAACGGAAACTAAACAACCCAACCAGAAAATTTCCACAAAAGTTCAGAAATGAGTGTTTTCAAATATATCGGGAGAAGCTGTCTCCCACATCCGTTACAAACTACTCTCTCTGGAAAGTTCCGAACAGACTCACCAGATCACAGCAAATAATTCTTTCCCTTAGCTCTCCACGTGGTGATTGGTCAAAGTGTCCCATAGACAGAGCCAACCTATTCGCTTCTCATCTACCTACAGTATTCAAACCGTCTTCTCCTACATTCACTTCGTGTGAAACCGAGATATTTAAACATCTTCAATCATCAAGCCAAGCCTCTTTCTCTATCAAGTTCTTTTCTTCCCAGGAAGTCAATGCAATGATTGACAAAAACCTTAACTCTAAGAAGGCCCTAGGACACGACATGATCAGCGATAAGGTGATCAAAGAATTATCAAAAAAGGGGATAGCACTCATGACATCCATTTTTGACGTAATCATCCATTTTTGGTTATTATCCATTTTCATGGAAACTGTTAATCATCACACTCATTCACGAACGAAAGTGGTATCATACCATCCATTCAGCTTACTATCGAGCCTATCCAAACTCTTCGAAAAACAGTTAAGCGAACGCCTACGTATACATACTGCATGATACCATGACGACTCCAAATCATCAATTTGGGTTCCGAAAACGGCATTCAACAACTGAACAGGTATACCGTATTACACATAATATTAGCCGGGAATTGGAAAAGAAAAAATATTACTCAGAAGTATTCTTCGACATTAAACAGGCTTTCGATAAGGCATGACATCCTGGATTACTACAAGCTCAAAAAAATTTTGTCTCGTCAATACTATTCAATCATGCATTCTTACCTAAATAACAGACAATTTAAGATTAGATTTTTAGATGGTACAACTGCAGCTTTTTCTACTGAGGCTGGAGTACCACAAGGCAGTGTACTTGGACCAATCTTATACTTTATCTATATGACAGACCTACTCACTTCGGCCAATGTCAATAGAGCTACATTCGTTGACAATACTGCAGTCTTAACAGCGAATGAAAAACCCCGAAGTAGCTTCTCTAGTCCTCCAGGAGCACTTGGATAAAATTGTAAAATGTTGCCATACATAGCGTATTAACACAAATGAAGGCAAATCAACGCATGTTACGTTCATCTTAAACAAATGCACATGTCCACTGGTAATGCTAAACACCACAATAATTCCAGCCATGGATACAGTAAAGTATCTAGGAATGCTATTAAACAAAAGATTAACTTGGAAATAAGTAAGTTCTACTTAAAGTAAGACAGCTCTACTGGCTCATAGGTCAGCGTTTGAAATTAAGTCTAGAAAGTAAAATCATTTTATACAAAATCATTGTAAAACCTGTATGGACCTACGGGATTCAACTGTGGGATGCAGGAATTCAACTCTAACATTGAGATCCATTGAATGATTTCAATCGAAAACGCTCAGGTTTATCTGTAATGCCCCTCGGTATGTAAACCAATGAAACCATACACAGAGACTTAAAAATACCAACAGTTAAAGAAGAAATTTTGAAATTCAGTAACAGCTACAGTATACGCTTGACTAAGCATTACAATCCTCTAGTGACCCAGCTTCTAAATAGAGTAGACCACCAAAGAAGATACTTTAATCCATTAAGATATGTACTAAAAGAAGTAGCCTTACCGTAAGGTTATAGATATTATGCCATGGAAACGCGACATCGTAATTACTAAAAATTCTTCGTAAGAATTGGTTGTAATATTCTACCGAATAAAAAAAAATCATTAATTCGTATACTTTGATAAAATTTACATACTGTTATAATAAAACCAAAGTATTTTAATACGTGAATAGTAAAGTACATAAGACATTTATGACATATTAAGATCTATTCCCCGAAATTCTCTTAATATATAAATTTTAACCTTCCAACTATGAAAATTTGGAATAGTGGCGGAACTAGTTATGTTCTTATAAGTTCTTCCATGTATCGTCATAAGCAATTACAAAGCGATTGTTACATGCGATACTCCAGGAATGGAAGCGGAATTGCGCGGAACAAAATAAAGCTTCGTACAATTTGTCCCAGAAGAGGTGAACTGGCCCGAAATTGTTCCGCCAGCGACAGCGATTTACGGCAGTTGTAATCAGTTTGATTAACGCAGACAGCCGCGATAAATGCAGGTAGCACGATGCATCGAGGCTACTTCAATTTGCGAGGAACTCGCGAAGCCTCGACTAGCATCGCCTATTAGGTCTATTGGAAACTTGTACCCCTTGTTTTTTCTCCTCTATCGATTAGTTTTCTGTCAAATGAAACTGTTGGATCGCGGTATATTACGCGTGATTCTCATGGATAATATATTCTTCAAAATGATCAAAGAAGATTGATCAAATCGTTCATTGTTGGTGCAAATATTTCGATATTATTGTCTTATCAGATCGTGCATTGCTGCAAATAAAAATTGGAAGAATCAGTAGCGTGATCAGTGACGTGAAAAGGTTCGTAGCTGTAGACTAGTTGCAGAGTCGGTCAAAAGTTAGAAGTTAATCCGCACGAATCTAAATTAAGTCCTGCGAGTGAAACGGTCTAGATAGATAGCTAGTGGGCACGTTTATTTAGGGTAGAACAGTGACCCAGTAAATCTAACCCTTTAATTTTCTTGACCGAAATATTCTGCAGAACCGAGCCACCTTGCTAAATAACTTTCGGCTAATAAACACTTTGAGGTTTACTGTTTTTTTGAGTACCATCGTAGAAAGTATACGTAACCAACAGAAAACTGCAACCTTTCTGTTTTATGTTTTATAGGTGTTTTTAATAATAAAATTTAGAATCGTCGCGGGATAACTAATTGCGATTAAAGTATTAAATTATAACCAGAACTTTATTGAAATGTAGAAAGATTAATCACGAGATCGATTAATAAAATAAACGTAGTAATTGATAAGATACGAGAACTTCTTTACATTTGAATTTTAATAAATTGTCATTTGGGAGTGTAAATGAAAGAAAATATTTATTCAAAAATAGAATAAAGAGATTGCTGACGAATTAAGGTCCATTTAAACGGTGTTGTTTTTTGACGTAAAATAAGCTTACAAGGAAAGACATTAAGGGATTCTAGATAGAGAAGACTGCGGTTTCCACGGGATAAGTATGGTCCACGGGAAGCAGCATTTTCCTCGCTTTAGAATGAGAAAACCATGGTGTCTCTACCTTAATAAGATAATACCCAATTCCATTCTATTATTACATAGGTAAACCATGTTTTACTACGATACTCTTTCATTAATATTATTTTCGACTCTTCCTTTTATCGTATCAAAGATAATCATCGATTAAAATGTCAGCGATTGTCAAAGTTATGCAACAGATATGCTCGTTTCGTGTATTTTATACGATATTCTGTACGATCATCGTCTCCTGACGAGTAAAAACGACAGATAACTATGACTAACGTGATAAATCACGCGATGAACGGAGTCTCGTTCGCGTATCGTTTCACCGTTGTAAGACACGCTAATTAAACAATCGAATTTGTTTTGGTCGCGGCCAGTAAATCGCGTGTAATCAACCAACAATTAACCAGAGCTCTGTGAACGCAGCCGATGTGTCAGTTATTTCCATTCACACGTTGCTATTCAAGAGTTGTACAACAGGGAAAGCAAAATGGTGGGAAGGTGTTGGCAACGGTTAAGCAGGCTTTCTGCACAATAATGACCAGCTATTGCACAATTGGGAATTACGCGCTGAATTTGAACCACTGCATGTTTAATTCAGAAGCCAGAGATTATTAATCTGATTTTCCACTTCTGTCGCTATGTACGTTCGTATAGCGAGGATATGTTGAACATTATCAACGCGTTTCATCAAACATCAACGAACCATCTAGGCGGATATGAGTTAGACATTGGTGAGAAAAATGAGAAGGTTTTTCCACGTGAACAAATGATACAAGTTTTTAAAACTCATATTGTCTGTTACATGGAACGTAGAAAAGTTGTCGACAATATACAGAGTGGCCCACGTAACTGGGACAAGTGGTATGGTTGCAATTAAAAAATTATGCGGAAGAAAATATGCGAATCATTAAAAAAATACCATCTTTCTCGGAGAATATGTTTTTTCACAGGCGTAATGATGCATCGTAGTTTTCTTACGTGCAATTTCTTTTGGAGGCCCTTTTGTTATTCTTCATTAAAAATATCGAGAAACGATTGGTCTATAAGACGTTTTAAATAAAGGTTTTCGTTAACTCTAACGAAATTATTCTGAAAGTGCTTTGATGTTGCTTCAATACCAACATTCCACATTTTGTACGTTAACTTCGATATATTCAATTTCCTACTTCCAGGAACAAATTTCTTTCACAAATTTCTCGCAGCAGAGATACGGAAAGAAATTCCTTATCAGCCAGCGAATTAACGAAAGAAAGAGTCCTAGTGGCGCTTTCATGCGAAAAGAAGCATCGTCGTTTCTCTCATAGAATAAATGTTCTATCGCGCGCGAGTACCCTTAAGATTCGTTGTAACGACCTATCTTGAAATTGTATCAAAATGAAATTTCGCGGAAGACCTTTGGAATGGCCGAATCGGACAAAAATTCGCGCCTCTCCTCTTCCTTCCCTCCGGTCACGTTTCCAGGCAACGAGGTCCTTTCGACTCGCGTCGAGGACCGCGCGCTGTTATCAAAAAAAAAAAAAAAAAGAGAAAAGACAGAGATAGGAAACCAGGTCCTCTCGCGTTCTTCTTCTGTTTTACTTGTTCGTGGAAGATAAAAGGAGGGACGATCGTTACCCGTTCCCAACGAAGATACCACGTAAATTTCTCGCTTTGCGTGGCGATGTAACAATCAGAACGAGTCGAACCGGATCGATCGTAAAACCCCTTTCTCTGCCTGTCTTTGAGCGTTTCCCCGTAACACACAGACGATCCTCCAGCCATCTTCGAGATGATCCGGTTTGTCCTTCTCCTCAGCCTGGTCTCTCAATCGACAATAGCCCCGATCGCTTGAATTTCGAAGCAATAGCTCGCGAATGCAATCGTCTATACGGTCTGCGGGCACGGAGCGTATTCAATGAAATTCGATTATCCCGCACGATCTTATCGCTCGAGGGCAGGTGCAAGATCGTAGCAGGAACCTAGGTACATCCAATTTCCGGCGAAGAATTACCTCTCTCTCGATCCTAAGACACCGAGGAACGCAATAGTAACCGCGATTTAACTCGCCGGTCCTTGGCTACACCACTGATTCGTGCTTCACTTCGCAGTTCTTTTGCTTACACGCCTTTTCTTCCAACTTGCTTGTTCGTTCACTATTCCGTTGTTGACTTGAACTTGTAGGCTTAATTACTGTTAGACTTTATTTGGGGATTCTGTTCATTTTCAATTTTGTGTGCCAGTTTCAGTTTTGAGATCTAATTGTAAGCGTGGAGTTTTAAGATTAAAGATAAATAAATGTAAATTAACGGATTAAAACTGCTTCGATTACTCTTTGAGCACTATAAATTGCCATATTGCCTTTATTAAACTTTATTCACTATTTTTGCGTATTCCATTGGATACGTACGCATTTCCTTTCTCGTGCTTATTCTTCTTTTACTTTCTATCTATATTTAGCAGTCGATATATCGTCTACAGGATAATTATATTATCTTTCTCTTTTTCCAGGATTCTGCTTTGTAGACTATATTCGTCGCGCCTTAGCTCGTTTCTGCTGTTATTTAAGTTGCAATTTATCCTTACTTTCTTTTTTCCACTCCGTTACTGTCTGCAATCATCCTCTCGCTTTCCACCTTCTCACTGCTTCTTCTTCTCCGTTTCTAATACAGATACGAGTTTCCCTTTTGCCACGTTGAAATTATGTAAAGAAGGATACGATGGCTATCTTCGTGCATACTCGCTGCAACCACACTCTTGCTTTCCTCTTTCTTCGCTTCTTTATTTCTTTCTTTTTGCTTCTTCTTCATTCGTTCTCCTTTGCCTTTGCTAGCCTAACCATGCTGTGTGCATTTGGTTTGAGGTGGGACGTCCTTAAGATTGCAACTCGCGTCGGATAGGACCGCGGCTTCACATTGTGCGATTCACAGAATACACTCCGTGCCTAAGTGGCGGGAATATGATGGCTTTATCGTGGTCTAGTTGCCGGAGGAATTTTATTTCTTTGTTCTATTCCTTGTGCTTTGTCAATGATGCATTTCGTCTCTCGGCGTCGTGAATTTTAAGAAATTTTTATGTCTTAATGTTTCAAAGAATTCTGTTCACCTTTCCTCTTTCTTCTTTTCCTTGAAGAACAGAGGGAAATACATGGTTAAACACGTAATTGAACGCCATCAATTTCGTTTCGATGGATCTTGTTTCAGCACGTAAAATGATAGCTATTTGTATTGAGACTTCAAAAAGATCTAGAATTTTTATTTTCAGAATTTCTAGTATTCTTCGGTTTTATAGAAATTTTAGACTTCCTAGGCTTTTAATGTTTGACACATTTTTTAGAGATTTGAAGATTTGCGAAATTCGTATAAAATAAACGTTTCTTCATCAATTACATTTCCTAAATTCTTTACGTTGCTGAACAACAAATTCATGTGTTTTGATAACACTGTGTAAGTCTCAATACACGTGTGTTATGAATTCCCAAGCTTCTATCTCCATATATAAAATAATTGATTCGTGAAAACACGCACGACTTATGAAGCATCAAACATTAATTTGTTTTCACGGGAAAATAAAGGTTGAAGGGTTCAATAAAAGGGCTGTAATATATTCTTACAGTGAACGATAATTTTCAAGCGCTAAAGAGTAATTGCTTTATTATTAGAACCGGTAATACTTTTGAAGTATTTATATGTACAATACATTTTTTCAAAATTTCAATCGCTACAACTTTTATAGTAAAGAAGTTCAAGCATTTTTAATGAAAAATATTGTCTAGATTTTGCATTTTACCACATTTCGCGTAGGAAGAGAATTTTGTTATGACAATGTAATGATACGAGTTTGGAAGTATATTTATTTTGAATATGACGGTAGGAAACAAGTTACAAATTTGATATGTGTGACATGACGTTGAATATGTTTTAAGTATGATGATGTAACTCAATTTACAGCTTCACGTGCAGTCAGCGAAGAAAACAGACGTGAGGGACTTATTTAAATATTTCGAAGCATCACTAAATAAAGAAATTATTATACCAAGAGAGATTGGCAATCTTATTTGTGAGTTAGATCCGAGTTTCTCCTAGATCAAGCTTATCATAAAATCTATTCGACAATTATATAAAAAGCAACAAAAATTATCACAGACAAGATCTCCATATTACGCTCCAGACGATTCACTCAAAACAACGGATAAACAATCACGTTAACATTGGCGATAAAATCTTTACCATTCATCGAGATGTTGTTCATCTACTTTTTTCCTATCTCCTATATTAAATTTTCTGTATTAAATCGTTGTAAATAAATGACCTCAACTATTATTACACCAGGGGGATAATTAGATCGATAGTGGTGGACATTGATAAATCGTGGTGCATGGTACGTGTTCAGAAACGTGTAAGAATCTCTAAAAATAAGGCAGAACCCGATAGACGGGAATTAGCAGAATCCATTCCTCGGCTATGAAGATAATCTTTGGATTACGAAGGGTGGCTGAGATAAATCTTTTCGGTGAAAATAGCTAGTGAAACGATATTAGGGCGTACTCACAGTGTACGTGCAGCATCATTCGTTTGCTGACTGATGGTGGTACTCCGTTACTCGCGATGCACAGGTAGGTGCCCATCTCGCTTCTGGTTACTTTCGACAAAGTCAGCGTTTCCCCTTCAGCAGTAGCTACTGCAATACAGAGTCAGACGGGCGGAATTAAAGATTCTGAAAAATTTTGTGAGCCGCTTGTCGAATGGGTGATTTCTCGAGAAACCGAAACGCAAACTTACCAATCTGAATTATTTACGTATGTCTGAGCTTTTTTTTTTATTAAACGAATACAGTGATATTTTATGGAAAATTAATTTGTAAAGGTGCTGTCGGTTAGAGGAATAAAAGTGAGAAGTTTATTTGAAACTGGTTGCTTAAAAAATCGTTTATTCGAACTCGTGCAAGTAATATTTTCGCTGATTCGAAGGATTTCTCGTTCGAATAAATTTGCAAGTTTGCTTTTGATGAATCAATACGAAAGATAAAGACTAAGTATATAGTTTTTAAAAACTTGTCTGTTTGCCTTATTGTCTGTTTGAATTTCAGAATTTTGACATCTAAAGTGTAATGCTTCAATTGAATCTCGATGTTAATGGAAAGCTACTTACACGGTTGATTCGTTCAACCTTATCGAGTAAATAATCGAATTGGCTCTATTACTAATCAAACACATTGGATTAGATACGATACGAAGCTTAAGGTTCCGCTATCGTCCCGTTCAATTCAACACATCGATACTACTTGCTCGAACTCCTCACAAAGTGCGAGCGAACAACAGAGGGTGAAAATGCAGTTTCACCTTCGTTTGCGAATCAGCATTTCTCTCGACGGAATGAAAATACTCGATTGTTTTATGCAAAAGAATGCATTATTGTCTCTAAAAAATATCTTATTTCTTCCTATATTCCCGATAATAAATATTCTTTTAAAAATTAAAACGTTTTTTTGGTAAGGAATCCACGAACTCTATATTTGAATAACTAAAATAATCTCGAAAAATATCAAAGAAGAGAGGAGTAAAAGTAGACGTGTTCTTCGAACAGACATGCTTGCGTTACAAGTCTTTTGTACTGAAACTCGATCTTACCTTTAAATTGGTACTATTTCTCAAAAACGTATACTTGAATTCTTCTATGAAATTCTACGAATTCAACAGACGAAGCGGTTCGAAATGGAAATAAAACTGGAGGGCTTCACAAGATAATGCGAGTAACGTGAGTTTATTCGTATACTGCTGAAATTTTTATTCTTCAAATTATTTCTAATATTTCGCTATCTAACATAAAAAAAAAATGCGCGTGCTTTCCTTGAAAAGAAACTTCAAGAAACGACGTGGGATCTTTTCACAAATTGACGCCTGGTTTCATATTTGTCACGTCTAGTGAATGAGATTAGAATTCATATGTTCTATGGTATTATCTTACAACGTTAAAGTATGAATTATTTTCCTTAACTTGTTTACGTCTATACTGTGCACGTCGAGTTTGAAAATTATTTCTTTGCTGAGAATGTATCAAATTACTGGTTCATTCAATGGCTGTCAAAATTCTACTTAAGTCGGCATTGTGACAAGTATCGAGGCGACGAATATTTGCATGATTCGATGCAACGAGAAGGAAAACATTGAAATATGAGTGGCGACAGTTTCGTTTCGCTCACGAGTTCAGTAGCCTGAGGAATTATCCTATATCTTGCACTTTAAAATCGATTTCATAATCACCGAAGTATGAAAATATGCGAAAATTATCATGCAAACTATATTACGAATGTGAAAAAATTTGTCGCAAAAAGAAAAAATTATGTTGGGATGTTTTAATTCGTTGAATGTACCATCATACGTTGAATGCGTCGACTTCGTAAAAGTTAATTTATAAAAGTTCGTTTGATTTTTGCTGTAATTTATTCCATTTTTAACACAGAAAAATTTCTATTTTTTGAAATTCTAGTCACAAGATGCATGAATTTGCTGAAATTTCGTTTGTACCACATATCAGTTGACACAGTTGCCTCGATCAGAAAAGGGGAGGTCTTCAAAAAGTTGTGATTTATGAATTGAAATGTACGAGGTGAAGTTGACGAATTGACTTCAATTTCGATATTATCCCTGTTTTCCGATTTCAATCTGATGTTTTATACGAACCGCTTCACTTACATCGAAAATATATTATCATATTATATACACGTCATTGGCATCACCATTTCTCAATCTTTTCGCATACTCAAGGTCGATTCAGCTAACATATAAATCCTCATTTATTCAACGTTGATTGACTATAATGTAAATTATACGGTATCGTTATTTTCAAAATTGCTGATATTTTTGTATGAATACTGAAATCATTGATAAAACCGAAGGATGCAAAAGGATTATTACTAATATAAATCACAAATAAAATTCCAAAAGCCCATACATATTTTCCATGAAATATCCAGTAATTTTATCATATTTACATATAATACCTGTCATATAGAACCGTGAAAGAAAATTTAATAATGAAAATGGAGCTGAAATAATTGAAATATCAGGTAGAATAATATTTTCGAGTTGTTTAATCCGAGTTACACAATTGGTAATCAAATATGCGACTTATAAAGAGTATTATCTTTTTCAAAAAATGATCGTATTAAAGAAATACAACCAGTGCAAAAATACTCGACGTATTTCCAACTGATGTAATGAAGATAAAAACCGAACTTAACTGGAGACGCAATCACGGGTTTGTAGGTTTTGTAAACATACTCACTTTTCGTTTTGCCACCGGACGATCCGGCACGGGAAATAATCTCGGCGCCATCTTCTCGCTTCCATACGATCTCAGGTTTTGGATAGCCGCGAGCCTTGCAGACCAGTTTTGCGGATCCGCCCTCAGGTACCATCAAGTCGTTCGAGGTCTCCTCGGATATTATGTCCGGCGGTATCACCACTTCTAGAAACGCGCTCTGTAAATTCAATACACCAAGGTATCGGTATTATTATGCTCTATTGCAAAGAGGATATGACAATATTATCATATAATCCGAAAAAGAATAATTCTCTAATTTCATGAAATCAACGAATTATTCTCGATCCAAGGAAATCGTGATAATGTATTTTAACTTCTGGTCTCGAAGACGTTTAATTATTAAGCAGATTTTAATTAAGCTGGGACAGGAAACGGTCGTATTTCTGCCATGTAAATTCCGAAAATTTTAGAACATAATTCGTTGGAATTTAGCCACCTCCGTCTATGCGGGTGCAGACCGTCGGAAAACACTACTTTCACCAAGCACAGAACGGATTTCACTTTGAAATGAATGCCTTCCATACCAAAGCATTGCGTACAATAAAAATCTGACCCGGATCTACGGTAAAAAGATTCTCTACTTCTCCGACCATTTTCCTTTCCTTTCCCACTCTTTCTCCGCCCTTCTTTTTTTCTTTCTTTCTTTATCTTTCTTTCATTTGCTTTTTTTTTCTTCTTATTGCACGACTTGTTATTTCAAAGGATAATTTATTCGTACCTGACTCTTCATAGGATCCGTGTTGACTTGACACATGTAAATGCCTCGATCTTCTCGGCGTACCCCACGAATATTCAACGTCCACGTGTTGTAGTCACTGTGTGTTACTGATAAACGCGCGTTGTTCGTGATCACGTGTTCGTGAATCGCCAGGACTGCCTTGGTGTCTGCTTTGATCCACGCCACCTGGCCTCACAAACCCATTTCTTAACACACTGCGCTATTTCTTCGTCCATGTGCACGGTACCGCTCGCACGGCACTGGCGAAAACTTATCGCTAACAATATGCACAGACTCAATGTTTTAATACCTTAATTGCTAGATAATTCCGCGTAGAACTCATTTTCGAAACGATCTCGACTCGTTTCATACCCTTTGTCATGGAAATGAAACATGCCCAAATTCGAGTTTATCCATAATTAATCGATGAAAGTGATTGCTCGTCGTTAAAATTTCTTTTTGTGAATGAAAAGTTCACAAGAACGAAACTAGCGATTATAAATATATTGTTACTTAAGACCATCCTTTAATACCTCTTTTAATATTCTTTAACGTTATAGGGTATGATTTGGGATAGTTTTTATGTAATAGTTGACATTTTTATAAAAGTAATCTTTAAGCCATTACGTTACCTCTTGGATTAATTATATATAAAAAAATTGGGAAAAGAAAGCCGAACGAATGGTCGAACTGGAAAATGTTTGGAGGTACCATTTTCATCGTCGCTATTTTCAACTAGTTTTATCGCGTTTTAAGAGCATTAAAAATTTCAAACTATTGAACAAACTTATGCAGGAAAAATATAATTACGTAACGTTGCGCTCATGAGAAATATGATACGAGAAGATGCGTTATAGAAAGATAAACTTCATTATACCGTAGTTTGTCTTTCCCTCTGGTTTTTCTATCCTTAAACAGAAAATACGACTCGTTCCAATTACATGATTTATCTTGCATTTTAGAATAGTGAGAATAATATTCCTTCCACTATTTTACTTTTCCCGTTTACACAAGTATCTATAAATTAAATTTCGCGCTTGATTTAACTATCGATTGTACGAATGTTTTTACAACGCGTTATTTTATAGAGATTCTTTTAAATTGGCAAGATCAAAGGAATTCACAATCCTGTCAAAGAGTAATTAAAGTTTCTCTCTAGCATTTAAGCATGCTCCATTTCCGCATGGATTTTATAACGCTATAAAGGTTTAATCAGCTTCGTAATAATAAAAGGACGAATTGATTCTTTTTGCAATACATATGCTTGCAGAAGAACTTAACAAAGATTTATTTATAAGGAATATACTGTTTAGTACAGAATACTTTGTTTTCTCAGAATACTGATATTAATGTTAACGTAGATGTTTTCCTAGATTCTTCTGCAAAATATGTATCGAACCAAGCATTTTAATCTCTTAGTATTTTCCTGCAAAACTTATTTATTAAATATCAGACTTCTAATATTTTTATTTTCTTCTTTTATACGATAATTAATTTTTTCTGAATTTATTATATCTATTTCCCTGTTCAAAGTACCTAAAGAAACTTCCTATATCGTGTTTTCTCAATTTCAATTTCTGAGATCGTTAATTCTTAACATCTCGTTGTGTAGGATACTTTTTATCTTATTTTAAAAACGTATTATATCTGCACATATTAATGATATTAGATTATATATATAAACTATAATTCTTTACATTGAGAAATCCTACGACGACTAAACTACGAGACACCTACAATATCAACGAGGCATTTCACATCATATGCTTAAACTTAAATTCAATCGATTATTTCTCAGATAAACTTTCTTTAATTGTTCTTGATGATTGTCAGATTTTATATCTTTATACAACAGAGTAATCTTCTCAATAGATAGACTTTAATTTTAATATTGATTAGTGCCATCATTACAATTAAAAAGAAATATTTCAAACTTAATTAACCAATATGCTTAGAAGTGCGCTTTGTTTAAACACTTTATCGACCCCAAAAAACCCAGATATTTCACCGCAATGCGAAAAATATTATCCAATTTTACTAAGCTATACCGTGGAGGCAACAATCCGAGATACAGTAGACGAAGTTCATTTTCCAACGTCAACATTTTCCTTCCGAATGCAGCTCGGTCTCCTATAGATGTACGCGAAGTTTTGGCGGGAAGTTTTCTTATTTCGCATAGATATTATTGGCACGAAATTGAACCGGCGGCATGTCGAATATTTGACCTCGCGTCGCTTTGATAGGCTATCTATCAACCAACAAAAGAGGTCTGCGGTTCTTATCGATAACTCGAAAGCGGAGTGTACAGAGAAGGCAGCTGGAGAGGTTTACGGAGAAGCTGTGAGGGTGAGGTGGAGGATCGCGTTTGGAAGCGGCAGTGGAATGGAGAGAGAGAGAAAGAGAGAGAGAGAGAGAGAGACAGAGAGAGACCAACCAGTAGCTAGAAGCTAGAGAAAGCGGGGTGGAGGGCTTTGAGTGTTTGGTAGTGACGGCCCTGTGAGTGCCTCCACTTATAATACATTATACGAGGATAGTAAACCCTCTTCTCCCTTTCCTTCTACTTGCCCTTCGCCTTCCTGAGCAGCTCCAAAAACGAGCTCTCTTCGGGAACTGAAAAAGTCCCCCGGACGACAGATGCGCGCGATTCTGAAACATTTATGCCACTTTCCCGCCCCTCGGAGTCCTATCGTCCTCTGCGATGGACCTTTTGCTTTTACGTCGTTCTTTTCGAGATTCATCGATGGATGATTAATCTGTTTCGGAATATCGAGCTATTATTAAGGTTATTACTTGGTATTTGGTATGATACGATATTGTTTAACACTTTTCAATTTGCGGGAATATCTGGTTTAATTTATATCTTCCTTTAGGGTATTAACATTTAAAAAGATATCCAATAATACAATATTTATAAAACGATTGCACACCATCAAACCATAGTATTGTATTATTTCATTTTAATAATTTTATAGTTTCATAAAAAGCACCACCTTTATCATCCGCTGGTTGTAATTAACGGTTTCTCATTGCCTACGTTACTGTTTTATTTAAACAGCTCCACAACCCTTTCATAAATTTAAGCTCCGCGTACACGCCTAAGGAAACTGCGTCGAAACGCGGAACGCTTGTCGGTTCCGAGGCTCCACCTCTTTCTTTCGATCTTTCAACGAGCTGGCTAGTCGAAATATTCAGGGAAAGTCGAAAGTCGCGGCACGATCTTCGCTCGGAGGATCGTATACACGAAAGAAGGGAAACCCCTTTCTCGTTCGGAAAACTCTTCGCCGTTTGGCCGCGAAATCCACCCCCGAGGAAGGGTTGAGAATTATTGGATTTAAGAAGCCGCGTGAAACGTTAAAATTGTTTATTCTTAAGACTTTTTAGTATTTTTGGAGACGCTTTGTCATTTTGAAATATCGTACCGTTTTAGAGCTACGAAATTAGTTAAAAGTCATGGTGAAGTAGACGTGACCGGAAACATTAAGTGCCGCAGCAAAAGTAGCTTTTTCCGGTGCTGTTGCGTCTTTGAGAACAAGAAAGTAGAAAACATGAGAGAAAACAAACTTGAAGGAACTTGCACATATAGGAGAGGGGGGGGGGGAAGGGGGAGAGCAATAACGATGGAGAAAGGAAAAAGAATGATATGGAAGAGGAAAAGAATGATCTAGCAACGGTGTCTCGCGAGCAGTCGCAAATTTGCAGCACAATGAGCAGTCCACGACTTTAAAGGGCTGAGCTCTATGGAAACGAGTTTATCTTAAGCGAAAGACGCCTTCCGCCTAATGCAGTTTTCCCTACGCATTTTCAACTGGCGATCGGTCTGGCGGCCTCGTACCTTTGTCGAGGGTGAAAAATAAGGACTAGTAAAGGAACTTGAAGCGAAAGAAAAAGTGAAGAAGAAAACTAGAAGAAAAAGGATAGGAAGCGTGTACACGGAGAGGAAGATAGAAAGCGAGAGAGAAGAATAGATAGGATAAGAGGATGGGAGCGTGGATAGACGACGATGGAGCAGACGAAAGGGGAAAGAGAGCGAAATAGAGGAAGGGGGAAGGACGTGGAACCCTAGTCAGATATAATATCACACTATGTGCACCTATCTACCGTGGTCTCCATTCTCGGCCCTCTTTCATATGCAAAACCATCGTCGGCGCTCTATTGTGGCGCATTGTGGGATCAGGAGCCTCGTCGGTCCAGTCTACCACACCTCGTTTATTTCCCGCCATCTTCTCGCTCATACCCTCCTTCCACGACCACCTAACTTCCCTCTTTCGTCTTCTTTTTCATCCTTCTTCTCGTTTTCTTCCCTACCTTATCCCCTTTTCTCCGTTCGTACGACTGCATTCTCCCCTGTTCACCGACTATTCTTTTATTTTCTCGACTTCTGTTTTCGGTAGCGAGCTACGGCTGTTCCTTTCAACGGCATGCAGATAAATGGATAAGCTTGCTAATTAAAAGTTTCGCAGGGCCCGATCCCTTTCTTCGTATCCTGCTGCTGCTTCCTGTTGGTCACCCATCCCTCTTTCTCGTCACCCCTCTTCTCACGCTGTCTAATGTTATTTCATCGTCTTCCTATTCTCCTTCATCCGTTTCCGTTTCTTCTGCATGCATTTGGCCTCTCTGCTCGCGCTTCGTTATATTCAAACGGCCACCGGTTCTATTTGGTTGCCGCTGCCGGCCGGCTTTACGCTCGAGATTTCAGAAAGCATTATTCCCTCACTAGCTTTTGTTCCTCGGCCTCTGCTTTTTGCAACTGGGGACAACTTTAAATGTTAGTATTTATTACTGGAGAGTGCTCGGTTCGCAGCAGATTACTGTGACGGTTTTACACACGCAGCATCGCGCGATTAACCGATTGTATCAAGCGACCCGTATGATATTGCGGCTTACGCGTCTACGGCTACACGTGACCGTCAGTTTTCTTCGTCATCATCGGCTGTTTTCATCGGCAGAAGGGTTGCACGGTTTGTTGAATTCCGTCGCCTGGTTAACGATTCATCTTGCTTCGGCCTGTTGACTATTTTATTTTACTTGTTTTCGGATTTATTTCTTCTATTTATTTTTCCTTCCTGTCGAAAGGTCTCGTAGCTTTGCAGCAATTAGCCACGAAAGTTTTTTTTATAAAAATATCATCCTTCTACTATGGTATCGTGTCTATATTATGCGAAATGAATTTTAGGTTGCTCGTTTCAAGATAACTTTGTTGGTTCTTTGATATTGCACGGTTCGGCAGCGCTAAGCCATGCGAGCTACTTATATCATGTAAAATAAGAGTCTGTCTTCAAAAGATAGCTTTATAAAGCTTAAGTTTTGTCTTTATAGAATTTTACAAGGATTGGTTGTTTCGAGATATTTAATTCCTAATATTCTTCTTCCTGAAGCCCGTGGTAATTAGCGCTGATGTTTATGCTTTTCTCGAGGACATTGTAATAAAGTTGCGCCTGTCTTTTATACGTAAAGTTGCTTCATAGTTGACGTTTCTTTGGTTCGTACTTTTATCAAAGTTTTTTCCTTTTCATTTCTTTGTGTGTGTGGATGATACACAGGATATTTCTGTAGTATCTGTTTCTAATAAACTTGTTACAGAAATACAGTTGGTCGATTCGTCGCGTCAACTGTTTGTAAGTGGAATTGACGTGTAGATGTTTCTTTTTATTCTTAACTTACGTTAATTTAACTTAGTATATTAAATTAGTCACTCGGGGACTAAGATATTGTCAATGGGATATTTTAATTTATCACTTTGATCAATCCATCTTATTTTTGCATGTAATTTAGAAATAACTGGGATATACATAATCCAGAAATAAAATATCTAGTTAGTCACCGTAGTAAATTATAACGACTGCTTTTATGCGTTTTTCATTCGTCAAATTCAATATTGAGAATCGACGGGACTATCGTTTCTTTGAATTACAGCTGTTTTTATGCAATTTTTTTCATAATTAATAGGCATAACACGATATTGCAAGGAACCGTCAATAAACGACAGATTCGATTTTTTCTTCGCGTTTATAACGAAATTTATGTACGCCAGACCAATGACGGATCGAAGATAAAATAGAGAAAGGTACGTGACGACCATCGTCGATAGGAAATAATACTTCTAAAATATGACCTGGATTGCTTTTATTCCTCTCTTATTCTGTTTGTTTAGGTAATAATCCTTTGGTTGGTAGCATACTTTTACTGTAAATGTTGGTAGTTTACTGTATAGGCTAAATATAATATCAATATCGAACGTAGGTCACAGAAAGCAATATAAAAATTATTTGAGAAATCTAGATACTTCTTTGGAACAAAAATCATTTTTGAATAATTTTCACTGCTTGTAGAAAACGTTTTATCGGACATGTAGGATTTTTATAAGTTAAGCTTTCAAACAAGGTAACAATTCCTATAAATTTTAATAATTTCTCAATGGTTTTTCAAGTTCACTTCATTTTTCGTAAATGTCAAAATATTTATTACAGGAAATACATAAGTGCATTTAGTGTTCCTAACTTTATGAGGTCTATTTCTTTATGAACGATCAGTTTTGTATTATTTGAATTATCGGCTACAAAATTCATCGGATACTTCATGTAGTTCACATGTTATGCTGTTAATTAAACAGATTACTTCGCGGCGTGTACCAGGGAGATATGAATTTTGAAACCGTCTGCTTTTGATACATGTACATTCGTCCGAGGCAAAGGCTTAACTTAATCTTCTCGACTTTGACGTAATTAGTATCGTGCGCTAAAATTTGGCGGAGCATATTTATGAATCTGTACATTTCTTCCCTTGAACTTACCTCATTTTTCAACTTTCGATTGACTGTTTAATGTTCCCGGATTCCGATGATCTCCTGTACAACTTGTATTGATGTCTTTGATATAAGTATTCGTTTAAATCACGGTTTTATCTTGCCGCCATTTTATTCGTTTCGACAAACGAGTAACATATATTTCAGATACGGTGATCCGTGAGTATTGATCGCTATAGGGAATTTTCTCTATTCAACGTTTTATTTAAAAATAGCAATGGGACGAACCAATGATTTTCTTCTATTCTGGCTTGCAATTTTTTATAAATTACTATTCACCGACAATATCAAAGATTTTCAACTGGAGTCATAATTTTTGTTAACAGTAAAAATGCAATTTTGTGAAGCGAAGCGCATAATCTATACAGTGTATCCTGATAGTGACAAAATTAATAAAATTATTCTGTCGAGGGAATCACTTTTCAAGCATTTTAAAAACAATTACAAATTATATTTACAAAGCTTTGATATTTAAACGTATCAAAAACGAACGAAAGAGTTTCTTCGGGACTTGGCTATAGAGTCTCCACCAATTCCATACAAACCCTGATAATTCCACTAGAGAAGGCGTCTATCTTATTAGAATTCCTTCGTCGAGCGTCTGTCACAAGACTCTCTAATCTTTTGACTTGGAGGTTCTTCATTTTGTAGAATTTTAATTTCGTAGGAACGAAAGTATTTATATTCTCCAGACTTGGTGGTACAGCTATTTTTTGGTGGTGTAAAATCGTACTTTTTCCTAAACATTGCGACATATTGTGACGTGTACACTTAAGCGCGTTTAAGACGAACTACGTTTTATGGCTAGTCATGTGTGTTACAACCACGATGAACGAGTAATTGTTTTAACGCTCGAAACGCAATACGATTTTTCCGTGCCCATAAAAGTGTTTTGTCCTTTTTTTCTTTTACAATGAAAACGGTTATTTCCTTCGTTTGCTATTACTTGTTCAGTCATTTTTCTTGGATGGAATCCTTTTTTTTCTTTTGATGATAGTAGTAAATAATTCTTTTGCGATGAGAAAGAGAATAGCAAATGTGCGACGCTCGCTCATAAATCTCTTTAAAGACCGCGTGCAAGAGGAGCAATGGATATGGTAATAATAGATTATAAACAACGGAGTGGAGCTATTTCAGAATTGTCACAGTGAATTTCGAATTTTATCTTGAGGTTCTGTTATACTGCATACGACAGGCTTTCGTTGAATGCGAAGCTTTATGCGTTTTGACGGATCAGCTTCCGATGTCTCGTGATTTTCGTTCAAAACGAGCCGGTGCTTTGCTTAATAATTCGCCGTGGAGCTGTTAAAAATCGTTCGAGAACGATAAATTCAATCTGATATTTCTGGCGATTCGACATTAATAATAATTTGACGATTGAAGAGAACCCGTTAAATTGGTTAAATTTATCAATAATTAACGCTACGGAGTGTTTTCGGCAGTTAATGAATAACTGAAGCGATAATTAATTTCGTTCGATCCTTAAAAAGAATAATAGAATTGTAATTTTTATGGCACTATTTCGTTTCATTCAATTTCGGGAAATTGGTACTTTAAAGTTTGTTCGTAATGAAATAGTCTTTCATTTTTCATTTTCTATTTTCGTCGACTCTTTAACTCGATGATAAATCCTACCAACATTATCTTAATTTATTCTCTGTTTGTTATTGTAATCCAAATATTTGACAAAAAATATCTTACGTTTGCTATATATTTTATATACACCATTTAACCCTTTCATTTCAAAGTTATTTAGCAAATGTAAACGTTTGTCTGTAATTTTTCTACCTAGCGCATTATCTATTATTTTCTAATGATATTTTACCCAATGTAGGAAGAATTCAAAATAGGAATGAATATTTCGCTCGATAATTTTAAAAACGTCAGTACAATTATACCGGAAACGAAGGGGTCAAATGAATTTTTAAACGCTTGGTTTTCTGATCAGCTTAAATTATTAGTTCACTTTACTATTTCTTATTAATTCATTTACTAGTTCTTATTTCTCTATATTCATTCTATAAAATCTGACATCACGTGTTCTCTAACATATACCTGATATCTAGAGCCTCTTTTACTTTCTATCTTCTACCAACGATTAATCCGCCTCTTTTATTAATCTTATTTAATCTAAATTAATGCTTATTGAAAAACATGCTCATGCAACCTCTGTCATCACCTTCTGTTATCATATAATCATGCATCAAGGCATGCCTTTTGTAAGTGAGAATTCATAGATACGCTAAGAACAATCTGATATTCAACACTCGACTCGATCGTCGAGACCCCGCTATTACTTACGACGCATAACACATCTTAAACATTGTGCACTCAACTGTCGTCCAATGCAGCTTGCATCATATTTCATCCCACGAACAAACAGTTTCAAGTGTGTTGTGCAATTGTGGAGAAACGTTTTGTGCGACATACGTCTGTGCGTTTATATATAGATCATATAAAATTTTTCTCCGTGATGAATCAGCGGCCAACCGTGAAACCTAATCTCGTGTTTGTAGAATACCTTCTTTTCGTATTGGAAAGTACTAGGTTCAATAACGGGACGAATAAATTTTTGCTCGAACGATATTAAAACTTACGGTGTATTTTTTCGGTTCACTTATGGTGCTCCCGATATATATGAGTACTATAATTTAATCCGCTGTGATAATAAAAGTATAGTTACTGCAGTGATTAAACGGTGGCCATGTAATAATTATAAATATAGAATATTAAATTTTTCTAAATAAAATTTAGAATATAGTAAGAAAGCTTTATTACGATAATTGTAATAAAATTTGGTAAAATTTTTCAGAAATTTGATAATGCTGAAATGTTCTAGAAGATTCACGATTTTGAAAAAGAATTTGTTATGTAAAAATACTTTCGATTAACTATTTGAAGGAAATTTGCGAGCATACAATAATTATCACGAGCAATCTCACGAAAGATCTGTCGGAAGTTGTAACTAGTTGTCACGTTCCGGTATGTCTGGGCATCGCCAATGTTTCGTTCTGGAAGTTCCAATTATGGCGTTTAAGCGTCGAAGCTTAAATCTAAAAAGCCAAGAAGCCATTTATCATTGCAGTAGAATATCAAAATTAATTTTCTTAAATACACAAAGGATGATGTTCTCTCAAATGAATTTCCAAGATAAGATTTCAAATTCTCTTGGCTAATTTATCTTTGAATTACCTGCAGCGATTATTTCTCATTTCATATTAATGTTTTTGCTACGCAAGCTTGAACATAAAATATTTCTCGATTGCAATACGATGAAAACTGATGATATCAGCAGTCCGTGCGGAAAAGCGAAAATCATCATGGTAAAACTTGTATTTCTAACTGGTATATCGCACTATAGTATACATTTATTGCCGGCTATTCATCGGCGCGTGAATGAAGATTAAGCTTTTCGAGTACGCTTGTTTAAGTTGCTCGTCTTGGTGGATACACGCCACCACGAACAACCACTACGGAAGAATATTCACCGAGGCTTTCAGAGAGTTGCGTGAAGGAATATTCGAGCTGGAAACGCGAAAAATATCAGCTCGTGAGAAATCTGATGTGAGGTAGCTTGAAAATTTTTCGAGAGCATTTCGTTCAAAGGAAACACTGTGTTTAAAATTTTCACTGCTATATCAAACCTTCTATATTTACCTGTCGTTCGCAATTTCTTTTTCTATTAGTAAAGTGATTTAAACGAACTTAAAAAAAAAAGAATAGATCGAAATCTTTTTTGTGTGATATCGAAAAAAAATTCGGAGAATTTCGTGATATATGAAATATCTCGATAGAAACCACGATAAATGAATGAAAAATAAAATATGAAGAGTTAAAATTTTCTGACCTTTCTTTAAACCACCTTTCCTTGCGTAAGTCGAAAGATATCAGATGGTTAGGCCAGAGTGATTTGTCATTCAGCGTATTCGCAAAGGGGCAAAGATACTCGGCGTGTTTACGGCCGTATATATGCGCATACATTTGGCGCAAGACTTTAACCGGGACTCTTGATCATGAGGATGAAAATGAAAATGATAATTTGTCGTATACGAATCAGCAAGTCAAATAGCAGCAAGTTAGGCGGGTTCGCGCCTTCGGCCGCGTCTCGCTGCGCTCGAGAAAGAATGATGATTTTCTTTCGTGGAACAAGCGATAATTGAAATTATGCATGCGTTTCTGAAACACATTTCTTTGTCTCGCCTTTTCCTACGTATCAATTTCATTCTCGTTTCGGATACTTCGAGACTTCGTTCAAACTGTTGTCGAATTGATGAAAATAAGAATGAATATGATTTATAACTATTTAAAGAGGAAGGAATTTTTATATCATTTTTAGAATCATTCCATTCGTCACCTTCGTTACGATAGTAAGTAATAAGAAAAAATTAAGAGGAGGTAGAGAACACTTTTAACTTCAGAAAATTCTTTTAGGAATACCTTTTCCATTTGGAAAGGTGCAAACGAGTGCAGCTTGGAAACAGCGAGAGGAAGAAGGTGGATCGCAAACCCCATTGGCAAAAAGAATCATTCATTTCCCGAGTTATAAAGTTTAAGGTTTCAAGGCTTAATTAAAGTCTACAGGGCAACTTTCGACGAAAATCTCTTCGAAAAGAAATATTCTCTTCGCCGACTCTTTCGTACAGTAAGAAATTCGTTCAACAAGTGGAATCGTAAAACTGTCAAATATATTTCCACGAATTTTACTTGTGAAATTACCGCTTTTGTTTGTGCAAGATAATCAAGAGAATATATCGATTTATAAGAAGCTCTAACTTGGATATTAACTGTCATCTGGTTATTAATTTGGATGTTGTTATTAACTGCAAAAGTTTTTAACCTAACATTTATACTTTAACACGATCAAATATATATCTCATCGTAAATGACAAGTATACGAAAGATTATTATTTATCGGCGAAAAATGTAACTAATTCCGAATACTTGGAGTGCTGCAGAGAATAATAAATTAATGGCTGTTTGTTTCGTCGATAATCAATTTCGTTCGTTACACATTTGTGCAAAATATATTTCAAGTATGTATTTAGTTATTGAAATGGAAGATATCGAATAAAATATATCACCGGAATGACATTATCGAAAGCATGGAAGAAAAAGATTGGCTGAAACACGAATACAATTATTTGACTTTCAACAAACACGAATGTGCATATATATATCGTATGGAAGGTACATTGTTTTGATTTCTCTAGAGTATTGTTTTTTCCGATGGAAATAGGTAGATTGCAGCAGCCGGGAAAACATCAATGTTATTAGCTTTCTGTATAGTTTAACAATTAAATAAAAATTTGATATAATAAATAACTTCTATTAGCAATTTATTCATTTATCATAAATAGTATTGCAATAATCGGAAATAATATTTTTGCTTTATTTATTCAACTGCATAAATATTTGAGTTCTCCACATCGCTAACTAGAGCGGTATTAATCCGTTTTTGTTAAACGCTGTATATTTATTGTTTATCATGTTCATATTCGTACCGAATATTTGTTATTTTTGTTATATTAACAACATTTGATCTAAATGCAGATCTATGTCTTGTCATCAATGTCTGTCTCTTGCTCTATATCTTTTATGTTCCTTTCCCAAAAAAAATTTGCAGACTCAGTCTTCTAATTACTTTTTAAATTTTACTTTGCTGTGATGCATTCGTCGTATCTTTTTGTATATTGTGAGCTCGAAAAAGAATTAGATTGGCAGTTTGACTTTACAATTACTAATTTTCTGCTTATTCTTCATCTAATTTATCAATAGCTATAGTTTCGATTCCGCATAATCTACTTTCCAAGCTACTGCTATTTTTCAGATGCCTTAGACTGTCCGAACGGCAATGCCATTTTTTAAATATCTAAATATTGCTCCGAGTGTTAATTAAAAAAAATAAACTTATATTAATGCAAGAACTAAAAAATGGATCTGTCTATGAAAGAGTCTAAGAATAAGCACATGCTACCTTGGTATCGATACGTAGCAGCGATTAGAAGGCCAGTTCACATCGATTGTTCATGATAATTCATGAGTGAAACAAATATGAAATAACACGAGGATCTACACAGAGTGTTTCAAAATGATGGAGCGAAGGATCTTAAAATTTAGAAATAAACGTAAAATGAGAAGGAAACCGGAATTGATAGACATGAAATGCTTAGAAATATCAAGGAACATACATATTGTATTGACTGACTATTTCGTTTTAGAGAATTAGCCCTGAAGCACCTGAGGTAAGCTGTTAGAAGGCAGGAGATGATGTTCTGCCAATTACTCAAAAAATGACTCTCGACCGAGGAACTCCTACAAACTTTATTTATTATATAAACCTATATCCGTAAACTTTACTATAGTACGAAATGTACTTATAGTATAATATAATATAATAATATAATATAATATTATAATATCTGTAATCAGCGGTATATTTATCGCATATGAAACACTCTGTAAAACGTAAAGTGAGGAAACACGGTCGAAGGAAACCGGCCGAACGCTCTAACTACGCCTGAAACAGTCTGGTGTCACAGTTGTCATCGTGTACAGATACACAGTGAAAGAGAGACAATATGTACGAACTTTTCGCAAGCTATCGTCTGCTATTCTGCAAGCTATTCTTTCTCTCGTTCTTTCTTCCTATCGTTCTGTAATCGCGAGTTCTTTTTACGTCTGTTTTCTTTCTTTTCGTTCCGTTTCGTTTCTTTCTACTCTTTTCGTGTGTTTACTTTTTTCTCGCGTGTCTCGTTACCAAGAGGAACCACCTTCCGGTCGACAAGGTCCGGCGTAGAGAAGCCGTAAGGAATGAGAATGACGGAGGAAGGAAGGAACGCCGCGGAAGAAGAAAAAAGTATGCTCGAAAAGTTTAAGTCACGCGGGCTGGCACGTTTCAGTTCATGTGCAGCGGTTCTATATCGGCTGATGGGTGAAAATGGATGTCGTACAGAGAGATGCTTTAGTGATGGTGGCGGCTGCTGCGGTGGTTTTCTTTTTCATAGCTGGCAGTGGTGCAGTTAAATGCAGTGCTGTGAGGTGCAGGCACACGCGCATATAAGTAGTGCAGTAGTAATAGTAGTAGTGATGGTAGTAGTAGTAGTAGTAGGTAGTAGTAGTAGTAGTAGTAGTAGTAGTAGATAAGGTAGTCCATTACAGGCGGACACAGGTTAATGGTAAAATAGTTACCCGGGCCTTGGCGCCGCCAGAGTGATCTCCGCTCGCGGAGGAGGAAGGACTCACCCGGTATCCACCGAGGTTGCTCACCACGCAGGTGAAGGTTGCGTCTCGACCCTGCGAGATCGTTAAGTTCTCCAACGGGTATGTGAAGTCTGGCTCGAGCCCCGTCACTGTAACAATCAATCGGCCATTTTTTTCATCGAATAATTGGTCATTTTTTCAAATGCGTGCACACTTATCTTTTTTTATCAGTCAGATGACAGATTTAAATATCTATTAAGCAATATTTCTTTAGATTTAGATCATTGTTTATACCTATTTCATTGTTATTGTTTATAGTTTACTCCATATTCAAATTTCACAATGTAACCACAGGGAAATGTATGAAAATTATTTTTAATATTCAGCGACAAAAATTTCGTCGACGTTAACGATATCCAAGCATAAAATGCAGTGAAAAGAGAAATGTGTCAAAAAATGTGTGAAAAAAGAGTAGTGAAGCCCTGATATATGTCGAAAGTTTCCAAAATAGCATGTATGGATAAAATAAAATACCAATATGTAAAACGGGCAAATTTTGCATTGTGAAACGGATTGGCCTTTTGTTCGAATTACTAAAAAAAGCTTGTTTTCAAGTTGGAGCGCATACGTCCATACTCGGGATTAATGTCTTAAATTGATTCTGTGTCGATATCACCGCTCAATTGAATATTACCATGTGAGGTACATACGTTTGTTCATATGTGTTTTAAAACTATTTCACAATGTTAGTTTCCAGAAATGTATAGTTTCGCAAACTACATATTAAATTATTTTATATTTTTCTTCGTTCATTATAAATAAGAAAAATTTTCCGTAAAGGGACGGCAGCGGTAGCATATTCTTATAGATTAAAATGATTAGATAATAATTAATGATAGAAAAAAATGACGGTGAACATAAACCGAGGCTTGAAGAAGAGTCTAATTTCTAGAGACATCAGGTTTCTTAAGGGAATGTTATCTGCGAAGCAAGCAACGTCGAAAAGTTTTACTGGCGCACACTTTGGATGCTTTATCTTCGCTGGTATGAAGCAGCGCGGAAAATTCTGCTCCTCGAGATTTTCATTTTATCTTCTTCTTTTAAAGAGAATTCTACTATCTCTAAGGAAATGCCTTTTTTTAAGCAAATAGCCCCGATTTGGCAATGATTTCAGCGCGAATTTTTCACAGAACAAGGTGTTACGTTCGTAACTAGGAAATATGTTGATACGCGATATGTTAAAATGCGAATTTGTATACAGGGTCAAGGTGCATGGATCATGTTATTAAAGCAAAAATGTCCTTATAATTTACAATACTCGATACAAATGGAAAAATTACCTTTCGATCAATTACTAGCAATTTCTCGTAATCGTAGAACCTTCCAAAACTGTTCAAAATCGTAGGTATGCGTAGCATGTGTAATTGAAATTCACGAACTGTTACTTTGGGTTACGAGAAACGAAGAACTGAAAATTTAAAGGATGTAAGGGATTAAAAGGTAAATTCACAGGAGAAAACGACCAGTGTATAAAAAGTGCTAGAGATAATATTACTCCAACTCGTAGAGAAGAGAGATAATCGCTCGCATAACTAATGTTTAGGGTTATAGATTAATCTTTATTCTTCCCTCTTTTTTTCTTTCCCTATACGGGTATGAATAATACATTATTAAAATCTCGGTATGGTTAAGGTATTATATTCTTCCAAAATTTCTAGAGAAGAGGATAGGTAAAAGCAAGAAATATTTTCGCGAAACTTTTTCGATAAAGAGAGATGCTTTTTAAAACAGACGAAGAACAAAGAAAATTATACATGATATAAATTCATGAACATATCTTAAATAGCAAACACATTTAAAAATGTTTGAAATTATGTTTTTGAAAAATATAGAAATTGAAAAAAAAAGAAATGTATTACATAGGCAATTTCTAAAAGTTCATATACATTTTTCCTGTAACAGATGCTACTCATATCGTAACATTTGATTATCACGTTATTATTTGATATTGATATTGTTATTCGATGAAAAGTTAGTGAATGCAGGTGATCGACGGTAATAGAGGAAAATTGTACTGGAAATTTAAATGAATGCATATTTTCAGATGAAATTAAATTACTACATTTTCCAATGAATATATGTATATATTATTATATAAATAAATATAAATATATAATTATATATATTAATTATATCATATACATTTACACAGGGTATATTTACCCTGTAATAAAAATTTTTCGTTTGAGGCTTTGTTTTCGAGAAAATCGACTTTGAATTTTCGCTCGGTACGCGTGCACTTTATCACGTCTCGTTATAACTGATCTCACTGTAGATCGTTGTCTCGATGGAAAAATTAAACAAAAAGAAAAATTAAAAAAATAAAATTTTTATTCTGTATTTTCGGCTTCCTTTTTCGCTTAGAATCACCCCCTTTCCGCTTGTACCACCAGTTACCAACCATCCTGTATATTGCAAATCTAAAATAATTTCAAATATACGTTCATCTTCCTATACTCTTATCTTGAATTTGTCAGGTGGTAGCGTCAAGCTCTTTGATTCGTTATCCACAAAGTATTTCCTTCGATTATAAAATAAATATATGCGCATATTCAAGTAGAAATCTCGTGGAATTGACTATTTTATGTCGCGCACGATAAAATATTACATTTTGTATAAAATGCAGAATCGAATTAACTGTATTTCATGTAAACGAATTTTGCACGAAAATGAACCGGTAAATCGCAAAACGAAATACCGAATACTGCCAAATTTCTTAATTAGAATTTATATCAATTTCTTCAACACCTCCTTTTCCTTTAAATATCCCATGGTATCTGACAAAGCATTAAAGTATCGTGGATAATATAAAAGTATAACAATTTTCAAGCTAACAGTATCAAAGCATAAGAAAAAGGTGATGTATCATGAATACACCAAATTGTGTTCATTCTATGCCATTTTACCGTGTCTTACGGTATTACTTCAATTTCTAACCATCTTAAAGATATAGGTTGTCCCAGTTATGTGGAAAGCCCTGTAGAGGAGCGCATTGAGAAGTTCCCGTAAATCGTATTACAATGAAAAATTAGAGGGAAGCTTCAGCGGTATCTCTAACGCAGCTGGAACGACAGTTATGCAATCGAACATATATCACCGGTGAGCCATCGCGAAATAAAGGTGCGCTCAATAAAATGCCGGCGTCGCTTCGGGAAGAAACTGATTCACCGTATAAACTTTTTTGCCATTTTTCAAGAAAAACGCATACGTGCGGATTTCGAATTTACCTCGCGACGAGTGGTTCGCCGCGATACCTTCTAACAAGGAATAGAAAACCGTCATGACGATGGTTTCGATAGTTAGGCATGACTTTTTGTCGCTCAGATTTTCCACAAATACGAATGTATACTGGTTCACGAAAGTATTCGAACACATACTATAGAAAACTTTTATATTCATATTAATGTGCCGTATGAAATATTTTACAATTTTATTAATATGGTTATGAGACTCGATTATCATGATATTAGTAAAGTTTAAAATCTATCTGAAAATGTATATTCCTGCATTAAATTGAACGCCAAATACATACTTTTAAACATTTGCATTCAATTATAGATTAATATTTTTCACTCATTAGGAAGAGTTTGTGGATCCTGTTGGGATAGGCTTTTCATGACACTGTTTGGTGACACATTTTTTTTAATTGACCGGAAGATAAGAGAAAAATAAATTGGAAAGATTTTTTGAAATATCAAATGTCATTTACGTGAATGCAGGTCAGCAGTTTATGACAGTTTGTATGGAAGTACGCAACCATTAAAAACTCTTTCAACCTCAAAAATCATTTCCAATATTTGTTCGCTGACTAAAATTCGGTTACATGTGCACGCACGATAAAGAGAAACAATGCTTGTTTTAAATAAACTGCAAAAATCTTATCTATGCTATCGCATAACGTATATGTATTGTAAACTGTGAACGCACAAAGTGAGCAAAGCTAGCAAATGGAATTTCAAGCAGAAAGCGACGAATTACTTCTTTCAAATGCGTGCCATAAAGAAGAAAAATGTCTTGGAAAAAAAATAAAGGCAGGAACATTTGTTCATTATTTTCTGTATAACACAGATGATTCGATCTTTCATTATATATTTTATGTACAGCTACAATTCTGACAAATTAATTTTAGTCTTTTAACGTGGAAAACATATTTGGATTTTATATTACTTTCATATATCACGCGAATCGGGAATATTTTTTGCTTTCCTTAATTAGTCTTTCAAAATCAAGTACATAAAGTTTTAGATCATAAACATAAGAAGAAGGATTTACACAGCGTCTCATATCCATAAACGCAAATATTAACGTTACCATTGCCTAAACACGATCTACAGTACAGCATCTTAAATCAGCAATTACGCGCTAAACCCTGATCGTTCGCTCACTTCCGTCTCTCATTACCGATTTCCTCGTCTTGTTATTTTCTTGCTAACTAGAACCAGTTCCGTTCGATATTCGCCTCAAATTTATGCTCTCCCATAAACGTGTAAATTTCCCAGTGCACGAAACATCGTTTAAGCTTTAAACGAATGAAACGAGGGAGCGAACTTCGTGATTAATCAATTTATTCCAACAACCTCCTCACACGAATTACTCGATTCGTCGAAAAGAAATGGTACTCGTTTGGTTAGGCAAACACATAGTTAGCGAGGCGTGAGATACGTTTTTTAAGCGAAGCACGTGTTGCATAGACGATGTTTCTTGTCAAAAATTTTTAATGAAAATTTCAATGCATCCGGAAAGTTTTTGATTGGCCTGTATGATTTCGTGCGGTAGGTGACCGTGTCCTGTGTTAAGCGTTTTTGGTTACAAATTCGTGTACACAGCACGCGCGAACGATTGAAAGTTGAGAACTCGAGGGAGTTTTCTCGGTCGATCAAAGACGACAGGAGAAGCGAGCTAAAAATTTATTTCATCGATATCCAAGAGCGTGTCGTGTGTTCCCTGGCTAAAAACGGTGGAGGTTCATGCGATGATCGCGAAATATTAATATTTAGAATTCATCCGTTTTGTTCTAGGGATCGTCCAAAATAATTTACGTATTCTTTCTCTGGTCTCCGGCGCAGTTTCGCGAAAGCTCCATACAGCTATGCGATATTGGCATCTAAAATATTTCCGTGAACTGTTAATATTGCAACGAGACAACTCAAGGAGGAAAGTTGTTCCTCGCCGGCGACGAAAATATATAATGCACGTTTCGAATCGATGATCGGAGAGACTGGTCGACGACTAGCATTGCGGACCTACTTCCATCAGAAATTTTAAAGCGCGAATATAATGTTTATAATGTTTAGAAAGAGAGAACATAATGTTTATAATGTTTAGAAATTGATTTTTCTTTAACATTAGAATTACCGATAGTTAACACGAAGCTATTTCTACCAAAACCAATTGAAATGACTGGTCTTTAAAACATACGCAATAATAGAATATTTTTATATTTATTGATTTATTACTTTCTTGCAGAAGGAATTCCATGTTATGTAGTACATTTTTGGTATTATTAATCCATCTGGGACAATGATTCCTAAATGAGGATTAACACATTTATAAAATTGTAGAACCAGTCATTTTGACTGGTGTGGTATTTCTAGTGTTGGCATTTAGTGATCTAGCGATCGATCCGGAATTTTCCTGATAACTGATATCATCATATTGAATAATACGCAGTTAATTGGGGTTCGATAAACAGATTGCAAGACCCTTCTATATTTTGACAAGTACCAGCCATTTTGACTGGTATTGGTATAAGTAGCATTCATACAAAATTATTTTGAGTTTGAATACATAAAAAAATAAAATAAAATTCATTATATTATTCTTTTAGTTATCGTTGCGAAAGTCATTACATTATTGCGGAAAAAAATATAACATGAAATAGGAATTTTAAAACCAGTCAATTTGACTGGTGTGGTAATTCCAGTGTTAAACATGACAGGGTTTATATTGTGAGGTATACGGTAGATTAGCAAATTAGCAATTAGAATAGCAATTAGCTTTCAATGAAATTTCTACCTGTTGTAAGAGCAGTTCTTCTAATTTAATCTTCATATTGGTTCTTCCCACAAACATAATTTAAAAAATGTTCAAAATATCAAAAATATCAACGGCATCCCTGTATTCCTATTAACCCTTTCACCGCTAATACCAAACACCTCTAAACAACGTATCACCCACTCAGTTCAATAATCGTCCCCGAATTGCAGAAAATCGTCGAATAAATTCCGGTGGTGAGATACGTGGAAAAGAACAATGTTAGCACGCTGATCGATAAAAGGAACAGAAGGGATATCAAATCGCGACTCGCATCGATTATCAAGGATATCACGCGGTCGGTAATGATGAGCGTTATGTTGTGCGACAAGAGGATGGCAATGTCGTTGTACGAGAGGAGGCAACAGAGCCGACTGAATTTTACGAGGATATTTACATGAGCGCAATATTTTATAGAGCACTTAATGCTGGGTCACGTTCTGTCCCTCAGTGGCGAGGCGGCCATCTATGAATCAAAGTACGCTTTAAAGATTTCTTTCTCATACCGCCCTGTGCCATGGATAAGGAACTCGCTCAGGCTCGTACCTTGCCTAGAATATCTTACACGGTATCTCTTCGTTGCTTTCTTATTGTTCCCTTTCTCTCTCTCTCTCTCTTTTGCTTTCTTCCAATTTTCCATCTTTTCCATCTTTCCCATCTTGCAAGAGAAACCTGGTTTCGTTGCTCTCGTCTCTTCTTTCAACGAGAGACGCTTGTCTGTCTGTTAGTAATGCGCACGCTGGAGGAGAGTGGAACCTTCGTCGAAGAAAACGGAATGCCACTTGAAATTGGAAACGCGAAGAAACGCTAGAGTTGTTACGTTGTCGCGTACGATTTTGCTCACATTGATCCCCCAACAAGTTGTACACACATTGAAGGTTAGAATGACGAGCGACGCCGAGACTTCGCGATAATTTTTATTAGAGGTTGTACATACATGGGTGAGTGTACATACGTGGTCGAGCATTTTTCGATAGGATCAGGTAAAGTATATTGTATAAGCGTAGTAAATAATTTGTCACGTAATTCTTCGCATTCGGTTCTAAACGATTTTTAAACGAATTACGAGCTGTGAAATATTTGTACGTTGTGTAAACTAAAACGTTTGTTTAGTTTCTTAGAGTGAAAAATCAAGACGAGTTGATTCAGTGAATAAGACGGTAGTTAATCGTAAAACTTAAACAATAGGATGAACGTGAGTAATATGAAAAGATTTATAATAAAACAGACGACGATAGGATTACGGTAATTAGCACTTACAATTACATAAGCTTAAGCGAGACGTGGATCATTAATTCTAATTGCCAGTATTTTCTCACGGACATTCTCTTACTTTCGCTTCTTAACGCATTGTGGCAGCCGGCTTGGCAATTTCGTCTGTCTGGTGTTTCTATTGTTTAAATAATTTAAAGAATACGTATATTTACCTTTTGAGTGATTACATTAAACTGATCTACATTAATAAACGACAATTACATACTCTTCTCTAGTCATTATAAAAAATCAGAAACAATGCAGCAATTAAAATACATCATATTCTTCAAGTTATCTAGAATCAAAGGATGGAATTAAATTCAAATGGCACGGTAACATCCGATAACATCTGGATTAAATAGCAGTGCAATGCCAATTAAAAATTTGCATCTAGATAAATTATGTGCGTCATAAAGCAACGCATTAAAAAATCGAACTAATTCGCTGGGAATCTATTGATAGAGAGGGAGAAAATCTGGCGGAATCCCCGATTGCGCCGGTGTAAATATCAGCGAAAGGGTGGTACGCGTGTGTACGCTAAAACGGCGCGCTTTAATTTCACGCGGCGGAACCTCGGCGGCGAATGCAATTACTCTTGCAATCAATTTAGATAACTCCCAGTAGAACCGGCACGTAATTGTTAACGCGATTATCCGGCTCAGCCGGCAAGTTGTGTAAGCTGGAACAACGGTCAAGAAGAAACGCGACGCGTCGCGAAAGGCGCCCCTTTTCACAAGAAAATCCGCCTTCGTTTGTAACGCCGAGGAAAGCGAGCAACTTCGTCACGTTCAAGAAAAATGCTATTGGAACAGAGGAAATAAATTTTTTCACGCGAGATTGGATATTTTTCTTTAAATTTTTTAGCTGCGCGATACGAAAATATCTTTTATTTGGAGTGCTTTTTCGAATTTTTTAACTGGTATTCCTGTGCAAAAAAGCATAGGATCCTTTTTTCAGCGGATGTTATAACGTATTTAAACGCATGTTGTATGGATTGATGTTGAATACCGAAAAGCTGATCAAATACCAAGGCTGTGTTGGAATGGTACGTGAATTTACTGTTTAGGTTAGCAAATGCTCGTAGTGACGTGTATCAGCAGCGATACATTGCCTAAAACTGGGAATCGTGAATCTTGATGCTCCTACAATTATCTCTGGAGTAATAGTAGCACGAGCTTTAATTATTCGATTCATCATGGTTCCTGCAGTGGTAGATTGCTGTCGATAAACGTTCAACGTACTTATCAGCATATTATAGAGATACGTATAGAAGGAGTAATTAGAATTTGTGCTATTATTGCTTTATGAATATACATAACATGAAAAATGGAGGTGTACAATATTTATCGAGTGTGATTCTAGACATCGAGACAATGAGAAAAGTTCTCCTTTTTCGCTTGGAACTTTACGTGCATGTGTTCGATTAATATCTGCTTTTGATACGCTTCTTCGAAGTTTTCCAGTCACGCTAACAGAGACATTATTAATTCGGTAGAATGGGAATCACAGTACCGTGTAACTGTTTTCTTGATTAATGAATCTTTTTCCAGTGGTTCAGCCAAGGTTTTGACCGGTACACGTAGATTTCGTGCCAAAGAAGCCATCCACTCCTACTGTTCTGTTTCCCTTGATTTTGATAAATTCGAAGACGATGCGACGCCACGTAGAATAGATTGCAGTTCCGTCGACGAGTTCTGTCGGAGCGTTTGTTTCGCGGCTATTTATCGTGTTCTCGCTTTTAGAGGATTTGTCCCGCATAGGATAATCATTGTTAACCGTGTGATACGTACGAAATGTAAGTGGCAGCTTGAAAAGGATCAGGATTTGCATTGTATCTAGCGAGAGATTTATTGCGTACGATTATAGTATCCGAAATTGTTAATGGATTGGTGCCCGTTAATCTTAATGTTACAAATGAAAGTCATTAGGGTTTAACAAAATACCTATTATTATTTTTACTTATATGTTTGGACGCGCTATTATTGGATATTACAAAGGTGTTTGTGAAACCGCCACTTTCCTTAGTCTCCAATGTTCGTGTGACACGCGACACGATGCAGTTTTTGTTTTTCCACCGGTGCATTTCCACGCGTATCCGAAAATTTACAAGGGTAATACCACGGTGCACGGAACGATTCATCCAACTTTGCGACCCGTGATTTAATCCCTCGAAACTTGTACGGGGTATGAGTAACACGAAGAATATGAGATTATCGGTGTACGTTTGAATATATTCGGAATTATTTACCAGTTCATTCGTTCGTTTATATACGCCGCTCATTAATACACATAGTTAGGGAAACAAATAAAGATTGGAGAAGAGAATGAAATTATTGAATTGGAAAGGAAGGTAGCGAAACTTAAAAAAACTTCGATGTTAATCTACTTTTTTATGAATAGCTGCGACTAGTCGTTGAATAGCTTCTACAATTTGGTTACTCGAAGTAGTGTATGTTGGTTTCTAGAGTATTCAATTTCTTGAAATTAAAATAATATTCTAGTGTATATAAATGGCACACATGGAGTTAAACATTTTAGGTTCAATATTTTTGCCTCGGTCTTCGTCGTTATATCGAGCAACTAAGTTTTTCTATCGTTAATAGCTACATTTAATATCATAACGTTGGTCTTATAAATTCTTTCCAACTTTATTAAATATATAACTTTTCCAACAACCTAATAGAATTAAAAATTTCTTTTTTCTCTTCGTTTACTACTTCCCGAAAGAAGCTACTAAAATATCCGTATAGAATATCGAATAAAACGATATTCGCGTATTTGGCCATTTTGATTAATTAATGGACGACTAACGAATACAACGGACATTTCCGAGATAATACACATTTTATGCCGATGAGATATTAATTCTGAAATTAATAATGGCCACTTGTATTAAGTGCGATTCGTGACAATTAATATGTCTTTAAATAATGAATACAGGTAAGACAGTATCGCGAGTACTACAAATTGCAATTAAAATTAATTTGGATGAACGTTGATCCGGCCAACGATCGCAACATTATGTATTTGGTTTAACCAGCTGACAATGATTTTAATGAGTTTTTCACGTGACACTCAAGGATGCTCTCTTGCCGATTTTAATATCCGTCATAGACATGCACGCGTTTATGAGTGTCGTTCTCCCTATCGTTTGTCATGCAAAATTATTAAACGAGCAAATCCTCGTTCATTTCGAGATGGATGCGTATTTAAATGTAAATATACTACGTTAAAAATCATTCTACGCGCACGTGGAATTTAGCAACGTCGTATATTACATTTATTCGATGTAATATAATACATATTAATAAAATAATTCTACTTTGAAAGTACCGCGTTTTGTTATCCCTGAAAAATTATTATTGCAAAGCATTTTAAAGTACACGATTTTATGCATCTCGTGAAAGTTTAAATCTGACTGAGCAATCCTGATAAATATTAAATATTATTCTAAATATTGTATGTGATCAATACAGTGAATCTTCGTTTATATAACCTCTGTTTATATGAATGAAATTTTAGTAGTGTCTGATTGGCCGAAATTTAGTTGAGTTGCTATTATCTGAATTATAGCCGAGCGTCAATCCACTTATATGAACGTCTAACAATAACATATACAGTGGCTCATGAAAGTATTCGAACGCCGTAACACTGTTGATAGTTTTTTATCACCCTCTGCACCGAATGTAAACATCATTGCTAAATGCAAATATTGGTACGTTCACTTGATGCTAGGATATCGTTTCAGTAACAGTAACGTAAAAGTGTGCACAATAGTATTTAAAATGAATACCAAAAAGTCTGAAACAAAAAAGTGTGAAAGAGAAATAACATTCCGATTACACGAGGACGGCAAATCATATAACGAGATTGCCGGAATAGTGGACAGAAGTCCACAATACGTTATGTTATAAAAAAGTCAAAGAATAAGGGAATACTTGCAAACAAAGCTCGATCAGGTCGACCAAAGAAATTGACTGGAAAAGAGGAGAAAGTTATCATTCGCGAATTAAAAAAGATCCTACTACATCCGCTCCTCAATTCGCAAGTATAATAGGTGATATGTTTCATAAAGAAGTTCACCCGAAATTATGTCGAAAATCTTACGAAACAATAATTTTCATGGAAACAATATGGCAAGAAGCCATATATTAACGCGGTAAATCATAAAAAAGGATTGACTTTTGCAAAAACCTATATTAATAAATATAATTCTTTTTGGGACAAAATCATCTTTTCGGACGAGTCAAAGTTTATCATTTTTGGCTCAGATGGTCAAAATTATGTGTAGAGAAAACCAAATACGGAATTAGAAATTCGACATTTATATCAAACAGTGAAACACGGAGGTGGATCGGTCATGGTGTGGGGGTGCATGGCTGCCAGTGGCACCGAAAATTTGATATTTATTGATGGAATACTTGATAAATGTAAGTATTTAAATATCTTAAAAAATAACCTTAAAGAAAGTGCCCGTAAATTAGGATTATTGGAAGATTTCCACTTCCAACAAGATAATGATCCTAAGCATACTGCTAGAATTGTGAAAGAATGGATCGTATATAAGACACCACACATGTTAATTACTTCACCGCAATGTCCAGACATAAATCCAATTGAAAATTTATGGGCTGAAATGGGAAAAAGATTAAATAAATTTCAGATAATCTCAAAGCAAGTGTTGAAAGATAAAATTATAGAAATATGGAACTCCGTTGAGTGTAGTTTTACAAAATCATTGGTTTACAGTATGGAACGTCGATTGAGACACACTATTGCTGCTAAAGATGGTCCAACAAAATATTAATATTAAATAATTTAATTATATATGTAGCTTTCAAATACTTTTGCGAGTCACTTACAATGCGTATTTCTAATAAATGTATCATGACTCCTACCTACGTTTTTGAATCCTTTTCAAATTTTACTGACATGATCTTAAGACTTCCATCTTCCTATTGACATCTGCTTATCTAAGCAAATTACTTTAATGTACATTATTTCGGCCATTCAAGTTTGCATATGGTAAGCGTTCGAATAATTTCGTGAGCCACTGTAAACGTGTGGCATAAAGAGGCACGTGTGTAACGTACTCTCATGCTTCGCAATCGATATAAGTTTGCAACGATATTACATACACATGTACGTATTTCAGAGCAAACGTTTCGTAGAATCCTCTTATGCGGACGCGAATCCTTATTAATTGAATGAAAAATTATAAAGAGTAAGGAGAGTTAACTGGACTCCTATTATATGTATAAATAACCTCGTTATACGAACTAGCTTGTCTCCGAAAGGTTCATTCTAAACGAAGTTCAGCTTTACCATAAATAAATATACATAATAGAGATAAATATAAATAGAAATCGTTTTAAGTTTACCGAATGCATAATGATATGACAGCTAACTGTACTTTGTTTTTTGGTTATCATCTTTGTAAATATTATATTTGATGTTGCAATAATTCTAATTATGTGGATTATAACGATCAAAATATTTCTAAAACTGAATTATAACTTTAAGCATTTAGCTCGAAGAGAAATTGTAACGATGTATGGAGTTGAGTCCTTTCTATGTATTTTCACTGTAATAAATATTATAGAGCTGTCAACGGGGAGAAACTTTTTGCTCATACGTGAAATAAAACGCGGCTGGTTCAAAAATATCTGTTCGGCGCTGCAATTTGTTTTTCGTCGAATTTCCATTGTCAAGATTGATTCCCCGATGGACCATGTCCGTCGAGTGAACGTTCTCCAGAGGGTAAACGGACATTCCAGTAATTTCAATGACCATCCGTCGTATTCAAACACTAATTTGAGCCGTACGAAGAATTCCACCCTCCCTCGGGCGCATCTCGCCGTTTTTCTTCATTTTCCAGAGAATGGACCAACGTTTGTGATTTAAAGTCTTTGTATTGCTTGTTATTTACACGAAAGTAATTTCAGTTGATGCAGATAATATTAACAATTACATATCTTCAAGGAACTGAGAATCTCTTGTTTTATCATTTTTCTGCCGTATTTATCTTCAAAAGATACATTTATTATCGCATTATATATATATATTAATTAAGGCAGGAGTATGTAATTATCCTGTTCAGTATACAATCAAGTTCTTATACTGAAAAAGATGGATTCTGCAGTACTGAATAACCTACAATAAAATTTTAATTTGCGGATAGTAATTTTCTTAAGAAATGGAAATATCAATTTTCTATGGAAATATCAAAACAATATATTTTATAATAAATTCTACGATATATTCTAAACTCTTAGTACTATAGATAAGAATGTAAAGAACAGTCCATAATTCAATTTCACCGTGCTCGATTTCACCGGAAACAAATGTTGGCCCTTCGAGCGGAAGCGGGCAACGGTAGGGCGAACCAAAATTGAACCGAACGAAATATTAGTGGGAATCTATCAGGATTCATTAAGCGGCCGCGAAACATTACCAAATGGTCAACAGAACAGAGAACGGGCAGCAATTCACTTCCACCGGCCAAATTCATGGTTATTTTAGCAAATACTTCTTGCCTCTTCCTATCCTTTTCTCTCTCCCTTTTTCTCTCTGTACCACTGTATTCGCTTGAAATCGCATTAAGAAACGGAAACGATGAATGGAGGATGTTTCGCGACAACGCGAAATACATTGAATAAATATTACCCGTGCACAAGTGTCGTTGGAAAATATTTTGAAACGGCCGAAGCGGAAGAAAAGCAAACGGGACATCGTTCCCGCCGATTGCTAAAATTGATTCCTCGCACTTTCATACCGGAGCAAATAGCCGGTCCGACGTTTACTGAGAAAATACGAAGGTCAATACTTTTCGGACTGCAATGGATGGAGCGGCTTCTGTGTATCATTTCGTCGTATAATCGCGTCACGAGTACCAACTTATTAGCCACGATCGTCCGCGGTTACTTTCTGCTCCTATTTCTTTGGTGCAACACTATGGTTTTGGAGCAAAATATCGTGAGATAAATGTTACTATCACTGGTCCAATAAAGAATATTTGGAGAAAATAGCGTAACTTCGGCCGAGCTTTACGCTTTCAATTCCTAATCACGTACAATTTTTTTCAGAAACGGTGCTAACTACGTTCGAACACATCCACGCTTAATTTCGTTCAACAGTGCTTTCAATACCGGCACAAAAACCATAACGAGCCTGTTCACAGTTTCGACACATCCGCAATTACGTGGCCGTTAGTAATGTTGGCAGACGCGTTCCTTTTCCACGGAACTTCTTTATTTCTGAAACTTTTCGCACCCAGAGTCTCTGAACTAGCCTGAGGAAAGTCAGAAAGTTCGTGAAAGTCAGTATAACGAGTGATCTTCTATTTCTCTACGTCAGCTAGTATTAAGAAACACGTGTTCTATAAGAATTCGCGTACGTACAATATTTAAACAAATTGAACATTTATACTCGTTTCTGTAATTGCTCTATAATATATATTTGTTTATTAAGAAACCTTTTAGGTTTTATTTTAGTTATAAGTTATAAATTATGAAGCTTATTGAATTACTATTATCTTTTTACTTTGAGAATCTAGCTTCGTGTCTTTGATTGATTAGCACGTGTCTTCAATAAAAATTGATGGTGTTTGCAATATATATTATTACAAGTATATTAAGAAATGACCACCTTAAGAAACTTTCAATTTAAAAAGAAAACAGTTTTCCTTTAAACTAAACTAAATTCAAGCTGCTACCTCATACACTGGTGATTGAATTATAATATAATATTGAAAGGCAAACATTTAATTTCATCACCTACATTTTAGTAAGAATTTCATGAATTATAATATATAGGTATACAATAAAAAACAAGTTATCAAAACCAACCCCTTCTTCAATGGTACGCCAAAACATTTCTGAACCTGGACAAGATCCGAGAGCAAAAACTGGGAAAGTTGATGAAACTCGTGATAACGAGTGATTCCCTCCGTCTCTTTCCTGCCAAGGAACATCAAGGAGCACGTGCTCAGCAAGAATCGTCAGTTATTTTAACCCTGGCTCGTGGCCGATAATTGTCGCTGCGAGCTACCGTAGGTGGAGCGTGGAAATGTGGGGACGTTTATGACCATCCGTGGATAGTCGTATAATCGACAACAGAGAGAGAGAGAAAGAGAGAGAGAGAACTAGATATGTGAAACAGGAGAAGCCCAGAGTAAGAACGTGGAGAAAAGGAAGTGGGAAAAATGGGTGGAAAAAGAGAAAGTCATTCAAGACGAGAAATCGAGGAAAGGGCAGAGGCGAGAAAGTAAGGAAAAGCTAAGGAAAGGGGAGGAAAAACGAGAAGACGAACGAGAAGGACGCGTAAGAAAAGCAGAGATGGAGAGAAGGAGAGGATGGAAGGAGGTGTGGTGGGTCAAGGGTCGAGTCGTGTCCCCGGGTATAAGGAGTCGCAAGCGAATAACGTGCTATCCCACGTCTCCCACGGGGATCTGACCACCGTGGCCATCGTTGGCAGCAGAGTATTGCTGTCGATCAGCTCTGACCCTTCTTCAAACGTTTTCTCGGCTGACCCCTTCTTACACGTCTACTTTTCTCCCGCGAGTACTACTAGACCCGATGTCGTTGAAACAAACTCACCAACGAAAGTTGACCGGCCGATCCACCAGCCGGGAAGGGGCCAAACTGGATCGTGTTATTTCACCGATGTTCGCGCACTTAACACTCGCGCCGTTGACTTGGACTTTCAGGGAATGGGAACTCATCCTTTTCTTTTTTTCGTCTGTGACGGGACCGTGGTTTCGATGGGTTTGATTTTCCCGAACCTCTGAACCTTAATGATCGAGCATTTGCGATTACTTGCGATATTAACGATAAAAGTTTGTCAATTAAAATTTTCGGTCAAAATTGGAAACATTATTGTAGACATTATATGGTTTTTGTTGAACTATGGTTTTAATAGATGCGTATTCTATCGAATTGACGTTCTAATGAATGGAATATCTTAAGATCGAGATTCATACACTCGTAACATATTTGATTGCTTTGAAGTATTTGTCAGAACCCGGAACACGTATTCATCGTAACCATAGCCATATGCAATAAATGAACTATGTACGTTAGAAAATTTGACGTGTTATGAAACAAACCAGGAAATTTGACGCATATTTAGACTGCAAAAAAAAAAAATGAATTGCACTGCAATCGGATTGTTCGTTGAACACACGATTTATCCAGGTTTTCCGCAACTTCGTTACCACAAACAAGAAAAATAATCTGAAATCCGATGGTATGAAAATGCGACGCGACTCAGTCAAAATCTAGAAATTCCAGTTTTAATGAACATGATAATAATTCTTGCGCATGTCTGGGTCGGCCAGGAAGACAGAGAGGAAGTGTGCACCCGGCCCGAGTACCGAAGAAAGGAAAGCAGAGAAAGCGTCACGTATTTCAATTTAAAAATGCAATTATCTCGAAACGGTTGCCGTGATTGCCTTTTTGCTTATCAAGGTGGCGGGTATAAAAAGAAGAAAAAAGAAAAAAAGAATCAGGAACTCCCATGGAGAGAATGAACTAAGGAAAGAATGGTACTGGCTATGAATTTCGAATGTAAATAGAATCGTAACATTACGAACGACGTACTGGGAAACTTTTAAATGAAGTCAATGAATAAGCGATTGGATGAACCATATTACTTTACGTGCGATGCTTCTAATGAAATAGAGAAAATTTTTTTACTTAACTAGTAGAATGTGCTGTCATCATATGACTGCAACAAATTTTATTATAAAAATGAAACGCACAACTTGATAAAAAAGGACTTCATAGGAAGATAAGAATATGTACGAATCCTTTCCGTGACTATTGTACAAAGCCATGAGATTGAACGGAGAGATCGTGTTAGCGATAATGAAATAAATTTTATTTTAGAATGTCACTCCAGCCTAATTTCCTTCTTAATAATAATTATCATTGTGGAATAATCCAAAATAACCGAGATCAGTTTCGAACTCCATCAACGTTCGCCTATTCGTTTCATTTGCATGATGGCTTCTCAAACACAGTTTCCGTGTGGGCATGCATACCAGACGTTGATCGCGCGATGATCAAGAACGAGCGAGGCGTAACAATTCGAGCTCGCGCTGACGAGGTATTTTCAATTCCAATGGCAGCGTTACGCGACCGCCTGTACGCAACAAAGGTTCAGAAACAGTTTATTGGTTGTTTCGTCTTTCTTGTCAGTCGAGATACCACATGACAGATCCGGCCAGCCAATCCGTTTCACAACGTATCGTGCTCTGTGTGCTCGCTACAAAAGCTCGCAATCCACCCTACGCAACCTCCGTTCCGATGGTTCAACCAGTCTCTGTTTCTCTCCCTTTTTCTCTTCTCTTTCTCTCTCACTGATTCGCCCTTGTCAATTTTTCCTCCTTTCATTTCCATATTCTTCTGTTTTCCTCGTTCTCCGTTTTTTCCCATTCGTTGTTTTAACAAGCGTATTTTTACATCGCGTCACATCAAAAAGCGTTTCATGCATATAAGCACGTGTAATTGAACATAGAAACATTGAAGGGATTTAAATTTCAATCTTTTCCCGGTAAACCCGACAGCTTTTCTCCTTTTTGCTTTTTACTGTTACGTTGGCTGCGCGGGAATAACTCTGGTTAACCGCGTGTAACGCATTCGACGATTATTTGCGTTAAAAATTGTACCTACAGGAAGAAAAAGCCAAGATAAATGAAATATTTGAAACATTCGCTGCGGTTATGCGTTCGATAGACGCACGTGATACATGTTTCGCTTTTTTCCTCTTCTGGTTCTTCTATCTTCTGACAGGAATAAACCTTTTACGTCTTTTTCTTTTATTTGAATTGCTTCGTTTAAAATTGGTAAGATGTCGTTTTCTTTCACATACACATATGTACATTTTATTGCCTTTATCTATATGTAATTCCAAACCTAAATAAAAATACAAGATAAATTAGGAGCTCGAAAAGTGGGCTGCCATAAAGAAAGAAAGATGTAAGCCATTACATTTTCCTTGTGTACTTTTCAAACAAAAATCATCTACATCGTAATATTAGACTTTCTGAAATTTAACGTTTCAAAATAAATCGATTTATAGAAAAAATACAGATAGTTGGTCGATTAACTCTGCCATCATAAATTACTTGTAATCAGTTCGTTTTATGAAAAGATGCTTGGAACAGAATTCGTTTGATATCAATGGGCTTTCGTTCTGTTTTCATAAATATAATGTGAAATATTTAGTGTACATTGAATTTGAAATATTCCTTTGCATCATGCATGTTTAATAATTAACCAGAACATTTGTATTATTCACGAAGGAAATAATACGACGATGTCGATTGCAGTTTCTCATTCGGATCTGAGAAATAGAAGGAAAGTTAATATCTAGTCGGAACGATACGAGCTTGTGAAACTTGTGTGCTTCGTTCTTCCAATTCCGATCCTCGCTTATAAACATTCGAAGAAAGCGTATTTCGTTGTTTGCGATTGTTCACCCGCAAAAAGAATATCGCAATCGTTCAATGTAAAGTACGAAAGCCTAGGTCCCAATGCCGAACGAGTTACGTCTTTCTGTGTACTCGTCCTGTTTAACGAAGGTCTCGTTTACGACTCGCTCCGAGCTTCTTTGATGTACGACGGAAGATTAGTTTAACAACTAAGGAATACAAAGTCTTGGTTTTCTTTCCGATGTAACTCGAAAAGGTGAATGGAATTGGTTCTTTGGATTGCCTGAACGAGAATAGAAACGAGGGAACACAAATAAAGATTTATGCTTTACTATCTTTTATTCGATATAGTATAATGTATACACGATGTTAAGAGAAATTAATATAATGCAAGGAACCGTATAATAGACGTTGTGTTGTATTTTATCTGTGGTTAAGCTTGTTACATTAAGTTATAACATTCGCATATGTTCCATATTGTGTTGTGAACTTAATGCGAGTATATTTAGCGTCAATTTAGTATCAACGATCTCCTCTGGCTTCTACAAGATTCTAAATGTTATTTTAAATTTCAGAGCTACCGCTACTGCAGGTATTAACGACGTAAACATTTCATCATTCTCAGACAATAATTTCTTGAAATTACTCTAAATGCGCAAAATCACTAGATTTGTTTCCAAATGAAATTATGGTAATTACGGTATGGTAATATTGTTCTATTGTTAACAGCTTGGTTAAATTATATCGAATGGTTATAATGTAATGTCGGGTCGAATCCAACGAAACCACAACAAAGTACGGACGCGTTCAACAATAAGATGCAAGAACAGAACGGTGTTGAAATAGAGTTTGCGACCCAGTTACTTTATCTTCTTCCTTTACGGTGTAGAAAATGAACTTTCGAGATCAACTGAGCAACGAACATCGAGAACTGGTTCGCGACAATAGCTATGAAATTACCGTGCATAAATATTGTTCAACTTTTTCGTTGTTCGACGCGTTACGGGATAGCTTTTGAAAGTTGTAAAAGTCGTCGAGTCACTCAGCAAAATGACATTCATGAGAATCGCCTGGTGGTACGATACTTGAAGATTATAATTGATAACGTAAGCATTACTTGGTGTTTTAAAGAATCATTTTATTACATCGAAGAGATGTGACGATTTTTTTAAATAATTGGAACAGTACTCTAGAAAATAAACGTGTTTGGTAATTATCGAAAAAATTGGAATGTTTATTTATTTGAAGATTGTTAATTGGAACACGCGCGTTCCTGCATACTAGTTTACATTTCGAACGTGCCTGTTACTCGTTACAAATTGCAATCACAATTTGCTTCGCCGCCCTAAATACACTTATGTGGTTAGAAAAAAATATCATTATTAATAATAATAATATACTTAATTTAGAAATCTTAGTACAATTACCACTATACTGGTCAATAATCAGTATTGGAAAATACAGTGTACAATTAACGAAGTAAACTAGTTTATCGAGATAAAAGTAATCAAGCAACTTGGAATACCAATTGATGAACAGACCAAAGCCACAGAATACACGCGTCAAAGGAAATTTTCCTTAGAATGTGTGTTAAAATTTGGTTTCATACACGTACAAGCAATAATTTGAATGCGATCAAAAGGGGAAAAGAATGAAAAATAGAGAAAGAGAGAGAAAAGGAAATAAAGTATAGTCTGGGACATTTACAGAATTACCAGCAGTTACACAGATTGTAACGAGGTCAGCGGAAAGCGAATGAAAAGTACATTAGGATAAACACAAAAGTACATTCTTTAAGCAGACCGAGTGACGTTGAACAATCGTCTCACCCCTCACCGAACGACCCAGTTACTTCGTTCTTCTTTGTTCGCCAACGTAAGAAATGATGCTATGCGAGCTTTGGAGCAACTGCACCCTGGGCGCAATACGTGGTCGGAATGGTACTCGTGAAATGTTACCGAAATTTCTCATTCCCGCCGTTAGTTAACGACCGAACCTGCCTCCTACGCGTTTCAAAGCTGTTGCTTGCTCATCATCAATAATAGCACGACACGAGGAATACAAATGTGAAACGTAAAAAAAGTTAACGGTTAAACGCGTGCGCGCGTGATCGATAACGAACCTTCTTCGTGGTATTCGTTACGGATTATTTTTCCTCTCTGCTAAATTTCTCTACATAATTTGAAATGGTAAACTCGTACATTTTAATTATGGCGCTTGCTTATGGAAATTTATATACACCTAACATCTTGACAAGTAGGTATTCGTATTATGCAAATTCAAGGTGCATCCGTGTATTTTTCTTTCTGCCGGATTCTACAATTTTGTGAAGCTTGGAAAACTTGAAGTATTTGTAGTATTATAACTACTTTGTTTCAAACGATGAAAATTGTTTTAACGTGATAGAATATCTACTCGTATCGTTGAGCGTTTCAGGAAAAGAACTGTCATAAATATATTATCTTTTCAAAATATTTAGCGTAAACGCGTGATAAATCCTGCTGACAGCTATTTTTATAATTAGATTGCATATGGAGAACGGATGTGAAACGTGCACTTTTAACTGGCTAAACATCTACGTTTAATTTAAGAAGGTAAAAAGGACGAAGCTTATTACGACAGTATGTTTTAATTACCTGCTGTAAACGTCCCTTATAACTGGGAACTAAAAGGTGAATATACGTAGGTTTTCATCGCGAGAACGACATTAAACGTTCATAAGTATAAACGGACAACCTTTGTCTTGCTTTGTTTAATAGAAAAAAATGATTCACTGCTTAATTAAAGACAACTCGCGTTGTTCTGTGATATACATGTGTACAAGTATACGAAAATAGGTGGGCGTTTCGTTCACTAGACACTGCACAAGTTTACTGCGATTTTGTTTCCGTAAACTGCATTCTCTTTGCAAAATAAAAGTCAAACAACCAACATGATCATTGGCCTTTTTCGATAAATTTTATCCTTTAACTGCCATCAGATTTTTTATCTACGCAAAAGAATGCAAAGAAGAATCACTCGCTACAAAGGAGTTCTAACTTTGCAAATTTCATTTGAAGAAAAGTCAAAGTACCACTGGAACTAATATCTACCATAGAGATATTTAACACAGATATGTTTTAACAGAGATATTTAGGGAGTATTTCATCCTTTGTTCTTATATTTTTGACAGCATCTTTCAATTCTTCGAAGATACAAATTTTTAACAATTAAATTACATATAACAACATATAAGATATTATTAATTTTTCGAAGTCTATGCCTTCTTATTCTAAATTAAAAAATCCTTGATTTTTTTTGGTGTCACATAAATTTAGAGATACGTTAGTCATAATGAGGAATGTTTTACATACGCGAAGTTCATCAGGGAATATGAGGATCAATGGATAACTGTTGCTAGTAATCTACTACTGTATCCATCATCGCTCGTGTATCATAGTCGAGCGTAAATTTTGAGATGATGCGACAGTTCCCTGAACCCGGTTGAGACTAGATTATTAGCTAATTTTGTTTGTTTACGAGGGAACAGCAAAGCGCATTCCAGTCACTGTAAGTGATTAACGAACAGCCGCGCAATTGCTACATTGTTTGGCCGTCAAGGTTGACAAGGCAAACACATATTTCGAAATTAGAGTTTAGTACAAGCGAACGTTTCTGATTCGTTGATAAACTGCAATCCCTTTTGTCCATAATGTTCTTCCATTCCGCATAGTTAAAAAGAATTTTACGAATATAATCAACGAAGAAATAGAACATCGTTACGTTATTCTCTAAACGAGTAATGTTAAACGGCATCGTAGAGAGTAATTTGCAAGTGTAATTAGTGGAAAAAATTTCATTATAGTATTATGTTTATAGTAGCAGATATTAAATGCTATATCACAGTTTTTAATAAATTTTTTTAATGGAAATTTCGTACTGCATTCCTCGGTGGTATATCTACATTAAATATAACTATTTTTCGTTATTTTTTATTTATTACTATTTCGCCCCTTAATTACGCTTAGGAATCAAGTTACAGTTGATAATAAAAGCCTAAACACAGTTACTAAAGTCTGTTTTTGTATAATTAGAATAGTTTAGGTAATTCGTTCGAGAAATTTTCGCAACTATCAGCCTGGTGTAATGCGTATAATTACAGATGGGCGTTATTTTAAACGTAAGCTTTGTAATTGCCAGGATAACGATCTGAAAACTTGCAAATTCGGCATATAACAAACATTTAAACTTGTCGCGCGACGTTAAAATTAATTGGAACAATTTCATGAAATTATCAGATAAACAGGTGCTCCACGGTTTAAAGTTTGTACCAGGTGTTCCGAAACCGGAAAATTAAACCACCATGAGTTATACATCACTATATCCGCGCGCGATTTTCAGTTTCCATTGCGGCCGACGTAAACACCATGCGATAGAATTGCGCAACAATTTTCTCACTGCGTAGATATAAATTTGCATATAAATATTTTAGTAACCTGCAATGGACTTCTATTTCGCGAATTTTGATTAACAAAAGTTCATGGTAGCTTTTAACATTGAACAAGTATTCACTTATAGGTTATAAATTATATATAATCTACAAATCTAAATCTGCCAGTTTTACGAATACTTCGTTACATATTTTCGGTTATGGACGGTCAAAATTCCATCCAAATGAAATGGACCTAAAAGCCGGAAAAATATTTCTTCTAAACTTATTTTAGTATCGAATCCATTAATTGTCCATGTACAGATGCACTTTATCGTACGTGCGTATTATTATAAACGTAAGAAAAATTCAGCCGAGAGATCACATTTAAGTCTCCAACCCTCTCATTGAAGCTTTTTTTGTCGCATGTGTGCGTTTAACGTTTCGAGGCGGTTCATTCGACCGTGCAACTTTATAACTTTATCGCTATCAAACAATCGTCACCCTATTATCACGAGCATGCATTATCATTAACGATTATCACTGTCTCTGCATATTCCTCTAACGATCCAACGTCAAACATGATTTCATTCACGCGTAACTATGTACGTGCGCATCATGGACCTCTTGAGATAACTATAACTGTATATCAATGTTATATCACGCTGCATGTTGGACATATAAGCGTAGCTGCTAGCAGGAGGTCTGACCACCTAAGGATACGTGAATTCTATGTTTGCACGTTTCGAGACGAGCGAGCACAAGAAGACACGCATTGGTTCGTTCATCCGAGCGTGTGCGCGCGCGTATGTGTGTGTGTATGCAGCATCGAAACGGAAGAAGAAATGGGGGAAAGGTTGGAGTTGATTGGGTGTAAGCAAACAGGAGTTCCTGGCCAGGAAATCCACTACTTCTGTCCGTGTGTCCAAGCATCATCCCACATGTCACGCCACGCTCCACGTTCCGGCAACCTCACTCCAATCCTCCACCACGTCGTTCTTCCACTTCTGTTTCCGCTTCCAATGCCATTGGGATTCTTTCCGCTACCTAGCACGTCCTCGCATTTATACTCTTTCCTAGATGGCAATTTCCCTTTTTCTGTTGCTCTCGCTATTTCTCTATTTCCTTCTCTCTCTCTCCCTCTCTCTCTCTCTCTCTCTCTTTCTCCTTTCACCATTTTCTATACCTTCTCTTAAGAATATAAATTTTCTTCCTTTTTCCTCTATGTCTTCATTTCGTTCGTCGCTTCCTCCTTATTTCTTCTTCAAGTTTCCATCTTTTCTTCGAATCGTTGTAGCTTTGTCTGTTTTTTTTTCGTCCTTCTGTCGCTCGTATACACACGCAGACACACGTGAACGGCAAATTTACTTTTCTGCTTTTGCTTCTACGACGACGTCGCCCCATTTCTCCACGCTTTTCTGTCCACCGTTTACCTTTGATCGCTCGTAATGAGAAACAACCGTGCGGAATCTCGTGGAAGGAGCATCAGCGCAGTGTTTCGAGAGATATCTAAGGTTCCCCTACGCCACTGATGTGCTCGAATATGACAGACGTTTCTTTAACGATTCTAGCGAGTTTTCAAACGTCGACTAAAAATTGTGGGGGCGTGTCTTTGAATTTTGTTAACCATTTTAGAATTTTGGTGCAGATGAAGCAGCTAAATGATATTCGGAGTCGCTTTACTGTAATGAAATATCTTGTAGTATTTAGAATGATTACATAAAATAAAAATAAAATAAAAATTTTATAACATGACATTTTAATAAAATGTGAGGTGGTTAACGTGTAGGCTTGGTTGATAAAGGAACGAGTGAATGAATTTGTGATAACAAGATATATTGAAACAAGCATATGTACAGAGATAGTGTATGCCGATTTTGATCGTCGCTCACTCAACAACTACGTTAACAAAAGAATATCATAGGCAGCATGTTCATACATTTACATATATTAACGGATGTTACCATAAAAAGGTACACCTTCTTGTGTAACTCTAGCTGAAGATTACAAGAAACGTCAACATTACAAATAGCAATCTAGACCTTGTAACCCAAAACAACGTTAGTATTCAAGGGCACAGTAATATGGATCTCCCCCAGTTTTGAATTTCTTTCGTTTCAACAGCAAACTTGAAACTTTTCCTACGGCCATGAGCTACTACAAATGTATAGCCCATTGCATTCATAAGATAGGTTTGTATGTCAACAGTCGGACATAAACTATTTAAAGCATTCTCCTTTATGCATCGTACGTAATATACATTTCATAAAGGCGTAGAAGAATTCCCTGAGGAGAGATACATATAAAACATCCCACTATATGTCGACATCAATTTTTCCAAGAAATTGTAGATCGAAATCAAACATAGCCTTTTTAGCACAACCTTCTTACATCCTACGTGTATCCTATGAATGATACTAACTTGATAGATGGTTAACTGTAATACTCTATACATGAAATATTAATTCACTTGCAATACGTGTCGTATCGATCGAAGACAGAATTTTAATTTTATATTCGAAAGCTTAAGAAAATATTTGCGAGATAATACCCTCAGTTTACAGTAATTATTTCATTTAAAACGATAATTACCATTGAGCAGAATAGATATGCATTGCGATAATTCGATTCTTTTTTAGCTCCGACTTTCCAATCTAAGCACGCGTGTACTGTAAAACTCGTGCCCTTTCTAGGATACCTTTCTTGTTATTATTTTAAAATTATATTGGCTGCGAAACGGAATTCTAACAAGTTCGTTTCGCGATATACAATTGACACATCGTCCACGAAGTCCAATTCGAAGTATGAACCACGGGTAACTGCGATAACCGCACGCAGGGAAGTTGGTATAGAAACGGTATTGTTATCGAATGGTATCTATCCATCTCCATTTCCCGGAGCCGTGTATAGACCTTCTGGTCGAAGTAATGTTGTCGCTTGTTAGTTTCTGCAGCAGTGACTTTCTTTTCGCTCGTGCACAGTTACGAGCAATTTGCGGATATATACATACGTTAACGTATTTCCCGAATTCTGTCGTACATTATCGAAACTACTAAATTCTCAATTAATTTCTATCCTTTCCGCTATTATTATATTCATTTTTCTACTATCTTTATAAAAAGTTACATCAAGTAGATAGAGAAGTTACGTTACGTAGATTATCAACTAAAGTTCTGTTGATCTTTTTATTACTAAATTGATTTTTCAAGAAACCTCGCTAACGACGTAACGGTATCATTCGGTTGCAAGTGATGAATCAAGTTTGCATCGCAGCTCCTTCGAAAGAGGGCAGCGTTTCACGCGACAGAATTCCAAAGAGAAATGGAAAATATTTTGCTGATTTGATATGCAACATTTCTGCGTCAGTTTCGCGCACCGATATACAGAACATTTCATAACATGTGAGGCACGCTTCAAAAGTGAGCAGGAGACATATAATGGAGAGAAAAATAATGTAAAAATAAAATTGATATAAACATGTGTCCTATCTGACCTTGTTTCAAAGGTGTAGCTCACGTGTGTGTTATAATGACAATTGGCGACAGTTTATCTTTATAAAAGGTGCTCGCAATGACCACCCTCGGTCTGTATGCAAGCTTGCAGTCACTGTGTCAAAGAATTTTGCAATGTTTTAAAAATTCCAGGTGTATGTCGAATAATAGATATAGACCATATTGGACACCTTTTATTAGTATTTATTATCGTAACACAAAAGTGAGCTACAACTTTGAAACAAAGTCAAATAGGGCACATGTTTACTTCAACTTTTTTCATTACATTTGTGTCTCCTGTTCACGTTTGAATAGTGCTCCACATGTTATGGAACACGTCGTATTTATAATGTGGTTTAATTCACAGATCGTTAAAGTCAGACTATGCCCCACTACTAGCCCCATATCTTCGTGAAAAGTTGCTAGCGTACAATTACTAACGGAAAATAGTATTTTCTCTGCTCGTTTATCGATCGCAATTTATTCTTGAAAATTTATCGCTGACTACCATCGAGCGATTCAATTCAAATTGATTACACATTGTCGCATCGGAGGTATTGAACTTTAACGCCGATATCTTATGCTCGCTGTATTTTACAATCCACGCATCCATTTACAATCCGTTCATAAGTTTCTAGTCGATAAAAGCGACGCGTTTTTTCTATCGAAACATTGAATTTCTATTAGGTAATCTAAGATAAATTAAAAAAAAAAAAAAAAGAAAACAGCATTTCTGATATCGTCGCTTTCAATTACAAAATTGTCGATGTGACTCTTTAACAGCTCAATTCTGGAAACATGTTTCGTTCAACGATGTTTGGAAAACGGTAGAAAAAATTAACGTATCGATCTTTTTTAAAAAAAGTCATGGATACAAACATTCTTATACGCTAAATTTTCCATTTTTTGCCACGAAGTTTATCCTCGAAGCACAAGAACAGGAGAAAATCATAGAAATTATTATCAGAAAATTTGCTTGTGTCCTGATCCCGGGCCGCAAGCCCTCGACCGAATTATCGTACGCAAACTTCAAGACATCCCCCTTTTACCCTTGCGTCTTTACTCGTTCCCACTTGAAATCCTTTTTCTCGGGAGAGTTTGCAAACCTGCCGGCCAAGGCTCGGGTTTCGCGTTTACAATTATTCCTTTCGTACATCTTCTGCCTATTTCACCCCTTTCTTCGTTCATTCCTCCTTTCCTAGTCGCGATTCCGCCGGCCTGTTTCACCGTGAAAACACACCCTTGCCCTGCCCCTTCGCCCTTGTTTCCCCGGCTTCACAGCCTCCTCGCTCGCCAAGTTGAAAATCCTAATGAGATCTTGAAAGTCTGAGATCTGATATTCAGCCCGTTTACCTTACTTTGTTTGCAGTTGCAGCTCCACGAAATCATTGCAGCACGACTAGCAACGGCTTCCCTTACCTGGCACGATATATATATTTGCAAATGAATCGAGAAATACGAATAAAATCCTTGAAGGGAAACGGTGACATTGTAAAGTTCAGCGGTTTCTGATTTAATGTTGCTGCGTGGTTGCTCGATGAAAAATCTATGAAAGTATTTACAGCGAGCGTAGAAATTTCAAAGATGAAATTTAAATATCGAGAAACTTTATTCAGAGAGTAATGGAGTGGACAAAACATGAAAACGATTTTACAGAAACGCCGTATGCAGTGTAGAAATAACCAGAAAGATGACGATATGAATTTATGAATGATTTAGACAGACTTAAAAATTACATCGCGAAGTAATCCAAGAATAAATGTGAATGTTTTCGTGATGTGATTTATTTTTACTTAAAAACCAAATAGAAGTTTGCAGAATAAACAATTGTCATATCGATGTACGTTGTTGATAGATACAAGGCTTTATTGATAAGAACCGAGATGATGTTAAGAGCACGAGACACGACCTGGAAAGCAAACGTTATTCCTGTTTTGCAATTCTAGTCATTCGCCGGTTTTTTCAACTTTATCTCGCCCTTCTATTTCTCTCTCTATTCTCGGTTTTTCTCGCGATCCTCTATCCCCAACAGCGAAGTCTCGAATTCTAGACACCGGTACTTTCCGAAGATCACGTCGTGGCAAGTGAAATCGAGCACTTCTTACTGGATGTGATATATTCACGAGGAATCAACGGAATTCGATGTGAATGTTCAACGCTTCACGCTATCATCGGGACGTTGTTCCCGCCTCTAGTGATCGATAAATCCTGCTTTCGTCACATTATTGACAGCTGCTTTCATCTCTCTCAGTGGCTCTTACCATTTTCTGTTATCTTGTATCATTTCTAATCAAACTACATACAGGACATGGTGTACGAAGTGATAAATTTTTGAATTATTTAAGCGTAGATGAATTATTAAACGCGGGATTTCGTGAAAATTGGCAAATTCTATATCAGATTTTAAATACGTTCCATGTCATTAATATTTAAAGTAATTCGGCTATTCTAGAAATAATTCTTCTCGTTAGACTTGAGTGACGCTGATGAATTTACCGAAGTGACATTTCTAGCATTAAGTGCAAAGATAATCTTTGTATCTATAATGATATATATTTCATGAGAATTCATACAAAAAATTCAGCAGTCGACTACATTTTTAGAGAAATATATAAAATAATAAATCTGAAATTACCATTCAACTGCGCATAACTGACATAAATATGACACGAAGTTAACTTTCATAGAAGATCCACGCACGTAATATAATTAAAATGACAAGTTCTTGAAGTTCCTTAGTCGGAACAGGCTTGAAAAGTTACTGGTTTGTTCGAAATGTTCAAACGAATCAAATAGGGGGTCCAATAGTGTCAAAGTTACAAATGTCAAAGTCTCGTTACGGTGAACTTCGTAGAAACGGTCGAGCGTCATCGTCGCGCCGTTTATAGGGGCGTTTCATTCTGTCGAATACAACCAGAGAAATATGTAGTTCAAAGTGTTGCTCCTCTATTTAAGTAATATCTACTGCAGAACAAACATAACAAGACTTTATTTAAACTTATTGCACTCGCAAAGACTCGTAGTTTTGCTAACAGCACTGTGATAAAGCTTAACCTCGAAACCAACAGCAATGAGAAAATAATAGAAGAAAATATCGCTGCTGTAATTATTTTACGATAAGACATTTTGTTCTACGTAGGTATAAAGGTGATACAGTAGACTTTCAGTTATCCGCTTTAAGGTATCACATTCTCGTTGAAATGGAAACAATTGACTAGCAGAAAAATTGACACATTCTATTTTCGTTTATATATTTATTATCGTTCGACTAAATACGCTTCTTATCATATATGTATATATATAATGAATAATTGACCGTCTAAATACTTTTGTGACATTTCCGAAATATTGTATACTTGTACTAAATATCTTGTTTCAAATTTACTATACTATAACAATTATAATCAAGTCTCGTTACGACGTTAATGGAACCTTATAATGTTTCATATAAAGACCAATACTTTCGAAAGATTTAAATACTTTCGTGACAAATTGTACGTAAATGTCTACTGTAGCGAATACAATCACACTCCTTATTCACTCGATGGAATCCTACCGCTTCAGACAAATAAAATAAAATTCCAAACCCGTCGTAGAAATCTAAGTTTACAAATCTATTTAATCCACGATATATTATTTTATTTATTTCATCCAGTAAATTCACTTTTTCCAGCCCCTTTATATGTTTCCTTGCGTACCGAAGTATAACGAGATGTCGGAAACAATATTAGATGCGACCCAGACAGATTCCGAATCATTTCGAGAACCGTTGGAGTATCCGGTGGCCCTGCGAGGGTCAACGCAGCCGATTACGAAAGGAAGGACGGAGGAAAGGTGTCCCGAAGGGAGCTTATCGATCCACGTTAGGGAATCGTCCAATATGAGCTTGAATTACAGCGACGCTGTCCAAAGGACATCGAAAGTCCCGCCGTTTCTTACACGATTCGAGCGTGTACCGTGAAGCGTTTCCTCCCGCGGGGACAGAACGCCATTGCTTTTTCGTTAATTTGACACGAAACGTTGTCCTACCGTATCGGAAAGGTAAAGTCTCCCTGATATGGCTTGGCTATCGGCGTGCCGTGTCCTGGGGATTCCTCGGTAACCGTCCCTTCCTCGCAGTATCGCAGACAGTTTGAAAAGCATGAACATTTACTCGACATGGACGGTTACTGTTAGGAAGACCCGAATGGACGAACTTTATGACCGAGATGGAACATTTCGTATTTTTTTGGATATTTCAGATTTGAAGTTCCTGTTCAGTTTGATTCGTGTTACTCTGCTTGCTGATTTTTTTTTTGTTAACTAACATTATTTATGGCTAGAATGAAATGAAACAATTAATAGAAAGACGAATACAATGATACAATAACACTGAGAAGCAAGATTTATTGTAAGAATCTTTAGAAAATAAATAAGGCTTTTCTCTGTATACACCAACAAGAATTTATGATTCCCTTTAATTCTTTCGAAAAAATTTGAAAAGATCTGAAAATAGAAAGAAGTTAGGATGATTAATCGTTAGTTTAGGGATTGTGTGATTCGTGACGGGGAATGATTTATCAGAAATTTTACTCTAATAAATATGACTGGAACTTTTTCTATGCTCATAGAATTCCCAATCTATAAATTTCTTGCAAGCTTAGAAACAAGTATGTACTTTGTAACGGGAAAACTTTCTTTTATTTTATGGTCCAAGATATCTCGAGACACGAACTTGAGAGCAACTCGAGCAGTAACGAATATAATATAAAGAAGGAACGAATAAAAGTTGGCCGAGAACCAGTAAGATACATGTACATATGTATCGTGACAAGTGAAAAACTTGAAAATCCATTATTCATCGACTGTTCGAGTTAAGAAAATGTCGGTAATGGCCCTGCAAGTGAGTCGCTACTTCGATAGAGTAGCTGTTTCACTTATGTATACGATGGATATCGATGGTACCTATGGCCGATGCAACTCGCAGAAATCGTATCAACTTTTATATTGTCATTTGTGTCGAGAAATGTTTCCCAGATACGATGCAGCATATTACGGCTCCTGAACGAGTCTGCGAATCTAAGGACATTTGGAGCAAAGTTGTACGACGATTCATCGTCTGAATGCGACAGCTTTATTATCCTCATCCTCCGTTATCATCCTCAATTTTTAAATTCTATTGTAATTTATTTTAAGTTGAAAATGTGAGTGTTTTCCATTACGCGATCAAAACCGAATATGGGCCAAACATTGTTTCACATTAAAGGTGGAAAAATATTAGCGAATTTATTTAAATCGTGCAAACATTTTTTACAGATTCTACAAACTTAGAAGATCAACAATCAAAGCAATTGTTTTTAAGAAACCGAATCCAAAGGTGTAACACTTAATACGAAGATAAATCTGCAAATCGTGGGTTGGATCATCGTATTGTGACATAGATGAAAATTACACCACACTGAGCGTAGTATCTGTTTCGACTGGTATCTATCCTCCCCTTTGCGGCAACGTAAACTTTCATACCGCAACAATCGCACTGAATCATTATAGACCAACGAAAATTGTATATACAGTGGCTCACGAAAGTATTCGAATGCCGTAACACTGTTGATAGTTTTTCATCTCCCTCTGCATCGAATGTAAACATCATTGCTAAATGAAAATATTGGTACGTTCACTTGATGCTAGGATATCGTTTCAGTAACAGTAACGTAAAAGTGTGCACAATAGTATTTAAAATGAATACCAAAAAGTCTGAAACAAAAAAATGTGAAAGAGAAATAACATTCCGATTACACGAGGACGGCAAATCATATAACGAGATTGCCGGAATAGTGGACAGAAGTCCACAATACGTTATATTATAAAAAAGTCAAAGAATAAGGGAATACTTGCAAACAAAGCACGATCAGGTCGACCAAAGAAATTGACTGGAAAAGAGGAGAAAGTTATCATTCGCGAATTAAAAAAGATCCTACTACATCCGCTCCTCAACTCGCAAGTATGATAGGTGATATGTTTCATAAAGAAGTTCACCCGACATTATGTCGAAAATCTTACGAAACAATAATTTTCATGGCAGAGTAAGCTGAAAGAAGCCATATATTAACGCGGTAAATCATAAAAAAGGATTGACTTTTGCAAAAACCTATATTAATAAATATAATTCTTTTTGAGACAAAATCATCTTTTCGGACGAGTCAAAGTTTATCATTTTTGGCTCAGATGGTCAAAATTATGTGTAGAGAAAACCAAATACGGAATTAGAAATTCGACATTTATATCAAACAGTGAAACACGGAGGTGGATCGGTCATGGTGTGGGGGTGCATGGCTGCCAGTGGCACCGAAAATTTGATATTTATTGATGGAATACTTGATAAATGTAAGTATTTAAATATCTTAAAAAATAACCTTAAAGAAAGTGCCCGTAAATTAGGATTATTGGAAGATTTCCACTTCCAACAAGATAATGATCCTAAGCATACTGCTAGAATTGTGAAAGAATGGATCGTATATAAGACACCACACATGTTAATTACTTCACCGCAATGTCCAGACATAAATCCGATTGAAAATTTATGGGCTGAAATGGGAAAAAGATTAAATAAATTTCAGATAATCTAAAAGCAAGTGTTGAAAGATAAAATTATAGAAATATGGAACTCCGTTGAGTGTGGTTTTACAAAATCATTGGTTTACAGTATGGAACGTCGATTGAGACACACTATTGCTGCTAAAGATAGTCCAACAAAATATTAATATTAAATAATTTAATTATATATGTAGCTTTCAAATACTTTTGCGAGTCACTTACAATGCGTATTTTTAATAAATGTATCATGATTCCTACCTACATTTTTGAATCCTTTTCAAATTTTACTGACATGATCTTAAGACTTCCATCTTTCTATTAACATCTGCTTATCTAAGCAAATTACTTTAATGTACATTATTTCGGCCATTCAAGTTTGCATATGGTAAGCGTTCGAATACTTTCACGAGCCACTGTATATATAGTCTAATATATAAATTCGAAATTTCCCTTGAATCCTTCACTTTTGCCGGATTTTCCCGTTTTAATAAGTACAAGCGTTTCGCCGACTCGCAATCAGCCAACAAGGACTACAACTTTACCAAATTCTATCTCGGATTCTCGTCTTTTCGCAAACGTAAACTTTCATGTCATCATCGTTTCACTCTTCCGCTATAAGAATGCACACGTACGCTAGGGGGAAGTACTTACGTTCAAGCGTTATTATGCACTGAAACCAATGTACCCGGGCAACTTCATGCATTTGTAGACCTCGAGCACTTTCAATTCAATGTGCGCTCCAGACGAAAGAGTTAAATGATCTTCTCCATAGAAATGAAATTCGCGACTGTTAAAACATTTTATCTTTCCACTCTCGAATTATTGTACGAAGTGAGTCGAACTGATGTGGCGAGTTATATTCTTCGTTTAACTAGAAAGAAATAGTTAAACAGTTGAATAATTTTTCTATGACTTCGTTGTCTTTTTATAATTACAATTACGCATTTGAAAAGAATAAATGTACATAGTATATACTATGATTGAAGTATAAATGTAGCTTAAAGATATGTACATTTATCGTAGATTTTCGTTCAGTTAGTAAACAGATTTATTACTATAAAGTTATATATTATGCTCTTGTCTTCTAACGCGGGGGTTTCCTGTAAGAATTCTTCATCAAGATATGTTAGAAGTTTATAATATGGAAGAAGAATGATATACGAATGGAGATATGAGCAATATATCTGTTGCGTTACAAGTGGATAGATCGCAAATCCACGATGTATATGTATACTTTGGGATTTAAATCAGCTTCTACCGGTAAGCATTTGATATAGAGAACGATTTATTCTTAGGAACAAAGGGATCAAAAATATTTAATGTAATTCAAGTAACTATAACGTTATTCCATGCGAAAGATAAGAAATTTTAATTCTTATATTAAAAAGACTAAAGATATTTTTTAATCTTCTAAACTCGAACTATACGAAACTAATATTCTTGAAAATTTTATATCGTTTCAAAGAATGCCAGAAGATCGAAAGAACAGCATTAAACACAGATTGTCTTAATAAGACGCGGTCAAAGCAAGCCAATCCTTATCAAGAGTTTCGCCGAGCGAAAAGCACGCACGGTATCCGACGATATCACTTAGATTGCTGGATTCCGATCACGTATCAATCCGTGATTACTCGACTTAAATGCCGCTTTTCTAAACTCGTTCTAGAAGCACCTAGCATCCTTGCAGAAATTTAAAGAAAAGTAAAGAGAAACTACATAGAATCGAGTTATAGCAAACACAATGGAAAATATGGTAGTACAAATAATATAATAATTTGTAAAGTTTCTATCGATTCTCTAATTGTTTATCATATTCATGTTTTGCTATAAGTAGCTTAATAGTCACAAAAGAAGGTGTATGTGAAAGATTATCGTAATTATAATCTGATCGAGGTTCGCTTCCAAAGAGTATTTTAGGATGAAAGGCGAATTAAGTAAGTACATTTGCCTAAGTAATCGATCAATTTCCTGATGCGGATTGCGACTGCTATAGTAATAATCATCGCTAACAGATCGGTTTCGAATTATTCTCCGATCTGCCAACATTACACCAGAGCTGCCATTATTGGCCATCTCATCGATGTCTTTTGCGTTATTCATCGACAGAATGCGTTATGTGAAGCGATTCTTATTCCCCTTTGATTCGCGTCGATGGTGTAATCTGATCATTTTCATGTCCATCGTCCAAAGAGAGGTTTTGTAAAGCGACTATCTGTTGGAATTTTTAAAAGCCCGTTCTCAAACGTTCCATTTAATGCTTATTTCTGGCATCGAAAAGATCAACAAATTTTAGCGATAAAAAATAGATATTCGCTGATCACTGTCTTCTTTTAAATGGTACATTTCTTAATGGGTTTAAAGCTTTATAAAATTTTTGGATACCCACAACATAAAATTGTATTGCGTTATTCAATTTATATGAAACTTATAACAGGACTAATTTCGCTATAACATATGATTATGCTTCCCTGTTACATCGCTTCGTTAACCAGAAAAATATTTTTGTAGGATACAGAATAAGCGATGCACGAGTTCATATTTTTTATGCCGTTTTCTGTGTTCAATATTAAACGAGAAAGAAAGGAACAAAAACTAGGATACGCGTATTCGTTAGATTTTTCAGCAACAACGCATCTATTCAAGTCTCAAGTTTCAAATACAATATACCATAGTTGCGTTGTGTTTTAATAACACTAAACGAACATATTTTGCACGGGAGCTGCCGTTAAGCAAACACATTGGTTAGAAAATTGTGAAAAATAACTGTCTCGTATATCAGAAATAGGAGAGCATAAAGGTTTGTTAGTGCTAAATTTGCTTCGAGGAAGCGGCGATTCAACGGATTTTACCTGGCTATTTCCTGATAAGCTTACTATTAGGATTCCCCTGATACGATCTCACGAAGAAACTTTTTCTCAAATTAAAACCAGCTGGTTAGCGAATTCGATAAAAGCACGAACCACGCTAATAGAGTAATTGAAATAAAAATGAAATCCAATGTCTCTGACAAAGGTAGAAACTTCCTTTCTTTTTTCCTCTCTTCGAATAAACAATGGATTTCTATTAGCTTTAACTTTACTCAAATATATCTTGCTATATTTGCGTCGTTTTAGAAAAAATACCGAACGATTTAGCATGAATGTTCGAAAAGTCAGAAAGAAATGTAATATAAGAATATTGATTTATCAAGTTGTGCAATTTCAACCGCGACACACCGTTTTTCATTTCGATAAGTAGCCGGGCCCTCCAAACATTGTTCTCGAAACAACATTCTAATATATGGGCCAGCCGGCAGAAAGCTACTAAAGCAAATGTTTTATTCATAAAACGTTGATGTGATATAGCACCGGGAGGAATATCACGCGGCTTTGTTTGTATTCCATTCCATATTACCCAACCTTCCTATTATGTGAAAATGATACAGCACCGTCTATATCGAATACGCAGATATTGCGTTGTATCGATAACCGACCGCGCACATTATGCGATCTTTTTAGATTTGCAATCAGAGGGTGATTTCTTGAAAGGTCGCTTCGTGAAACGGCGCGACACTCCTCAAGGGCTGGCCTATCAGAGAATCGTGCAAACTTTAAGTTCATAAAGTGACATTTAAGTTCTTAACGACTGTCATAACCTGGAGAAAGTAGCTTTCGCGGAATCTGCTACAAATACAAAAATATTCGAATATAGTAGGAATTGCGGAATTTAAGTGGTGCGAGTCAAGAATTACTGAAACAGAGTGGTAAATATGGGCGAATAAATAAGAAGAAGTTTATAAGAAGTTAATATTTTAAATAAGCTTAATGATTTCGAAGTGACATTTACACATGTTAGAATATTCTCTCAATGATTTTATTTTTAATTTATTAGTTTTCCATCGTGTATCCACATAATCATAAAAAGATCAAAGCACAACCTCATTTAACAAGAAAGAGGCGAGACAATTTCTTAACAAGAAGAAAGACAATGTGTATAAATAAAAGACTGATTAAGAAACTCAATCAAGCGTGAAAGATGTAGAATATTGTCGATAAATCTACATCGCTCTACGCCTTTCATTTTTATATCGCTTAGTGGAGCATAACGACAGGTGACGTATATTAATAGATTATTCATCTTTCCACTCTTTCCATTTCCAAACAATTCACCATTACGGGTGCAATATATATATACCTACTTTAATCGAGAAAAATTGAACCGCAGACTTCTTTTGGTAATTTGTTAACACCAATAAAGTCAAATTATAAACGTTTTTAGTTTTATTTTCGTCGAAACTGCAGAGGAACCGATCCTGTCGTGATGATAACGTGATAACGTGCAAATATGTAATCGTTAATTACTAACCGAGAAGTGGTTGCCGAATATCAGAAGCTCGCGACTTCGAAACGTCTTGTTAAAGCCAGGAGAAATTCTAGTTTGAATCGAGTAGTCGTATCAGATCGAAGCAATTCAATCGTGCGAAATTGAAAAGCACGGAAGAGCATGAATCACCGTGCATTGAATCAGATCGAATGAGTTCGGATGTGTTCCGATCGGAAAAATCGAATCTCTAGGGGAAATGCTGCGATTACACACTTGCTTGCGACAATAGGGAGTGAGAACAAATCAATATACGTTTCTCAGAGCTCTCACGCTGTTTTCGACGCTGCGTTCCCCTTTAAAAAACATTCGAAACTCAAACGGAGAAACTCGTTTTAAAGGACGCAGTAATAGCATCGGTGAGGACTTAAAAGTCAAATGCATAAAATCAAAGACGAAAATGTAAAAAATATCTGTCTAATGCAATACGGAGGGTAAGCCCTGTTATTTAATTACATCTTTATAAAATGATTAATTATTAAATAAATATAAATAAATATATTATATGAATAATTATTATTAAATTAATTATTAAATAAAAAGAGTTTCGATTAAAGATAATTCAATTAAAGATCACTTTTCCTGCAAGAAGCGGCAACAACGAGACCAGAATAAAATTATTCCACGTTCGGAAGACGTTGTTTAACGTGGATACGAAATTTAACGATAAATTTTTAGTATCATTAACAGAGCAAACACTTATCGAGTGTATTATGGTACTTAATACAGTGTAGATACATAAAACACGATTCGGGTTAATTAACATGAATTGCGTTCGAGAGTCTCAAACGTGCAGTTCGATTGCACGCGTTTAGAACAAGCTAATGTTTCAGAAGCATCCATTCATGTAATCCGGCAATGAATGGAAATTGTGCTCATCCAACCGACGTGTTCATTTTAATCGTTCGTGTTTAGGATCTACAAAATTTGTTCTTCAACAAAGAATGTCAGGGAAGCGGTGGAAAGTTCGAAAACTATGTATGTATATAAAATAGTTTGTGTTAATCGAAAGAAATATTCAGTCGTTCAAGAAATAAAGCTTAAACGCGGTTTGTATTCATAAAAATTTGCACAATGCGATAACTATAATTCAGAGGAACGAAAGTAGAAAAGTTTAGAGTTAATTAACGTCCCCAATTAATACTTAGGTTTCCAGCATGCAATGGAGAAACTCAGTTTTTATAAATCAGGACGCCAGAAAGCTGAGTCTCGTATCAACTGAGAGAAATCGTTTCCTATCGCGGCGAAATAAGTTGAACGCCGCACAGGCTTTAGGTTTCCAAGATAAATGGAAAAATAAGTGTCTCGATTCGAAGTTCATTGTCCGCGCGGCCAAGGAATGGTAGGAAAGAGAGGAAAGGAACTGACGAAAGAGTCCGGTACAAAGTGGCAGAAAGGAGTAGGTGTACTGCCTAACACAATGAATAATTGATGAGAAATTCGACTTGGGATTTTAGTAAATAATTTATCGCGAACACCATCGTAAAATTATTCCAAAGTTTCTCTCCTTCGAAAAGGACACCATCGAGCACCGTGCAGGGAACTTTCTTTTGTTTCCACGCGAATAGTCCACGGAGTAAACTTAACCGAAATAAGCGAAGTTTATTGTTTGTCGGAGTAACGAGCAAGAACGCGAGGAAAAAGAATCAACGAGAACGTGCAGAACATATTGCGACTAAAGTTCCTTCTGAACTAATTTAGACTTATTATCCCATAATATATTTTCATATAATACATTTTTTAAAGAATGGTAGGTGAATTCATTAGAGAGAATAAAAATCGCACCGCCATCGACCACTGTTAATTTTCCCTATGAATGTTATCCTGTTATCGTCCACTGGTTAATAAATGCTCCTTGAACGAATTTTATCGACTGTCTGGAAACAACGATGAAAAGACTTTTCATAATTGCTATCGTGAGCAACATTTACAGGCGCGTAATCGAGCTGCCGATAAAATTGATTCTTGCCTCAAGAGCCTTCAATACACGATATCATCGTTCGATCGCGACACAAGCTGCCCTGCCATAATTCCTTAATCGAAACGTCGATAAACAATCATACCTTTCGAAAGAACAAAAGTAAACGCGTAAAGAAAAGAGAGGAGACAAGAAGACAACAAAGAAGAAGAACAAAGGAGGAGAGATAGCCGGTAATTATTTAACGTCACGATCCACTAAAAGGATTCTTGCGAAGGCGAGACGCGCTAGCCAGAAATTATCGCATAAAAAGCGCTATTTACAGGTAGAGAAAGAAACAGCTCGGAATGAAGAATAAGAATAGAGTGAAAGTGGAGTGCAGGCCAGGGATGTGGGGGGAGCAGTAAAGAGAAAGGTGCGCGTGCCTCCGTTTTAGAGGATAAACCGAAAGATAAAAGTGTCCCGACCGGAAGTTCGTGTCTATCCCCCCCGAGGGGCCGGAGAACGACAAAGGGAGAAGCACGAGAGAAAGAAGGAGACTATCATCGAGGCGTTTGTTGGAGTGAAGAAGAGAGAAAAACGGAAGGGAAGGAGACGGAAAGGAAGAAAGAAAGAAAGAAAGAGAGGAAGGAAGGAAGGAAGGAAGGAAGGAAGGAAGGAAGGAAGGAAGGAAGGAAGGAAGGAAGGAAGGAAGAGACCGGTATAAAGTAACGCGAAACAGTGCTGCATTATTCACAGCATGAATTATTGATGAGCGTCGCGTAAAATATGAACGCTGGCGAGTCGTTATCAACGCCAGCGCAGCTCGTGCTTCCTCGTCGTCCCCTCTTTCTGTGGCCACGCGCGCGCGAGCGCGAGTAAGCACGCGAGTACGAGTTCGTGTACAGCTTCCTTTTCCTTTTTCAACCCTCTCGGTGTACGTCTCGACACACGAACGGAACGAACTCGGGAAGACCGTTTTTCCGTGGCTGCTGCACACGGTTGCGAACGAACAAATGGGATGAGACAGACGACACCGCACATATTGTATTACGTCATATTCTCTGCTAGCCGGGGATCATGCTCTCGTTATTCCTTGGCCTGGTTGCATTTTACGTTCGCCCATTTCCACTACCGTTCTCCGGACCTCCACCTGTCTCTCCTAACCGAAGCGTTGATAGCGAACGTCGCCGTCTCAACTCCACCACCGCCTCCGCCTCGCCTTCTGACTCCTGTCTTCGCGTCAACCGTTTTGTTTTTACACCTCTTCTGAATTACCTACCACCGTCTTTGGCTGGTTCTTCGGGATGCCTGGGGATTTTAGTTTGAGGAAATTTTCACGAAAACTGCTCGGCTAGTGTCATTTACCCAGAAATAGTTGAAGACTCGACAAGGTTTTGTCGTTAATTTAGAATATACATATCGATCGTTTATTTTCCCCACAAGTATTAATCTGCTGACGATATATCAGACGAAAAATGGGATAAGATAGATTTGCATTTGGACGACGGCGCGATCGCCTGCGAAAGTGCATTTTTGCAGCGTCAGTCCTGTGCCTGAACGCGGACATACTTTCGCGTTTAGAAAGCGCCCCATCGACCTTCCGGAATACTGAAGCTGTCTCGAAGAGGCGGGTTTCGTCTTGTAGGTGGCTCGTCGAGAATGTTCGCACGTTATCGTAGTGTTGGAAGGAGAGTCTTCTAATTTGGAAAATTGCTCGCTAGATCGTCTGGCTCGTTCTACCTGGCCCGGGGAATTATTTATGCTCCTCGAAATTGGTAATATGTCCTTACTTTACATACCTCGCACTTCTCTCCCTCCCCATTCTACCCTCTAATACCACGGGTAATGTTATATTACGTATTCGTTCCACCCCCGTCGCAATTCTATCCCCGCAACGTCGTCGCGTTTTTATTGGGGCGCGTCCACGCCTTTTCAGCCCGAGCGAAAATGCTTTTTTGACGCTACGCTTCGATATAGATTCAATTCGACCTTTCATTTTTGCTACTGGGGTTGCTGCTGTAAATTTTGGTTAAACGCGGAAATTCGTACGTACGAACAGGCAATTTTCTCTAAGTTTCACTGTTGGATATATGTGTATTCCGCGTAGTTTGTGGATGACACGAGGAAGATTGTCTTTTGCTTTTTTAATACTTCGATAAGGTTCAGAGTAAATTTTTTTGTTTTTAAAGATCGAAATTAGATTGAATTACGTACGAAAAATGAAAAAAATTAAAGTTTGTTGATACATCGATTATTTGCAAATCGCTTAAATGATATTGTCAGTAGATTTGATTTATTTAATTGATAGTGTCTAGATAGATGAGTTGGCTTACTATAACTTTTACCAGATTTAGCAAGCAAACCTTGTACGATATCTGCCAAGTCCTTTATAAAAAGCGAAAAGAGGACGTAATCTTCATCTAAAAAGTAATACATTTTTGCATTCGCATCAAGAAGATACTACAAAATATTCGAAATGGAAATCGAACTATTTCCTTCGGAAACGAGAACCGATTTCATTTTCATTGTTACAAACAGAGACGAATCCTCTTGTTCCAGCTGCCAAAGTGAAATCAATTTATTAGTCAAAAGCATCGTGAATATAACGAGTCATCGCGAGGCATCACCTTTTCATTATATTTGCCGGATAAAGCGATCATAGATGGCCAAGGTAAACGTGCCTTCCAGCGCAATTTCCCCCTTCTGCATTTCCAATTACGCGGGGAGTTTATTAATTTTCGAAGATACCGCTTCGATGCTGGCTTCAAACGAAACTCTGTTCTTTCTCTAGGACAAAAACGAGAAAGAAGAGGAAAGAGGGATGATAAAAAAGAAGAGAGATATAGATAAAAAGAAAGAGCGAAGCATTATCAGTAATAGAGAGAAAGTTTTGTCGAGACAACAAACGGCCAGCCCTCTCTCTCTCTCTCTCTCTTTCTCATTATTTCTCACTCCTTCTCATCATTCTCTTATTAGTTTGCGTCCCGACTGTGTATCCCGACCTCCCACAACAGAGTCGTCCCTTCATCAACACGGGATCGCTCATCCACGTAAATACGGCGTGAGAAAATCGTTTAAGCTCCCGTACGGAAGATCCTTTGCGTTCTTGTTTAAGCCGAGATAAAAGAAAATACTGGAGAAGACAACGACACCACTCGTAAATGCGCCTTTAATGGCGGTCGTGAAAGATTATCCCACCGACGGGGAGTCGTGTGTTTCGTTATTTATCGTCAATTACGCGCGCGTGTAAGTCTCTACGCCCACAAGGCTGGAAATAGGGAGAGAGGGCTCTCTTTAAAGTCTAAGTTTATTCAATTCGTTCCTCGTAAAACCGATACGGCGAACTATCTCCTGTCTTCCGATTCAATTATGGGCCCCCTCTATTCGCCGATGAATTATTAAAAACTTGTGCTTGTCGTCACAAACTAGATAGCTGTGAAAAGTTCTTGCTTTATGGTTCGCGAGAAATATATATGTTTTTAATCAAACAACAAATATTCTAGAAGATAAGTTTCGAAGCAATAATTAGAATTATATAATTAGGATAGTATTTTTCTCTGTTAATACGCGATCATGGAAGGAATATCTTATCAACGGAACTCGAGCAGAATGTAGAGCAGATATGGAATTACTAGCATGAGATGCATTTCAAACCTACATCATAACACACTTATCTCGTAACAAAGCAACGAAAGTTATAAGCTTTGTAGCGTCACTGTAAAATATCGATAGCAATCATTCTATCCTTATCATTCAAGTATTTCTTCGCCCATATACTTATATGCGATCCACTCAGAATATCGATAAAACTATTGGTCCTCGGAAAAACCAGGGGCAGAATATTTTCTATTCCGAATGCAACGATACAGAGTTTTATTACAATCAAGGCGATCAGTTCGGCGAGGCGGAAGCGAAACGGGAGAGACCGGATGACGATATAACCAGGAATGGTACGCGTCAGCTCATCTAGAAGATCCGCGACGTCGACGACAACGACGCCGCGTGATCCTGAGGCGCCGATTCTCAGGGGCACGATATAATTTCATAATCAGAAAACGAACGAGCCAGGAAACGGTTTCTCCGATCGCACGTGAACATCCTTCCAAGTGCGATGCCACGAGACGAGATCTCGTGTTAACCAGATACGTAGCAGGTAGGTATACAGTCCAGGATGGGAACACGGAATGAAACGGTTTCCGCCTGGTAAAGGAAACCGCATCCAACGATATTGCAAAACAGCCAAAAGGAATTCACGAATCTGCCGTTACCCCCCAAGGCTCGCATTATGATGCGATGCATAATGCAACGTGTGCACGCGGCCCCGTGCATCATACATAGCAATGTCGGATACGGATATGATTTCAAAAAGGATTTCCCTCTGTGTCTGTTTCTACGACCCTCTCTGTCTTTCTCCTGTTTCGTCCACAACCTTCCCTCCACGATGTGTGAGTATGTGTGTAGGTTTCGATAAAGACGAACTTTGAATTACGATGGCTTGTACATAGCGCGTTAGCGAACGCGAGCGAGCGACTTTTCGCGTTTTCGTTTTACTTTCCCTTTTGATAGCGAACTTGAGACAAACTGACGACGATCGCTAAGACGCGGATTTTGCTGATACCATTTTGTGAAATTTTAACGCGCTGTTCGATAAACCGAGTACTCATGCACTGGGTTAGATTAATAGACCGATGAGAACATGTTTAATGGATTCAGGTGATTTAAAGGTGCGAGGTGAATCGCCTGGAGGTGTAGCTTGAGAAACGTTTGTTGTACCTACAGCGCTAAAAATGTGGAAATTTTGGTGACAATTTTCGACATCTGTGGCGAAGTCATATTTCGATCAAATAATTTGACGATTTCACAGAATTGACTAATAAAGGTAGACAATTTAAAACATATACAGCGATAGAAAGAAGAAAAACAAGCTGAAAATGCAGAGAGTCTCGCTAGGGAGGAAAAGGTTAGTGAAAAGAGAGTATCCTGATATAGAAAAGGATTATAAGGAAAATTAGAAACTGGTTGAGAGGAACGTAAAAATGAAAGAAGTATAAGATAATAAAATAGTGGAGAGAATGGAGCACGTGACAGAAATACGGTCGGAGAAGAAAATTAAAGAATCTGAAGGGAGGAAATGTGTAATTCTAAAAAGCAACCGCGGATAACATTAGGAAGTAACAGTGACGCGAAAGGAGAGAATAAAAAAGCGAACGAAATGTGCAAGAAGATAGAAAGCGAGCTAAATAATACAACGGAAATTTCAATTGTTCCCCAAGAAATAAAGTGTATAAAGAAAGGTTTTATAAGAAAGAGCTTGATACAAAAGTTGTTTGAGATTAAAAAATGCGTACTTAACAAATTTAACAAGCGCCGTTACTGCGACTAAACATTAAAAGTGTTAACACAACATCTCGTACGTTTTATTTTATGATTAACGAATCAACGAATTATTGTGTGAACACAGATAATTTTTAACATTATGAAAAATATCCCCCCCCCCACCTCAAAGAAAACAGTATTTCATATTAATCTCAAATTTATACAATCAGAAAAATATTTTCTATTATTTCCTGGAAATTTCCAATTGTTAACAATAATTCCTCCTGTTTTCTATTTTGAAACGAAACAATTTTTCATTAAGTAACGTTAAAGAAAGAAGTAGAATTTCGTCTTGGAAGTACGTCTGCGTTGCATTTCCTAAAGTGGGTAAAAAAACTTGGAAAATAAAATTGCTGGCCGCACGCGTGACATTTCAGGCACCGAGTAAAAATAAGTACGTGAAGGGAATATCAAAACTTGTAAGCGAAATATCAAAAAAGCGAAAATTTTCTTCGTGACTCCGTGCCTGTAATACCGCGCATGGGACACTGAAAAATGACACGTCACTCAGCTTTAGATACTGACCTGCCACTGCTCATCCGATATTCGCACGCTTCGACCTTTTAACTTTTTCTCCAAAACTTACCCCGATTTTCAAATAACATATCATATACCGTACGCTTGATCTTCATAGAAGTTCTTTAAGAACTTTCAAATTATTTCATATGCGTCGGTCTATTAATTGAAATTGTTATTGACCGATATCCATTCTGCAGAAGTATCGATCTGCGAATAGCTCTGTAACTTATCAAATTTCAGTTTCAATTTAACGAAAAATACTTACAATGCACATACATGAGTAACATAACTAGGAGCACGCAGGCTTTGATATGTCGCAAGTAAATTATTTTAGTGCACATCGAAAGGTTAAACGCGTGGCAACACTTTCCTTGACGAACGATTTCTGGGTGTTGCGTTATTGACACAGTGAAACATATCTCCTCGAGACGAACGCTAAACGCAGTTTTAACGGTATTGGTGTCTCTTCTGTTTCCCTATGCTATTCTCGTAGAAGAGGGTTGAGAATCGAGGAGCACAACAATGAAGAAGCAGAAGCAGAAAGAGAAACAGCGAGAAAGAGAGAGAGAGGGAGAGCGTAGCGCATACAGAAACGCGCGTGTTACGTTGCTTCACTGTTTACACGCATTCCGTTCACCATTGATCCTCTTTGCACGAGGCTAGGGGTAGTTCGGTTCCCGTTCCCATCGCTCTTGGGATTGTTTATAAGACTTCCGCTAGCTGCCGCGCTTTTCAAAGCTCAGCCCTATCGTTCGTCTTTCTCCTTTCTTCCAGATCCTTAGTTCCCTCTCTTTCCTTCTTTCCTTCTTTCTCATTCTCTCGTACGATCTGCTTTTCTTCTTCTCCTGCTCTCTCACGTTGCAGCAACTGGATGCCAGACAACAAGGGAGATTGTATGTATTACCTCGCCTGTCTGCCGCACGCTTGCCCCGACTCTTCCCAATCTACTTTCGAATCTCGCCACGACCGATACAAGGCACTACGCTCGCAATGCAATGCGATCAAATCGAACCCTCCTTGTATTCTGTCACGGACTTGAAATCCATACTATATATACAACTAACATTCCCTACATGTATGTATAGTCGCACGTACAGGGCATTTCACGCGTTATGAGTCAAATACGCAATAAATAAATATTCCTTTCGGTCAGTGAACGAGTATTCATCTTGGAGTTACATATTTTTAAATAATCATATTCACATCGACCTCTACATCTTCTATTTGACATACTTTTAAATGTGTAGCGGCACATGAGTTACAGTCAGTTGTCGATAAGACATCAACCAGTTATCAACTAATTATCAACTATCTAATTAACGAGTCATTAGCGATCCTATTTCACGACGAGCGTCTTTGCGAGCATTATCTGTATACTAATTTATCATTTTAAATATATTCGACGATTTCAACAACGAGCGATCTCGTCCATTAAACCTCACCGACCAACCGCACTCCACACATGAACCTCTACAAATTGGTAACCCCGACGTGAGTCGAACATGACTAAACAACCTCTACAAATGGACATAGTTGATCATGAAAGATATAAAACGTGTATAATTGACGTAAGAAACTGTAAGAAGGTACGGATCTCGATCGTTTGCTTATGAGAAGTTCATCGAGCATTGCTTGTTGGAATTTTCATACATTGCTTACAGTGATCCCAGGCTGTGATATATTTTAAATTGTAGGATATATTTTCGAAACAGTCTATACACATCACTACGTATCACTACATATCGATGTAATTGTATAATTGAAGAAAGATCTGTAGCGCGTGATGTATACACATGTTACGTTTATGGTGATCTTTCGTGCCTACGTTAGTCGTTTGGTCGTCGGTATAGAGACAACGTCCCTGAACCGCGGAAAATTTGATGGAACTCGACGCAGGCTAGTGAACCATCGCTTTTATCCACGTCGGTCGCGACATCGGGGATTGCATTGGTTAGGGTAGATATCGGCGAGATATGATGGATGACGTTCAATGATTTTCCGCGCGCGTTTCAATCGAATCGTTATTAAGTCGGCTGGAAAGAGATGCCGCGAATGATTCCCTGTCGTTTGCTTCTCTACGAGCTCCGGATTTTATCTGGCGGCGATACGTTTGTGGCCGATGGTATTCTGCTCACCGATTCGAATTGTTTAATTTCGAAGATAGCTATGATATTTCAGAGATCTATTGTGTTTCAAGAGGAAAGTAATGGTTTTGCCACTTTTCTATTTTTTGAAGAGTTTGGCAGGTTGATTTTATTATAACAGGTTGATTATATAGAACAGAACTCGTCCAATTCGTTTCATCTTTTTTATCGATATTTTACTTGATTTCTTTCGTCCATATACAGTTCATGAAAATGCCACGGAATACTCTTACGAATATATCATATATGCTATATAAAACTTTTTAGAATTTTATTTACACTATACTGAGGCCGGACTGCCATTGACTATATTGGTAAAATTTCAAATCAATCTGAGAATGGACATGTAGATTAGTGGATATTTATTGCAAACGTATATTTAAAAAGAAATTAGTATCCAGCATGAACAACCATCTTGGACTTTCTTTCAAACTTTAACGATATAATCATGATAATCCAATCTCAGAACAATGTTAATGAAATATCAAAATAGTTTTTATAATAAAGTTCCTATAAATGCTCGAATGCTTTGTACGAATTTATTATTTGTATTATAGAAACCATTTTGAAATTTCATTAACATTGTTATGAGATTCGACTATTATGATTATATTGTTAAAGTTTGAAGAAAATCCGAGACCACTGCATGTGTTGAAATTGTATTTAAAAAACTTTAAAATTACTAGATTCCGATATAATATCATGATAAAATATGCGCGAAGGCAAAATTAGATTATTCTTCTATTTTGCGCCGATTTTTAATAAAATTTTTCTAGATTTCGAGATAAAATGATTTTGTGCATACAGGTAAACACAATCCTTTCACCTCTTTAATTAAAGCAGATGTAAATAGAAGCTTTCGTGGTATTAACATAAATAATGCCTTAGGCGTGTCAGGCGTACTTAATAATGTCGAACGTTGATTTATAACCGTGAAACAAGTTTATCACGTCGCATTATCTAAATTTAACCATTCACAAGGTGTGCTAAATAGCGTCCCATCCCAATCAAAGCGATGAAAATCGGGCTTAAACGCGAATCAATTAAACTCTCGTTGATAACATCTTTGAAACAACACGGATCTATACCAATTTTCTTGTAAAATATGTGTGAATAACAGCTCGTTTCTTTCCTGAAATCAAAAGGTTGATATCATTTACTTTATGACATAGACAATTATATCGATCGATAACTTCCTACTACACTAAATGCTTTAAACAACGTATTTAATGAAAATGGTAAACGAATCAATAAACTTGTATATTATTTGCGTTGTGGTAAGATGGTTTGTTTGGCGTTAAATACATTAAGCGGGTTTCTCGTTGAATACATTAAAAAATAAATTATTTAATTTAAAAAGACACATTTGAATTTTATACATTTTCTACATGCCTACCTACTACAAAAGGACGAATAGTATACAAATTAAAAAATTACATTCCTTCCTCTAAATCATTCAACCTTTATCCTATACAATTTAGAAAACCAAAATAGCATAATAATTCTCTAAAACGTCATTTCAACGAACAATTATTTCGAGTATATGATAGACATTTTGTCTTTGTCTCCGTTACTTTGTCTGTTATCGAAGTAATCAGTATCGTTAAATAGAACAAAAATCTTTGTCAAACTGGACATTTTCACCGATTTCGTATTCACCCGCAATATAATAAGATTTCCCCGATGTTGACGACGAGTTGATGTCGTAACGGCGAAAGGGCTGCGACAATTCGTATTTATTTTAAACGGCGTGACCTACGTGTAACAATATTTCAACATAATGACGCGCGCGTTTATTATTTAAATTATGCGCAAAAATCTGCGGCTAAGAAGCGCCAGCTTCGCTGGCACAATAATGAGCGTGTCGTTTGAAAAATCGCGCAAAACGCTGCTCTCTTCCCGTTTTTGCTTTCATTTGCGATATCTCATTTTGCTGGAAGCGTTACGTTATAATTAGTCAATTATTGTCTATATAGTCAAATAATAATAAATTAAATATATTGTCTCCTGCGATACAGTTGTATGTTTAAAGAAGAAAAGAGATTTTCAAATTGATCATCGAAAGAAAAAGTACAGACAAAAAGTAATCTAAAAATATAAGCGTATCAGGAAAGAAGTATAAAAGTATAAAAATATACAAAAATATCGGAAAAAATTCTACGAAATGGGAGGAACAACGATAATAAAGAAAACAAATTTTTCTCTCGATTGCGATTTCGTTACAACTCTCTGTATCTCGCTTTGTATAACTCAACAGGATTTCTAGGGAAATTCAATAATATTGTCGGTACGGTAAAGTAACAACAAGGGGTTGCAATTCTCTTTGTTGAATTTCTCTTTTTTTCCAACGTAATGTCATATTTCCAAGTAATTCTACTTTAACACCACGTTTCTTTGTTCTGTTACGAGGCATCTTATCTTGATATGTAATTTCGCTATTTCGTTCTCATAACATTTCTCTCTTCAATCCCGTTTGTTGGTTAAAGAAATTCCGCCATAACAAACTCTTTAATTTGCATGACGAAATATGAAAATACCATGGCGCAGTTGAAAACATCAAACGAAACAACAATTAGAAGGTCTCTGCAGCTGATAAAACAATGTTAGGTCGAATGTTAGATTTTAAAGAACAAATGAAACTGGAAATAATAAAAACGTTCTATATTGGATAATCTGTGTTTTTCTCCACTGAAGGTATTTACGAGTGGATGCTTCGCTAAATTTAAACATCTCGTGTGTGAACGTAGAAGATCATGTACAGGGTGTCCCAAACTTACAGAATAATAATTTAATTAACGAGGGATTACAGATATTAGATACTTAATACGTTTTTATTCAAAACATGCATAGAAACAAAGGTTCAGAGAAGATTATCCCGCCTCACATTATAAATTCGTTCTTCGATTCCATCGATTTTCCATTCTTATTTAAGAAAAGAGCAAAAATAGAAAAGTATTGATGTATCTTCCACGAATCGTTTCAGAAAGTTGGACGAAATGCGCGGCGCTGCAATTCTTCCGATTAGCCAGCCACAAGAGCGGTAACATATGGTCGTAGGGAGGAAAAAACGGCAACTCGTAACTTTAATTCGTTTAGATAGGGGTATATGTAGCCACGAAATGGCTCTCGGTCGGGAAGAAGTAAAACTCGCGGATGCGTTTTAAACTTGCTTGAAGGCCTTGTATTCGAGCCACCCTTAACGAACGTATACTTTCGCTTTTTTTTCTTTCTTTATTTCTTCTTTTCCTGTTCTTTTCTTTTCCAGCAAGCTCTCGCAGCTCCTCCTTTCTTTTCAGCTTTCTTCCATCGTCCCGAGAGGAGAAAGCAGTGCGCGGGACTTGACCCTTCGTGTCTAAGGAAACCCAATTGAGTTCTGAACCGCAGTTATCCGATTATCACTATATACGATATATTTGTGTGGCTTGAGACGATGATAGCAAAGGCACATGCGTGTGTTAGTCTGCCGTGGCTAGGTTGCTTCAAGGTGGAGATACATTCCGCGAAAGGAAGCGAGCGATTAATCACGTTTTACTAGACTTCGAGCTGAGCCAACCAATTTGCCCGGAAAGGTCGTTGTTTTCAGATAAGAGGGCGAGAGAAAGGGGGAACGAGAGACAGCTAGTGTTCCCATGGAACAATCGACGAATCCGACCGTGATACGGAGTATGGACAAACAATCTTATCTACCGGCCAAGAGATAGGACTCTCAATTTCTACTCCTCTCTCCCTCACACTGTCTGTCTGTTTGTCTGTCGGTTTGTCTCTGTCTCTCTCTCTCTCTCTCTCTCGGTTCTTCCTGCTCTCTCCTTTCTCTATGTTCCATGCTCTCGGTTCATGCTTCCATGTTCGAGTCGTTCTACGTCCCTCTCAACGACACCGATTCGAGACCCAAATCTCTTCTTGGATGGATCCTGTAGTTCCGGATGTCTAGGCGGGAGCGACATCCTGTCGTGCCACATAGAAGGATACAGTTTATCGTTGTCAACGGCGCTGACTGATAAATATTGGCTGACGACAGTATCGCCATGAAGCAAACAGGTGTTCCAGGTAGTGGTAATAAAAAGGAGAAGCTGCCACATTTTTTCGATATTATATTGGAAGATTTGGCTGGTGAACATTTTTCGCAGGCACTTCTAATCTCTTCTGTTACAATATCGATACACGGTGACAGGGACTGCCAAGATCAATTTAATAAAAGCATGACGATAGTATACGCCTAGATAAACGTATAAAGTAGATAATAAGGCAGAAGTGTTAAATTAAATTCACGATGAATTTCATATTTTCTGAATTGTTGTATGTGAAGTAAAGTGTACATTTTAAGAAGCCAAAATTTTGAAGGATCTAATATAATGTAAAATCGGAAGTTCGTCTCAACGTGAGAGGAGAGGACTAGATAAAATAAATAAAATTTTTCGATGAATACATGCATCTGAATCAATGTGGCTTGATACGTAATTATGGAGAAATGGACTGAAAAACTGATGAAAGACTGATAGACAATTAGAGAGAAAGAGAGAGGGCGTGAGGGACAATAAATGAAATCACATAAATCGCGTTGTAACAGTTTAGTTTAATTGCATTTAATAAATATTTTTTCCTCACGCTGTAAATATATCTATGATGAATTGAAAATTTTCAATACAAACATATTGAAAACGAATGAAAATTAGTTATTTCTGTACGATTCGTTTACGAAGATTGCTCTTCCACGATCAAAAGGAAATCAAATAAAATTTATATTAACGATTGTAATCCACCGTCAGATTAATTGAAAATTCTGTTACGTCTATATGTACGATATCAAGCATAGAGCATCTTACGTCAACATCATATTGCAATCAGTGTTAGGACTGTTGAATTTATGGTCGACTAAATCCACAAATTACTACTATGCAAGTAGTTGGTCTAAATGCAACTCGCAGCCGTAAACATAGATACTGGTATTTACGCCATACCAGGTCACGGTGGAGCTGTTCAGCAAGTCTAACGTTAATATTCGGACAAACCAAGATCGCTTTTCTTGCACGACAAATATGGTTATGTAACAATAATTCGGCATTGCGATCAAGTATTGGAAAGCTTAATGAGAAAAAGACAAACGATTATAGTACACGAGGAACGATATATCGCTGTTCAATTGCGATAGATACCTGTTCATTGTTAGCTATATTTACATATCCAAGATGAATCATATTATCCACATAATGGTTTAAACAAGAATAATTTCTTACCATCGAAAGCTTGGCCAGGTTTTCCAGCTAGCATTTAAAAAAATGCAGAAACAGATGCACACTTAACAAGATAGAAGATAAAAATACAAATGTTTCAAGCTGTAGCAACGTTGAGAATGGAAATGTGGATGAGAATTCGTAGTCTGCAACGAGGAACGTATTTGAGGAGAATGGCAATGCATTCTCGTTAGTCAAGCATAATTTAAACTGGATAATGGGTGATTGACGTCTGAACGAGGAAACTCTCTCAGCCATCCATCCCTACATCTGATTCCGATGTACAAACCTAATCACATTCGTAGGATAGAGGACGAGAGAATGAAAGGAACGAATAAAGTAACAGCGAACAGCAGTTACCTGATTTTTGTATCTTTATCAATCATTTTTAAGTTTATACGCTTATTTTGCTATTAAATATTGCTTTTAATGCGGTATTCGTTGTACTTCTTTCTGTGAATGTCGTATTATCAGCTACTTAGAAATACGAAAACAACAGCTCATCAATGGACGAATATTTACTGTATTCCTATTCAAAAGAGGAATTACGCTGTAACAAAGACACGAATAAATTATTACGGCTACAAAGTATTAAAAATATTGTACGAAAGGAGAGGCAGAAAGAATTTCAAAATTACGCAACAGAGTGATGATAATCTGATCGCGAACCACTCGTTAGAGCTTCTTAAGTTCATTCACTCGTACCGTTAATCCACGCTTTGTTCCATAGAATATCCGCGACACCGTTCCAGCAGACAAATCGCTGCTAAATTCTGTTCTCCGTAAAGCTTGGCTACACGCCAATGTATCCGACACCATGCAACAAACTTATTTAATTATTTTTCAATCAAGAAAACCCGTTGTCGAGATGTGAACGGATGAGAGAACCAGTTACCCTAAACTTATTTAATTATTTCCTCTTTTACCTTGCACGACGACACTCGCTCGTGTGACGCAAAACGATACATCGTTCATAGTCAGTTACCATACCTATTTTTTCAGGTAATGTTATTCCGTTATGGGACGCCTCATATAGTACATAGATAGTCTTCAGATGTAGTAAAAGATCGCATACAGAACGGAGATAAACTATCCAGAGACACTGGGGAAATGGAAGAGAGAGAGAGAGAGAAGGAGTAATTTATTTTCTTCGTTTCTTCCGCAAATTAAACAGGTCGACCGAAAGAGCTCGATTCGAATTCCATAGGATCGGGTTGAATTCGTGCTAGAATTTCCGTGGAAGGGACAGAATCGAAGGATACGTCTGTGAGAATCGAAGGATCCAGCCGCAGAACCTGTACATCTGGGTGAAGAGCGTAAGATTCGAGATCCGGAAACGGTAAATTAATTCGCGAACGACAAGCCCAGTCGGCAAGCCCTATCGGCCGTCGTTTCTCCCTCGGTTTCAGGGAATAAACATCAACGGCAGAAGTTGACCGGCGACCGGGAACGACGTCGCTACGATGTCGGTTTCCAGGTCCCGGCGCATATCCGAAATTCGTTCAGCTAACCGTTCCCCCTTGGCTCGTGTTTGGCACCGGGTTTCCTACCTCGTTCCTCTACCTCCGTTGTATATCTGCATCGGACGTCGCGCGTCGCGCAACCACCGGGATTTCTACATTCGCTATATACCTAACTGTGTCGATCGCAATCCGCGAACTGCTGCGATGCGAATTGATATCTAATTCGGGTCCCGGTGATCTGCGAAATTAGCGGGCTAACTGCTTTTGCACCGGGGAACTCTCGGCCGATTGCGCTCCAATTTCGAGTTTACCGAGAACTGTTTGATGATTGACTTCGACGCCAGAATCGGGAAACATGCTCGATTCGCTTCGCCGCAAGAAGTGTATTCTGTTTCTGCTTCGTTTTCTTTTTCCTTTTCTTCTTTTCTGTTTCATTGTAGGAAGTGAATTGAAATGTATATAGCTGTTGAAATAAATTGAGCAAGCAGAGGTTTGAACGATTTCCGATTTTCGTAGTGAAATTGAGATTTTAATTTATAGGTCCTTTTAGAGACTGCAATGAACATTTATTTAAAAGAAATTCGATTCATCCGATAGTGTCTATGGCATTTTGTACGTATTTTCCCTAAACCACAATATATTTTTTAAAACAGTTTGAATTTAATCATCGCATCAATTGGAAAATTATTTCACTGATTGCGAATATAATTTTTATTTTCAGATAAAATCTAACCAAACGAAATTTCTATTTTAAGAATCGTTTATTTCTCGTCCAAGCCATCAGCGTCAGGTAAAATTGTCGACCTGAATCGGACGAAAGACAACCAAAAGCAAACGACACCGTTAACTTTTTCACTCACCGATTGGCACGTTGACAGCAAAGAGAACGACAAGAGCGCGATGGCAGAGCATTGTGCACTGCATGGAAAACGCGATGAATCGTCGTCGTCGTCGGTCGGTGGAACCAGCAGCTGTTCCTTTATCTACTTAACGCTGTCATCTTCCGCGAGAACCTCTGTTTCCAGTCTTCTGACGCATAGCATGCCTGAAACAATGGAAAACCATGGTTAAACACATTCGTTAATCGTTATTCTTTTTTCTATAATGTGAATATTTCCGTGGCTATCCCGGTTGACAGATTGAATTGGTTGGTTCGATATTCGAACGCGTCTATTTTCGACGAACGGGACAGAACTACACCTCGCCATCGTCGCGCTTTATCGGCCGTTTCCACCGAGCGAACTTTCGACTCGTGCAGCCTTGCATCGCAAAATTGACTACCCTAACCACTTCCATCGTCGTTATCTGGCCTCAAGCTGCTGTTTCTCCTCGATGACGTTCGATCCTGTTCCGCGAAACTTGACTAACAGCTCGGTCAAAGACGAACTCCGGCTGATGTTTCATGGGACGTGGATCGATCGCTTTGTTTCCTAACCAAACGATGTGTAATTGTTCAGAAAAATTTTGTTTTGTGTAAATTTGTATGTCTATATTGCGTTGTTATATAAAACATTTTAAAGTTTCATTAGCACTACTAAAAGATAATGATAAAAGGTAGTAGCATAGATTCAAAACAAGAACATTTGGCGTATCTAATACTATTAACTATTAATAATACCTTTATACCCTCATGGCGTCTTTTCGCTCGAGATATTTATATTTCTATATTAATAAATATTTATATTATCTAAATCTATATAAATATTAATTTCGTTCGATCTTGTTGCCGACAAAATTGTTATCAATCTCTATATGTTGAGCGGTATCGAAAAAAACGGCAAACAATAACAAGCATATAAAAGAACATATTCTATCAAAATGCACTCATCGAATAAACGTTCTTCGTTTACATCGATCACGGTCGATTACTGGACACTGAAAAGCACGTGTCTATCCGCAACGCGCGTTTATTCGGCAAAACGAAAATCTGTAACGTATGGCTATTATTGAAATTGTTGTCTGACGGTATTCGGCGAGCGTGTTACGATTCCCCTTGCCACTGGACTAACGCGAGATTGTTAATTTTCCATATTCCACGGGACATGCGTTCACGGCGTTACGTTCCGCTTTGTGCACACCATTGAACAGATTCGTGGCCTTTCCGTTCGACCAACACGTGTAACAGTACTGATACGGTTTCGCGTACGATTTCATCCTCGATAAAGTATTTGTAATTCTAATCCGCGATCTAAACGATCGACAAAGAGGTAGCGTAGACTCGTTTCCGCGTTATGTATATCGTCGAAAATTATTTTGTATAGTCGTGTCGGCGACTTGATCGTTCATATTGGTTCACGCGTCTACGTGACAATAAATTGTTAATTACCATTGACGGTAGTTTGCTTTAAAGCATGAACAATGTAACGGGCGTGTGCCGCGACAATTTTACCAATTCGCGCGACATTGATTTTCAAAGTGATCGACGAAATTATCTGGCCCCACGATTCACCGTTGCTTATTCGATTTGCAAGCGGGTCAACAAGTCTCGTTATTAGCTCACCGTGCCTGACTATTGTGCGGATATTTATCGATTTCGTACTCGCTTAATTCGTTTGTCTCTAGTGCTTTTGAGAAAAGATTCGGAAGGAAAAGTGGCTGTGACAGTTTCAAAATCAAAGATTCCAAAACAATATATAATAACAATTGCTCTTGAAAATAATGAAGAAGAATTTTGTTTTTAAAGTATTGATATTTATAGTATAATCGAAATAGAAATGGCAACTTTTGATAACCAATGTATCTAATTTTCCTCGTTCATTAAGGAACGCGTTAATACTTGTATATTTTGACAAAGGTAATAACCAATTGTAAGTATGTAAATTATCATTGAAAATGAGCTATTAGTCGTAACATGTATCTAGTCGACAAATGAAATGAAAATTTTAATAGTGAAGTAGATACGAATTAATTTCTCAAAATACTTTCTCAGAGATCTGTATCAAAATCTCCTTGTAAGTCGCATGATCTTACAACATACATATTGGGTTGGCAACTAAGTGATTGTGGATTCTGCCATTAGGTGGTATTGACAAAATCCGCAATCACTTAGTTGCCAGCCCAATATATGGTATCTTGATAATTATCGTCATTACAAATCGAAACCGAAGAAAAAACAGGATAACGGTCTGTAGCAGCATATGAGCGTAGAAAAGGTCAACGGAATATTCAGATCTGGGACAGACCCATATTATTGTACCTTTGAATACTAATGATTGTTTTGGTCTCACAAGGTCTAAAGGCAAACGAAATCGGGAAAGATTGTTATTGCTGTTTCCTGTAATCTTCAGCTAGAGTTACACAAGAAGGTTAACTTTTTGTGGTAACGCCTGTCGATATAAATGTATGAACGTGCTCCTTAGGGGATTGATTGATTATTATCCTTTCTGCGATCGACAAAGTAAATAGTATTGAGCAAGCGACGATTATAACTGGCTTACACTATCTCTTGTACTTATACGAATTTTACTACGACTGACTAGTACAAATTCATCCACTCGTTTCTTATCAAACAACCTACACGTTTAATACATCTCAGATCTATCCTCGAGGCGATTTAAATAAGTCGGGCTAAACGTATACTATGGAAATTTGTGAAGCGCATGCGACAAGAAAGGTGAAGTTAAATGTAAATTGTAAAGCGTAATGTATGTTGCAAATAACTGACGGCGCTTGTGCGTTATACTGGCACGGCGAAATTATTTAAATTGTAACGTACGGTCTAACTACAAATAAATTACACGGTGAAATGTGTCGCGTGTCGACGAATATAATACCTCGTGAAACGTGCTAAGTTTCTACTGCATGTTAGACATACGGAGAAGACGATACCATAAGTTATATGAACATAACATCGCGTGATTATTGCATGCAATATTGTTCTTGCAATGGAGCCAAAAAGTTAATACGATGCGACAGTTACTTATTACTGAAGATTACAGAAATAAATTAATAAGTTTACATTTGTACTGCTTGTTGCATATTGTTTATAGTATAGATGAAATTAAAATGGACATTTAAATTACAATTAAATTTAAATTTACAATTACAAATCTTACAATTACAATTTCTATCATGTACAGTTAAATGTACAATTAAATGTACAATTTCTATCATGAGTGAAACATTGTTATTCCGCGAAAGAAGAAATGGTCTCACGTTACAAAGTGAGATTCAGTTCGTTTGAACTGCGAACCTTCGAGGGAAAAGAACGAGAGCAACTCTGTCCAGCCATCGTTATACGTATGTTCGATGGTTACTTTGAGCGCCGAATCTCTTTATAATAGAAGAACGAAGTCACTAGTGCAGCCTTACAGTTAACGTTTCCCCTAACTTTGAATTTTTGACATCGTTCACATTACGAGAGAATCTTCGACAGAGAAGCTTATAACATTTATATCAAGATTCTTCATCGTACAATCTTACTTAAAAATGTTAGATAAAAATACCTATTATCGCTATAAAATTATTATAAAAAGTTATAAAAGATCAAAGTAATATAAAGATTGCCTAATAACAATGGCAATAATATTTCAATGTCACAATTTCACGATATCAAAATTTCATTATCAACTAAATTTGGCCGAGAAGACTTCTAACTATCTATCGAATATGCGACTTTCGAGTAAAAAATGAAATTCAATTTCCACGTGACTCAAAGGAAAATCATATTGGGCGCACTCCATGCTGGTGAAAATTTTGATGGCAATATTTGTGAAACCACTGATTCCTACGTACGTCTCCGCAGTGATGGGACGACGAGGCGACGTAAAATGCGAAACACGGAACACGAAATACTTCAGTTCGTTATTGGCAAGGTAAAGCCGATCTATACCACAGCAGAAATAGCGGCGGCGGATGCAGTACCAGCACCACAAGCAACTTTCACGCAGACAGCTGAACAAAAAGAGTCGGCGAATGGGGTTAACTTTAATTTACATTTGCTTCTACTTATGTACTACTATATCTATTTACAATGCATGTATGTGCGTACATATCCTTGTCGTGGTGACTGCTGCGCGACCACCAGCTGCGAATGTCTTGAGTTAACAGTAAGACAATTTCAAAAGACAACTCTTCCTTGCGGAAACGCTTGCATTCCGGTGCATGTGCCTATTAAAAGAACGTGGATCGCGTACCTTTCCCTTTATTTTTTTCTTTTTTACATGGTTCACAGTAACTATAAGAGGTCAGTGATTCAAGATATTATTGGCTTGTCGAGAAAGTTCGTAACGAAAGGTAAAATACTTAAAGGATTTTATAGAATATTTACGATGACTTTTTGCGAGTTATTGGTTAGCTGCATGATCGCTCTCCTGAAGAACTTCTCGTCCTTTTTAGCAATCGATCGCTTCAAGTGGTTTTAGCACTGTCCTAAAATGTTCTGTATCTTGTCATTATAAAAAAGTTTTTCGTTGAAAAACGTCTTTGCTATTAACCGATCTCAAACTTTTCTCATTAATTGCCACATTTAATGTTCAACTGAGGAAATTCGTCTCAATTTAATACTTTGTTATTTCACATTTCCCAACTTTAAAAACGTTATGAACTTCCCGAACAACTTAATATTTTAACAAACAGTTATCTTTACCTTCCTTCCTTTAGTGCAGCGAAAAATGATGATAACTGTGTCTAGATATACCTCAGAAAGGATACATTTGAGGTTTCTTTTAATTGAATTATACTAGGTACAATCACCATCTTCTTCTTCTTTTCTTATTTTTAAGACAGTAGTAACTGATATTCGACATGAAATACAAAACTCCGAGAAAAGAACAACGTGTCGAACAAATTTCCTGCGTTTTTCACTCGAATAGAGAGCGAATAGAGCTGGAACTTCAGTTGCTTTGAATTATTCATTAATCGCTAGAAGAATTCATAACTCGAGCTACCGGTACGTGTTCGAAAAAAGAATTACTGTAAAATATCTTGATTCGGTTTGCACTTAAGAGTCGTCCATGTTTGAAGCAACTTTTCATTCCGCATTTTGCGAAACTACTTGTAGGAATCGTGCCGCATTTGCATAAATGTTATCTTTCAAACTGCAGTTCTTCCTCAGCGACGGTTTTACTTTCTGCTTTCTGACAGTTGGAGTGAAAACCCGTGTTGTTTACGATCTGCTAAATAAAATGCAAATAATGTGTCAAGATATACATATACTTTGTGATTATCGATCATTTGGACTCGAGAAAATAAAATACATCTCTTTCGTTCAACTAACATCATCTTCTATAAATGTATTTTTCTTTGCATTTTATTTCGTAATTTGAGGAACAGGGATCCATGAAAAGGAAACCGTAGCAACACGCGTTGCACGTGTAACAAGGGCTACGTGTTTAGATTAGATGCAGATTAAAGCGCACTCAGAGATGGGCTTAGCGTGAGAGATCATTTGTCCGAGATAATTATTTTTCAGGTATCATGCGATGCTTGCAAAGTACGTGGCTTCCTATGGTTGATTAATGAGACGATCGAGGACGCGTTGAAAGACCGTAGATCAGTTAATATATTAGTTTCTATCTTTTCCTGAATCGAACCTTGACAAATAAAAGTGCTTTTCGAAGAGCAATTACGAAAACACGTTTAATTTGTTAGAACAACGTAAAAGAACAAATTTGAATTTTCAGTAGTGTATCACTTTCGAATTTATACCAGTTAGAAATTATACCGACGTCAAAATTTATCTGCAATGTAAAATGTGTATATAATACTACTGAATTAGTAAGATATTTCAATTAACAACAAAATTTACAATTTACAATTTACAACAAAAGGATGACGTATTTACCAATTGATTAGTCGTTATTCGATATATTCAAATTTAATTTATTTGTAAATAAATAACTACTCCAAGCGTCATGTAAATGTTACAGTACAATAAATAATTCACGTATTACGTACCTTATGAATCTATATGTAATTTTAAAACATAACAATATACAAGTAAATAAATCAAAGACATTTTAAAAAACTTGCACGTACTAAACAAACTCTATATAATCGTTGGAATTGCTATAATCGCGTCTAATATTCTGTTACATTAATATTTAAATGAACTTTCGTTCAGCTCCAAAATGATCGTTTGATCATAAATGCAAAAACCTCGCGTTCATTCCGATGCAGTCGATTTCGAAATAGATAGTTTAAATAAAATTTCCCAGTTTCTTGATCGTTTCATCAAAACGGTTAAAATATTCATTATGGACCATTGATCCTGCACGAAGGCCCACGCTATGTAGTCGAGTATATACGCGTATATCGTGTCAGACCAAAACCGCGACACTATCACTTTTCCGATGATGATCGTTTGCGGCTGCGCAGGTATTTCGCTACAAGAGTAGACGAAATTTACACGAAAATAAATTTGAAACGTTGCATGAACGCCACAATTTCCGGAACGCTTTATTCAACACGGCCTCACTCCCCTATTGTTCCCTAATAAAAATAATATTCCGTGAACGCAGCGCAACTTCCTAATTTTGATTTTCCTACCTTCAACAAATGGCCTGATTTTTCGAGGAAACTTAAATTAGAATTCTTACTCGGTCGAAATTCCATAATTACTTAATCTACACTCATGTTTAATTTATTTTTATTCGGCTACGTTCTACTACTATCTTCTTTGTTTGTTACTGTGTATTGTTTTTCTTTTTGTTGCTTTGTTTCATTTTTAATAAAGTATAAGAGACACTTGACATTTTAGAAACGCTTATGATCCTAATTATTGGTCAGTTATTATTAATTAATAGTTACTGTTATTCTTTTCAAAGATATTTTTGGATTTGCTATTTCATAAAAGTGGAGTAACAGTGCGAATAAGTATTTTTGGGCAATTACTTTTCGAATTATAATTCGTATCGTAGTATCGATCCCAGAGTCCACCTCTTCTCGTTCCCTTGAGCAACTAAGGATCGTTGATTCTCTTCGAGACAGTGCTTTCGTAAGCGAAATTAAATCGAACAAGTAAACAGCTGAAGCGGGCAACACCGAGCTTTACTTTTAGTGCATGTCATTAAATAAAATATTAAGCGTGACGATAGAGCTATAAATTTCTTAACCAAAAAATGTCGAATATATTTAAACGACTTTTTAAACAATCAATTTTAACAACAAATTTAAAATTAAGAATAAGTGCTACAAAATTATTTTCGCAGATAATATATCTCAATATTCGAATCAAAGATTTAAAACGTATTTCAAGTTTGGCATGTACTCAGACACGTATTAAGAAATGTTTTTTAATCAACGAAGTCAAATATTTCATTTAACTCGAGTATTTAGTCTTCCCTTAACTTTTGCATTTACATATTTGTCAAGTCTTACACATATTTGCAAATTTATTAAGTTTCTAACTAACGAAAAGAATTTGATAGATAAATCGTTGATATGCATGTTCGATACTAAGAGAGTTTCAAACGTTTCCGTAAAATGATTATTAGATAGATGTTATCTCCGGGGACGTGCAATATTTTCGACTGATACACATTACTCTCTAGAGAACGTTAAGTACACTGCTATGAATTAACCGTCACATAAAACTGGAGACTCTAACAAATGTCCCTTAAAGAATGCAAAAAGTCATCTTCGAGTAAATATCTACAGAGACTGATATTCGCCGAGATGCTTTTATAGTTCTTGAAATACACACACACGCGCGCGCGCGCGCACCCGCGCGCGCGCACCCGCGCACGCACTATCTATCTGTCTCTCCTTCGATTTTTCCTCATCCTTCTCTAAGGTTTTAATTAAATCAAGGTGTACGAAAGTGACACAGTGCAATCCATTAAACAATCAATGAATGAACTATACCGTTCAATTTTCCTTAACTGGTATTATATCACTGATAGTGTTAAATTTAAAGCGTTCTTCAAACTGAAACCCTTTTAAAATGCCCAATAATATAGAAAAAGCATTTATTGAATGAAACTTGTGGAACCAGTACAAAAATAACAAATTTATACTGAGATTTATGTCAACTATTTTAACGATAATCAAAAGCAATTACTTTTTTTACGTGACTTGCTATTCGACTTTATACGTTACTTCAAAATGATTGCTGCCAGCGCGAGCATTGCACGTACCAATTGATCTGCGTGTTTTCATTGGAATTACACACAGAAACAGATAAATCCGCGAGAATTTTTTGCGTCTTTTACAACGAAGCGGATAAAAGATTTATCGCGCTCTAACGTAAAACGTAAAATATTTGAATGGGAAAAAACGTTGATCGATTATATTTTTACAACTATCGGCGAAAACAAGTCTACGGAAAAACAATCCAGCAGGGAAGAATAACGTCATCAGCGATGCTCGATTACAGTTGTATAAATCGAGAAATATGTGCAATGTAATTATTTTCGGGAATCGTATTTTAGTTGAATTTAAAGCTTTCTACAAACACTATTGAAATACTATTTTTACCTTCAATAACGGAGGCAACTGAACTAAAACATTGATATTTTGTACCCAATAAGAAATGACTGAGGATTATTTTCCTTAAGACAAGAGAATTTTTCCCCAGGATTACTAAGAGCTTCATGACCTCAACTTGGATATGCATTTCCCTGTCTGATTCAACCATCAACGATATACGAATATCAAGCAGCAACGAACTCTGAAATTGCACGAAACTGAAACGCAGTGGTAGTGAGCGAATTCGGTTCTCTCGAACTCGAAAGCTTCTTACGCGGCAAAGTCTGGCGATGGAAATACGATGAAATATGACGAGGCACGATTACATCCGTTAGTGGTGTCGCAACGTTCAAACACAATTTCCATTGAACATAGAGGAAAGCGATTGCACGCTCGCTGGAGTTCGATTAATTCGCACTCCCGTGCGAATAAAGACGCGTAACTGTGTCTCGAATAAAAGGTAACCACCTATTGCCATATGTGTTTTCCGTTTTCGTGTGCACGATGTGCATCCGTGAATTCGTGAATATACAATGACACCGATCTTCACTGGGGTAAGTTTACGACGCTCGCTCTTCGCTTTTACGAGTTTGTCAAGATGAAACGACTTCGCGCGAACTCCGAATCCTTCTTTTCCGCCGGTGGTATTGACGCGTGAGAACGTTTCCTTTCAACTGTGGCTCCGACACTGTCTCGTCCCCAGACGCCTCCAACACAGTGATCGACTAAAGTTTAAGACTGCCGGACTCCCAGTCATTGAATTTGTTTCTTACTTCATTTTCTTTCTGTCCTTCCTTACGGGAAGAAGGAAAATCGGAGTCGGAAGGAGGCTCCAAACGCGTCAACCGCCGGCAGGTAATTTCCGTAATCATTGAATTTTCGCCGGCTTATGTTCGTTAAGTTAGTGCCAACTTTGGTCTCGCTGCTCTCCTCCTCCTCCCTTTTTAATTGAAAATTTATAAGCCTCATCCGCGTGCAAGAACATTTCGAATAGTTTTAATTGGAACAGTGTTAATTAACGTAGTCGCGCCGTATATTAGCAATTTTATTGTTAGACTTACGTGCCAAGCAAAAAGATTAATTTTGACAGTACCCTATTCTGGAATGTAACACAAAAAATAATTAAAATAGAAGATAAAGCTCCACACCGATAAGCTCGAACTGCTTTAATACACACTTACAAATAAAATACCTGCATCGAATGCTGTAACGGGTGTCATTTTGTTTCATTTCCATAGCTTATATAATAATATAAGATGCTATATTATTCTATTGCCTTGATTATTTTCTTCACTCTGCCTTCTTCAAAAGAAAATCTGGCTTCCTGCCCCTATCAAACTACATTCAACCATCCATTACATCTAGTTTATATTCATAAGGTTCGTTCATTAAAAACTAATTTCTTTTTAATTGGACCGCAACCTGGGTTGACATTGTTCTATTTGTTTTGCCAATAACTGACAGAACTGACAAAAGGAAACAGCTGCCATCCTGATTGCATGTAATTCTTCTGCTAATTTGCAAAAAATTTAAACAAAGAAAATTCCTTTTTAGATTAAAGCGACTCAACATTACGGCAAACATGATATTTTCACGGAGGGGGGAATCGCATTGCCAAAAATATATTTGTTCACAGTATAGGACAATAGGAGAAAAAAGCTGCTGGTTTTTCCGACGAGTTTGGCTTGATTTCCTACGGGATACGACGCGTAGAATAACGGTTCGTGACATTTTGGTGTCTCTTTTATGGAATACCATGAATTTTTTAAAATATTCCCCTTCCGCCCTAAATCGCGTTAAAATCACATTACGCTATTGCCGGATAACGTTACTTTTTAAATTACTATTGTAAGAAATTATTAGTATATAATGATGTTATAATATAAAAAAATTAAGTACATATTTTGATTATTCATGATGGCGAATAATGAAATTTTGGTATCTTTATTATAAATCTCGGTACTGAATATATCAAATTTGGTAACAAATTTCCTCTTCTTTAATGTGATTATTAGTTGACGAAATGATGAAATTGAGTAGATTCATTTATAAATTTCAACCTCCGAATAAATGGTATTTCTTATGCACCAGTCTAATATCTTCGAGATTTTTCCAAATATTTAATTAACTGAAATATTCGAGAGAACTCTTGAATTACTTCCTGATGGCACTCGCGAAATTAAAGAGTTAAAACACTCTAAAATTCCTATACAATGTTTGAACACGGTTCACTTGAGGGAAGGAGAAAAATGGAAAGCTAGGAATAGGGTGAAACGTAGTTAATCGCGCACTCTGCTTTCTGCGCCATCAGGTTCCGAGTGTACTTCCATTTAAGTTGGTCTTTATTTTTATCGAGGGCGTAGCGGAATTTCACGATTAATTTATATGTTGTCGACCGTATTGGAGAGCTCTCATCCCGGTCGCGATACCAACGTGGAATCACTTTTTCACACTTATTGCCTTATCGAACTTCGAACGTCCTTAGCTCTGGAATGCAAATCACTAGAGCTTAACTTAGATGAACTCCGAAAAGTGTGGGGTCTGACGACGAAAAGAGAGATAGAAGGAGGAAATGAGACACGGAATCAGGCTAAAGATGAGAGTCAGAGGTTTCGAATTACCAAGTGAAGAATCCCTTAAAAAAAAAACAAATTCAAATATCCTGCGTAAGAAGAATTTGCAAAGTTTGGTAGACGCGGAGGATGCAAATAATTCACGCATGAAATTTTAAGTGCATTTCAAAAGTGTGGATAGACAACGTGACTTGATTTTAACTTTGTAAGTTATTTAATACGACGACGTTTAATTGTAAAATTATACGCAGATCACGTCGTGTTAATTTGTTACAGCCATGTATCTTAAAAGTCGACAGCCTTTAGATGTCAAGAAAAATTAATTATAAAAGTGATAGTGTACAAATCAATACTGCAATAAAAATATGTAAAATATAAATAGGTATAATTATAGCTATAATTCCGTTATTCAATTATCAGGTAAATCGTGAATTTAACTATTCGATTCAAGCTGTGTGTGTGATTATCGGAGATTATTACCAGCTTGTTAATAAGATTTTCCGAAGATCCTTAGATCGATTAGCACTCAGTCAGGAAAAACTGAAGCTTTTCAAGCATAAACACGCGAACGAAATCGAATTTTCATAATCATGGAACAAAGTTCGGATATTCGTTTCATGCGTAATTACCCGTATCATTTAACCGATATTTTCGTTAGCGTAAGTACCTTGTAATTCACAATGAACACACGAAAAAAATTATATCGGTATATTTGGTTGCAAATAGTTTAGTAACTGGACTCTCGAATGAAATAATAACGACTATCTAAGAAAATTACAATGTACCAATTATTTGATTACAAACATTTACAAAAAGTTTTTCCATCACAACTTTCAGGTTGTTTTCGCCCTCTTAACACAATACGCAAAGAAAATAAGTAAAATACAAGTTAAATATTTTTTCAACCGCCACGTCATATATCAGTCTATATCATCATAATCCTTGTAGTGCAAAATATAAATTGAATTTTAAACGAAGTACAATATCCAAAGTTAACCTAAACAATCGTGATCGCCTATAATTCAATGAAGATGTCAATTAATAGATCTCGTTAGTCCTACAACACGTTCATAATTTTTAGACGCGTATCGAGAAAATTATCGCTTAACGTTATCGCTCGTACAACTCGCGACAGAATAATTTCGGTGTTTTTCTGGTGGTCATGGAATCATCAAAACTTTGCGGTTCGCTGAAAATGGAATCAAAGAGTATCGAGTAACGATTTAACTGCTGTGTGGGTAGTCCATCATTTGAATCACGATACTCGAAATTGTATCCCGCCCACCAAATAATTAATCCTGATCGATCTCTTACCGACGCGCCGATATTTCCTATTTCGGAATTTTGATTTTAAACGCACGCGACGTAAAAATGATCATCGAACAATTTGCGTTATATAATTCCCCTTTTCACGCTTTGAAATCATACACTTATGTGTTTTATCCGACTAAAAACTACGTTTTAAAATTGTACGAATAAAATAAAAAAACAATTGCGCCATTTATGATGGGCATAAAATACTAGTGTCAATATGTGTACGAAACCCGCACAGGTATTTATGAAATACATTGCCCATATCGTTAAACAAGTTATTCAGAAGTCGAACTGATTAACTCTATCAAAACTAATCGTTTAGCTTAAAAAAAACCATGTATTTTAATTCTAAGATTAAGAAGTATTCAGAACACAGAGTTAATCAGTTTAGCTTCGGTATAGCTCGATGATTTGTGTAATTGTGAATATCGGCAAGTACAAAAATCCGTCTAGTTTTCTCGAAAAAAGATACAAGAAACTATCGTCCTGAATGTTTTTCTTTTCAATAGAGAATTTGGCGCATTTCTTATTTTTAATATTTCATAGGTCGCCACTCGAGTTGCATCTGTTTGAATACAACCACCGACGAACTGTTCCATACGGTGCGGCGTCGTACTCGTACGTACAATTTTCTATGAGGACATAAGCAGGCTAAGAAGGAGTTTGAAGGTTCCTCGGTTTTCTCGTCCGACAGGCTACCTCTTGCATCACAATACTTCTCCAATTTCCTGAGCAGAAGTTACGGGACGCGTTCCATCATGACGTCACGGGAACAAAGCTTTCCCCCTATCCTGTTCACTTTTCGTCCTACAACCCTCCCATCTTTCCCCTTATAACCGTGCATACGCCATTTTCTCCCTCTCCCTTCTGTTACCCCTTTTGTCTGTTACTCTTGCACGTTCGCTCTCGCCTCTTGCTGCTCGTTCCTCTCTGTCTGCCTCGCTAGTTACGGTCGTGTGGTCTTATTGCAGCTTCGCGTCGCCTCGTTTCTCGCGTACTTCCAGTGGAAGAAGGTGGGGTAAATAACCATGATAGTAAACTAAGTTTGCACGAGAAGCCGAGACATCGAAGACTCGCGCTCGCGCGCGCACCCGATTTTCCATCCATGATGACTTTCCTTCGACACGTTCGATCGTTAACCGCACACTGGATCCGTCTTACTTTCCAATGCGTTTCTCAACTTGCCACGACGTTTCTCATTCCACGACTACGATCACGCTGCGTTAAAGAGACCGTGTCGTCGTATCGTGATGTTCCATTGTCACGGAAGCTGTACCGAAGATAAAATCATGTTTTAGGTAAACAACGCTTTGATTTTAGAGATAGTGAATTGTTGAGATTAACTTGATTGTTATTGTGTACGATCCAGAGATCTGAATAAAATCGGTACACGATCCGAGCTATCGCGATGTGTACGTGCAACTGTGGATAAATACAAACGTTTTAAAGCGGAAGTCTAATAGATAGAGGGGTAGAAAGAATATTTATGTTCATAATATTTAGAAGAAGTAGAAGCGATTAAGAAAATTTCAGTACTTGAGACCGTATAAATTTTACAGCAATAGAACACAGGGATCGAGATGCTAAGTTTACAATCGCTCTTAATCCGTCCCTATAGAATATTTCAGCCTCTGCACATTGCAATGGTTACGTTCGAATAATAGTCTTGAATGCATGATTTATTCATTTGGAAATTTTGCATAATTGGAAACATCTCCTTTCGCATTCTGTTGAAATGCGAAAAGATATCTGTAGAATTTCGAGGCCGTTCGATCGTTTTGCTGTTCGAATTCGAAGGAAAATTGAACTTTCCAATAATTACACAATATTTACAACAAATATCAGTCTTATTTCATAAAATTGTAAAATCTAGATAGAAGAAACAGCGAGGAAAGAGATATTAAGCGAACCCTTGGGATTCTCTTTCATAGTCACAATGGTGAAAAATAGAAATCGATAATGCGAATTGACCGAGAAAATTTGTGAATGGAACGTTACGTTAACGCAACGTTGGCCGTTAATGGGTTAATATAGGATCATGAACATCGTGACCACCTTCAATGCTGGTGATGTCTGAAATACAAAAATCGATGCCAATAATATTTCTATAGATATCGATTTCTGACTATGTCTTTACATCAGTATATCCGATTTATAATGAACGTGCCTGTTAAAGTAAGTACATTGATAGCAACGTCGGAAATCTGAGTAACCTTTCCACGTTCCACCCATTGTTCCCTGCGTAACCTGGTGCACAACGCACGATCCGAAATTCGTGTAAGTGCGTTCTGAGCGCGTTCACCGCGCATAATCTTGGAATAAATTGAGCCGGTACTATCGTTACACACCGTGATACCGGGAAAGCAGTTTCGCCGATTACGCCGAACCCTCTGACAAAGGGAAGCCTGCACTACGACGCGACGCAGCGTCTCGCTTCTGGAACGTAGCAAGACTTGTTATCCCTTATTTGATAGCTGCCCGAGCAGAAATCTGCAGCCTCTCGATCCGTTCAACGGTTCGCTTTCGTGCTCGGCTCTGTTTCCGAGCACAAGGGTTAAAATTGCGCCCGGTCACGTATTTGCACCGTGTTATTTCCCGATATTTTTCAGAGTAATTTCAATCTACGGTATTTTCTTAGCGATTGAACTATAAGTATATCGAATTAAAAGTATTTAAGAGATGTTTGTAAAATATCGACCATATATGCAAGTGACTAGAGGAACTTCAATCGAAGACATCTGTACCAACCAAAAGATGAATTAGGAGAGTTTTGTATTAGTTGGATGATCCAGTTATCAATGAGTAGCTTAGACTAATAATAAATTGTAACATTGATGAGTTTCTTGCGCGGAATGTGGAAAATTTATTCATTGATACTAAACTTTAAAGATCACAAACAACAAAGTTTAATATTAAACTGTGCAGTTCAGGAACGATAAATTCTGAGAAATTATTATACTGCCCAAAAATAGCTCGAATATCTCAATAATTAATTACGTAGCAAATTTTTCTCGAAGAAATATCAATCTGGACGTCAATTACATTCATTTGGGTCCCTGAAAGCCTCAAAAATCTTATTATCCCAGGTTCAGCGTTTATTTCACATAGACGGGCAATGATAAAGGTATGCCACTCTCCATGGGTGTTTCGTTCATCTGAGTTACGAAGGCCGCGGCGACCAGCCGTATAACTCGACAACGTGAATCCATTTAAGCCGCTCGAAAGAGGCACGCTCTCCGATTCCACTCGATCTTCGTGCCTGACGTGTAAATGCCGGGGTTAATGCGACGCGCTCCATTAAAGTCGAGTCTCGACACCCCGGAACATTGCTAATTACACGTGGCGCGCATAGCCCATGCTCACCAGTCGCCCTTCCTTCTCCTACCTCCCCCTTTTCTATCCTTTTCCGGATTTTCCTTTCTCCCTCTTGCCCTCTAACCTATGCTTTACGCGATGTCTCCCTTCCAACTTCCCTTCGATTCTTGCACAGGAACTTTTGCCCCATCTGCCATTGATAAGCTGCTTTCTCTTTGTACATCATATTTACTACAGGAGACGTTGTTTAATTTTTTAACAGAGGACCTTTAGAATTCAATGCGTCGTCAAGCAATCATATATGAAAACTAACGATGAAAAATAAACACTAAAGTTTCTTTATTTTTAAAATTAATTTTAAGATTAAGAGTTAAATTAAAAATTAAAATTAAAAATTAAACAAATATACAATCTGTATGTATATAGTTCATAGATAGCGATATTCGTCACTTCAGAAGGAGATGGACTAATTTAAAAATATGCATGCATATTAGCATCGTTGTCTGAATGTGTATACGTTAACGTTAATAACTTTTCTGTTTATCGATGCACAGTTCCGCGACATGGCATTAATAGCTTCATTAACCACAGCTATTTTGAAACACCTACAAGCTCGGTACACGCTCTTTGCTTGACAACAGCTCCATCAGCCTTTCTCTAACTTTCTTCCTCTTGTTTCACCTACTTTTTGGTTCGCCTGAGCAACTTACGACAAGACAAGCCAAGGGATGGAAAGAATAAAACAACGCCCTTCCAGTTTCCACTTTCATTAAGTTACTTGCACAAAGGAAACGCGGAATTGAAAGCAAAGAAATTTTCTTTTGAATCTCTATCGATTAAGTCAATTACATACTCTAATAAGGTATTCAAATAATTCAGAGATTATTGCGTTACACGTTTAGTAATGACAGTGACGAGTCGATGTGACTCGATTATTATGTCAAATGACGGCGACGGAAGAGAAACATAATATGTCACATTTCTCGTCCTTTTATGGGGAAGTAATTTTTAACCTCAATATATTATAAACAACATGACAAATCTGACTTCGCACTTGATTTTTCCATTAAGTGCGTTTACCCACTTGAACATTTAAGATATTTATATCGATAGAAAATCGAGGAAAGTAGAGTTATCATATCATTCTCGTGTGGTCTTCAGATGCCATACACTATTGTTTCCGTGTCTAAATATATTAAGACAAAGATGTACTACTTCTATAATTGTTTTAGTCTCGCAGTACGATCTGTTTAACAAGTTTCCGAAGAAAAATCACTTTACTGAAATCACGTTACATTTCCAAAATTTATTTCCGCATTCGGATAATCGATCAAAACGGAAATCCGGCGTTCCTCGTAGCATGCTAGTTCAACGAAAATTTCTACCTGAAAATATTCCAATCCACAAAACTTGGGTTATTCTCACACGAGCGGTCGAGGCATTAGAAAAGCTGCAGATCGTCTTCCACGCTGCGTTCCGGTAGGGAAAGATTGAAAAAGTTTCCGTCGAAACGTCAGCCCCGCAAAAATACGAGTTCCAAGGTTGAATTCGCGGAATTTTCCTGGCAACTCGTCACGAGGTGCCGGCTAACAAACTCGCCATTAGGTAGCAACGGTTCGCCCGGCTGTTCCTGACAATTGCACGGCCGACCATACGAAAACGTACACCGAAGAATTATTGCGCATCATGTGCAGCTAAACTCGTAAGATTACTAACACGATAATTCCGAATTCATTCCCCTTCCGCCCCTCAACCACTGGATTAAATCCCGCCCAGACTCATGTTCATAATACCTGTTGTGTCCGTTGCAAACTAGCCCCTCTAGAATTAATTTCACCGGGAGAATACTGCTATTCTACAACCGTTCCTCACCTACGGTAAAGGTTCGTTAAGGCAAAGCAAAATCTCCAACTTCAATGAAGTTAAGAATCAGTTAAAGATATAAATATGTTGATCTTTGTTTCTTTTCGAGTGATCTTCTCGGTGATACAATTGCAAGGCTGTAAATAATTCTTAACTCGTGACAATTTGTTTTTCATTTTCATTTAATTCTACTTCTGCGTTCATCAATATCTTTCATTTCTTGATCGAACAAAGGTCCGATACTGACAATTCGTTTGAAAATATATTTTATGAAATACATGAACGAATTTGAAGGATAGATAAAATAATAATATTCCCTATAAATTGCAATGTAAGTCTGGTAAACGTATGCAAATTCTTGATCAACGCTGAGCAGAGTATCGACGAAACAGCCGGGAATATATCGCGATCCGCAAATAATTAATACGGTGACAGAAGAAGTTATAAATCCAATGCGCGGTTTCAGCGGTCAATAATTAACGATTCAAAAGGTAGAGCTTAATTTGTCAGTTTTTCAAATACGGTTGAGCAGGAAGGTCTGCCTGTCTGGATGGTTGGTGGAATAGGAACTGGTTGGAGATTCAGTGGACGCAACGCGCTATTCAGAACAAAGCGGTCCTTCTGCGGCCAGATAATTGCAAATTCCATTTCGACGAGGCAAAACCGCGGGAGCAATGTAGTATGCCGTCGTGGAAGCGCATTAGTGATCGGGCTGATTGCACTTTTACCAAGAAACGGTGACGATGCTCGGAGACACCGTTAAGGAATGCGGAAGTAACATGCAAAAGCGGAGAATTCCAATTGACTCCCCCGCTCTTCAGCCGCAATATCTTATTACGTATTATCGTTTTCAGAATAACGATGAGGTCTATACTCCTTCCCACTTACGTGTCCAAGAAAATTCAAATCGTTGTGTTTTCTTTCCTGTCTGGGAAAATTTCGTTTTCCTCTAACATTTCTTCGATTTAATGTACGAAACTGAAATATACGTTTCACAAACATGGCAGAATAACATTTTGGAGCAATTTAAATCACACTTGAAGCGTAGAAAAATTTTACTAGTGATTATTAATTAGCGATCGAGAAATTCAGTATTTGTTAACATTTAATATTTCTGGCATTAATTCGTACAAAATTTGTACGCCAAACGGTACACGCATAGCGGTTTGTTATCCAATACCGTAGGTCCAGGAAATCCACATTTTAATTAAAACAGCATACCGCAGTATAAATTTACCTGTCACTTTTTTTTAATTTCCTACGAAATTGCGATCTTGTTAAAAGTGTCCAAATAGTTATCATTAAATTCGTTTACTTACATGATTGAAATATCTCTTTTCGACTAGATGTTTGTTAAATTTATATTTATATTTTATTTAGCTTTACACCATCGTATAATTATATCTAGGTATATGAGATTGAAGTAAAATTATGAAATTAATTAAGATTCCTCGTCTCTTGCTGTCACGTAGCTTTCATTTCAGAATCGTTCAACAACGTCGAAAGTAGTTTTATATCCATTTTTATGAAGCAAACAGGCATACCGAGCACAAGAACAAAATATGTAATTGCATAATGCAGATTTTCAAGTAGGACATTATACCGGCCAACTACCAAATTGCATTACGTGGCTGCATAACGCATTCAATTTTCTCAGGTGTTTCTAGTGTTTTTCTCGATATTATCCAGTACATTGACTAGCATACATATGTAACAACGTTCTCTTCGGTAATAAATTGGGTTTTATTATTGATAGCACAATGTCGCAGACATCCCTTCCAATCTTCTTACCAAACATCAAACTTTAGCTGACTTCTTAGATTCTACTCGAAGGGAAACATTAATGTTACTTGTATTAAAGTACTTGTAATTTTAAAACAGAATTGATTATGGAAATACACTACACATATAGTGAATAATTATAGACTCAAACTCATTTTTAGATTTTTCATAATACTAAAACAAAAAATGACAAAATCTTTTATATAATTTCATATTATAATATAATACATAATTAAAGATACAACAAACAAAAACTTCCTTCTTTTAAAGTCTAGGAAAAATTTAATTTTGTTACGTTTTCATTCAGTAGATTTAGTGGATTTCTCTTTATTCCTAATTACTTCTACAAATCTGTTAGGTACACTATCCACTAACTTTTTTATAGTTTCGTTTTGAACATCCTCCCGCTTAGATTTTATTCGTTTTTTAAGTTTAACAATATTTTCTATAGCTGGCTTCTCCTGATCGTAAATTTTTCTTGCTAGAATTCCTCGTAGATTCTCAATCCGGTTCAGAAAGGACTCAATGCTGACCATTGTAATAATTTTATTCTGAAATCACTTGTTTGTAGTGGCAGTTGTATGAATAGGATCATTGTCTCGTCAAAAAATTGTCTTTTTGTCTTCTATTTCAACAACAATTTGTCACGTAACATCTCCTGATATCCTATAGCGTTCAATCTATGCCTTTACAAAAACAATTTCATTTAACTTATTCAGGCATGATCAGTGATTTCTTGCAGATATTAAAGAGATAATGTTGAAAATGTGTTTGTGTCTATAATTATTCACAATAATGTAACTTTAGTAATAATAATTACAGATTCAGGTTAGTTTAATTATTAATTCCAGCTTTAATAAATTAAGATATGAATAATTAAGTCGATTTCGTGATTGATTTTTGTAATAGGCTCTTAGTTCTGATCGATTTTGATTAAGATTCTGTTCATATTTTTGAAGCAAGTAGTTTTCAAGAATGAGCTTCAAGATAAGAGGTTCATGCGATCCATGAACTTGGAGTTATGTTACAGGCTTCAGTAGTAGAAAAAAATTCGTTGACGAACACACATACAGATGAATCTGTAACTTTGAACTCATACATTGATCTTAAACTAAAAGTTGAACAGAAGATCTTGTTTTTATAGTTGGCAATAATGAAGATAATATCATATATAAAAATATCTTTGATTTATATCATTCCTTTGCCATCCGTCTAATAGTATCTATCAAGTTTATCGAGCTCCTACAATATATATACATCCAATACAATACAATATAACTCAATTGCTACTAATTTATTAACTAAGAATGAAATACGAAATTTCTATATTGTTTGTACATATAATTTAAGTTTCTTACTTTAGTAAAACTTCTTACACTTTCACCTTTTCGAATAACAAACGTAATTCGAATAACACTGTACTTTATTTCCACAATTTTTATAGTTACAAAACAATGTTGAAGTTCTTTGCTAGAATACATGGCAAAGAACTCCAACACTTTCTATGTATTAGGTCGTCCGAAAAGTTTCTTTCGTTTTATAAGGAAATAATGGATGCACAACATTTTCCGTTTTATATTATTTTATCGAATTATGTATGATCCATTTTCTTCTATCAAAATAAAGATTACAACGTTCGACAGATTAACTTTCATGTTTGTATAAAGATGCAACGTTGTAAAAGATGGGTCTGTAAAAGAAAGACACTTTTCGGACAATCTAATACATTGTTAAAAACTTATACTTATTGTATTATTTTCTCTTGAAAAACAGCAACTTGAAAATGACGATTTAGCATATATTTTAGACGAAGGTCAAATGAATTAAATATTGAAATTCATGTCCGCAGGGACATGCGTGGTTACAGGAACGAAATAACGTGAAAGTCAAAGTTTCACGGGTCACTTTACAACAAAACTGCTTCCAGATAACTTAAATGTATTAACGTTATAGTTGCCAGCCCTGGATATAAATCATTTTACTTTCCACTTTAGTGTATGTCTCGCATATATCATTTTATTCGGTACGCTTCATGCCGCTACGTGTGTATATTGCAATACATTAAAGCGTTATGCGCTTGGAAGGGCAAATTACGGTGGGGTTATACATTCAAGAGATACTCCGGTCCAGAGTACAGTTTACAATTTTAATAGCTATTTCAAGTACTATAATCTAGCTTGCTACCTATCTCGTTCCTTCGATTAATAATCGCGTACAAGATACTAGTCTCGATATGTATCAATTTCTTATTTACGTGTCGGATCGCTGATGTCGAAAAATGAAATTAAGTGTTACGTTTTACAATAAATCAGTCTTTAAAGAACAAAGATAAATTGTGTAAACTCTTAAACCTCGATTTAAAAATATCGAGAATCTTTAAATTCAGGATTTTACATATTATAGCAGGTAGGTAAAAAATAAAAGACAGGCATCAAATTTAAAAGAATTTGAAATTTCGAATTTCAACACAACTGAATTAAAAAAATGTTAGAAGAAATTTCATCTAAAGAAATGATATATCTCTTTATCTGTGAGAATATCGTATTGTAATATTATTCCAACCTTCATTGAGTACAATATACTCCAAAGAAGATTGTCTGAAATAATTACAAGTCTAGGCATTTACAGATCTTATTTATAATTGCTGAATGTGATCAAAGAAGATCCCAAAGCATTTTGCCTCGTTGCATTGAGAAATACATATTGCACGGCATTTCAAGCGTTATCTTTAGCACGTTCTACGTAGTCTTTGTTATAAAAGATATCACCTTCGCGGGTACATCTTGGAAGAAAGGCAAATTACAACGTGGTTAGGCGGCATTCGGTGGCATTAGGCGGCATCGCATTAGTATTCTGGAAACGTTTTCCACAGCATGTACAATTTAACACCTTCACGGTTCTACTATATTACGCCATACTCTGTCTAGTTGTCGTAATTCTATAAAGAGGATTTGAATACGTGCTCGTATTACACAGACACCTGTTAATTTGGTACAAGCCTCTATAATACAACATTCAAACAAATCATGAGACTTATTAGAAAAAAGAAGAAAAAAGGACAAGCGACAAAACCACTGGGCACAGCTTTTACCTTCGTTCTTACTTTTATTTCTTATTGAGAATTCTAAAGAGTCTTTATAAAAAGAAATACGAAAGAATATAAGAAAAGAATTACAGTGAAATATCCTCTTAGCAAAAAGAATTATGCTCTTTTTTATGCAACACTCTTATTTCAATAAGTATTTACTTCGATGGGATAAGAGGATTACTTTAAAAACCTCTAGCGAGATAGTGGCGGAACAAAAAGAATTAAAATTCAACATTGATCTTGTTTAATAAAGATTGTTCACGACTATATCACGTACTTAGAAGAGTGCCGGAACGATTCCAGTTGATCCTCAGAAAATTGAGTGAGTCGAAATAACTTAATCTTCCGTCGAAGCTTGTTCTTTGTACGGAAATATAATCTTATCCGACGAGTTATGCAAAGACGCATTGTTACTAGTGGATTATATCGTGTTGGAATGGGGGGAAACAGAACAGCTACTCCACCCTTCTCATCATTCTTTTATTTAGTACATGATATAACTCGATAATATTCTTAAAGCATTGATTTTTTAAATAAAAATGTTAAATGCGAAGTATAAAATTAATGCATTGCGTTGCATGGAAGAAGAAGATTATTTTATCTTATGTCTTGGAGGAAGTGCAGTGCAATTTATGTTACAGAGATCGCACAGTGCATTCTCGTTCTCTTCCCACGACACTTTGATCGTTACGGAGAACGAAGAAATATATTAGCAAAGATTGATTTAGGTAGCAAGAACAGAAATATCTTTAGAAATTTAATATCACGTTGTTAGTTTATCATAATCGCCGCGTTCATAAATATTTCTTGACAGATATCCTGAAACACAATGTACCTGACATAATAACGTATCATAAGTTCACTGTCAGAATGAGCTTTAATTCTTTTCATTTATTCTGTTACTCAAGCAACATCCAGTTGTTCTTCAATTTTATTTTCATAGAAGTAGTATTCAATGCTGAATCTTCGTAATCCATTTCAACAAAAGTTCTTAACAGATTGGCTGAAAATCAATTTAAAATCAGACATTACATATGCAGTAACATCGTAAGAGACAGAATGTCTTTTCACGTGTTATTTAATTTCCAAAGGGAGCAAGATTTCGGTGTTCGTCGTCGTTTTATTCTCGACATACGCAGGTGAAAGTAACTATGAAATCTTTCACCTGTTTCGTTTCGTTCGGATCCCGGCGTAAGTTTGAGTTCAAGAGAGAAATCCGTCGTCCATCACCCCGATTCGAATCCACAGAAAGAAAGTTTCGCCCGCGTTAAGAAAAGAGACAAAGCTGCAGCTGTATTTTCCTTCGTGACGCGGAATCGACGTGGAATAGTCTCGGCGAATTTAAAGGGGAAAAGAAACTTTTCATAAAACGAAGACAAACGCAACGGCTACGATCATTCTTTTTTTCGAATTCCTCTCCTTTTGGTATTACCCGATGCCAAGCTCTCCGTCCTCGTCTCTTTAATTAAACTTGAGGTAAAGAATAGGGAAAGGGACACAAAAAAGAAATATGTCTTGATCGTCCGTAAATTTAGAATTTCCAAATATTCCACTAATTCTGTTGTAAGGGTGAAAGTTGTATTGTTCCGTTATTAATCACGAATATAGCGATCAAATTTGGTACGAAAAATCCTGAAATGTGAGATTATACGATGCATAATCTTCTTAACGAATAATCTATTTAAAAAACGATAAAATAGCTGTCACAACATTTCCTAAAATAGGAAGTCAAAATATTCAATACAGAAGAATACATGTTGCACAAGAATGTAAACTCGTCTAAATCGTTTGTATATATATAGTACAAGTAACGTAATTTATTTGGGAAACAGAAACCAAAGCTTCTTCATTTTCGCTTTGGATTCGAAGAACGAGTTATAGGAAGGATCGAATTAGCCGCTTTAAACGAGCTTAACAGCCAGGTAGCTCGACGCAATCGAGTTGCGAAATCTCTGAATCCAAGCCAGCGAATCGTTTCGCGAAAACCTCCGGTTTCTGCCTATTCCCGGTTTTGACCTTGGTCAATTCCACTCCTCGTTATTCCGGTCCGCGCGGAGTACTGCAGGCGAGAAGTCACGTGCTGGGAACGTGTCCACCGTTTCCGGTCTCCTTCCTTTCAATCTTTGGAACGGGCTCGATTCCAACGCGGCTTCTCGTTCGTTCGCTTGCCGAATCTCGAAGAGGCACTGTTTGGAAAAGGTAACGCGAACGAACCAACGAACGAGCAAGGGGTTGAAAGGCGATCGGGTCGACTCGAAGCCACGAAGGTTCACCAGGCTCGTCAGATATTTTAATGGAAGCTTGAACTTAAGATATTTCGTCGGGCGAGACCGCTGTTGGCGTGCTACTCGAGTGTTCATAATGAGATGTTAATGGAATGCCTCGAGAAAAAATTGCGCCTGTCACATCAGGCTATCGACAGCCATCTTACCTTCTTCTCGAGCCTCTGTTCTCTTTCTCCTGTTTCTTCCCTTCCGTCATTCGATCGCCTCTTTCTTTTCGTAGCCAGCCAAATCCACCACGTCAAAGAACCTCTCCTCCTTTCTAATCTATTTTGTCTATCGCAGACAATCTTCCCAACAAACCTTCTCTTCCCCTCGAGGAGAACGTTCCGACGAATGAACTCTATGTACATACACATGCACGACTCCTCTCTTCCAGCGTTTCCAATGTTCAGACGATTCGATTATCGAATAACGTTGCATCGGATCGCGGCATTCCTTTAGATTGGCCGTCATGGACGGGACACATCGGCCGGAACGGAGGCTACAAAAACAGGATCTTGATCGGTGGGTATTCGTGACCCAAAAACGTTAAGTCGAGCGTCTTATATAATTGGCAGTGGATCAAGAAAGTCTTGGAACGGCAGCCACTCCACAGTCATTAGACCTTCCATTAGCACGCTATGAGTTAGTCATTAGAACACGTTGTCGGGGATGTAAACGAGTCTCGCTGAATTCGGGACATTATTGGTCGATGTAAAAACCGGCTCAACGATATCGTTACAGTAATTCTGACTGATGTTTCATTTCTCCTGGATTTTATATTTTGGATTACTTGGATCGTTAATAAATTTTATCGAAAGCCGATTTGGCTGAATTTATTTTCGGAAGAAGAATTTTTGTCCTGGTGTAAGACCATATTTATATCTGACGAAATCTATTAAAATTTTGTAGGAAATCAGACAATGTTTTCTTGATGATACGTTGAGATTGACGTAGAAAAAAGACTATTTGATATTCGTTATCGATCTAGTCGTTGCTTTTTATAGATACACTTTTATTGATTTTATAGTTTATAATGAACTGCTTTAATATCCTATACCGATTAAAGTAGAAAATTCCTGCGTTAGAATATCTTGATATATTTCATGTAAATGTTTTATTGCCGGTGAGTGCCGAACTATTTTCTTCTCTATGCAATTTTGAAATACGCAAATTTCGTTTCGCATTCGAGTTAAAACGGTCGAGGATTAAAGAGACTTTAAAATCTCACTTAGAGATAGCGTATTTTAGAGGAATCGTTCGCGAAAGAATAAAGAAACGCAATACAAAATGGGTCAATGCAATCTTACAGAGGCAGGCAGTCACGTTTGTTATTGTAGAAGCACCTTCCAAGATTGCATTGACCTATTTTTCCTTCTAATTTCTTCTTTCCGCGTATCGGCCAGTAAAAAGCAAGCCAGGAAGGAAAAAAAGGTAGAACAAGAAAAGAGATGTACTCGCGGCTTGTCTCGGCTGTTCAAATTACAAAATGTACTCAATAGCCGATACTTTTGTAACAAAATAATACTTCTCGCGGAATGAGGAACGTTTATATCAAAAGAAATGCCTCGCAGGAAGGAAGCTTTGCTAAGCTACGAAAACTTTTCTCTTTTTTTCTGCTTCTCTGTTTTCGCTGTTAAATCATACAAACGACAAGGCTAGTCGCTAAGCTTCACGGAGAAAAAGAAAAAGGAAAAGGAAAACGAAGGAAATAGAATTCTTGACGAGCTAATGGATTAATCTTTCTCTTGCTTCTCGTTCTACTTGAGAACAGAAGATTTTCGTATAGACAGACGATTTCATGACACTAGAAAAAGAAAGAGAAAGAGAAAGAAAAAGGGAGAGAGAGAGAGAGAGAGAGAGAGAGAGAGAGAAAGTCAATCGGCAAAGGAACGACCTGATTCTTTTTATGAACCAAACTGTCTGGTTTAAGAGCCGAAACGACTCGATTTCCGGCCACGGGAAAGGTATTTACCCCCGTTTACACCATGACGTAACCATGTGATGATCGAGCCAATGCGAAATCGAAAAACTGTCACCATTGAAAATTGACGTTTCCGTAAAATGTCCTCTCCCTCTCAAACGCGGAGAGAAACGACGGCTCAGGTGAGCCCAATGAACAGCCAAAAGAAAGAAGCTTCAAAATTAATCCTACAGAAAAAAATATCGGTTCCATTATTCATATGATAGAAATCAACGTAGTTTCTTTTTAACCACGATCGATTATGAATTTCTATGATTTTATCTAGAATCATTCTCGACTGATCTAATGTTATATTGAAATTTGTTTTCTTTTTTGGGATCTTAAATGTTAATAATGACGAGGAGATCAAATTGTAGGAGAAATTGTACTATGTCTAATTTTCGTAAGAATAATTGTATTTTCGACCAATCGCTGGGAGACGCAATCGCGAGGAAACACGTCAACGGGAGTTGTAAATTCCCGTTACGATTATAATAATCGACACTACGAGTTGATCGATCCCCTGATTTCCGTTAAGATAATAGCGGTGGTTAAGGTAGTATAACGCTGCGATTAACAGGGTTAGCAGCTTTATTTTTCCAACACTTATGAGATACACTGTTGAGTATGTATACATTAAGTAAATGATTGATTTAAGGAGAGTAACCCAGTAATGACTTGTTGACTATTCTAACGTTGTAGAATAAGTAAAGTACAGTGACGATGCTGTGTCGGAGGAAAGTTAGCGATGGGTGTGTCTAGCGCACGGGACCATCGGATTTGTTCATGACATTTTTGGTCAGGAAAGTGAGGGCAGTATACATTGCTTCTGATTGGATGAACGAAGGTTGGTGGACTAGGAAGGGTCTTAGCCGCCCTCGACAGAAAGTTATTAGTGGGAAGCATCGTACGTGAGTAAAACTAACTTTCCCGTGTCAAGCCGTAATAGACAATAATCTTTAGAAAATGATTTAGAAACAAAGATATTTGTTCGGTCTGAAGGACCTTAGCTAGCAAATTACTGGGATTTATGATGGGTCCTTAAGATTATTGAGGGTACGCAGTAAGGATGAGCGGACATCTAGTTCCTGTCTGGCCCGCGGTATATGGCCTTGTCTAGGTAGAGTGTCGCCCGACGTAACAATAATCGATAGTTATTTAATATGAAAATGCAGCAACGACTTTATTTTTACTTTTCGTAGTAGAACTATAATACCTATAATATAAGTATAATCTTCCATGATATCGAATTACATCTGAAATACAATTTCTAAATCTCACTCTAAGTCTCACTGAAAGTCAATTTTAATTTTGTTCTTTTGATGATTAAAAAAAGCAAACAAATAGCGATAGAAGCAGGAGCGACGCTATTTATAATAACGAGATAGAATATGTTACGCGTTCGGGAACATAATATCGAGAGAAACACATGGAACTCGTTTTTACGAGGCACAGTCACTTTCTTCGGCCAATATAAATCATATAGGACGCTTCGAAACTAGCTTCAAAAAATAGTCGCGAGCTCCCACGACCGTAAAATAGGATGCTTCTCGCGTGCTACATACAGCTCTGAATGCGTCGCTTGCATACCGCATCATAATAGTAACTCTTGAAAGAAAATAACCAGGATACACTTTTAAAGGTTGGACTTTAAGAGCATTCACGACTCTACAGGGAAACACGCAATGGTCGGTATAGCCAGATATATACTTCCGGTGTACACGGTGTACTGTTTTAATCTAGAAATGGAGACACGTGTCACTAAAACCTGAGTGATGAAATTGTCGAACCTGTTCGTCTTCGATATAAACGCGAGACATTTTACTTTCAGAATAATAATGTATCTGCTTTTTGTAGAATTTTCTTGATAAATTTTTCATACTTTATCCGTTTAAATTATACTTAAAATATGCATATAACCTTATACTTGACAGTTTATTCCAGTCTCTTTCGTTTTACTCTATAAGACAATTAATTTATAGATATTTGTTAACGGTATCTTCAGATGTATATAACCTTCGATCTTTACTTCATCATCGTATAAACTAAATCAACCATAAAATTCAGCATCCAACCTACCAATACTCTTTCCAATAATGTTACAATCGATATCGCCTTTGAAGCTACTAATTCACCATCCTGAAGCCCAAAGAAGAAAACCGAGCAAAACGTACTTATCATGGTCGATTTTTACACCAGCGTCCCGAAAGAAAATCGATTTATCTATTAAGCAGCGTTAGACGAGAAAGTTTTGATAGCGATTGCTTGCTCTACAAAGGCACCGGAGGCTATCCATTAAGAAAACTTTAGTCGTAGTCTTTGTCATCATTGGACGAGGAGGTAAAACACCTCTTTCCTTCGTTCTTTTCTTTCCTTATTTTTTTACTCTTTTCCCGTTTCGCTTTTTTACACGTAGGTTGCAGCTAAGATGTCGTTCTGCACCTGACGTCGGCCGCGGCGAAGAAGTTTTTGCTGGCGAGGCGAGCGACGAATAAGAGAAGATTTTGCGAGGATAAAACTGCGAAAGCGGGGAAGGTCGAAAGTTTCGTACCCAGGCAAGACTTTCGTCACGGGAAAATCCGTCGTGTCGCGAGATTCGATTTCAATAGATTCGTCGACCCACTTGCGCGAAAAACCGTATAAATGTCGTAATCCAAAAAAGATGGGGAACAAACGTTAATATCTCTTGACCGATGTTTGATTATTTTCTTGCACGAATTTCTTTCCACCGTTATCAGTGCGAGACATTTATTTCATACTGATATCTTTATGTAAAATAAACGTTTATCTGGCCAAAAGGCAATTTCTCTTATTCGTTATTATTAAGATAAATAATAAAATAATAGGTACTTTATACTGGAATTGATTTCAGTAAAAAAATATCTATGTGTGTTTAATGTGTTAACTCCTGCGAGTTATAATATTGCAACGGATTTTGTAATTAGTTAAAATGGTCGTATACATTTTTTTCAAAGCACAAGCTTAGCTTCTCTTGTTTCATGGAGCCTCATATGTTACTTTGTTGAAGAAGCTTCAACGAAAGTACGTTCCATGTAAAGCATGGAAAAAGATTGAAAAAATAACTTCACGGAACTTTATGAAACATTATCGCGCCATTGATCTACCACTGCTACAATATCAAAGACAAGTGGAGGCGATATAACGTCACCCTCTTTTTTACTTTGAAGTACTTTCACGTCTAATCTATACAACTATACGTAAAGCAATTTACGAATTATTATGAAATTATAAGAAATTGTAAATTAATGATGAGATTTAAGTAAAAAGATAGTTGATAAATTTATTGGAAAAGGAATTAAATAAAGAAAGCAGTAAGACAGATAATAGCCGTTACTTGACGCTTTATCGAGTCTGTACATAGAATAATAAGTCGTGGAAGAACCCTTTACAAACTATTTGGATGAATAAAAGTTTCGCCCGTAGTAATTTACTATTCAAAAGGTAAATTTTATGCAGATGGTATTTAATACCTCAAGATCTCTTAACTTCAAGAGTGCTTTGATATAAATGGAAATTAGTATTCTCTTTGCTTCGCGCATCCTAGTTGATATTTAAGATTGCTTTCCTCTGCGCAGCCAATTAATTACCGATAAACACTTAACATTTATTTTCACGATCGCCTCTCTTCCCACCAGCTACCGATATACAGATTCTAAATTATTAGCGGTATCAAGATCGCAATGGAAAAAAACTGTTTTGATAATATTTGTTTACATTAGTTACTTACTACGAAAAACTTTAATGTTTCGAAGGAACTCCATTCTTTAAACGATTAATTATTTTAAATTGTCGTGGAAATATCGATATTATCGTAGTATAAAACCGATTAAAGGGTAATCATGTCAATATCAAGTTAACCAAAATTATAATTAAAAGATCATAATTACTCTGACGAATTTTCCGAAATGTAAAACATTTGATAGGCTATCAAACATTGGGAAAAGGAATGAAATATCGAAAGAAGAAACATTTTCCTCGAGAAATATAAAACGAAATGTTTTTAAACTCTATTATATCCTCATTAAGCATAATCACCGACGTAAAGCCTCGTTTCGATCGAAAGTGAGCTCATTGAATGATATAACGTTGGAGATCGATAACGGCTCGTCGACAATATTTTATGGTAATCATCGGAAAAATCGTTAGAAATTGAAAAAAGTAAAGGTATATGTACCACTGAAAACTTTTGAGTCCATTCTCGAAACGCTTCTCGTCCCCGGTATACTTCTTCGACTTGATGGAATTCGATTTCGACGAGATAGACTCTCGCTATACGGAAAGTTCCGGCGTTTCGCTATTATCGATGACTACGGCTCAAAAATCTAACTTTACGACGGTTGAAAGGGGCATCGTCGATTTTCTTCGACTTTTAAACCCCGCGTATTCGAAACCATAGATTTCGCGGATCTTTGTCAGAGGACTATCAGGAAATTTATAAATCGTTTTAGCTACAACAGTTCTAGGATCAAGAAGAATCGACTGAATGAATGGAGAATGGTATCGAATGGAGGAGAAACGTTGCTTCAGGCTGAAATATTCTGTTCGGCTAAACGCATTACAGATCACAAAGTGCTTTCAACTTTTTAATGGGTGGAGAAACGATTTTAGATATCTTTTCGCCGTAGAGAATTTCGTATAGTAGCTACTTACAAGTGGATATAAACTTGTTGGAAAAACTGCTAAATTGAATTGATACAGATACAATATGAGGATTCTTTCATAAAAAGATACATATTCTATGGTACACACACTGTTGTTCGAATATATCAAAATGCTTTCTGTTCAATTTTCTTGAACGATAAAAATTTATTCGACCGGGAAAAGTTTAATTTGTTATTAATTTATACATTTCAGTACTATTAAAAAGTGGTAAAAGCGGTAAGGTAAATGTTGAAAAGAAATTGAGAAATTGTGGGTATTCTCGGGGTCGCACGGACGAGGAACGATAAAAGAAAAATGAACAAAGATAAGCCGTGTCGATGAAAAAGACACGAGCCGACACGCTTGGAATTCATTTGATTTTCCGTTCACGGGACCGAAAAGAACAAGTGGTACTTCAGGACGCCGATGCATCAAAGACAGTAGCGATATTGGAAACAGGAGCAAACTACTCTTCCTCGACCCCACACCCTTGCGTATCTACCGCCGTCCACGATTCCACGACTTTCTGCCAACTTCGACTTGCTCTTTTCATCCTTCGACCCCGACTCCAACCCCTAACGACCACGATTCTCTTTCTTTCTCCCTGTCCCGCACCTTCTTTTCTCTTTTTTTTTCCTGTCGTTTCTCTTCTAAAGTTACTATCTCGAATGACCGCCCACGGATCGCGTTTTCGTTCCGCGCAGTCGACTTGGAATAAATATGAACGCAACAAGTTTTCGACCGATGACAGCGGGAAGATTGAAATTCAGATTCATACGATCCAGATTTACCATACTAGATGGAACATTTTTCAATTCGGTCGGGAATCGTGTGCAAAACGAAGAAAATGATTTGCTCTCTATGGAATTTGTAATTCCAATTTCATTTAGTTCGCACCTTCGTAATTTGGGTTTGAAGAATGTTCGAAGCGATTAACTTTTTCGCATCTATAGACGAGAATATCATTCACGCAATGCTTTGCTGAGTGTCACGAATACTTAGGACACGAGGAATTATCGTACAGAGATTAGGCGCAGATAATTTTTGTAGAATGTACACCAAAAGTCTACTCGCCTAGGGTCTCCAGTTTTCTCCTCGACAAATCGGAGGATGTAAAATATATCAACATTTCTAGGCGTCGAAGTCAATTTTAAACTGGTGGTACAGCTTGGTGAAAACGTAGCAACGCGAAATAAAAATATTGCAATGCGTCGAGGGGTTAAATATGCAAGAAACTTTTCCCATAGCAGTATGTTTAAAATATGCAGATCACGGTTTTGTTGCATGTTAAAAATACAGAAAATGTTGCAATCGAGCCGGGCCTTCCTGTGGCCCGGTCAACAGCGAGATGACACTAGACTGCTCTTTAAAATTCCATCCACGTATTTTGCCCTTTACTTTTCAATTTCCTGTTTGAATTCGCAACTTAAAAATTTATTAAACCTGCAGGCGAAAAGACGATATTAATTCTTTCGTATCCATTTGCTTTTAAAAAACACGTCATATTGAATCCCAAGGAATTTCATGATACGCAACGGTTTTAATATCGCTCAACTATGTGTGTGCGTTGATAATTAGGTCGAACGTCCATTTCATCGTATTTAGTTTTAGATATTTAATTCGCGCTCTTTCCCAAATACGAAGTCCCAGAATTTTAATCAATTCTGTTTCTACTTGTGTATCATGCCGTTCCACTTTTTAATGAAAATTAATAATCCACTGTTCTAAAAAAAATAAAAAAAAAGAAAAAAAATACGATTAGAAGCACCATATGTCAAGTTTTATATCTCGTAGAATTAATGTTATTTAAAAGGATTGTTTATTTTACGAATCTTCTGTAAAAGTTAAGTACCGTTTAAAATTATCGCAGATTAAAGTACATAATAGAATCTATATCGACATAATTTGAGACAATAACAGGAAACGTACGTATATTTAGAAAGCTTTCCCTTTTATATTTTGTGACGGTTCTTGTCTTTTCGTGGTAGAGGTATGTGTATAAATGTCTAAGACTAAAGCCGATAACCCCACACCCGTTTGCGAGAACTACGTCTTGGAATGCCATCTGCGACAACGAGATTCTCGATTAAAATTCCAATCGTGCCTTTTCAGATCCTTCTCTTTCAGACTCAAGATGTGATCTTAAATAAATCCACTAGTAGATACACCAGTAAATATGTGTATTTAAATTTTGCTTCCACGTATGTATATATAAATATGTGCTTTTTTCAAATCTTATTCTTTTTGGTTTTCGTACAAGGACTGATTTTCGAATCGAATTCCTAATTCATTTGAATCAAAAGCAATTGCCACGAATATGCTTTCGCGATTGTTAATTATGCTTAACACATTGTTCCTAGGAGCAATTGTATAAATAAAATTGATAGCATTCTCGAAATTACAAGATATAGCTGTACGATAATCTGTTAACACCGCTTTAGACCAAGAATAACTGGAGTCTCTACGGAGTTCTCGTCCCAGCAACTATTATTTCAAACTTTGTGCTGAGAAACGCTTTATGCGCTATATCCGAAGGGATCATTACGTAAGGGACCATTACGAATATAATTTGACAAAGCATTTTCGAATAACGCTTTCACGCATAAGACGAGATATAAGACGGTGTCAAATAACTGTATAATTGGATGTAATTGCCTCGCTTCTTTTCAAACTTTCAATCTTAGAAAATGTTACATTTGAAAAAAGCAGCGTCTGAGAGAAGAAATTTTCTAAACAAATAAAGAAGAATAGTACAAAAGTAATATTAAAAAGATTGGACTAGAAAATTTGATAAAATACAGGCCAAAAAAATTATGAATTCAATGATTAAAACGTTTCCGTCAATGTGATACATATTTCTCAACACACATACTGACAAGATACTCTTAGTTTCCTGGTTGGCTTCCTGTATTCGATTTCCTTCCGTGCGCCTTTAATTTCCATTATTTCCTTCTTTCCATCCCCGTTACTAACAGAGATTCTGTTATACCTTGTGCTCCTATTCCTCAAGATAATTATTCTCCACAGACGGTGCGTACTATGAGAAAGTGCAGTAATTTATTTGTTGCATTGCCACTCAACAGTCTTTACGAGAATAACGATTTTGCAATTATCCAAATGTCGTTTACCTTCGCCAACCCTTCTAACTAAATTAGAAATTCAGAATAATATTAAGAATAATACAAAAAATATACATATGGATCATGTATATATACAGGATGATTTGTATATATAGAATAAATCAATCAAAATTATAAAAATAGGAGGAGAATTGTCAGAGTATACGATATTTGATATCTTTTCATACGATAGCCACTTTTATAGCAAGTAACACTACGACAAAAGCGAATGAAAAATTACAAAGATTAAACATACTTTGAAGAAGTTAACCTCTTAGGTACGATACGCCACTATAGTGGCTATCGCGGATGTCACCTCATATTACGATGCACCACTATAGTGGCTCACTCTACTGACTCATTGGCTCCCCGTTTGAACTAAATGATCTTTTTCATTTGTCTTGTTCCACGCTTCTTCTGCCCTCACGACGTTTTATAACAGTGTTAACAATATGCAGGCAGAATATATAATATTTGTTTTTGATACGCCAGTGTCAGATATCAATTGTTGCTTTCCGTTAAAATAAATATACCATTATTAGATGCTCTTTTTAACATGTCGATCCGTATCCCTATAACTTTTTAGAATCTTTAACCTCAAAATGTCGTTTTAAAATAGAAGACGAAGAGCAATTTGAAAAATACTATCACGCTATGAGTGTAAAAATTGTGACGTGGGTCTATATGGTACCGTGCTTTAAAATACATCACACTCAATTGTGTTATTAATTATCAAAGTAAATTATTAAAGTTAAAGCATATGCATCATATCTTTAAGAAAAATTATAATTTAATTATCTAAACTTTCCGTCACATTGCAGTGCTGCATCATTTACGCGTAATTCGCGTCAAACTCTGCCGTACAAAGAAACAACTCTGTGGAAAATTCAGCTATACGTAAGAGGTTAAAAATGTCTATTAAAGCCAACTTTTCAAGCCTTATCAAAAATCTGCCAACAGGTCTATATCTCTCTTTACTAGAGGTAGAAGTGAACATCATGGCTCATCAGTGGAAATATATTTTTCTTTAACCGCGATATCTAGGAAACATTTATTTAAAATTCCGCTCGCAGTTTTAGTCAGCCCATCCCGGAGATGAACAAAGTCATTGCAAGCAAATATTTACGTCTACGAGCGCGTAACGTTGTCGCGCTTTGAGACTATGCAATCACGTTGCTCGGATATACATTACTATTCAATATCGCACAGTCGACTCTGACAAATTAGATGAAATCTTCTTTTACTTAGACCCGGTGAAAATTGAATTGCGTCAGCTCGTGTCTGTCTGTTTTCGAATAAAGCGCCTCTGTAGCTCCGGACGCGCTACGATTTCAAATTCCTTAAGAATTCATACAAAGGTGCTGGCGCATATTGTTCCGTTGAAATAGCGAACGAACATGTCGTGAGACCGATAATACACGTTTATATCTTATCTTAATTCTTCTACTGATCTAATCTCGAAATTTCCTTTTAACTTAGGATGAAAAACAATAAAATCTATCCTATTTGCTGTATACTTAATTCCAATACACCTACCGCTCCTTAATACTCACGACAAGCAGAAAATTCTGTAATAAACACAACGACGTATGCAAGAAACGCGAAACACGTTGAAATCACGAATGAACTTAATCGAATGAATCCATGGAGGAGGAACAAAGATTGGTAGCATCGGTGATGATCGAAAGCGAGAAAGATACGGAGGAGAAGAGGAAAGAGCGAGTCAGGCAAGAAGGAGAAGTGAACGTAGGAGAGTAAGTAAACGAGTAAGCAGCGGACGATGAAGAAAGAGAGCGGGATGGTTTAAAGGCAGTCCACGTAGCAGCGAGGGTGGACAGAAGGACTGGTATGAGGTCTGCGCAGCGGTCAGCAGAATCAGAATGCTTAGAACCCCATATAACGGCCACTCAACCGAGTTGAAACCGGTCGTGCTGGCTACGTTAGCCGGAGTATGTCGGTATGTAGGCAGTTACACCGTTACACACACATATACAGACGATGTCAATTGTCCGAACAGAACTTGGTGAAGCTGTCTGCGAGAGTTTCCACGGGCTTTTCCAGCGACCGATCTCCTGGGAAGATCTAGACATCGCGTCGCCTCGAGTTCGCATCGAGCCGAGCGTCACGATGTTCCGTCAGACGAAAGATAGAGTCACATCGATAATTGGACCGTGTCGCGCGCAAAGAAACCGACTTCGTTATCGTTCGAATTCCTTTCCATCTATCTGACAGTGTTCCTTTTTCGCTCAGCTTTCCACATCATTTGTGTCGTTACTCTCACCCGCCTGGCCCTCCTAGTCCTCGTTCCTGTGTAACAACGCGAGAAAAGGCGTAGCTGGACCGACGACGTAAGAGCTGCGCGACGAGTCGACAACCGTCGCTTCTTCTTGCATTGTTCGACTGCACCAGGCACGAGGACGTGTTTTGAAACGTTCTTAGTATCTTTGTGGATGGATTGAACAGGAAGCGAACAGAGAGGACGACAGGGTATGTAATCGTATGTGGGTGAGCGTGCGATGTGTAAGTCTTCTGAGCAATTCAACGAGGAAGTACGGTAGAGAAAGCAAAGGAGGGACCAAATGGAGCTGAAAGAGTCTGCCGTGGTAGGTGACAGATAAATCAGCAGGAAATTTGCAATATCAGTATCGAGAATCGATAACGGTAATACTTAGTTTTGGAGAAATTTCAAATAATCGATTAATCATTATGCAGGTACATTTGCATAAATTTGAACAAATCCATCAATATTGTACGTAAGAGTACGTAATACATAGTAAGAACTACAGATGGATTTTCTTTCGGTCTTAAAAGAGATAACACTCCAATAATGCAAGGAACAGCGTAACTTGCCGGAACTTCCCCGTTGTACACGCGTGTTTTTCGACACGGTGCAGCATAGACACTGAAACAACGCAAATGGAATACGCGAGTGCATTGTAGCCAGGCATGCCGTTGTTACAAGAAACACTTTCAAGTATTAAACTGCATAGCCGCTTCTACAGCTTGGTAAGTGGTCACATTACAGAGACAGCGGAGACAAACGTTATAAAGCCGCACTGAATAGTTCTAATGGAGCCAGGGCTCGTGAATCTTCGTAGATTCTTGTCTTGCAGCTATGGGACTAAACTCGAGACTGTATCGATTACTTTAATTACATGCAAATGTTATTCATAGTTGAGCGAAATAATCGGCGAGAATTTCGGTACTCTTCTTTTCCTATTTATCTCCCTCGACCAAGATTTTCCAACGTAATAAAAAGTTATGATGCTAGATGGACTCAATTTATCCGCGTCATTATCCTTCGGGTAAACGCAGGCCATTGTTCCCAATTCGCTATAGCCATTTTCAATCGTTATTCCCTCCTCTGCCATATCTGTAGTTTTCCAATAAATCATGCTGACAATTAACATCGCTGTACGTAGCGTACGCGATCGACCATTCGCGGATACGTTATTTCATGTAACTGAATTACAGGTTCGAGTTAACCTCACAGGCGTGAACTTAATTACCGTGATATAATAAATATACATATACCTCTGAATACAGTTTTGATACTATCGTAACAGAGAAATGTAGAAAAGCAGATTTTTTATAATAACAAACGCGAAGTATTACTTAGAGAAGAATATCAACAAGTTGATTTACTGTAGTACGCCATACGTATACCGTGATAGATCGACAGTTTTTCTAGCGAGGTTTGATATTTTTAAAGAAGTTTCTTGATACTTTTCAAAAATTGAAAGGAAGCGACACTTACAATCAATTAAAGAAAGAAATTATTGTTGGAAAGCAATAAACCATCCTCTAATGAATTACGCGGAAGAAGAAAGTAACTTTGTTGGAAAAGACAACTTGAGAACTTCGAGACATCTTTTAATCTTCTTGCTTGATTTAACGAAATATTTAGTTACAAGAGATTCAACCGTATTACGTTTTCTTAACCGGATACTGCTTTAATATTCTTTTCGTTGGAGAGGTATGTACGTACTGTTTGAGTGACAACCATCCTGATCTTTTCATTTAAGGAAATGAAACATATCTTTCATATTTCTCCTCTGTCTTGTCACTTTAATTAAAATCTTCATGAAAGAAATTAAACCATGAATAATTTTTGTTCACCGACTCTCATAAAGAGAATTTCATATTTTTATAATTTTATACGTCGTATTTGTTTAATCTTAAATTCTATGTGATAAAAAGCGTACAAAATCTGCTCTTGCATAATTGCATTAATATTATTAGTTTATAAACTACCATGTAAGAAGGTAAACGAATAAAGCTAGACTCCCGCGATCACATTTAATGACATTGTTATTATTTGTACACTTATTTAATCTACTTTTAGGTATTGTAGCTGCACATGAGCGTAGGAAAGGTTAACGGACAATTCAGATCTGGGAAAGACCCATATTATTTTGCCTTCGAATACTAACTTTGTTTTGGTTTACAAGGTCTAGAGGTAAATGAATTTAGGACAGATTGTTATTGCCGTTTCTTGTAATCTTCAGTAGGAGTTACATAAGAAGGTTAACTTTTTGTGGTAATACCTGTCGATATAAATGTATGAACGTGCTCTCTAGGGGATTGATTGATTGTTATCCTTTCTGCAATCGGCATAATATCATTGAGCGAGCGATGGTTATAACTTACATACACTATCTCTTGTACCTATACTGATTTTTATACAACGGACTATTACGGATTCACCCACTCTTTGTAAAAAAAACAAACCTACACGTTATAACCACCTCAGTATGTAGTTTATTCTTCGCATACCTTCAATCTTTAACGTATACTAACATCCATTACATAACATTCTTCTATTCCAAATTCTCGGCACAATTCGAGAGATAAAAGATTGCAGTGAAAGATGATTCTCAAAAATAGTCGTTCTAACACTCCCCGTCACACTCTGTCAAAAACATCGACAAGTATAACATTTAATACCAAAAGTAATCCATGGTCTTGAATGAGATCGTAAATAAAGCGACCACCGACTCGAGTGTCTCGTAATCCACATTTCGTCAAAGTGGCAAGAGGAAAGGCTACGAGATTCAATGCGTACACATCGGATTCCCAGGGATGGCAAACGTTTACGTTACTCCAGTTGCTTCGAGTAGTGGATGAAAGACGAGAACGCCATTGAAGAAAAAGATAGCAACGCATCCGAAGATGATGACGACGAGGAGGACGCTGTGGATGGTTAAGACGCGCGAAAAGAGGAGAGACGACGTAATCGAAATGGCGGCTGTGGTGTTTCCTTGAGCACGGTTAAAGGCTTGGGAAATCCTGGTGCAGCAAATTTCGGGTGCGACGCGCGTTTACGTACGTCCTCGCAGGGTCATTCCGGTAGCGGAAACTTTGCGAATCCGGATAATCCTATTAGCAAGGACGCCGAAGCACTTGCTTCGGTTAAACGTGCCGTAGAACGGGATGGTCGTTCCTGCTGATGGAAACCAACACCAGCGGAAATTCCAGCGCGATTTATTGGTGACTCGCCCACCGCTCTCCCTTCGCGAACAGGACCGGCATCCGTTGCGCGAATTATTCACCGCGACGGATTTATCTCGCCCGAGAGGATACGGATGGACCAGGAAAACGGACCTCCAGGAATCCCTGGCTAGATTCTTTGCTACATTCTGATAAAAACTGTTTTGATAGGTCTAAACGATAGTAATACGACGACCTTAAAGAACGAGTATTTGTTGCTCTAATTCGTGGACTGTGCACTGATTTCGTAGAATATCTTTTTCACGAAATATTTGTTTTATTATTTCTACTTCTCGTAAAAATCGTAATTGCGGTTTCCAAGTAACACTTTTTTCAACAGTCTGGTTTCTTATACGAACCATGAATGATCACGTGTATTGTCCTGTAAGGGCTTCTTAGATACTACGTAGTGAATATTTCAACGGTCTTACTATACCAGGAACCTATTATTCTTTCTTCGTAAAATTGTCAAGAATCATAAATCGACGTTAACGACTGCAAGAACGTAAAATCTAAAGGAAAACTCTACTGATTTACTTAAAAATTACCAACGACCGCAAAAGAATCTAACCTTCTCCATCATCTACTAATATCCATAAAAACCAGCCCGAACTTCGTTTAAAATTCCAAGAAGCTTCCTCCCCAAGTAAAAGTCGAGCGATGTCGAACGTCAACGACCAAAGGGAATAAATAAGAAGTTTCAAACGAAGAACACACGCGAGGACAGTAATTGCTCGATCGATGAATAATGTAAGATTTTCACGCAAAACCATAGATATTCCGAGGCTTCGTCAGCTTTGTTTAAAGTTATAAATACCGGAATGCTATACCGGCGTTTATTCTCATCGATACTCGTTTCAATCGGGCACCACGTTCCGCAGTTTTGTAGGCGATAGTGTAATGAGTATGCTATATGCGTGCCGTGTAAACATTGCACGTGCATTCACGCATCGCCATTGAAATGGTAAACACACCCCATAAAGCACAGCGGAGGAAACGCAATTTTCACGGTTTAACTTATTTCGCTGCGATTGCGCTTTAGTAATAGCCGTTGGTATCTGCCAACAATTTGATCTTTCATAAATGTCGAGTGTTAAAATCGAAGGACTCACTAACATATGCATAAAAGGTTTTTACAAATTGCATTTATACCATACAAACAGACACTTACACCATAGAAATCAAAGGTGTAGAGAATTTCATAAGAAGAATTTCGTTTACATATTGATTCATTTATCATAACTACAGTACTGATTAATCCATTCACTGCCAACTACGAGATATCTCGTAGTAAGCGCATATACCAAGACTGCCAAGTACGAGATATCTCGTAGTTTGCGGAGTCAGGACAGGAATTTTATTCAGTGACGCCAGCTGCAAGTTATCTCGTAGTATTTTTTTTCCATTTTCAAATTACTGCGAATGTCATTTTAGAACTATATCTGCGACTAAATATTATTAGATTTTATGAAATTTCATATCTTCTTCAAAATAAAATCTTGGCGTCGAGGACGAGACGCTCTAAAATAGCTGGGTTAAATATGGGTTAAATATGCTAACATTTATATTAACTTTAAGCTAATCAGAATTTATTTGCAGTTCAGAAATTGTCGATCATTAAGAGCTTAATAGATGTTGTTTGTATCGGTTACTTCTGAAAGAAAATGGAAATGTTCCATTTAAACTTCTCCAATATTCAATAGTACACAATAGTTTTACAAATGAATATTTTGTCTTTCTCTTGCTTTTCATCGTTTCGCTATCTCATAGGAACATTAATGGGCATTGTTGACGTTGATTCTGAGTTATTTCTAAAAGAGAATGAAAGTATCCCGTTTGGAATTGATTAATAGCAGCATAATAGTATGGTTCAATAATTTTTATTTTTCATTGACGAGCTATTTCACGAGAACATTGATGAACATTGTTAACATTGGATCATTTTTGCGCAATCTATACGGTGAATGTAAAATTAACCTGCTAACTAGGTCGCTTCACAATCGCGAAATTCCTTTTGAACTTGGTCAAAGAAGAATTAATGCCTTTTACCTTTTGCCTACAACCATGATAATGTATTTTGAATACAAATAACCATACGTCAAAAATAAAGTTATTCCAAAAATACGAGATAGCAATTCTTGCCCATTTTGTTCTACAATGACATTGTACAATGTGATATATACTATTATAACGTTCGTTAATACAACCAAAGCTACAAACAATCAAACCTCATTTCATTACAACAGAATGAACTGATATAAAAATATTGTACCGGAAAGGGTTGAATGCTGAGGGCAAAACAAATATAAATTTTCATTCGACGAACGCAATCGATGCAGATATATTGGGTAACGCCCGGCAAGCGATAATATTATATTAAAACTCAATTAACGCGCGATATTATTTGCATGCCACAGGGGAAGGGTTATGTGAGGCAATGTGAAAAAGAGAGCAAAGAAGAGAATATTGCGCAGCAATTTTATCGAACAGTGAAAGGAAAAAGAGTCAAACGGGGAAAGGAAAAAAGAAAATGAAGAGAAGAAACGAAAAAAAAAAAAAAAAACAGAGGTAGACCTCGTAGCCTCGTTTCGCGTTTTAAAAAATTTTCCTCGACTCGGCAGAAATTCGATTTCCCTGATGCATCGCGCTCTACAAAACACGGCATTCATTTCATCCTTTCGATAACGAAATGAAACGGTCGCGAGCTCGTCCGCGCGCGACGCAATATTCCGCGCAGGAGTATCCGCTAGATGCCATCACGAGCACAGAAATAAAAGGTAGTTCTCAGGCCAGTAAGTCAAACGATTCCTCTCGAATCACCGACCTACCCTTCAATTCGTCTTCGACGTTCACTTCGTTGTCACCGAGACGAAAAAGGACATGCGTATTTGTAATTAGACGAAGCATGGCAAAGTGATTTACGCCTCGCCGAACGAATATGTTAAAAGACGTGCGCAATACCACTGGTAATCCTTCGCGTAAATTCCTACCGTGCACACTGTACGCGCACGTGTACCCGGAGCAAACATTCCGACCGCGTTCCATTACAGCATCGAACCCACAAATGCACGCAATAAAACGAGCCGAAGCGACAGACAATTTTCGCGTTTTACCATTCGCCCTGACAATGTCTCTTTCGAAATGACCGGCAATGAATAGCGGCCGTGCTCGTCAAGAATGCTCGTGTACGCACGTTTGGCATTTAGTTAGTCATCCGACGTGGTTTATTGTTGTGTGCATGGGGTCGACTTAGAGATCAAATGAAAACGCGGAGGTGAGTGTAGAATGCATTGGAGGGTAGTGAGGAATAATTTGAAAGTGTGTTAAAGCACTTTTAACATACAGTGGATAATTAAACGAATGAATTGAGGAGTAGTGTATCGGTATATGCATTAAGCATAAATGGTTTATACTTAAACTGGCTAGAAATTACGAGCAAATTATAATGTTAGAAAATGTTAATTAAGTAACCCTGCCAATAGGTTTCACAATAACTCACTTAGTTCGGTTTGCTTAAATAATATATCTAGTTCAAAATGGGTTCACCAATCAGCTATAAGCAGCTTCTCACGCGGTTAATAGCACCCTGTAATATTAATAGAAGTTAGAAGATATCTTTCAAGAAACTATTAAGATAGTAATGTAAGTAATTATTATTATGTTTCTTAGGCTTAAACAGTATTCGAATTAAGGATTTTCTATAAAATCTTTCAGATAAACTTTTTTGTTAAAATAAGGGTGCAGTGCTTTTATTGCTACTATTTTTTTCGATAAAAAGAACTTTCAAAGAATACTTCAAATTTTTACTGAGTTAAAATCTTGTTGTTGAATAAGGTAGTACAACCGATACAATCTCAGAAATAAATTATTGAAAATGCGAAAACTAGAAGTTTATTAATGTACTAGAAGCAAATATTGCACTTGTGCTTTGGACATGTTAAAATATCAATTGTCAGGATGGATGTAAGTAATTTATCCGCATTAAATAGAGAATATCCGTAACTATCGCAACGTGCCGATGTGTTGCACCTGCTGTATTTGTATTCTGAGCCAACGTTACATGGATATTCCCTTGCGGCACCGACCCGGTAAACATTCCCAATAAAGCGAGCCAAAAGGACGCGCAATTTTCACGCTTTAACGTTTCCGCTGGCAATTGCTTTTTGGAAATGACTGGCAAAAACTGTCATCCTGATGAGTTCAATCAGTACCTGAAAGCGGATGTCGCGTGTTCTCTGCATGCTCGATTGCAATCCGTTATTTGAGAACTATAGACACCGTCCGACTTATCGGCTCGAGTGTGATTTTTCCCAAACCGTATGAAAATTTAAACAACCTATTTTCAAGGAAAAAATTATTTATCAGATTCACCTGCCTCTTTGGGAATTTAATCTATGAAACCGCTTACATCATAGATACCGTTTCTATATTCTAATTTTACGCAATACACCGCGTTCGATATTTAATTTTCTACTTACAATTTTTCAAAGACAGAATTTTCCAATTTCAGAAAACCTGTATTGTATGCTTACTGCAAGAATATTAATCTTTGTGATAGCGTAAAGTAGAATTCTCAAAATAATATACGAAAATAATTTCTGCGATTGTATATTAAAACAAACGCTGTATACTGGGTAACTTGCAGGCTCGAACGTACATTCCTTTTTATCTTTTCCACCACGGCGAAGCCAAAGTATTTTTTCATATGCATTTTCCCTTGTACCTTTTAAAGCTCTACAAATATTTGATGAACGTAATTCCTCATTTTTTTCATTTTACGTAACATTAACGCATTGTTTATTTCGTGCCGATGTTTCTGTTCGTTCTAAAAATCTGCCAGAGATAAACTCCAAGGTACAACGAAAGAATTTTCCTGGCCATAAATAAAATTTTTACGTTTTGACATAACGTGCAGTTATCAACTTCTCGCATTATTGACAAGCGAAAGTGTATGCGCATATAAATCTACATATTTTCAAGGCACATGTGTACCCTACTGCATTTTTGATCTAAATTTTATACATTCGTGAATTCTACAAGTATTTACCCTAGTAAAAAGCTGTCTGAGTTTGCGTATGTTCCGAAATTGTAATGATTTCTCGCCATGCGTCCAAATATATTGGTAACAACGTTTTGGGGAGAATTCTAGTTGGGAATTATACAGGAATTAAATTGGCATGATTCAATCGACGACCGAATTGGACGAAGGATAGAACGAAGATTAAACTTGTCCCATGGGTGCAACGTTGCACTGTTCATTTCCTAGATGCAATTTCCAGGTAACTGGATTTATCGACTCCTAGATGAGTTTTGATTTTCGTTTCCAATTGACAGGTGTTTCGCATTTGTACATATAAGTTTGTATTTATGAGAGATATAGTATGGTGAAATTCTATTCAAATGCGTGTTGCATAAAGCTAAAGAACTAATTCTCCAACAATATCGGGTAAAACAGGGAACTAGACATTTGACCAAGCAAATCAAAGAATATTTCAACTGCGTTAAACGCATAAATTGTCATTGTAACGATCGGTTGGTTTCGAAAGCAACTCCTACGTTATGAATTAGCAGAATATGGTTTTCGTTCGGAAGACTCGATAACTCGAAATATTTGAAATACAAAATGTGTGCACATACTTAAATACTTCCAACTTGTTTTATTTTGTCACCCAAGAATGAAACTCGATATCCACACAAACGATATAAAATGAGAAAGGGAAGCGGAGTAAAGCGGAGTAAGTTGGTGTGCGGTATTCCACATAGACGCAGAGAAGGGCCGCGTAAGTTCTGCTTTAACATTCGCACAAAGTCTGCGGGTCTGAACGAGATATGAGATTCTACACCGCAAGGGTCAGTGGCTGGGCAACTACCTACTTTTTCAAATTAATGTCCGACCAGTTAAACACGGAAGAATGTAATATACGGCGTTTCTGTCAGTGCGCACACCTCCATTGCCCTTTCTAGCCGCGGTGCGAGGCGTGTGCGTGGCTGCAGCGTCGAGTGCAATAATTGTACCGGCAAGCCACTTTGATGTTAATGCATTAACCCTCTACGTGCTTCCGCTACTCGCCGCAGCCTCGCGCTCCGCAACGCGTTACAACGTCCCATCCTCGGTGAGTTTTACTCCTTCCACCTCCGACTCTTCCTTTTTGTTTTCCATTTTGCTTGGAAATCTCTCAAGAACGCTGCCACCGATAAAACTGCGCCACCTTGCCTTTACCGCGGTCAATCCCGCACCCAGACAGAAATAGAATTTTCCAACGTTCAACTTGGTATTTATGTATTCAGAGCTGTATCGGCTTGTGTGCGAATTTCATAACTCATAACGTAACTGGATATGTATTTAGAAAATGGAAGAATAACGATTTCATGGCCGAGATTATGGATATTGTTTCATGCTTCTTTGCTTCTTTATGCCTATTGGTTGGATTGGAAACGGTTCCATCGGATGCAGAAACATATGAATAAATTTCTCATTACTTTGTGTATACAATGAATATATTGTATGCAATATATGAAACTTTTTGAAATCTTAGTAACACTATGATGAGATACGATTATCGCGTGTATATTGCTAATATTTGAAGCTAATCCCGAAATGTATATAGAAGTTAAAAACAAGATTTACTTGACAATTCAACAAATCCTATTACTAAGCGAAATTACTGGAAACAATACTTGTTACATCGCATTAATATAAATGTATCAGATGGAATACCTGCCACTTTGATTAATAGATGTACAATTTATAAGAATGATAAAAGAGTACGATTACTCATTTATTTTCCATTAATCTAGTATTTCCAGACAGAAAGAGGGACTTCTTTGTTTTGATCTTGTGTAAGTTAGTCACGGCAATGTAAGTTTAATAAGGGGGCGTCGCTACGCAGAAGACCATTTTATAAATGGAACTGGGCCTGAAACGTAAAAGGTAGAAGAATTTTAATCATTTTTTTGCAACATGAATCTAAAAGTTCAAAATGGTCGCGTATTTTCCGATCTTTCTTCAACATTTAGATGTAGGAATAAAAGCCTTTAATGGAGAACATTGCTGTCTCTTCATCGACGATCTAAAATTTGTTAACCGAATTAAAACCATGATTGAAATAGAAATTGACAATATATAAAATTACGAATGCTACAAACTCAGGAAATTAGCTAATACGTCCATGAACATATATCAATTTTCCTCTCTGCTAGTGAAAATCGTAAAATCAGAAGTTCCCCTCGTGTTACGAACTGCCGCTTTGGAAACAGTATTCAAAGTAATTGGGCTCCAAGCCTCTTTTAATTAGACTGCTTATGAGTTCTACTCAACGAAACAAGCTTGCACAGTCTCTTATCTTTTTATCTGAAATCACATCGCGTTTCATTGCCACGAACCTTTTAATCTCAATCGAAGAACGGCAAGCATTTAACATAATTAAAAAGTTTATTTGGAAATGTTTTGAACACTATCGTATGGAAGTAACGAATCGTTGAAGTTGCGGGCACAATTTTACTTAGGCATACGCCTGTGTCGGTATCCAGATCTAACAAAAAAAGAACTTGCATCAGGATGTGTGCCATGAAACCGCTCTTTTTAATTATAGAACGTTGGATTGTTTCGCAACGATTCCAACCAGCCTCGTTAACTGAAATCTAACCTGGATACGACACGAGAAAAATTGCGGGAATTCCATCAAAGCCTGTTTTATATAGGAACAGCGAGGAATTAAAATATTCCTAGCTCTCGTGTAAAATACAAAGACGAATGAGGTTTTGTGCCGAGGTTCGCACGTTGGAAGTTCTTTGTGCGATTATTGAATCCAAACAAGCTTGATAGGGAAGTGATTCGCGTGCTGAGCGTTCTTCTGCCTCTGGAATGCGAGAAATTTAATGGTACGAAAGGATTTCCTAAGATGTAAAACATCTCGAAATTTGAAGGATGGAGGATTATCAAGATGACCATTCCATCATTTTCAGAAGCAATTCTAACATACAGATGTGGGTAATTTTTTCTAAATAAATTTTTGTATTCGAATATTAATGACAGAAGAATATTAATTGATATTGCTTGAATATTGCGATATTTCTTTAAGCCCTAATAGATTAATCGTAAAACAAAATTATTTGTATTTACAAGGAACCCATGAGAAATACGTCAGGTAACAATAAAATAAGCAACTAAAATCAAAGACGTCCTTAGGAGAGAAAAAGAAACGAATTTCGCGATAGCATTTCACTGTCTTTGAATGGGGAATACCATAAGAATCTTGGTTGCATCGGTTACAGCAGTAACTAAGGAAAAGTACTTATTCGTAATACTACCCTAACGATGAAAATCATAATAATGACGGAACGTTAACGTACGTTGCATACCTACTTCAGTTCTGTTCTGCTAATACTAATAATGTAAAGCACCATTCACTGCCGTAAGTATTTCGTTTCTTAGTTGTAGTATTGTTCTGATACAATGAATATATAGTTTCGAGGGCTCTGCGACTGTCTGATGTGAAAGTCAATTAAAGTGTAATCATTTTTCATTTCATATAAATGATTATATCCAGTCAACATCTACGATTGCGTTAAATTTCTTAATGTCGATTAAATGCGATATGATAAATGCAAATTCTTTTAATGGGGCATACATCATCGTTCATGCACTTGAAAAAGAAACTGAGGTACGAGAACGATAGCAGCTCGTTTCTCTTTCGTTTAGAGATTCAAATTTCTTATACTAGGGGAATACGTTCATTCAAAGTCATTATTATAACGTACAAAGCTGATAATTACGCTTGCACGTAAAAAGATTAAAAAATGAATGCGCGAAGTTAATTTAAAGAGCTGGGAAGTAAATCGTAATCAACGTTGTGGACGCGGTTCCACGAAAATCCTAAAACCGCTGACATCAGAGATTCATTCGCGATATGAATTTTATCAGGAGCTCAGGACCACCTTTTCTTTAAATAGCATAGACAGTAGCCGGATTTGGGATATGTTACATATAACTTCTTACGGTGTACCATAGATCTAACCTCGTAATGCATCCCTTGTACACAAACTGGGTTTGATCGTCCCTCGAGATTTCGCGACGTTATGAACTGAAAGCTGTTTGCACAGAAGATTGTATGAGCGGCCAATTTCGGTACTACGCTATTAATTTATTATTCGTAAGGAGCTTTATACACGACCTTACAGACGACTATCTCGTGACGGATTTCTGATTCAACTTCTATCACGCGCTATGAATAAAATATCTATTTCTCTAAGAATGAGTTTGTGGTATAGATGTATAATAATAGATAATATAAAGATATAGATGATAATACATATACTACATTCTAAGATTGCATTGAAAAATAAAATTTGAACAGTAAATTTTAAATATGCACTGATAAGCTAGAGTTAACAACGATTCTTAAACAAGATAAGTAACCGACACAAAAGTGTATCGAAGCAAAGTATTCACCAAGAGAGTTGTACTTTTAACACTAAGGCACAGACAGTGTTCATTCGATAACACTACATCGCGAATTACTTTGTATCGTTGATCAATTACACTAGCCTTTGGCATTGGAGGAATACACGAAGGCTTTAGTACTCTTCTGCCTGAACCCGCAACACGATCGGTAACACGTTGAAACTATTCAGAGAATTTGGAAGGGTCAGTCGAGCTGGGTCGTTAGAGTTTGCTTTTCCTGCGCTGTAGCCCTCGTGTGTATCGGCTTGCTCAGCTTTGCCTTTAATAACAAGCAAAGCCTGACACGGCTTACCATCGAAGCTAGTAAACTGGTTCCGTGCTGTACGCTACTCGGCACGACTGATTGATTGATCGATCGATTTGTTCGGTCATTAAAGTTTGTCTGGTCTGACTATTGCCAGTCTACTGGGAGCTCGGATAATCCAACGAGGCATTCCTTAGTCTTGCGCGTGACTCAGACTCGCTTCGATGGTTTCGCTCTGGTTTCACAGAAATCGAAAATGTGTGAAATGTTTCCATCTTATTTACCGATTTTTAATGATTTAGAGAAATTGCATGTAAACCGATAAATACGAAAACTGTTTCATAGAACTTTATTAGGGATTTCCGAATTGTATTCTCTGATTTGCGTACAGTATTATGTGTAGCGGAGAGGAAGAAATCTAATCTGCCCTAGTGTGAATTCAATGTAAGCTGCAATCTAGGGCACTAAACCCTGTATATATTTCGTAGAATACACTGTAAGAACATCGATAATACAATACCATTAACCAGATTATGATGTCCTAGTACATTACTAGAACATCGTTGTATAGGATATACTCGTGTGTTCATAACAGAATAGACATGTATACTGTCAACTGTATAGTACTACTGTGTATCTGATATTGAGTGACAATATAATCGCCGATAGTAAATGATAATCTAAACAATTTCACAATTCCCTAACAAATTTTCCTGGGCCAGATTTTGAATAACACTTCATGACCCACGATAACCGCTGCAATAACTGTTTTAAAAATATTAAAAAGTAAAATGATTGCGCTTGTAGCTTATCGTATTGTACTCTTGTTTGTGATTCTCCAATAAACCCTATTCAGACATCAAATACACCGACAAGTACAGACTACAGCTCCTAACCACTAACTCAAAATATTAAAAAATATCGGAAAAAAGGGAAAGATTGAATAAAAATGGACAATGCGTTTGAAAAATGACAGAGAATTCCACTGTTGAAACGTTTTTTTCACACTTCGAATCGCGGAATCGTGTAGAAACTGTCAAGCTCGCGAACCGAGAATCTATAGTTCCGGTTTTGACGAACAACGAGAGAAAAGCAAGGAAGGAAAAAATGGTCAGCGTGCGTCAAAGTGTGGCCTGTATCGGTCAAATAGAAGTCAGACAGCGAGCGTGAGGACGTTTAAAAATGATTTAATGTGACCTGGGTTGGCTTGCACAGGGGCAACGGAAGAGAGGGTAAGGGGGGAAGTTGCCGAGGAAGGCAACTTGTTGCACGTCGGTGACACACGACGCCCTTGTACGAAGCTCAAACCCGGAGCATCACCCTCTCTCGCTTCCTCTTCCTGTGTTTATCCTACCTAATCCGTTTTCGGTGACTTTCCGTGTAACGATTTGTCACGGTATTGCCTCATGCCGCTTTTCTCAATATATGTACACCGTGGAAATGAATACTCGATACCACTGGACCTCTGATAAAATACACGAAGGAGGAAGTGTATCGCGTAAAAACTGACAACGAATGGATTAATTATACGTAAGTGGACTATTTATATCTTGTGGAAAGGTGATTTGAATAATAGAAATCGTTTTATCGCAATAAATCGTGGAATGAAATTATTCTGGTGAATGTGATTTATCAACAATGAAAATAAATGATAAAATAAAATTCTAGAAGATCAACAATGTGATCATAATAATATAAATATATTAGTTTATATACGTTCACTTTCGTAATATACTACCTTTATAATTGCATCGACCGGCACGTATAATACTTCATAATTGAATTTTCTAAACTTTGAAACATGACGTCATGTTTTACAAGTAATTTTATATTTTAAAGTCTCTTTGAAATCTAAAAGATGCACGCGTCAAGCATTTCTAATCATAAGGTGCAAGTAATCACCGCTTCTTGATCGATATTAGCATATTGCATTAAAAACTTCTAATTCTCAAGCGAATTATACGTCGAAAATAATTTCTATCATAAATTGAGAAATAAATAGTTGAAAATCATAATAATAATAACACAAATAAACGGGAGAATCCTAATTTTTATATATACAAAAATAAAATATGTGTATTTGTATATCGAGTAAAGGATTCTATATCGATCAAAGTATCTCTACCAAATTTGGCATAAATATTCTTCGACGCCCAAAAAAAAAAAAAAAAAAAAATACTGCCGAGGTCTCCTCACCTCTATAATCTCTAACACAATCCATCTCCTCTTAACTTAAGGCCTAGCAATTTTTTATGTAACAGCTTAATAATTTCCAATAGTTTTAAGGGGATATATGTGAAACATCAATTTCTCGCATATGGTGGTGCGGATGTTTCCTGGTTGGCTTTAAGATTTATTGTGAAAGTATTATTTATAAAGCCTACTCTCACAAAAGTCCGAGCAACGGCGAGCATACGCAGCTAGTATCATATATAAAAGTGTTAACTACACCGACTCCTCTTATTTTATGTTTAACAATTTAGGTAGAATAAATGGAGTAGCCGCGCGATTGGACAATCCCGTTATCAGCAGTTCTATGCACGGATTTCTATACCGTCGCTTAATTCCATCCGAGGTACGACTGCCGGATAGAAATTAGGATTAACATCGTCCAGCTATTCCGATCTAACTGCTTCCAGTTGAGACTTCTCCTGACGTATGCAAACAGAGAAGTTGCGCACGGAGAACTCGTCTTCCGTTGATTACGACGCATTCATGTGACTTGCAGTTCGATATCATGTTTCGTGTTTGTCTTGGTCGTGTGCGCGCAGTCAATAAAGTGAAATTGTTTAACACGAGGATTGAGATACTTTCACGGTACAAATGGAAATAAAGCGCTGCCTCTAATTAGATTACCGACAGATACATTCGGTCATTTATCTGTGTCATTTTTCATATATATTCTAAAAAAGATCGGCAATATTTAACAAACAATTGAATTGATTAAATTAAATTACATTTAGTTAAAAGTTTCTGTCTCCAATTTTTGTATTAAATCTTTGAAGTACTAGCAGTTGTATTTATGACTTTGATAAAATATTCTAAAGAATTTGCTATTCTCCGTTTCAATATAAATGAAATTTTATTATTAACATGAAAGAAATAATTCAAGATTCTATGAGGGTAGAATATATTCTCAAAAACTTATAAGTTTCGAGAAACTAATAAAGATTTAGGGAGAAATTATTTCAAAATTGTTAAACACTTCATCCTACCAGCTGGAAAATTATCTGCTCTAAAGTTGGATCAATACGAAGCAAAAGGGACTAATGACTTCTGTCTACTCCGCGGTTTCGTTTGTCGGAAAAGAGGTTAACCATTTCAAACAATTCAACTCACCGCAGGTTTGTTTAACCGTTCAGTGGTCCACTTTCAACATTATTAATGACTTCCATATTATTGCACACAACTAAAGAATGCATAGCTGTAGGGAATTAAATTACTTATTACGTAAGCCTAATAAATGACTTGAAACACATTTTGAAGTTACTTTTCTTAAAAATAATTAAACCCCTAAGACTAATTCATCCCGTAACTATTACGAAATTCATCCTGAATTTACTATGCTATAACTGTAATATCCATTCAGTTTTTAATAACGTACACTATATTTATTCATACCTCCGACCATTTTATATATTTTATTTAAGAAGAATTAAAAACGATTCAGACAAAGGTGACACCAAACATGACGGCAACACGAACCAATCGAAAGCTCATAGCGCGAGAATTTTCCAGATAATGGCTTGCACCATCCTTTTAGCTCTGACTTTTCAGCAGCTCTAACAAAAGTGCGAGAGATTGGCGTCATAGGAAAAGGAGAAACGACTCGTTTACGTCTAACTAACGTGAAATTTCCACAGCAACGCCGGCTCTTTTCGCCAGGGTGGAATCGATGTTCGATGTTCTTTGATCGTGCACCAACCGTGCCATTACCGCTGCCGGTCGTTCAATACTTCATGAACGGAATTGCGGTGGTAACTAATTCGCCGCACAAAGGTCGCGAATATTTTACAGCACGCCAAGTGTAAATGAATGCACTACCGAACCGCGAAAAAGTGCAATCGATATTTGGATCACCGTGTTACCATTCTTCCATTCTTAACCAGCTAAGCGCCATTTTATGGAATAGATCGTTACGACTCCTTTTTCCCACGACGTCGGATGAAACACGTTCACAGTCATTTTTACAGAGACACGTAAGTTTGCGCGATGTTTTGTCGAGGACCATTAGAAGTAACCGAGCAGTTCTTGCTCATTGTTTTGGAACTCCTTGCAACTTCTTATGGCACTGTTGCTGTCCGTTTCTTTTGAGAAATGGACGCGACATTTTAGAATATGCTACCAGGAAAGTAATAGAAAATCCTCTTGGAAAAATGATGTGCTTCCTTAATATCTTTTTTAGTTACTTTCGATGCTAAATGATTATTATCATTTCGTCTTTAAGAAATAGTTTTATTGGATGTTTAATTAATGACAAGCACTGAAGAATATCAGATATTAAAGTATTAAGTGTTCCAGGTGCTTTTATTTCAAATGTTCGTTCGCATTCAATACATTCACACGTATTAAAATAAATGTATAACTTTTCCCTATAAGTATTTCACAATTGATATGTATATACATGTAGCAATCGATACAAAGCGTGAAATACCAAAAGTGCCTGACAGGATTCTAAAACAAGGTAGACGAAAGCAATCCACCAAAGTTATTTATATTTCATCCTGATTTTACTGTAATAAATCAATTCAGGAAATTGACCACATTTTCTTAACTTAAACCTGACAAGCTGGTTCAAACATTTCCTTTAATATCAGCAGTCAGATGTAAATCTATATTCGTTTCGACATTAATATTTGTCTAAATGAAATATTTGCTGCAACATTCTTAATTATATATCATCATCCGTTTTTGTAATTAATCACAAGAGGATATAGCATAGGCTTGAATAAGCGATAAATAAGAGATAAGCGAGTAAGAAGTAATTTATTTACGCCCCAATTACTCGAAACTGTAAAATTTAGCTTTTTACTTGAAATGATCGATCCGATTATGATTATGATTCCTGTATCTCATATGCATTTTCAATGTGTATAAAAACTGTAAAGCAAATACAAAAGAAATTATGGCATAAACTTTGTTTTATATTTCGTTGTTTGTGAGTGACCTACTTACTGCAACTGCAATAAACGAAGTTTAGCTTCCCGTCGTATCAACGAAAAGATGATGTCGTAAAATGTCATAAACGACAACCAATTTTGGCTGAATGAGAAAGAGAGCGCGTACCAAAATGCTGTCCATGATATATATACAGAATAAAGCAATTTCCCTTTGACGTACCTTTGAACACAGAAGATATATTTTTGGAACAATTTTATATTTCGAAACTCTAATAGTTTGTATTATAGAAATTTTACACATGCCACAGACGTTCCATCCACATTGTCTACCAAGAAACATTGAATTGTAAAATCGCTTGACTCATCTCAAATAATTCATGCAACGACGTCTCAAAGATAATGCGTGTCTACCGCAAGATCTTAAATAATTCATAAAATTCTGCTACGAAGATTAAGCGCGACTACGCCTCCCAACTCTCAGCAAACAAAAATGTAATAACAAGAAGCAGAAACGGTCGAAGAGAGTTACAGAGTCCGCATATACATCTCAATTCTGTTAATAGTTTGTAATAGTCTCGGGTCCGCTTGGGTTCAGTATTTTAACTTCATACTCAGCGTCTAGGATCGTTGCTCGTCTCGTCTTTCCATGGTTGAACCGTGGTCCTTTCCTGATCTTCGTTTCTCGTATCCCCTTTCCACCCCAGCCACCCTCGACTCGCGATCTTCCCTCTTCCGCGTGGCTCTCAAGCTTGGCTTGTCGTATCTCGAACCTCGTATCTCTGCCTTAGGTGGAGCAAAGTGGTACATGCCAGTCCCGCCAGCAATGTTCACTATATTAACACCTCCATCCTACCTTAATGAATCCCTCACAGTGTCGAGACAGTCTCGAGGGTGGAAAGATCGGGCACTAGTCTTCAACCTCCCTCCCTTGACTACCATATTCCCGTGCCTTTCCTGACACGTCTTCTTTCCTCTTTCGAAGTCGTAAATATCTTTGCTCTCCACCTCGGCATCCGTTTATTTCACGCTGAGTCTCCCGCGCTTACTCCCTTCTTCCTCCTTCTTCGAAAGTTCTCTTTATCTCTTTATAGCTGCACAGTGCACATCCTTCCGTACCTCTTTCTATATCTCTATCCTCGTCCGACGAGAGCCAAGAATCGCATGCTGTTTAATTACGACGTTGGAGTAACGTAGCCAGTGATTCAACTATTTCTGAGGCGGACGAACAAGTTTCCAGTTTTAAGAATTCCGAGTTTCTCCAAGCTAGAGATGATTCAGGCTTGATATTCACGAGAGACGAAAGAACACAGTGCTTTGAGGAAGATCGCGTTCACGAGAGGAATCATCGCATTGGGCTATCGATAAGTTTAAGAATATATCGCCGATTGAAGAGAAACTTTCTCAGGAGGAACAATGATATTCTTTGCTATACTCTATTAGAATATCAGAGTATAGCAAATATTTCAAATAGTCTGTACAAATTTTCTCAGATTAATAGAGCTAATAAAAAATTGGTGAAAATTTCCACGACACGAAGGTACAAAGCATCGATTCTTCAAAGGAACCTTCACCTATCACTTTCATACAGATAAATTCATACAGGCAAATTCAGCAACCTCTGGCGATAGCGAACGACACGCGAGAACAGTAACGCTGGTAACCTTGATACATACATTAACAGAATCGATTTTCCCCAACAAGATTATGATATCTTCAAAGACACGATAATGCCGCAAAACAGCCGGTATCGCTCCGAAACGTTTAACAACCGTGAAAGCGGTCTTGAATGTCTCTAATCTGCTTGTTGCGAAATTCGATGCGGAAACAGAAAAGTTTCTCGTGTGCAGTACCAGGAAGGTTTGCCACCTTCGCGTAATATATGTGCATGTCGAGTCGCAACCTTTCGCTGTTACACGAAGAGAGCAAGAGATAAAAAGGAGGGAATAGAATACGAACAGAAAGAGATAGAGAGGACTGAACAGGAAGGGGTTGGAGCATGGGATATGCTAGGGAATGAGAGGGTGAGGCCCAGCATAGCAGAGCACAGAGAGGAGGAAGCCCATCTCATACGCGTGCAGGGGACAAATTATTTCCCCATTTTATGGCCCGCTAAAATATAAATCAAGTTCTAAATTAAATTCCTCACCCCGTGCGCCGCGAGCACCGTGGCGAACTATAACGAGCATTTTATAACGTGCGCGTGTGTACGTGCGTCAGACGGAAACCGAGTGAGAGAATGAGAATGAGAGCTGTGGACCTGTGCATACGTGTTAGAACGCAAGTGTGAGAGGAACAGACAAAGAATGACGGGACGAGGATAGAGACACGATATCGAGCTGATTGCAAGGGAGAGAACGTACAGCCAAATCGAAAGTATTTACGTATGGAAAATCGTTGTTCCCGTGTATGTGGGAGTATGTTTCTTTTCAGATATGTATGAATGTAGAAATGTTTTTATTTAAAATTAAGCAACGTAGCATCCATACGAATCTTTTTAATCCATTGAAACTGATGACTAGCATCCATTTTCTAACTTCATTGAACGCGGCGTACGTGAAGGTAGATTGCGGAACGCGGTCAATGGAAATTCGATACGTGTGTTTATGTAATAAACGTAATAAAGTGATCGTCCGCGTGAGATTGTATTACAAGTGAATTAGCGCCGCTTGAACTCTGTTAGACAGAACGACGAATAAGATTAGCAGAGAGAATAAATTTTGACATGGTTGGAATTGTTGGAAGCCAGCTATCTGCAAAAATGTATTTTGAGGGAATTTGAAAATACGCGGTGAAATACGTGCGTGAAAAACGTGTAAGCTATGTGGGTTCTTAAGTCGATGGATCTGTAAAACGATGATTGCGAACCGTGTCAGAAATTCACCTACGAAGCGTTCCTCTCGTTGCGTCTCTAAATTCTGCGTTACCATGGATATGTATCTCCCCAAAGCCAAATATGCTGAGTCTTGGGTACGAGAAAAAAATTGAACTTGCTTCAGAAAATTACATCGGATGAAAATGTTCGAGCTGCGCAAATTAAACTTTTCAACAGAGGATAAGTGAGATTTTTCGAGTAAAATCGCATTTCGAGTAACAATCGGCATAAAATATAATAAAATATTGCAGTTATAAATATTTATAGAATAATTTATGAAGAACTTTAACTTACTTCGAATTCGTAGAACTTAATCTTTTTTCAATTCTAGTTAAACTTATTCCACTGCACTAGCTTTAATTCTTCTACCAGTGTAATACCAAATAAGGGTTTAACCGTGTACAGGTACTATTGAAATATGTGTAATTTTGTGTGCTACACTAGATTAGCTGCGTAGTGGTGACACACATATATGAGTATGAGTGTGTGGTAATATGTGCGTGCACAGTTGTTAGTTAGTTCCGTTGCTATATCGACGAATATCTTGTAAATCACATATTAAATACATCAGAGACTATTTTGATATCAATTCTAGGTGTAATCTAAGTGTTCCTATACATTTATTTCGGCGATTAAGATCCACAATTCTCAACAAGTACAAATTTGCCCACGATCAATTACTTCTATTGTATAATACTAAACAATACAGCTAGAATTGCAGTCGATTAATCAGGAGGGAGGAAGAAAGATGATAACACAATGTAAGTTCTTTACTTAAACAATACCTTTGTACAGCTGCTATCAACTGAACAAGTTTACACTCTAATACCTTCGCCTCCGTAGTATACTCATACTTCAAGTTTGTATGCTATGCTTGAGATAATACCTCGTACGATGTACATTTCCCACTTACAAAAGACTATAACATACATGAAATACATCTTAAAACAATTGGAGTCCAATTCTAAAAACAGATTATAGTGCGATATACATTTTGAACGTAAAAATGATTAGACAGATAATCATTTAAAATAGATAATCGTAATACATATTATGACAGAAATTCGTTCTGTTTTTATACGTATTACACATATATTGTAATAGATACAAAAATAGGACGAATTTACGTAACAATCCAATAATTACCGATCGTATTATCCTTCCCTAAAAATCTTGAACGATAACGAAATCTGCAAAAAACTGCAAAGCTCGTTAATTTGTAGGATAGAGAGGGTTGAAATAAACCAAAAATAACAGCACGGCGGGGAAAGATTTCCTGACATTTCTGGAGGGATGCACGCGAATCTATAGAAGGAAGACGTTAGAGAACGGTGCACGACAGACACGCTAACTACCATTGAAAAGTGTTCCGAGACGAGAGGAAAAATCCCGAGGTATTTCACGTATGTTGTATTGCCGGGGCTAGATGGAGAAGACTGGTATGAAAAACCGACGTAGACCACTAACGATGGACATAGTCGCGCTTAAATACGTGAACGCGTGCATCCCTCTGATCCGCGCCCCGCTATGAATTCTCGCTTTTCGAGCGTTTCCCTTTGACTCTTTCTGCCGGCCACAAGTAATGAAAACGCGGCCACTGCTAATCCTCGCAAATATTTTTTAATAAAAATACGTGGAGCGTGCAGTTGCACGCGCTACTTACCGCGCCGCGCCGCGTGGTCCGCTCGCTGGACGACGGTTCTTGCAACCAGGATTAGAAGTGATATACTTGGTCGTTTAATTAATGCATGCGTAATATCGCGAAACTTTGTCGCAGCTCCAAACCATAGATCAGAGGAAAAACTGCATACAAGCATGCTGTTATTAAGGGAAGAACAAACGAGTCTCTCTCTAGTTAGCTTGCGGAGATTTCGTCAGTTATAGAGAGATATACATAGACTGTTAAAAGGATGTCTGAGAATTTAAGAGCACCAAGGGAAGGAAAAAGTAGGTGTTCAAATATTTTCGTCAGCTACCAGATGTCGGGTAACATTAAATAAAGAAGTATTTAAAGATGTACGAATAATTCAGAAAAAAATTTACTTCAAGAGGATTCATTAAAAGGGGAATTGGAATAATGCTTGGAATTTAAGGTTTGCATTATATATCGTAGAACGTGCAAGATCTGGCGCTGGTATAACCGCTTATGCATAGTTTTGAACCCGGCGGAAGTTCATCCAACTTCAACTAATCTTAACCAACATCGGTAGTACAGCAGCAACCGGTACGAGGTCGATTAGATGAGGGACCTGGAATGTGCGGAGAGAAACGAAGAAGAGAGAAACGAAAAAGTAAAGATCGGTCGAGATTTAATATCCACATAGTTCTAAACTAACTTCCACCCGGCGAACCTTCTTATTCCGTGTCAATAAATTGAAGGTTGTTCGATTTCCACAATACTCCAATGGTTCTCTTCCCTCTCTCTCTCTCTCTCGCGCGCGCCATCTCTTTCTCTCTCTCTTATCCCATTTAAAGATATTAAAACTTTAGGAATTTTTCAACCGTAATAAGATCGAGCCGCGTTGAATCTAGTAGAATTTGTCATGATACGAATCAATCACAATCATTCGTAATATCGACAGTGTTCAATGTAGAATCTATACTACCGTCTAAAACAATTGTAATTCCTTACTCGTGTCACTGATAAGAAATTCTAAAACACCAATGTTACAACGAAATATCCTATAAATATCGTGTAAGAAATAACAAGCTTCATAGACACGCAATATGTCTTCAAAGAATATCCATTCGTTAAACTTAATTTCAACGGATTAAAATTAAACGATTAACGTTAATTAAACCCAGTGTCAGCTGTGACAAGCAAACAACATTTTATTTCCATCCAATGCACCTAATGCCTAACGGCCAATGCTTCAGAAAATGAAATTGTAACAGGAGATGTCAAAACTCTAATTGAAACAAATTTTCCGGTATTTTCGCCGCGCGAATTTAGCTCGCGATTCTGGCTGAATGACGCAATAATAAACGGGAAAATTTCCTGGCAGATTACACGACATCAGTAATTGACAGTAATTGAAGGTGAAGTCAGCACGCTGGATTTGCCTCGGTTCCCTTCCTCTTCGTCGCATCGAGGAACGTAAGCGTAAATGAATCAACGTTGAATCATTTAGAAACCGTTGTTCGACGATTAGAAGTTAAACGTTTACGATCGTCCAACGAAACGTAGTACACGTATGTATTCGTATCCAGGTATGAAGGACAGAGGAAACAACGTAGGATGAAACGGGTTGAATAAGCAAAAGGAGGACAAGGCTGGAGAAATTGTAAAGCTGGAAAAGTCATGAGCGAATTCAGGGGAGTCTTTAACTGTAACGGAAGCGATGTCGCGCTCCCTTCCCTCGTCTCTACCGGCCCTGGGGGAACCTCATCCCTCGTTTCTTACCCTTTCTCACGCCACCCTCCCAGATAATTAAACGAAATTCATTTACATAGCTCAAGTAATACGGAGTCGCACGGAGGGCCGAACTGGGAAAGCAGAGAAGACGTTTGGAAAGCAGAAACACAGAGAGAGAAACCGTGTTGTCGAGCAAAAGGAGACAAGGAATAGAAGGCGAAGGATTTAAAGGACGTAAAGTGGTGAAGGAGAACGAGGAAAAATGAAGTGTTAGGTTTATGGCATGGAATATCCTCTTTCTTTTGCTTTGCTGGGGGATTTGTCGCGCCGTTTTGATTTTCCCTGGGACGGTATACGGAATTCTGCCGATATATCAAATCTTTCCATCGTTCCAGCCAGTCACTATCCGTTGCTACGTGCTTGTTCAAGGTGAGCTCCCGACGGAAAGTAGTTCGAAGGTCTCGTATCCGAGCTTTACCACGGGACACCAATCTTCGCTATGTTTCCACCGTGAAAATTAAGGTTGATTAAGCCCCTAGCTCTATCTCTAACGGATGATTCATGAAAATGAAATCGTGGTGTATCCAGTGGAACATCGGGAATGGTTTGGTCTATGCAGAAACAGTTTCTCTATTTTCTTGTGTGAAATTTGGATGATAATTCGTTCGATATTAAGAAATACTATAGAGAAAAACAAAAATAGTTTGAGTAGACTTAACACTGAGATAATGTTTCTTTATTTCTGATAATGTTTAAAAATATGTCGGGTTTGTCGGGTTGGCGCTGGTTTTAGGGGCGCGTTGGGTTTCTTCATTAGGACTAGCCATTGTAGTTGTTCAAAGAGGTTTATATTTACAGTGATATGTACAAGTGTTATTTAAACAGGGTTTAACAATTAAACGTGATTATTAGATACTCTTAAAGTAAAGACAATGTTCTTTGGTTCAAACGAATCCACGGTCAACGGGATAACTCTTTGTACAATTGGATGTTTTGAAACTCAAAGTGACGTTAGCTGTGTCGTACGGTATCTTTCAGACTGACAGACTGACGCTGTGTGTAAACTCTCCAAGATGATCGTAAGAATAAAAGACTGACACGATCACACTTGTCAATTGCGTATTGATCGAGGTTATCAACAAAATTCCAGGCACCGTTACTAGGCAGACTCGCGTAGAGCCGTCATTGCTCCTGCCCCGGGGCTTGTTTGTTACTACAGCGTGTGTCCCTCAATATTGGTACTTCTACTGTTAAGTAAAACGTTCATCCCGTGACCGTGGCTACGTTCGGTGACCACTTGTGTTACCTTGACCTCAAGCCCACTGTTATAATACTATAATGAACAGCTATATTCCCAAAATTCCAAACGAAAGGCCCGTTATCCCTACATCTCCGACAAATATTTTATTTATACGTGATATTTTATTAATTATTTTACTCTACAGATAAATAAAAGCACACCAAAGTTTTATTGTATATATTGGTCGAACACCTTTGCATTACTTGCTTTCTATTTCCATTGAATATTACGTATCTATCTAACCACGCGACGCTTACGTTACTTACAGAGTCTAGAGCGCTATGTAAGTTTACTTCTAATCTTATATAAGCCGGAGTACGACTTATATATCCGTATTCTATTCTCGAACGAAGAAAGAATCGCATACTATTGTTTCTACAAACTCATACCTCGTCGGTCTCTAAATTAAATTCAAAAGAACAGATTATCGTACGAGTAATAGCAATTTTGCAACTAAATGTTTACAGAAAAAATGATGTTATTTAAAATTATACACGTAGTAGCCAGTAATATACGATCCAAAGATAGCTTTAATTCCGTTTCAAAGAGCGGCACGTAAAGAATTCTACGCATTGTATTTTACATTTACACATGGGTATTCACAGCAATTTAATTTTTCGGTTCATCTCAAATATTTACATTTCCTAAATAGTGATGATTAAACACATTCCTACGATTCCCGTATAAACATTTGCCTTACGAATCCGATGAAAATGCATAACCGAAACGTGTAGATCCGTTGTCGACGAAGGTCGCACGAAACATGAAAATTTCATAAGGTAACGCGTCGACTTGCCAAGAATGAGGTAGTTATCCCTTGATCCTGGACAAATAAAGAGGATTCCGTAAACTCTCTGATAAAACATACAACGGTATATATATCCATATAAATCAGAAACATGTATATTGATAAATATCTACATTCAAAGATCGTTACAATAATCTCGATAGTAACTTCATAATGAAAAATTTATCATAATAGGAAATACTGCTACCTAACGATTAACGCGCAATGATAAATCAATAAAGGATGACAATATCCTTTTGTTATAAAACGCTCCAACTTGTTCTAAACTATTCTAGATAAAATATCTTATCAATATTCTTATGGTGCTATTAGCAGATCTGAAGAAGCTCATGGAAGTAAGGAAGCTAACAGAAAACCGTCTCCTCCTAATGGCAATCATTGACGTGGAAAGCGCGAGATAAGTGTTTTTCCGAATACCAAAGAAATTACCAGCGCGAGAAATAATCGATCAATTCTTTGCTCTATTCTTTTAACGTGGACACGAACCCGTCAAGTTGTTGCAAGTCACCAGACTATAACGATGAATCTCTGTATTTTTCTGCTTTCCACCTTCTAACAGGAACAAAGGACCCGCACCACCGATTCCCAACGTTAAAGGTATGAAAAACAGAGGAAATTTCATTGGAAAGAACTCTAAAGAGATACAGAATCCTATATCGATCCCCCGTACTGTTTCAGAAACTGTCCTTCCGGTTTCACGAGCGAAATTCATGAAAGTTACAAGCGAGGCGATGCACAACGCAAACAATCCGAACTGCCAATAAAGGGGATAGAAGAGTAGGACGTATGGCATGACGAGCGTGAAAGGAAAAAAATTCGAACACTTCGGTAGATTTGAGGCATGGTTTGAACGCAAGGCTTTACGAGCGGCAGGGCATCTGCATAGCTCCATTGTTGTCTCGAACAATAAATGCCAACCTGATCCTGGATGTTACTGGACTCCGTACCCATGTTGTTACTGTGCGTTTAATCTTTATACTTCGGGTGTGTTCGAGAGACCCGGCCTGGAATAATTGAGCACTCTCGTTTCTGTCATCGCAGAATTCAAAAAAAGGTTCGCGCGGTGTGCTTCAACGTCACGATACATCCTGATTTTCCCATTTCGAATCGGAAATACGGGCTACTCGACCCGTTGCCCTTCCTACTTATTCGACTGCTACCAGAGTTCACCCTGGTAGAGTTCGGCAATAACCGGATCTGGGAGAAACTAGAGAACGTATCCTCGAGTACTTTCTCTACGATTCGGCTCTCTGTCTCTGTCTCTCTCTCTCTCTCTCTCTTTCTTTCTTTCTCTCTCTCTCCGACCATGTTGGGTCCGAGAGAGGCCACTGACGAGGAAGTTGAAGGTAACCGAAGGCACTGGTAACCGAAACTGTTCCACCGACCAGTTCGTTTTATGTTGACACGGGCAAATGCTGACCGTTCATCTTGATCATGGTTTCGATAAGGATGGTGGATCCGGTAACTCGTCCGACGTTCCCTTTTCTGCTTTCATCTTCGCTCGTGCGTATGCTACTAATTTTGATACCTTGTACCCTAGAGCCAATTGTTTCTGGAACACGTTCGTGTTTTAGGAACGGGCATGATCCTAATTGTTAACTACTCCCCGTAGTAATTAAGCGACAGAACCATTGCTAGGTTACTAAAATGATACAGTTGCCTTGTCGATCGTGTCTGACATTAGTCTATCTTATACTACTGAAATGTATATCTCGACATAACGCAATAACGATAAATTAATTTCATATAGCTGCTAACTCTCCTGATTATTTTCATCAATTCTTTTTATTATTTGATTTTGATAAAAATATGAAATCCCTATATCAAATATCGATATCAGAGAATCAATCATTCGAACTATTTTCGCTACGTTCCAAAATACACCGACTGGAAAAAAAGTATGGTTTCAACTCTGTGACAGATATGGTGCAATCCTGATCGATCAGGTTTTCGAAAAAGGAAACACGGTTGAAAGAAAAATGGGCAAGAATCGAGCTTGTTTTAGCGGCAAGTCAAAAACGTCCGAGCATACAAATTGAAATTGAATCGCTTTATATGGCAAAGTGCGTGGCGCGAGGGTAGATTTGTAGCAACGTCCAAGGGAAGACCGAAAGGTATTCGAGAACTGATATGCGGTATGCTTGACTCGTAGCAGACAGTGAATGATGAGTGCCGACCGATCCACTCTTCGTTCGCTGTCCGCTGTACAGAGAGAACAGCAACGGCTCGAATGAAACTCTTGTCCATTCATTACGGCTGCCTATATTGTGACATTTCATGGTGACGTACGTTATTAAGCGTTCCAACGAAATGGATTCTCTCTCATTTTTTAAAGCTCCTTGAAAATCGATTTCAGTGTAAATATCAGAGATTCAATTTCGCTCGATACTCACTCGCTACAATACACAGACCGCATTGATCTCCATACCATCGAATATATTCGGGATATTATAAATGAAATATTATTTCGTTTCGTCAAACTGCATTTTTGCGCCCATCTAATATTTTATCTCTCTTTATAACGAAACCCGGTTATTCCTATTGAATAAGTACTCTGGTATCATTTATAACAAGCGCATCGAATGTTCAAAAAAGTAATAAATTATGCGATAATAATAATATAGGAATAGAAAAATTACACATTTGCGTCCTATTCCTATTAATGAATTCTTGAAGAAAGGAAAATTTCTCCTAAATAATTGAATATATAATACATCGTGAATCTTATTCTTGTTACTATATCAGAGAAACGTTTAAAAAGGAAGAAAACGAGAAATCGCTTGAAATGCAATCTAACGACTGAAGAAACGTAAATAACTACTATCAAAGACACCTACGTAAAACAAACGAATGACTGATACATCGGAAACGAATGGCAAAGAGGTATCGAATCAATTGTAGATAACTGATAGAAATACGCGATGCGGCTGGTTGAGTTGTAGCGGACAGTGAGTGATTGGTAGCGGACGATCCTGAAAGTTCGTTTGGCAAACGGGCCACAAGGTAACCAACTGGTGAAATTTCGTTTATTCATTGGACACATTTCTGTAACGGTATCTGTATACCAAGCAATTTTACAATTTGCCGTATTATAGCATCGTGCTCTCTTTTTTCTCTCATTCTTGCTCGCTATTTTATTCGGTATTTTTTCATCGAATCGAACTGCTTTTCGACAGATTCGCCCAAGAAACGCTTTTATCATAAAATAAAAATCTCGCCGTTAATGATCCCTGCGTAGTCTCACCGACCATTAAAATTGTATTATCAGTCCCTCGCTATTCCCCATCCTTCCAATTATCGAAGTAACGTTATTTCCATAACTCGACCAAACTGGAGATCGCGAGCGTTAGAGTATTACACGGAAATATGTAGGACAGCACAGTCGATGACGCAACAAGATTTAAGGACACCTTGGGACCGGCCGTGTAAGCATCAAATTTTCATTGGAAGAAAATTCTACAGAAATTTAGGAAGAGATTCCGAAGGAATTCAGACTATTATTACGGTGAAGGAGAAAATGGTTCGTCGTTTCCGAGCGTACCGTTCGAGTGTGAACTACAAGAGGAGTATTAGGCGATGGTTACTAGTAGAACGGACGATAAAAGTCGTACGAGCGAATCTAATTTGGCGGGGGAGAACGAGTGCGCGAAAATTGAGAGTTCCTTTTACTATATGTACGCGCGTACCGTCAACGGGGAAGCTCCGTTTCCTCTATCCTTCTCTCTTTCATTCCTTTCTTCGTTCTTTCCAGCTCGAATTATATATGCCTCAATTTCGAATCTGCGCGAAACAGTGCGTAAAATTACCGGCACATACAGCAAGGCGAACCGTATCGAAAAACAATAAACCAAATAAAATTCAAGCGCACGCCTCTGTGAATTTTCAAACGGCGATCCAAGTTTGCCACAACCACGTGAATTTTTCTAGAAATATGCGGGCTAATTTACCGGTCTTCCCTTATATTTAATATCGACCGCTAGATAGTTACGGTCACGACGAACATTTGATTCAATTCCGAGATCTAATCCAATTGGTTTGTTGAAATCTTCGATAAATGTAACTTTTTCGGTACTGTTCATTCCTATTAATGTAGTATGGTATTGATTTATGTCACTCGTCACTGTTAGACGCGTAATCGAAGGTACACAAACAAAAAAAAGCAAAAAGAAGCTTTACTACGTTGGCGTAACGATAGTAGTCTTTTGAATACATATTCAATTATACGAATGATTTATTCTGTTGCACGAGCGCGAGAGGTGTAAACGAAGAAGGACACCCGATGATCGTTACCGATACGTGCAACTAGAAACCGAACTTTATCGTTCGTAATTGATTTATTGGATCAAATAATGCACCATAAGCTACGCTACAGGCTAGAATATATTAGAATATATTTAACCAGTTAGCTGTTTCGACGACTATACTCGTCATAAAGAAATAGCTATATTTTATGATATGACGAACCCTGTTAGTAATAAAATTAAAAATTAAAACAGGTATTTCATTACAACTTAATTCTATATTATAACAGCCACACATACTATGTGTTTGACGAGTATACTCATAGTCGCTTACTTTTGACGATACATTCTAGATACACATTTTTCAAAGTTTTCAAAGAGGTCACAACAGTTAACTGGTTAATTGGTCCAGATGATAGGAAATATCTCTGTTAAAATCAGAAAATAGAAAATTACCGAAAATGAACGGAACCATCGATTCCTGCTTTTTGGAAATACAGTTGAAGTATTCGAAAAAATTATGTACATCACGAAACGATTATGACGAATGAATGTTAAATATACATTTCGTGTTAAAAGTACATTCGCATAAGTTTATCGCGTTATAATTAAATATTGCAAATCGTACGTTCACACAAGGAAGAACCGAGAGAACAACGTTTTCTGAAAAGCGTCAAAGTATGCAAATCTTATTATATGTATACATACACAATTTTCCACTCATATGCGACATAGTGTATAATTCCCGACACGGAGGAACACTACCGTTTGAAATGTTACTTTACAATTAAGTGATACTCCGTTTGAATTGGCGTTGCAGCAAAGCGAGTAAGATTGAAGCTGGGCAATAAAATGCACCTTATGGCGTCCTGAGTAAACTCGTCTCGATGAATGGTATGAAAACTTCACGAAACTTGAAGACAACAAAGATGTCACGAGAAAGTAGGTCCAAACTAAATATATACAGTGATAGAGTTTTATGTGTAATTGCTCGGTAACCATTTTGATTTCTATAATAATTAAAACGATATATTTATCTTTAAAACCTGTCTATATAACGTATAAGCTGACAAATACAATTTTATTGTACAATTTGAATAATTCAAATATTTCGTATCTACTAAGACATTGAAGAATTTAAACGTTGATTTCGCGAGTTTATCAATACGATTAAAATAGCTACAAATTTGTAGAATGACAAGTTAATTAGTGAACTACAGAGATCTTTGCAAAGAGCTGTCGCAGTCTCCGAAAGCGTAAAAATTCCAGCAAAGGTGACAAGTCTTAAGGCTATTTCAAGAACCCGGCAATATTTCGCCGTAACAACGGCACGATATTTATACAGCGAAAACAGAAATGCATGTTATAAACTTCTGCTTATTCGAACAGAGTCTACTGTAAAGGTTCGTGATAATTAAATTTCGATTGATTTACTTCGATTTACTTCCTTTCTTATACGTTTTCTCGTGCCGTTGAATACAACAAAGATATCATGAAATCTAGTTTCAGTATAAAAAGTTACATCAAATTCCTAAACACTTTAAGCGAAAACGATTAAAAACGGAAATTTTTCGATCCTAGCACATCCGAATCCGAAAATTGAACGCTACCGGTACGCCGTACCGTTCAACTTCGCCATCGCCCGCGAACTCTTGTTAATCTATCTGCGCAGCAATTCCAGCACACGACCGATGCATCTGGTCGCGGCTAATAGCAGCGACAATTATACGACGATCCATATTTAACAGGATATACCATGCGCGTCCTCTGGCTGGGAGAGGGGGCGAAGAGAGAGGAAGAGCCGGAGGGAAGGGACGGCAATGCTCGTCGCCGAAGCGCAATTCCCTGACCAAAATCCATGGGCAAAACAACATATCAAACGTCCATTCCACGGCTGAAAAATTTCAGCGTAACTGCAGCACACATTCCGCGCGTGCAGTCCTCGAATGTCCGCGGATCAGTTTTGTGGCCGACGAGATCCGATTGATTCGTCCGATTAACGTTCTGAATATCGTCGCCACGGTGGCCACGGATGACCATTTGGCGAAACTTCACGGTGGTTTGATTCCTCCCTCTTTATCTCCCTCTCTATCTATCTATCTATCTATCTATCTATCTATCTATCTGTCTATCTACCTATCTATCTATCTCTCTATCTCTATCTCTCTTGCTATCATATCTCGATACTATATCGACGAGTCACGCATTCGCATAGATGAATTTATGCGACCGTGCATATGTGTGTTCATACGTGTGTAACGCGCAAGCCGCCTCTTTCTGTAAATCGACAACCCATCCGAATTTGCAGATCGGACATAGAACGGGGTGACCAAAGCGAGGCTCGTCGCTCGACCATATAACGAGATGTCACATAGAGGGGAAAAAATTACGTAAATTAGCGCGAATTGGTGTCGAATGGTCGCACATGGCTACCATGAGAGGAGTGACGTTTACCATTCTGAGAGAGGAACGAGACCGTGCCCACGGCAGCACCGAGCTTTGTAGCACGGCTCGCAGAACGCAGGGGCGGGCTACCACCAGAACTGTGTGTGATTGATGAGGCAGTGATAGCGACGGGTCTGCACTCGACACATCGCTACTGCCACCAAACAATGCATATTCATCGGACGTATAAATAATGTCTGTTTAATACATAAATATACATTAACGCGTGCGACCCCTTTATATCATACTTCCGGCTCCAGCCTCGTCTTCTTTCTCGTTCACTCTCGGTGGTGAGATCCACGTGTCCTTCCTCTTTGCAAACTGAATTTGATCGCTTGGGGTGCGTTCTCTGAATCGACTATCATTTTTATTTTACTTTCACGATATTATAGATAAATTATGATTTAAGAAATCTGCGAGTATCTTTGTGCTCAGAAATAAACTTGAATCGTAAAAATGTTTTCTTCTTTTACGATATATACAATTTAACTTCTCTATGTTTTCAGAGATGGTATAATGTTTCTTTATGACACAATAATTTTATTTCTGATAATTAATATAGGTCACCGGTGGATTACGTGCAATGAAACAGATGCGTTGGAACATTTTTCTGCGTTTGCAAATTACATAAAATGGACTTTCACGATACCATTGTAGATATCTATCTTTTGAATTTTATTAAAAAAAATCGTGTTTTAATCCGTTGATAGAGGTTCCGGATAGTTTCACCAGCGATGCGTTATCCTGTAACGGACACGCCGTGGAATGAAAATTTGAAAGAATCCGATAGGACACGTTGTCACTGATGATTGATCACCATTTTGACCGAGACGCGTCCTTTTTTTCAAATTGAAAATTAATCCCCGCTTTTAACGTTCAACTTTCAAAACACTACGATACACCGGGTGTATCGATTTTCCATGGAGGAGAGGTTACATGGCCGCCATTACTGACAAAGAAGAAAATTTGTCTCATCGTAAATTTAAATGAGCCATACTGCGTAGTTTAAATTCCGATATGCGATCGAACGCATCCAATTTTTTTTGTCGCCGTTTATCACGGTAGATTAAGTACCCATTTATCACGAGCCCTGATGAATGACTCGCGCACGCGTGTACATAATATGACACGGTATATCATTGACGGGAATATCAATAAGCTTTTTATAAGATACTTCCTCCTATATTTCAAACAATTTAGATGGAAATTTCCATTCTCAAAGGATCACGAAATATTCCTTCAGTCTCCCAAATGTCATCGATATGTTAATACTTGAAAATTCTAAATATTTCAAAAGGACAGACATTCTTTTCTTTCGTTTTCTTCTTTCTGAATGCATTAAGTCATTTTATAAATAATGCGACAGTTTTAGCAGGATAAACTCTACTCTCGTAAAAATTGTATTACGTATAGAACGATCTGATAAGTCCCGTTGAGCATGCTATAAAATTATCTAATCTTCCACAGTAATCTCGCTACACACAGAGATTTAAATTCACGTTATTGTAAAACTGTTATTTATAATATCTCGCGATATTTTCTGAGCGATGTATATTAGAATTTACAACTGGTCTTCATTCTCGTCGTTGATGCGCGGCAGAAGTTTCGTGGAGGATAGTCACCCTTAACACACAGGGAATTTTATGACGACCTGTTATAGACACTCTTTGTATGCTCATTGTGGACGGTTTACGAGCATTGCTTATGGTGCCTCTTAGCATACAGTGGACGCTTAGTAGCGTGTGATCATGGTCGGCCTTGGTTCGCCGAGGAGTTAAGTAAGCCCGACCCTAGTCCTATATTTGATGCGCAACATCGAAATTCGATTAGATACCGATATAAGTTGATACTTCTGTAGGAGAAATGTCGGGAGCGCGGCCGTTATGTAACCCAAATGGCGAAGGAAAATAAGCGAAAGGATAACTCTGCCTCTGGTATAATTGAATAAATAGATATAACGCAAACACGGTGAGCTGAAAAGTTTCTCCGCGAAAAGTCATTATTCTAGAAAGGAGGCTGCTCAAACTTCTATGTTTTGATAACCTGCGCGATACATCCAACTATTTCAGATATGCTGAAACAACGTCTTAATAATGAAACTTTCAGAAAGCGTAACATCGTGAAAACACAGCGCGGTTTCGGCTCGATAACCGACCAGACTTGGACCTCGGATCAAAAATTTTCACGGTAAGTGGTGAATCAAGTGAAAATGGAAAAGGATGCGTATACACTCTCCGTTAAAATTAAGAAATCCGACGATGGAAGTATTCGAGACAGATACGGCTCTTGTTGCCGAGTTCATACACCTCGGTTCAATTAAATTCGCGGCCGGAAGAACAATAATTGCTTCGCGTTTCGTTCCTTCCCAACCGAGCACCTTCTAGTCTTCCACTCATCCCCTTATCATCCTATCGTCCCTTCTTCGTTCTCGTGAATTTTCTGTGAAAACTTTCGTGGCACTTCTAATTAGACTTATCCCATTGCTCGCGTTAAGAGACGAAACTTTCTATAGATAGAAAGGAAACCGTGCTAATGGCGCGATAGGTTGTAGCGAACACTTCGGCGATCAAAATTAATGCGGCCAGAAATATCGGACATCTAACTTTTTCTCTCGTACTCGGGGCTGTTCTATTTCGATTCGTGAAATTTTCCGCACGGTAAACGCTCGGCAGCCCTTGAATACGCAACTTTCTGCAATGAAATCCTCTTACGATCCGAATACGAGTAACCGTGTACAAATGTTGCCTATTTTATAATTGACTGTCAGAAATTCTTGCTACGTATTTGTCAATACGGGGCTGCATTATCCCCCTTCATTCTTAAATCTAGTTCTAAAATAGAAAAAATGCGCTTTGCCTGATCCCCGTATACCTCGTCTTGAGACATATATCTTTCAACTATAAAAAAAGCATCAAAGTGCGTTTATAGATATTTTTTCAACACGTTGGTGAAATATACACAGATTTAACAGAAGTTGCAAGTCAGTGCAGTTTAACCATGACAAATTTATTTGACGAGACAATCGACGTTATTGCATCTATGAACCGGACATTGAAGTTTGATGGAAGGTCCAATTCTCTGGAAGATCAGTTTCCAAAAACAGAAGTTGTATGCACTTTTTCTCTGATCCCTTTGACAGAATTATGAATTTGGATGCAGAAAACGCGTTGGGCGCTCTGAAAAGTTTTGAAAAGTTTCAGCACAGTTTTTCCTCGATGCTAGTCGGCTGTGGTCTTTAACATAGATATACAATTTCCATGACGAGTACGAAGCCGGGCAGAAATTCGTAGGCGAATAACGCTACTGAATTTTGATCCTACTCAACTAGGGGAAAACGCTCCTACTCAATCTAGGACCTAGGGATGTTACGAGGGGAAACACTTTCTCCTTTTGTTGGAGGAATGTATCCCGTCATTTATATTCCCACCCGTTTTTCTAAACTTGACAATTTTTGAGACGTGCAATCAAGTTGACTTCTTAATTCCAAATTTAAAGGATTGTGTACATAGAAAGATTTTTTATGTGGAAAAATATTTATCGTAATTATAAACAGATCTAAATTTGTTTTTACTTTCTAGCTTTATTAACTTTTGAATAGAATCGTTTTCAAAACCTGATGAGAATGCCAAAGCGAATATTTAATAACTGTTAATCTGTATACATGTATATCAGTATACATAATACAAACTGTTTTCAAATATTAAACCGCTTGTGACGCGCAAATTCAGAGGAATAAATTATTAATTGCATATCTTTTATGTGTATATATGTATGTACAAAAATCACAGAAGAATTTTATTGTATTAATTAGCTGCAACTCGAGTATTAACAATCGCGATGGACAGCTATATATCAACACGTAGGTAATAAATTTAATCGATACCGCTTGCGTTTGTTTCGGGTATTTATTCGCGTTTGGTTTCAAATTGCATTATTGGCTAATTATATTTCGGAGATTAATTTTGTAACGCAATTAAATTCACTAATGTTCCCGATACCTCTGTTACGAATTTCTTATGTACAAACAGTTTTCAGAACTGTTAAACAATTCAGGAAATAGACCGTCAGCGAAACACGAGGAAGGCGACACGAAAGGATTCTATTCTGGAACATGCATATGCATCTGTTCACACATTTGTGCGTGACATCGCGTTCAAAATTGTCCCGTTAGAATAGCATCCGTGTAATTGAGTTTGCAAATATCGCGGTTGATTTCCTAACAAACAGTATAACGATCAATTTCGTACTTTGTTTCGTCGGATCTAGTTATTCGTCGGCTATTTCAAGACGCGATATTTGCAAAAGAATCGTACTCACGACTTCCCAAATACGTTTTAATTTTTGTTATTATATGAACGAGGAAATATCGATACTTCAAATATAGAGAGGAATAAAATAAAATTCAGTGTCCGCTAAATCATCAGTCTTCACAATCTTGTGCAGTTTGCACTGCGCGTTCCATACGAGTTATTTCGACATTGCAAAATTTTGTGGAATAACTATGTATATGATGGGGGAAATATTAAAACTAAATTTCAAAGATTTTTATACGAAACGAGAGTAGTACGGAAGCTAGTGAAAGAAAATTTATTTTGTTTAACCGGTATATTCCTACTCCTCTCTATAACTCGATTTTCCTTTCGTGCCACAGATATAACTTTAATTTACGTAACAAAGCGCAACGGAGAACTTTGCATGAATAATCCGTGCATTTTATCATAAAATCACCGTTGAATAAAAACCATTCTCGCTCTAGTTTCCTCGAAACACCCGCTATATCTCCAGATACATCCAGCTTCACCGAGATATCTGTCGTTGTTTTCACCTCCATCATGGACTTCTACGTTTTACCAAGTTTTCAGCTTTAAAGTCTGAAAATTCTTTTAACGAGTATCTGCATTGTAAGAAAGGCACGGCTTTTAAGCTTCTCACTCGTTGGAGGTATTTCTTGGAACAGCAAGAAATTGCCTGGTTCTCGCGCTTAAATGCGCTTATTACGCTGTATTCCTCGAGAAAAATTTGAATTGGTCTTAAAAGGGAAAAGCGAAACTTACAGAGAAAGAAACGAACCGATGTCTGATCGGAGTAATTTTACACGAAATTTCATTGACAACTACCTTACGAGATAAAATAAACGAAGAAGAAACTCTAGTAGAATAATAAAGAAGTTTTTTCTTTGAATATTTAATTAATTATACCCGAGAAATATGCCAACAATTTAGAAAGCAGCGAGATATTCTGAAATATTACTCCGTACATTTATCCTACTCTAATGTTTCGAAATATTTTTGGAATTTAGTTGAAATATTCAACAATTTTTCCTCATTGTCGTGAACTAACGATCGGCTGATCAATTAGGTTGCTATGCTGTGGTATGATAATAACAGTAGCGGCCGAAAAGGAGAGTGGAAACAATGTAACACGTGTAACGCGTCAGATGGAGACGAAGACAAAGCGTGGCGCGGAACTAGCGTGCAGAATTACGAGAAGATCGCGTGCTAAACGATTCTCCTCTTTGACTAGCCCCTTCCTTTTCTCTCGTTCTTTCCCAGGCTCGTGGTTCTTCCTTTCGCACGACGGTTGTTACGTCATACCACAAAACGGTGGAAAACGACGCGAGAATGGAGGAACGTAAAGGGTGCAGATCGCGGCGATGCGATTGATAATGAGCATTACATTGCAGGCACGTTGCCAAATATCGCGCGCGTGAACGAAATCGCGATCAGATCGTTGGAAAATTAATTTTCTGGGTCGGAGAATCGCGCCAGGGTCAAAGATTCACGAGGATATTGATAACTCGAAGGAGGAAAGTTAGTCGCAGACCTTCAAAGGTAATTTAATTCCGGCGCGTTTCTATACTTTGAAAGCTGTGGCAAGACGCGGGAAATAGCAGCGAAAAAGTAGTGGACTGAACGAGGCGACAGTGAAATATTTTTGCCTTTCCATCGACGGCGTAAGAATCGCGTGGAATTCACAAGAGAGAGTGCATGCGTTTCATTCATCACAACCTTAATGACCTCTCTGTTAAATTAATGTCCTGGGTTCTATCGAGACGCGCATGGGGCTCGTTTGACTGCCCGGGTTGGGTTATTAACATTAAACTCAACTTAGAAGAGCTGAAACACTTCTGAATACATTATTTATGCTTTATTAGTGACAGTCTTTCGAAAAGCAAAAGATATTAATTGTTCGACAGAAATTTGCTACTTAATTTAGCTACGGTTTACGTATATAATGAAACATATTGTTCGGATCTGTGTTTTGACTTAACGAATACTCGATGTTCTTGTTTTAATTTTGTAGCTCGTGTATCGCATATTTACTATATCACAGTTTGATAAAAGAGAGAAACACAATGTGCTCTGCGAAATGAGCATAAATCAATTTTATACCTTTCAAACCCGATGCATGGCACGTAAAACTCTTTAAAAACAATGGGCCAATGCGATGTTGTCTGCTATCAGCTACAGCTTTCCCTTTGTTGCTGCACAGATGATAACGCAGCAGGACTTGCGAAACTGAGCGAAATTTTTTACGGAGACCGTGCGGATGGTGGCATATTTTTTATCTTGTACGTTTAACATTTTAGTAAATAAAACCAACAGAGAATTACCTGACGACGCATTAAAATTTTCACAAACCATGTAACATACCAATATAAAATCTATACAATTATTTCAACAGAATTTAAACTAAAAAACAATTGATTAGAGTATTTAAAAAGGTATCACATAGTCATCGCCTCGAAGAAATTTGGATGAAAGAGATGTTCGCAGATCACGTTTAGATCCGTGTATAGAAAAGCAAATCAGACTGCCCTACGCTTTCTTCCGACTCGTTGCTCGTTAAAGCTACGTTTATCGGTGCACGCAAATCAGGCTAGAACGTCAGACAAATGGTAATCGAGAAGCGTGATTAAAGTGATCGCACTTCTAATGGAGAGGAAAGTAGCAAATAAGAGACAAGAAGAAGCGAAACTTGCCTGTCAGTGATAGTCTAGAGTCTAGGGGCGGCGTCGTCTTTCGCCTTCCTTTTCCCTCTTATCCGTGATGCATTGCATTCTACAGGGGCGGCCGCGCGAGCGTATAATGCACGCCGGATTCTCGAAACCGAAAAAGGAAATAGACAAGACCCTTAACTGAAATCAGGAATGTGAAGCGGATGGTAGTTTAAAAGGATTCGCCTTGGTTGGCTCCTTGTCTCGGCTATTTTTTCCTCTTCCTGTCCAATAATCGCATTCTACTTGTTCCACTACCTCCTCTTTGACCCATTCCCAGTTAAACTACATCTATTTCTATGGTATACAGGAATGTATCTCTTCGCGTTTCCCCGCTGATCCTCGCGTTAGTTTCTCGAGCCTGTACGCGCGAAACTTCTGAATACGGTGTATTGGATATTTACATAACCTTCGTGGTCAGAAAACTATGTGCTACTGAGACGTGATCCGCATACAAATGGAACTTTGAATCTTTTATTCTTTCACCTTTCCCATATGTATTTTCTTGGACGCATAAGTGAAAAATAAATTTATCGCACGCGATTCTAGCAATTTGCTAGATGTTTGCGATTGCACGATTTCGATGATCAACATGAACCAAATAAATATTATATTAATTCTTTCGTTTTTGTTTGTAATAAATACGTATTCTGTGAAATTACGGAGTACTGAATATTGCAGAATCCTTTTCCAGATGTCAGGTAAATTTTATCAATATTTTATTCACATCACGTAATGAATATTCTCTCGAGTGTCCTATATCTATATCTATTTTAATATCTACTAAAAATATTTCTTTCTCAACATTTCTTTCATGGATATATCTATAGATATAAGTAATTACGAATCTCACTTAATCGACATTCTATAAAATACTCGAATTGTTCTGATCTTTCTCTTTCTCCGTTCTCGTTTTACCCGTAATTTAGAAACAACGAGGAAAGTTACAAGGACCGATAGCGAAGACATGTTACGGCACATAGATTCAACCTTTAAAGTTTACGGTCGTGTATCAGTAAAATTGTATCAATATCAGTCAGTTTCGATTTTTGTAACGATATCCCACGATACGTCGACAAGTGCCGCAACTGATACGGTTTGCGTGTAAGGATTCAATATCGTTCGATGGATTCAACTGCTTTATGATGTTCCACGGAGAAAATTCCGAGATGATTGGAATATTATTTTTTATATAAACTTATAGAATCCAATGTTTCGTGTTACATGAAAAAGAGAATTAATAAAACGGTGTTTCATAAAGCAAAAACCTCTTCTAAATTTAATGCGTGTCGTCGCTGATAACGAGGAACGATAATTTAACTGGAAGTAATAAACGACAGTTACATGCGTATTTACAACCTGGCAAGACACTGCGTTTAACTACGTTTTTCCGTCTCACTTTGCTTCCCGTGCACCCGCGAAACTTTAAACAGCAACACGGGCTGTAGCTATGTCTGCACGGGCACGCAATTAAAAAGAAGAAAACAAAAAAGCTTTTAGTGCGCAGTAAAAACCATAAAAGGAAAAGATTACACGGTGTAATTTCGTGCAGAGGGAAGAAACAAGTTTCGTTGGTACGCGGCAACAAAGTGTCACAAAAGGAAGTGTAAAAGCGCTTGTCCAGATTTAGAACCTCAATTAAGGCTATGGAGAAGGAGAATCAATGCAGAAACACCGAGTAATCCATCCACTTCCATGGACCGCGACAGTGACTTTTGTTCAAGTAGCATGAACAAGTAAATATAGAGATAGAAAGAGAGAGGAGAGAGAAAAAGACGAAAATAAAAAAAAGGAGACAGAAATAAACGGGATGCTACACCATTGCCCATCGACTACTAACCTAGCGTTTCGTTTCTGAGGCTAGGAAACGAAGAAAAAGAAAGAAAGAAAAATAAACAGTCGAAGTTAGCGATCTTCGCGCATTTCTGTTTTGAATGTGTTCTATTATTCTATTCGGAAGGAAGCGTGGAAACTTTGCGCGATTAAAGTTCCTCCATTGTAGAAAGTTAATCGTGTGGAAAATGATTCCGTAAAAATCTCATTATTTTTTTCTTTCGTTTAACTTGCTTTAAGCGGTTTTATACATTTAACCGGTGTATTATCGGGATATGAAGAGAAAATATCGTTCTTAACTATGTACCGAATGAGGTTTATTTATGCGTACTTCATAGATTTATGTGCAATATATTAATTATTATTTTTGTCGTTTTGTTAATTGGTTCTAAATTTGTTAAAAATTTACAGACAAACGAGTCGAAGAAATTGTCGAGTCTTTGAAGTCTTAATTTTCTAATATATTTTATAACAAAAAAAAAAAAATAAAAATCTTGAGATCTGCTCCGACTGGCTACTGCTATTTAATAGATATGGTTCGTTATTCAAACTTTCCACGATCTAATCCATAATCTTCACGTCCCTATTGTTATATATTCCATCATTCAAGGATGTCGAAAGCGTCGAAACAGCCGATCGATCAATGCGATCATCCTTTTGTTCCGAATAAAAATCAACTATGATAAAAAACTTGGCACTTACCTTATCTAAGCGCTCCTCAGCCTCGAAAATCCCAGATCCGTGACACCCTCTACCGCTGTAGCACCGGTGACATTCTTATCCCTTCATTGGACGCACCTTCAACACCCTTAAACACTGCACGATGCCGCGCCGTTCACGTTGTATCACACAAGAATCACGTATCTGGTTAACTACGTTTCTCTGGCATGTCTCAATCCGCGTGCCTCAACGACGATCAAATTAAACACGCCCCCCTCTCGAAAGCTATCCTGATTTTCCGGACCAAATAAACAATTTAAACGCGTCTTTGATCGACATACGACTTCTTTTGCTCACGAACCGGAACATCACTCATATTCGACGAGCAAAGATAACGGAAGAGCTCGATCGAAAAAATAAATCATATATAAATTTTTGCATAAAACCCGGCTCAACGATCAACCATGCTTTACGTTTGCTGTCATGATCTGTTTAGGTTTTGTTTCGCGACGAGACTCAAGGAATTTACGACAATATAGAGCAGTGACACTCCTTAAGTGGTTGAAGGTCGACGACGAAGAAGTAGAACGAATGATCGCGAAGGCTGTCGCCGCGTTCAGCTGTCACGTTCAGCCGGTGAAAGAGTCGATCACGTGGCTTTTCGTACGCCTCGCCGTCACTCGCATCTAGCAACACCGTTACACCTTCTCGGCGATCAGTCGAGAACTGCGTTCACCACGGCTCCCCACCCGACGCTTTGGGGGCAGGACGCTCAACGTCGCTAGCTAGACACGACGCGCGGCGTCGCTCCGCCTCCACGTGCAACTACCTGCACCCCTCCGCCCTGGTGAGCCCTCACGGCTTCTCTACTCTTCTTCCTTGTCCGTTTTTGGCCGGTTTGCTTCACGCCGCTCTTCCCCTGTTCTCTTCGCGTCTGATCGTGCCACTTCACGCCGCACCTCTTCCTCAAGATGACCGGAGAACCCTTTTCCACGATAGAGCATCCCCTGTGACCATCGACACGCTTCTTCCGATCAAGTTTATTATAGTTAACGGATAAAAGCGATCAATATGTGCGAAGATCAGTGAGCTAGGAAAAAGAGAATAATTTTGTGGTTGATACTTCCTGTATGCTTGATACGAACTTGAAGTGAGTATAATCGATTATGGGTTTTCATTTTGATTTGGTAATTGAGAATCGATAATTGGGATAAATGGATTGGTACTAGTGTCACGATCGGTGGTGCATAGCGATGGTAGATGAATAAAATACGATTTGAAAAATATGTATAGATGAAATTATGAAAAATTAACAGATATCGTTGAAAACACGTAGATTGTATAAAATATTTTTCAATGTGACACATAATCGTTAATCCCGACATGACTCGTAAGCATGAAAATGCTGAGAGGGATATTGTATCTCTGGAAGAACACTCCGTTTTTTGGCAAGTGTGCAAATTCCGACAGATCCGTTACATATGTAAATTAATGTTGCATACACGTTTTCTCTATTCACGAAACCATCGCAAGAAGAAACATCAAGCTTTCTCCAACTCCAAACGAAACAACGAATAATACAACTTCATAGATAAAACTATACTTCTGTATGTACGAACGTTTGTAATATTATTTCTCATTTCGTGTAATAAATCTCTGATTAAAGCTTACATCTGCTTCGTAAAGCGTGGTAGATGAAAATTGTTAATAATCCGATAAGGGATATCTGTTTGTTAAAATGAACTCCATTTTTAATACGTAGTACGCACAAAAGCAACTGTAACGCGTGTAATCGATGGAATGGCAATCTACTGTCCACTTCGTTAATGAAACAGATATAACGTTCGAAATGAGATGCAAATGGCCCAGGGTGTGGTTGAAATGCAGATACGAGCGGCGAAGTTTTTATTTACAACCCCTATAACGAGACCGACCAGCATAATGCGTTTTTTCGAATGGATCGGTCGTATTTCTCTTCGTTGTCGGATGTATTTCTCTTGTCACTTTCTCCCTTCCCCTTACGTTCCCCTTTTCCATTTATCAATCCCTAGCACGGTGATATTTTAAAGACTTAAAACAGCTGACGCACAGATTTGAAGTACTTCTGACGTAAACCTTCTTTAATTTTTTTACATCTGATTAAGTCCAACGAATTTCACTTTTCCGTTGAATCGTGGACTTTGGAAGCACTATTTATCCTTTTTCCTTTCCCTAATCCTCTGTTTTGCGTGCCATTTTTTATAATGTGCCTGAAATTTTTATAATCTAGCGTTCATAAGAATCTTTGGGAAATATTCTATGAAAAAGCAAAAACTACTTATCCCCGGATAAAGAGATAATACTTATAATACAGAAACTTCGGCGCAGCCGTAAGCTATAGATGACTACGGAAAATGATGAAAAATCCAGTTTGAAGCATAAACGAGATAGCTTCCGAACCAAAAGCTTCGTCGTGTCTTACAGACGCTTTCCAAATTCTCGATTAAGGTTCAATGATATTTGTCATCGTTCTCTATCTCTGAGATATCGATTCTGTGGAACGATAAACAGAGAATCAAACTAATCGTTGAATCTTTCGATCAAAACGAAAAAAAAACGAAAAAAAAGGATCACGTGGTGCGGTGAAAATCTTATTTGAGCATCTGTGTTACGATAAATTAGAGTTAAGACGCTATATCTGCCTTTTAAATAACGTACTACGATACTACCGTTTTCGCGTGACAAGGAAGGAATCGAACGGCGGATAATATTTGAGTTGTCGAGGCCATCAAGTCTCGACACAGAAGAGATGAGGATGCAGGTTAAGTAAGTGGTTAGGAAGACGGCGTTGCCCAAAGTAATGGAATAAAAACACTCGACCTCGATGTTACCATGATTGATTTGGGCGGCATTATCTTTCACCTTCTCTTCTCGTCCGGCAAGTAGATGTGTCAAAAATTCCATTGAAAAACCCTTGTTTCTTCGTGTTTTATGAAAACAATAAATGTCCATCACCCAGGCATTATTTCCTGGCTTTAATGATTTATCCTTCTCTTGTCTTTTACTTCGGATTACCAAATCCTGTTTATCAAAATGTATCCATAGCAATTAATCAAAGATCGAATAAAAAATAATATTTGGATACCTATCATCCAACTTTCCAATTGTTATTTTCTACGAAGCTAATATATAAATAAAATCCATTACTTCCTAAGGTTGTCTAAAAAATTACTACAAAATATTCTGTAAGGCAAGATCGCCGACGAACGTGTAGAATGAAATACAGCTCTTAAAACTTTTATTTCTTAAAGAATGAAAATTAGTTGAAACGTATAACAGTGAAATGTAACGAACGTTGTGTCGCTGAAATTACGAGAATCAACTCATAGAATGTCGTAAAAGTAGAATGTTCGGTTTCATTAATGTGCACAATACCAAACGCATACGTAGGTGCTGGGAGATGGTAAGTAGTACGTGTTCCGCAGCCCTTTTATAGATCCGTGACTGCTTCCGATACCGTATACGCCGGACTGTAATTAGTCTGTAGGACTGGATCCAGCTTTCAATGGACCTTCAATGAGCGCTACTAATGACGACCGGATGACGCATCCGGAATGCCTGTTTAAATGATAGTATGCTAATTCAATGGCAAGCATTTCGTTTTTGCGCATATCGTGAAACACATCTGATTTCGTGTTTCAGTTAACACCGTACTTCCTCGTTGTCCCGTCTAACAATATGCATCGCGCGTGTAATCTATCCTAAGAGATACAAGAATTTCCTAATGTAAACACGTCGTCACGGTGAATCGATATTTCGATTATTATTTTTGTATAATGTGCTTGACATTTAACAATTTTTATTACATTTCTCAAATTCTATCTTTGATGCGTCGAATATAGCGAAATTTAAAAATTACGCAAAAGCCTGAAGCCTGTAAACTTTCCGAATCGAAGAACTCTCAAGCAGAATTACATTATTTTTTACGACGCAACGGAATTCGATCATTCCTGTTCGATTTTCGATAACATGACAATGTTTGATCTAATACTAGGTTGGATTTACGTATAGAAGGTATAGGAAGTAGATCGGGGGCGAATGCGAATTCCTATGCGATCCCTGGCCGGGAAGGAGGACTGCGAAAGACACGAAAACGTAAACAGTGACTTAAATCACCGTACACGCCTCGGGGAAAGATCGAAATACGGTGTACGTCGGAAGGATACCTCGGCGAACGTGGCGGAATGATGAGGTGTCGCGCTAGAATAGACAAGGAGGACTTTCCGGTCCGCTATTCCATCCGATTCCGTAATCCATTCCGGATACCAACGGCGTTCTACTCCTTTTTTCTCCTTTTTCCTCCGTCGTCCTTCTTCAATCGGTCGGGAAAGGCGATCCAGGACAGGATACAGGACATCAGTCTTTTCTGTCTTCGCTACGTTCAGGGCTGCAGATTCCACCGAGAAATTCCACGCTCGATTCGTCCTCTTGCGTTCAATACAAGCGCCGCTCTCGGATTCGCCGCGTACTGTGTTCCGTTTTCCTTTCATGGACTCCCTTTCTTCCATCGTGGAATCCTCAACATTCAAATATTCCTTTACGTGGAAAGGGAATGAAGAAAGAAGGGAGTAATCCAAGTAAGACAGGACAAAGGAACGAAGAAGAAGAAAGAACGAATCGGACAACCAAACGAAGAGAAGAAGGGCGACGCGAGAAAGCAAAACGAAACGAACAGGTGAAGGTGAATGGTAAAATGAAAATATGAAACGAACAAAACGACGACAGAGGTGGATCGTGCGACGGGAACGAAGAACTAAAATTAGAATAGAACCAGGACGGAGAGAGGGGCCATGGAAAGCGGTGGAAAATCGAAAAGGTGGTTAAACCGAGAAACGGTGAAACGAGTGAGAGAGCCGGGACAGCTACTTGCGAGAGGTTGGGTATACACCGGGCTCGCATTCCAAGCAGACTTGGTGAACCGGGTTCATTATTTTCTCGTTATAAGTTTCTACAACTCGAGCTTGTTGTCGTAACGCTGTTAACGCGGACGCGTCGCGAATTGTTAAAACGGCTGGCGAACGATCAGCGCGCGTATATATTCGGCGGCTTCCTTAAACCCCGTGTCACGCGCCGCCCTACCACTTCGTTCCTTTTCATCCTGGCCTCTACTCAACCGCCACTCTCATCCTCTAATACCCATTCCTCGCTCTACTCCTCCTTTATCCTCTTCTTTTTTCGTTTATTAATAAACGAGCCACTGTCACTTGCCTCTCTCTCTCTCTGCCTTTCTTTTCTTCAGTCTTTTTCCCTTCAGAGGCGGAGGATATTGGAAAAGGCAGAGGGAAGAACAAGAGGACGAAAGGAAAAGCTAGTAACGACACGACGAAAGGCCAGTACTCGTCTCGTTGTTCCTTTGCAGTACCCAGCGGAATTATTGAACAACTCGGTGACTTGATGTGCTAACTCTAACTTCCTCTCGAACACGGCAAAGTGTTACCGTTGAAAGTGGAGCACAGTCACAAGTATCGTGAGCGTCGTTCGTAAAGGATCGCACCTGACGATGCCGCTTTAATGGTGACTTTAATTGTACCCTTTGATTTCAACACGTTCCCTACACTGTCGATTCCATGCGCCCTCTACGCGATTTCTATCCCTTCTATCTTGCCAACATTAAAAAGTGACGATATTCACGGACGAGAGGATTGTTGCTCGAAAAACTAAGGTTTCTTGTTACTTCGTGTTACCTTTATACAAGTGTTCGGCTACTGTTTCAACATAATTTAAGGGCTAATTCTTGACGCCCAAATAAAATGAAAATCAAGAATAAAACATTACGTTTTCGGCTTTGTTTTTTTTTTTTAGTTATTGACAATTAAAAATCGGCCAAAATATCGCCTGCACGCGAACAAACCTCCTTACACGAACAAAGGAAGGTCAGCCTAAGTAGCGGGGCGCACAGCGATCCTCATCCGAACGACACATGAGCAACAGCTTACCTCGTACAAGTTGTAGAGAAGACTATGGTATTTAGAGACGTAAGCAACCCCGCGCGACGTTTTGCAAAAAAAATGATAAATTGAACGTTAAACCTACTTACTCGTGGAAAACCATAAGAACATATCGAAAACTGCTCTATGAAATTTGCGCGAGTTTTTGTTAGCCAAAATGTATACATTTGCAGAATTTTCGGACATGCAAAGTATTTTCAAAATAGACCAATGATTGTGGGATACCGGTACGTTAAATTGTGTGAAATGTATGCAAGAAAATACAAGAAGAAAAATCTTTGCAAATGGATGAGTTAACTCAGAGTAACTGAAAAACAAAGCCGAAAACGCAATTTTTTATTCTTGATTTTCTCCTTAAATTATGTTGAAACAGTAGCCGAACATCCTGTATACCAAGAAATGAAATAGGAGTGATACAGACATACCACCTATCTTTGTCATGCGAGTAATATTAAAAACTTTAAACTCAAATCGTGATTCGAATAGCACTTACGGAAGATTAATTAAACCTTGCAGAACATTAGAGAAAGTAACGTTCTCGTTGCTTAGTTGCCAATCATTATGAAATTGGTCTTTACGCCCTTTGATAATCTTCCCTACGTTCACCATTTAAAAGCTTTGGAAATTGAAGAAATTGACGAAAACTATAGAATACGATAAATTGATGATAGCCATTCGACGTTGGCGAAAGAGTTATAAACAAATCGTTGGAGAATTGAAAACGTTGAAATAGCAAGCCGGGCGTTCGATTCAGGCGGTGCAAATGAGTGGAGCGATATTAAAATCTACGCGGGCAACAGATGGGCTCGGATAGCTTTACGATGCTCGAGCCAATAACGAAAATCATTAAATTAGCTTTAACCGCCGGTGCACGGCGTACTGTTAACAGCGTACTAATTTTATTATTTAGTAGTAGCATAAAAATCCTGGAATTCCCTTCGTTACTTCTCCTGCCGACGCAATTCACAGGCTTTTAAAGTAATAAGTTCATCCGTTTGACTATGTTTTATTTCGCTATTACGCTTACATGTGTATGTACCAACATTGTACGATATAACGTAAGGTTTCAAAAACTACTCTTATCTTTGCATAAGTGTACGTTCAAGAAAGAATTGTATATTAGTAAATATAATGTATATCTTACCTTGTTTGTGCAAAAATTCACACCAACGAAGGATATTTTTTCTTAAAAAACGTGATTAATGGGTTTTCACGACATGCACGCGTTCAAAGTTTGACATGACAGCCATATTGCTTTTAACGCTACCAGAAGCGTGGAGTTGGCGCCAATTTTCATGTACCGAACATCGGTAACGTGACGTCCTACAAAATTTTATACGTATTTGATCTGTAACTGGCGTGTACCTCGTGTGTACTGCCTAATGGATCAATATCGCACAAATAATGTTCGAATTCATTCAATTTAAGAAGATGGCACTACTGGATTCGCTTAATGCTCAGAGCTGAATGTTTACAGCCAGTCCTATTCTTATCATCTTAGCATTGACTTCTAAGTTTGTGAACCGTTGGAAAAGGAGAGATTCATAAAAATTCTGCACACGTAACTTGAAAACAGATTTTATTTGTTTCTGTATAAATATAATAGATAAGTAGATAAATAGATCATAGTCATATACGTTATATATAATCATAATTATAACAAAGTGTATATATAACATATAGTTATTACATCATGAGATTCGTTACGCACATTCGATTCGTGTTAATATTGTTTATTTGAAAGTATGTTTATTTATCACACATTCGAATGAAGATAATGTTATCGTGGAAAATGTCACTTTCTCACTTCTATCTTCGAGAAAAGTGTACGCGCTCTATTCAAAGTGTCTTAGTCCTTGAACGCCAAAAATATAAAAGAAATATACTTATATTTGATAGACATAAGAATAATGTGTTTATTCAAGTGCTCCTTACGCTCTAGTATGAAAATCGTGCGATGTACTTTAAGTGTTAAATATAAATCATCTTACACGTTAGTATTTAAAAATTATTCGTGAGATTTAATATGATTACGGCTAACGCTAACTCAATTCTTGAAATACAATAGAATCTTATGGTAAAAGCGTAAACTGTACTTCAACCACAGCGTACATACATACATATAATATACATCAAATACGAAAAAAATGTGAAAAATTTTTGAAGTTTATAACGAAAAAGGTTTAGCCTATACAAAAAAATAAAAAAATTTATGTATAATAAAGTGGTTTTATTACAAAAGTAATAATGTCCCTGCATACGGCGCGTATGTATTATATTACTATTGCTGTTACACGTAGTCATACAGCAACACAAGAAGTTTCGTTTCCAATATAAAACTCTATTCCCGCTTATTACTTTTATTTTATTCTGTTTGTTTAACATCACATAATGATGTTCATACTATTTACATTCCAATATTTAACTGATTACTTCATCTTTAAAACGTAATATATTTCATTCCCTTTCTTAAATATCCTAACTAAAATACTTTCCACGATATACACAATTAAATTTAAGAAAAATATATTAACATTTCTACATTTAATTAATTTCGTTACTAATATTTAGAAATATGTTACCACCGACATACGTTGAAGGTTTTCATGATTTGGAAGCCGTTAAGGCTATGGAATATAGACCTTTCGGCAAAACCGGATTGATGGTCAGCAAATTATCATTTGGTGGCGGACCGCTTGGTTGTCATTATGGGTTGGTACTTAATTTTTATTCAAAATTTTATTCCATACATAACATAAGCTTTAATATCTATAAAAAAATTATGAAAAAAATGTTTTTATAAATATTTTTAAAATTTAATATTACGATAATTTCATACTTTCATATGTTGATACGGCGACAGTACGTATGATGAAGGTCAAGCAATTGAAGCGATACGTCAAGGAATAAAACAGGGGATCAATTACATTGATACCGCACCATGGTATGGTCAAGGTCGCTCCGAAACTACTATTGGAAAAGTATTCTTTTTTGCATATTATAATACACATATTAAATATATATCTTTTTCTAATTTATTTAATGTTTAATGCTTATTTAATGTATCTAGGCACTGAAAGGCATTCCACGTAAAGCATATTATATCGCGACAAAAGTTGGACGATATGAATTAAATTACGAAAATATGTTCAATTTTTCCAAAAAAAAAACTAGAAGTAGTTTCCTTAAAAGCTTGCAACTTTTGGGTTTGGATTATGTTGATGTCATCCAAGTAAGAACCATCAACTTTTTATGGTTTGTTTCATTTATCAATTAGTAACATGTATTTCTTATAGGTTCATGATATCGAATTTGCACCAAGTTTAGACATAGTAATTACACAAACCTTACCAGAACTGTCAAGACAAGTTGCGGAGGGCAAGGCAAAGCACATTGGTATCACTGGATATCCGATATCTATTTTGAAGGAATGTATTGAGAAAAGTAATATTAAAATTTCTTGCGTACTGAGCTATTCAAGGCATACACTAATAGATAATACTTTGTCTGAATATATTCCATTTTTCAAGGTAGAATTTCGCAGTAAATTAAATATCCATATTTCTCAGAATAATACTTGTTAACAGTTTAAACAAATGTACCAATTTCTTAGGCACATAATATTGGTATAATTAATGCTTCTGCACCATGTATGGGACTTCTAACTAATAAGGGTGCACCAATTTGGCATCCCAGTTCAGAACAAACGAAAAAAGTATGTGCAGATGCTGCTGCATATTGTAAGGTATATAAATTTGAAACATTAACATAATATACATTTGTATTTGAGAATACTTTATTTATGACATAATGAGAACTTATCTTTGCAGGATCATGATATAGAATTAGCCAAGTTAGCATTATGGTATTCTATGCAATGCAAAGATATTACTACATATTTAGTTGGAATGCAAAATTTAAAAGAACTGCAGATAAACCTTGATGTTGTTAAAAATGGAATTACAGATAAGGAAAAAAATGTGCTTCAAGAAATTCAGGAAATGTAAGTATAACATTAAAATAGCTAGCTTTTAATTACTAACAGTACAGTGGAAAAACGTTTTCTTATTATATATTATTTCCTTACATAATTTAACAAATAAACCACGTTATAAAATTTTACTAATAACATATATAAAAGTTTTTAGCAAAAAAAAGAATTCTTTTATCACACTTCAACTTATGAAAACAAATATAATATATATAAAGTTATATGTACAATTATGCCATGTAATATATGCAGTAGTAAATTTAAAAAAATTATATTTTGTATGTCATATTAAATTAGTTAATACTATTTTATGAGTAATTCATTCTAGAGATAGGGCAATGTATTCTATAAAATTACATGTTTATTATCTTGGATATAAAAATTTTAATTAAATTAATTTTACAAAATAATTAGAAGAAATATTTGTGTTGTAGTAGTCGTCTTGTAGTAATTATTTTGTGGTAGTAATAATCAATTTTTTTTATATGGATTATCATGTTTTTATAAACCATAAACTCACATATTTAAAAAATCATACATTGTGTTCCATGTGCCAATAGTCCCCGTTCTCAAAGATTTTTAAAGTATCTGATCTGACATGGGATTACATTCTATCTACTATATTTCTGTGATAAATAAGTACCTATTATACTTAAGTTGATATGAATTTGGTAAGTTGTCAATTATTAAAACAAGAGTTCTCGCTTAATAAATCATTTGGACTCATAACAATAAGGCAATGGTTAATTGACAATACATGAAATAATTCAATTATACTTATGTCCAAAATTTAAAAAATTCAGAAACAGAAATTAGAGATTTCTTCTTATAATAACGAAATATAAAATGATCCTTCTTTTCATTCCAGGTATTTATGTAAAATAACAGAGAAACACTGGGAAAACAAAGAACTTGAAGCATACTGGGAATATATGAAAAAATAAGAGAAATATATTTTTTTGCACATAATATCATTATACTGTTAATATTGTTTTCTATAATATGTTAAATGCTAATATACGTAATAAATTTTTTACAAAAACTATATTTTTAGTATATTTAACTTTATATAACACAAATATTTTAATAAACTAAACTATAAATGCAATCTTTAGATATGTTTTAGAAGATATGGTCTCAGACTAAAATATTTATAAAAATCTGGTTGTGTATTTAAAAAAATATCAGATATAATTCTTTCTTTTTAGATTTAATTCTTCTAGATCTAATTTTAAATGCTTATTTATTAAGCATTGATCTAGTGTAAACTACAGGCATATAATCAGCTTCACCAGGTTTAATTTGATATGTCAATTCATACATTAACACAGTTATAAGTGAGCCCAAAATTGGCTTGTGGTACATTTGTTGCAATTCAAAACCTTTCTTAAGACATAGCTCTCTCCCACCATCTGTATATTCTGAAGCAACAAGATTAGCACAACTGTATCCTTCAGTAATAGCAAACTGCACAGCAACATTTATAAGGCATGAAGCTATTCCTTTTCTTCTATATCGCTCATGTACATAGAGCCTTTTGATCCATGCACCTTTATCTAATCTATAGCTTTTACACAAAGCAACAGTTCCTACAATCTTCTTAATCTGAGATGAAATGTCAATGTTTGAATCACGAAATTGTTGTTCTGTCATTATGGTATAATGTACATTCTTTGGATTATGTGTCATTAGGTAAGGTTCAAATGCTTCAGCAACCCAAAAGCATGAAAAGGCATTAGACATATAAATCCTGTTATAATAAATGCAGAAGTTTTTATGTTAATATTTACTTTTATCTGAAATACTTTGTTTTCATAACAAAAATTTCATACAATACTATATTAATACATTTTAATTCTGGAAAGGACTATAGTTTTGATATTAACGTCTTAACATTAGCATTAAATAACACATACATATAAAAAGTTTTTACCTTGGTATATTAGAAACTTCTTCATTAACTTCTATAGTTTTCACAGTGAAAGTTATATAAGTTCCAACATATACCAAAAAAATGACGAAAGGAATAACTAAAATGCAAACTGTCAAGGGCAATCCAAAAAAAATAAACATTATAGCGGCAAACAATATCATCAATTGAAAAGTCAATTCTTTAAATACAATTCCCAAAAACGTCGAATTTAGAGAAGACATTACGCCCGCTTTCACTAACTCCTTACAATTAATTTCATCGCCTGGCTTATAACTTCGTACTATTATAATGTGATTCATGTTGGAAAACAATTATCTTACTCTTTACAACTTTTATACATAATTAACGAACGAAATGCAATAAATTAAGATATTGCGAGGTTATATTTTCGATATGTTCGCCATCTGCAGCTAATACAAATATCAAATTAGTAATTTGCTCTCAAGTATGTGTATATATATATATTAATATCTGATTAACATTATTTCTTTATTTAATATATAAAGGGTCGGTAAATACTTGTTTGTTCGCTAACAAGCTTTCTATAATAAAATCAGTCATTAATAACCTAATGAACTTTTTCTAGATATATGTACTGAGTTACTCCATAGATTACATAATAAATGATATAATTATAAAATTTCTGGCAACATTTTTTAATGTAAATATAATGTAAATTATCGAATCTTGGGTAAGAATATACGCTTCTTTCATTAAACTTACTGATTATTGATGAGTATATGAATATACGCCTTAAGGTTATCTGGAAGTGGGAGAGTCAGCGTTCAGCCATTGCTACTCTGGTCTAAAGACGCGTTGTATGTGAATGGTCTTCTGTACTTTGTCTAATTATCTTATTAACGAAATTGTTTTCTCATTCAATATCTTCTGAAGTAGATATCTAATAAAACGGTGGTAATCATGAGTGAGCGGCCGAGTAATGGTGAATACAAGTATCAAAGGGAAGAAAATGCCGATTCGAAGGTAAGAACATCGTCGGAAAAGGAACGTGATGAAAAGGAACATCAGGTTGACAAAGCCGGGGAATATGTCCGGGAGCTTTTGCAAGAAAAAGTTGAATTGGATTCGCAAAAATGGCCTAATGCAACCAGATTAATTGATCAAGGTGAATGTGAATATTGCTCTATCATCAGTAGTCATTGTTTTTAAATCGTCTTTATTATTTTTAATGGCCGTGTTTGTTTTTTTGCTGTTTGTATATTTATTTTTGTAATTTACTAGCATAACTGTTTGTATACGATTTGTCGGTTTTATTACTTCAAAGTCGAACTGAATAAAATATTTAAGGTTAGATTCTCATGTAAGCGAAAAACAGTTTGCACTTTGTTATTTAATTTTTCTAACATTGTTTCGAATATATTACTAATTCTGTACACAAATTATATCACATTTGTTAATGCAATAAACAATAATTAAAAGGAAACATCAAACTTTTCCGTAATAAATAAATTTCAGGAAATACAAACGTATTTAGTTTAAAGAATCAATATTAATATGTATGTAAACCTATGTTATAAACCATTTACGTATTTTTATATTGTTTTAGTATACAGATTAATTTCTTTAACACCTGTATATTATGAGTATATAACTTTAAACATCTATTAAAGAAAAATGTATTAATAATTTATGAATATATAAATAAATTGATATATATTTTATAACTTATTACAATTTTTAGTATTTTTCAGTCTAATTTGTAATGCAGATTAATGAATATTAATAACTGTATATGTGCTTATATCAATAAATTTCTGATTACAGTAACAAAAAATAAAAAATACGTTTTTACTACCATTTATTTTTAAATCTGTATTTATTATTATCATAGAATAAAAAATAATTGCTTTGTTCTATAGAAATTCAAAAAACTCAAGCTATTGGAAAACCAGTTAGAGATCTTAAATATGTGGATATTTATCGCGAAAAACCAATTCGGGTGTCAGTTAAAGTACTGGTACCGGTTCGGGAACATCCAAAGGTAGTAATCGTACTTTGTTATAAGTTATTTAAATAAATATATGAATGAAATTATATCTTGAAATTATGTACAGTTCAATTTTGTGGGAAAATTACTGGGACCAAAAGGTAATTCTATGAAACGTTTACAAGAAGAAACTATGTGTAAAATGGCTGTACTAGGAAGAGGATCTATGAAAGATCGTCAAAAAGTAATTTTGTATTAAAAATGCTGAATTTTGAATTTTCATTTGACTTAGTTTTTTGTTTATATATATATTTATTTTTGCTTGAAGTTATTATTAATATAAAGTTATTATCCCTCTATAAAATTCTTCGTCAACTTACTCTAATATAGGAGGAAGAATGTCGTATGTCTTTGGATCCAAAATACGCACACCTTTCGGACGACCTTCATGTGGAAATAACAGCACTTGCACCTCCGGCAGAGGCTTATGCTCGTATTGCATTTGCGTTGGCTGAAGTTCGGAAATATCTTATTCCCGATAACAACGACAACATACGCCAAGAGCAAATGCGCGAAATGGAAATGAGCATGACAGATGATCCAACAAGTGGTGATGATAGAAGGCCCTCTGTCAGAGGAGTACCAGGTGCTGGAGGAATATTAAGACCAACCACAAGACCAACGATGCCAAGGTCTTCGCGAGGTAGTGATATTTTCTAATCACCAATCTTTTAGTAATGTCGTGTTAGAAAATTGTGTTCTACATATATTCTGCTTTCAATGTTAGAGTGAACGAATTAATTTCAAAATATATGTTTTTTGAGCTTCGTCTATTTTAGCGGCGATACTTCCACCGCCTTCGAGCCGGGGACCAATCTCACGTCCTGTTTCAGCGAAAAGTAAAGTGTTCTCTATCTTAGATCGTGCAAGAGTTGCAATGGATCAAAGTTATGGGTAAGTTTTAAGTTAAATTAATTACCGTAATTAAGTGAATATTGTTATAAATTCATAATATTATATAATATATAGTTATGAGACTGCTACTCCACCTCCAAGTAATCGTGTCGGATCTCATCATGATTACGATTATCACACATCAACGGGCAGTAGCAGCCGATACGGAGACCGACATTATACATCAACATCAGGGTAAGTATAATTCTATCAAAGAGTTAATTCATCGAAAATGTTCTTATCCGTTATAACTATTTTTCATGTTATACATTTACATTATCAATCCTATCCCTTAATGTCTCACTTGACATAAATAAATGAGGTAAATATTTCAAACATTAAATATAACATAATAAAGTTTTATTAACAAGTATTATGGTTACGTTATGCTGCTTTTCGTAACAACTTATAAAAGGTATATATGTATAATACCAAAATAATTAAAATAATTGAATATTTTATTTAAATATTTAAAATAAAAAAATTACTAGAGTCGGGCGTACGCGTAATATTTCTAATCAGTCATATCGCAATTATGAAACCGTAGCAACGAACCTTTTATTTTATACTAGTATGCGGTTGTTTGTTCTCGAGATATCATTGTATCATATCATTTGATAAAATCCATAATAATTTCCAATTTCGTTATTTATAATGTTCTTGCATAATCAGATGTTTTTGTTACACATTATGACTAACCTATCACAACATTAACCCCTTCCCGTGCTTTAACGAGTCTGACTCGTGATGCAGATTTTGGCCCAAACATGAATATCACGAGCTAGGCTCGTGAACAGATAATCGGGTCAAACATGAATATCACGAGCCACGGCCGTGAACAAATAGCTTTACATCTGCCAGAGTGTTTTAGAAAATATCATACCATGGAGGTTTTTTTAGAGTTGTAAGTATTTTCTTATAAAATATTGATTCAAGGTGAACATTTCTTATTATTGAATTTTTTGTTTATAATATGCTATTTATTGTTAGCTGTAATATTATTACATTGCTTAGGATAAAATCACATTTGAAGACTCTTGAATTTTTATTGAAGTATCGTTTATTCATGAAATATAATTTTGAAACTGCCATCTATTACAAAATATAATATATTTATAATATCTATAAAAGGAAAAAGGATTAGAGTTTACTTCCACAACAGCAGTGTCGCGTAAAACTGACTATATCATAGGTATTTGCATCTCGGCTTGTATTGTGACTGTTCTTGAGCATCAGTCTGGTTTGTTTATCACGCTTTGACGCCTATCGCTTGGGCCCGAGTTTCGTCGAGCTATATGGCACAGGAAGGGGTTAAGTCACGTGTGCTCAATTATGGAATCCAAGTCATCCTTTTCTTATTGCTACTGCGCAACAAACGTATTTTGTGGGAAAAAGTAGGTTACCCTGTTCGAAAGACGTTTTGTTGCCATCCAATCCATCTTTTAAGTAGTACATTGGTACAGTCATTTCTTGACGGTTAAATTTACTTACTGATATGACCCAAAATGCATTTTCAAGAGCGCTGCTTTCTTTCAGAGTATATTGCAAATGTTTTATAGTACAATGATTTTTAAAAATAATATTTGTTTCTTTGCACACATTAAAGCTCTACTCATTTCCACAATACGATAACTAATATTTGTTCTCGTCTCAATCTTTTTTTTTCATTATCCTTCTAAAGTTCCACATCTTTTTCTGAAATGTGTGAAATGCAAACAAGGTTGAAATGATTTAGGTTCTTAATGTGTATTGTACTTTTATATATCATTTAGAGATGATATGTATCCTTCCTCGAGGTACACAACCTATGAATACGAAGACGATGCTGTCCCGCACTCGTCGCATAACTACTACGAAACATCAGAATATCCAGGTAACATGCTTCTCATTTTACATTGTTACTACTTTTTTTCTAGCATAAAAATATAACACGTAATTGTACAGAAATTATCATAAACATACACGCATGTGTGATATGTTGGAAATTAACATAATAGCAATGGGATTAAAACATTTTAATATATAAATTATACATAGGCAAATTTTTCCTGATTTATCATTCATAAAAATAAATATTTTGAATTCAGCTAAATAAAAAATTGATAATATACAAATTTTAAATGGAAATATAAATACGGCCAAAAGTTTAAAAAACATTAATAATTGTTTCTTGTAATTTTTTGAACGATTTATTATAACAATTTCGTACTCACGATAAAATCCATAAGAATTAAGTAAAATAATAAGTTTCGTTGTTTTATACAAAAATCTAGAAATTCCATATTTCTCGCACAAAAAATAATACACGAATAAAAAGTTCAACAATATAAAGTGAAAATAATTTCCATCCACTATTTAAAATCGAACTATATTTTTTCGAAATCGAACTTAAAGATTTTCCTATAATATCCTAAATATTAGAGCATACCCTCAACAGACACGGGATGCCTTCACATAACAATGTGTGATGTTAACTGAATTATTCATCAGCTCATTCGCAGTTATTTTCTTTTTAAAACATTTAAAATAACATAATGCTCTCGCTTCGTGTAGTATATAGCTAGGAAATTATTCGATTAATATCATATACACATATACATCGTCGTGGTGCCCTTATTTAATAAAAATAATGCAAATAAATCACTCCATGAAATTCGCAGAGGAATCATCGAGCCGCGCATGGAAATCGTACAAGACGACAACGACATCGGGCTCAAGCTCGCGCTACCGCAACGCCCCGTATTCACGACCTTCCAAGTAAAAATCCATTAAAAGAATCATCCAAATATTTTCTTAATTTTATCTTGTCCAAACAATTCCTGGATTCTGAAGCGAAACAACGATCTTTCTTTTTTGGCTGTATTGTTTCTCATAGCCCTAAACCATTGACGTATAATCTTCCTAACACACGGCAACTTACGATGCCGGCAATGCCAAAACCTAGTAACCGAGATCGTTCTTAAAAGAAAATGGAGGCACTCTGAGAGACTAACACGGTAAACGATATGCAGATGGTATTACAATATTTCATGGTATTGCGACGATAGAACCAAACGAATATAAAGTAACTGCCATTTCTTATCGATTTGTCGAGGGTTTGCCAAAGGAAATTTTCTACTAAATGGTATTAACAAAACTTTCGTCTATGATCACTATGTTTCATATATTCCTTCTTTGGAGTAAAATTTATCTAGCATAAAAGAAACTTTTACGTTCGTGAATAATTTGCTTGTTTTCTTTATTTCTACATAATAGAATTTTTTCCAGTCGTAGTGTAATAAAGCATTCACATGCTTTTCAGATGTAATTCTCATGGCTACTGGATAAGTACTAAAACTCGTAATACAATGAAAGCTGTAATCAAACTGTTTCCTTCAATTGCGTTTTTTATCGCGAACAATCGTACATAATATTCAGCCCGTAGACAGTCTGGTTTTTTATGAAAGCATTGAAAGATAGAGAAAGAGAGAAAAAATACCTCCCTTCAAATCCTTTCCTCTCCTGAAAAAAATGTCACGTCAGAGTGGAAGGCTAGAGGACCAAGAGGATCAGTGGAACGAGACACGTAAAATTGTCAGATAAAAAAAAAAAGAAAGAAAAATGTCGGAGCTATGTCACATTTTTCGAGATGTCAAATTTCGTATCTTTTTATATAATTTCATTTTATATGCAGTTTTTTTTCTTTGTTTTGTTAATTGGTACAATGTATAATGAAGTTCATGACATGTAAATAAGTGATTTTAGTTCTTAATTTATATATATATATACACATATATATATAAATTGTTTATATAATATATAATATATATAATAATATATATATACTATATTATATATATATAATTGTTTGTATATATATAACACATACATACACATATATATACATAATCTTTTTATTTTTTAGATAGGATCTATTCTTTCGTTTTAATATATGATGCTTTTTAAATGTTGAAAAGTACATAGCTCAGACAGTCGTGTGCGTTATAATAAATAGTAATATGTCTAAAATAGAACAAAGTACAATATTGTAAATGATGTTCAGTGGCAGATGACCGTATATAAATTAATATTACATAAGTTACATATAATCATGTAATTATATAGTAATTCATTTAATATTAATATGTATAGTATCTACGAGAAAAAAAATAATTAAAATGACGTGTTGGAAGCTTAAAATGACATAAATAAATGTTAAACAAAAATATACGTGTATAGTAGCACGTTCCAAATATACGAAGTGAAAAATCGTGTAGCTTGTAAACATACAGTAGCCACAACATTACGAATAGAAAGAAAAAAATTGTGTAATCATATAGTATAAGGATACAAAAAAAACAAAGATAAAAAAACTTGTGCGTAACTTATAAACATTTTTCCGTTTTTGAACGGGATTTAATCATTTCTGCTATACATATATCTATATATAATTCCCCTAAACTGAAATAAATAAGAAATGTAGCGCTATTATAATAAGCTACATTTTGAAGCTTTAAATCAAAATCCTAATTAATCAATAGTATTATAACTTGGACGAAAATAACGAAATGTTTTCAGATCTAACCCATAATATTAAATATCTTCAAAGATCCATAAAAAAATCTCTTCATCAATATATTAGTAACTTTCATTTAATATGTTTACTTTAAATCAGCCACGAAATGTTAATTAATGTTAAGAAATTTTGTCAAAAGAATATAATAAATCTAATTTAATTTTCCTTAAATATTTAAGTACATATGTTTCAATTACGATAATATAAGCGAGAATAAAAATTAAAAAATATTTGTTATATTCACTAAATGCCAATCGAATACGTGTTTAATTTGTATTAAACTGGATTTATCTTGCATATTATTTAAACTTTTATTAGCAATAAACTTATGAGAAATACAAAATAGCAGTGTCACTGTTGTTATATACTATTGTTATACATATTTTTAGTCTAAACTGATTGAAGTTTCGTTATGAAGTACTTAAAACATTTACTTCTAACATATCTTTTCATGTATCCCTCTCAGGTGTATAGAAGAATACGGAAGGTTGCGCGGGAACACGTTTTCATGGATTAAAATATTTTAATCCTATCCTATTTCTCTGTTCAGTGGACTTTGAAGTGCCTTGAAATCACGTGAGTATAATTTTATTATTGTAATATAACATTTTAATTAGTTTTAAAAGTACCTATAAAATGTAAAAGGTATAATCCAATTTTATTTTTACATACAATATAGCTGCTGATTTTATTTGCTTGCATAATGTTACCTCAAGATACTTAGACGATTTTTTATTCTTTATTGATGGAAATAAAACTAACATTTAGTGAGAAATAAATGAAGTTTTTTTATAACATAATAGTTAAGGCATCAATTTATTTTTTAGCCTGCATGTTCAATTTGATTTGCTTCTTTTGTTAATTTCATACTAAAATCTGAGATAGTAAGACTTTCTTCCAGGCAATGGAGTGTACAAACCATGCACAACATTGTGATTACATCAATCGAAGAAATAATGATATTTCCCTCTTAAGCACTGACCGGTATGGTAAAAATTAAGATATGTATTTTAAATATCTTTAAAATTCCACATCAATCCTTTCAGCACAGTAGACAAAATTTTAAACAAATATATTTATTTGGTGTATTTTTGCGATGTCGTTGTTTGTTAGAAAGTAGAATTAAAAATCATTAGTGATATATAAAATAGTTTGCGAAATACTCGTAGCAACTTTATTAGATCTTTCAATTCGATTAGATCTAATTAGTTTCAATAAATGTGATCTCTTGTTCTTTTACACATCTGATTTAAAATCTATACGGTAATATTTAATTACCTTAATATAAGTCATTTTTGAACCGGTCAAGCTTTAAGGTAAAAGGTATAATATAAGGTAAAACATTGTTAAATTTATTTCTATAATATTTTAGGAATATAAATCTAACTTTACGATTTTATAGTTAGTATAAATGTATATTATGTGGATATGTGCATCCGATACTTAAAATAAAAAGATTGAATCGAAAATAAATAGATCGAGTGTAAAGATCCAATGAATATTTAATTTTTATTTTGTAAGAGTCGTAAAAGTAATAAGTGTTGTTATTTTCTTAATTTATATTTAAATAATGCGCGTGCCACACAGAAATTATAATCTTCTTCGGCAGGTGGCGCTATTGCAGTATCTTACCAAAATGGCGTCTGTAAACGCGGTGCGTATAAATTGAAGTATTGAATAATTGAAGTATTTGTCCTTTCTTCTGTGCAAACGTTTTTAATCAATATTTAAGAGTGGTTTAGAAGTGTAGAAACTAAGTTGAGATGAAGTGTTATTTTGTAACTAGTATTAAGACGATTGCCTACGTAAAAATAACGCAATTTATCTCGCACGGTTTGACGTGCGCCATCTCTTCAACAGTAATAGGTACGTATATGTGAAATTGATATTCATATTTCAAGATTACTATAAAAACATATTGTATACTTATAACTTTATATTTTTATGTTAATGTTAAATTTCTTTGAAATAAATTACTACAAAACGAAAACTTTTGAACACTTTTCATGTTTTACATTCTTGCTACATAAGTACATATTTGATACTTTGAATTCAACGATCATTAACATTATAACGCTTTAATAAACTTTCATTATTTAAATAATTTTTATAATTTATAATTTATATAAAATTTGCCTTAAAATTAAAAACTCATTAATATGAATGTTGAACTCAAAGTATTCAGTCGTTAAAACCCACTTAAAACGATTAAATAGGATCATACTGAACATGAGTGTGTAAGTTGCTTAGAAACAATATTCTTATTTATTTATCACACACCAATATACAAAAATGAACTGTAAAATCAATATCAGAATATAATATACTACGAAATTCAATTAATAAAGATATATCTGAGTATCTTACAAGATTAGAATGATGCTTCAACTTGGAACAGAAATGATCTACAACATTCTTTGCAGTTGGCACAGAAATTCTGGTAGAAAAACGTCTTTTTACGGCCGTTCTAAGGATTATAAATAAGTATTAATTTACGGGACCTTAAGTCTAACGAGTCGCCTAAGTAATCGTGAATGAAAATAAGGGTTCTAGGATTTTTATCTGTTTTTCTTTCATTCTCATGATCTAACTAAACTCACGGCGTTGGTCTTAAAGCTGGAGGAAAGTTCTTTTCCTATTTTTCGTTACCTCTTTTCTTTCTTCCTCAATTTTTGACTGAAGAAAACTGCGATCGAAGCGCACGCAACATCGCAAGAGGAGAAAATTACATATATCGTTGGACATAAAATTTGTCGACGCAATAAAAATCCGATACATTAATCGGGATTAGCGTGAGTTACTTTGAGTAAACTTCGAAGGTTGTGTCTCTTCAGTAAACGAAAAAACGGAGAGATATTTGATGCCCTCCACGATCACGCTAGTACTTCACCTCTATGAAAAAACATGGAATGATAATAGTAATTTTACGTGTTCTTTTTTTCGCCTTTCGTTTTTGCTTTGCGTTATCCGTTTATGTCTTAGTAATATTATGATTATATCACAAGAAAGATTCAAATACTCTGTACATATTATCCCGGAACGCGAGACATTTGATCAGGTTTCTTAATCTTACATTTACATACGCTTAAGATTTAATTACAAAGTTAGATATGTCTCAGGTTCACCTGGTATTGTACTTCAACGCAATCTCTCGTGCTTCTACTCCGCGTTTGCTTGCCCGATTTCTTTCCCTTCTTGCACGAAACTTTTCCAATACTTTCGATATCATTATATCAACAATCGAGATCGTTCCTTTACTACGATCCCTTCATTTGTAACTTCTACGAAACGAGAGTTCGAAATGCGTTTCGTAGAAACTTAAACGGTGATCTTCCGGCATTCGTTCGGTATCTTCGGCTGCTCGCTTCTAGTCGCTGGTTCTTACGTTTCTAAACTCGATATCGTTAATTGGCACATCTCAAATGGCAACTTTCGCATTGGCACGATGAAAATGATCCTCGGAAATGATCCTTAGACTTTTTGTTCTTCTTTTTCTTAAATTTTTCGGCACCGACGATCGCACACGCCCAAGCCTTGTTCCGTGTTTCCTAAACGAAATTCGTAGAGCAGTTGTAACAAGGAGCAAAATACGTAGTCGAATTACCGATGATTGATACACTCGTTACTGGAAATCGCTAAATTCGGTTTCGCAGCATCAATTTTTCTAAATACGTACAAGTTAGAAACAAACAACCGATTGAAACGTATATCCCAATCGTCGAATGAATGTAAATTGTTCGACGTCGCTTAACAATTCTTTTGAAAGTATATATGTTATATACGTTACTCGTTTATTCGATCTATCCGTCGTATCAATTACAGAGATTGATGGAGATTTATGCTACAAATCTATGAAAGTTACGTGTTATTACGTAGCAAGTACGCGAAGTGGATCGATCGAGCGCAATAACGAAGCATCGAAACATCGTCCGAAAATTGCAACGTTAAATAGGGATCATCGTGTTAAGAGATCATAAAAGGGTTTTCGTGTGAAATTATGTATAGCTGATCGAAATATTAATAGAAATACTTGGAGAGCGAAGTTCGCACGGTATACCTCCAACTAGCTATTCAAGAAGAAAATCTTTTATTACGTGGATGAATTGGAATGGATCTCGATTAAAAATTCGAGTATGGAATAAAAGTAGCTCTTAATACGCGTTCAATAGAAAACTATCTCGTATCATAAATCCCTAATTGACTACCAAGAAATCGTTCGAAAACAGTGTTATCGTCTTGTATGCGAATAACAATCGGCGATTACCGCGATAAATACGCAACTGCAGCGAACGATGATTCAACCATTTTCGTGTCCATATTTTGATTTAAACAAAACGTGATCGGTTACTAAAGCAGTAGATAACGACTTTAAATTAATACTTTTTTAGCCTCAGACGGCTGTTGCATGTTCTCACCGCGTGAATTTTCATCTTTTTCCTTATTCGCTCGTTTAACATCTTTGTCTAGTCTCGCATGAAATGATCCAGATCATACGTTTCCATACTCTCGTGGAAAATCGTCGTAGAGATTCTAACGAGAGGACCAGGACAAGAGATGAAAAGTAGACGATAACGTCAAAAAATTTCGTGGCTGAGTCCATAATTTTAATTTCCGAGTTAAATATATTTTTTGTACTACATTTGTGGAATGTAGTACAGTAATTGTACGATAAATTGGTTTCTTTTACGATAAACGAAGAAATTGAGCGATAAGAAATCCCACAAAGGACGCCCGAATCATAAGGTGAATGTACGTTTATAAGGAAACTTGTAAGGACCATGAATATGCTTTAGCATATAGCATGTTTAGATATAAATGAAGTTGAGTTGTCTATGCGGTAGACTCAGTCAGTCGATATAAAGGTGGTCCATAAAACTTTTGCAAGTGGATTTACAGTTGCAGACATAAAATTGTAAGTTGTACGCGGTATAGAGAGCGATATATCACTACGCTGACAATATTAATGCTTACGTAACAGCGTCATGATCGATACTGCGCGTATGTCGGGCGCTCGGTAATGAGCAAAGAATAGTTATGCTTGAGCAATATAAATAGTCGACCCAAAAATTATACGGAGAGAAATAAAAGTTTGCTGGGAACTGCGCTTCTTTCTTTTTTGTCGTACCTCTGTGTGTGCTTTTGATTATCGATCGATTCGTCGTATCGATCGAGTCGTAACAGTGGACACAGGCGTAGACATCCAAATTCAATTAGTCCGGATATATTTTTGTGTATTTTTTTTTAAATAGATTTGCCTTCTTTAAATAAATTTTTTTATCTGGAATTGAAAATGAATTTCTAGCCATCATCTGAATCTGTACATTTCACATTATATTTTGTTTTATTTGGAACTTTTAATCATTCCATTAGACTGTATTCTATCGATAAAATGCGAAATTTGTAAAGATCTGAGCGAGAATAAGTCGTAACGATTGCACAAACGTTTCAACTATCACTAAAGCTATCACAAGTAATCGTAATGCGTATAAATATCTTCGAACCGTTTGATGTGCGATCGCACACGAGAGAGAACCTATGAAAATAAACGGGGAAGACGTAATAAAAGTTTCAACTCTATATCATGATGATCGCGGATCCCGTCGAATCGATCGATACGTTCTTTCTCGTTTGACACAGATGCGTTTCAAGACTGAGCAGGCAGTGAAAGAATAAACGGTAATTACATTTCATTACAATTCCTATATTTTACTCGAGCAGATCCTTGTTGTAACGAACGTAATCGCGGATCGATCCGCGAATCAAAGATCCTTGATGTTTCTTCGAAACGATATACAAGTACGCCGACTATGTTCTTTCCGTTAAACCGAGGATAAATGAAGTATAGTGTCTTGTTTATATCTCATTGCCGGTCATTTCGACTCGACCAGATCTTCGATGAACCCTGTCTGAGGTCCACGATTGCACATTTCTTGTGACGTCTCGTCATTCATTTATCTAGTACACTTTCGACCAGCCAACCTCGGCGAACACGGATATCCGCACGTATCGCGCCAATATTTCTTCGAGTAGGCCTCCTTTCTCGTCCATTCTCTTCGTTTCTCTTCATGTTTATTTTTCTCTCTTTTCTTTTTTTTTTTCTTCATTATACAATGGAGCTCGTGGCTGCGCGGACATACGTGTCGTTTCAGTGGTCCACCAGAAGCTGTTCGCGATTAGCAAAACTCGCGAAAACTCAGTTGTACGGCCAGGAGTGCCTGATTGAAGTGACCACATTCGAGGTAGGCGGGTCCTCTGGGCGTCACTTCTTCATGTCGTTCATCAACGTGCCGTCCTTGCTCTTATTCGTGTCGAGGTTCGATTGCTGACTACTTGTCACGCCGCTCCCGTTGCCTGGGTACATCTTCTCAAGGTGATTCAGGGACTCGCTTAGGAACTTCTGTAATCGATAATTTCGATTAGCTAAATGAACGAACTGATACTCGAAATCGTTAATCGTAGAGATATTGAAAAGATAGTTATACAATTTAAATATTTCAAGACGTACCTGTATTGCCGTAAGAGCGGCTACAATTGCAGGACTTCCGAATCCGTGTGATATGAGAGAGAAATGTGTTAGGTGTCTCTGTATGCTTGGGTCGAGGATATGTTGCGGCCGTGTATTGCAAAGTGGCGATCTGTCTTGATTGAGAAGATCCATCAGCTCTTTGGTGATTTGTCTGAAAAAATAAATTTCAAATTTTAAACGAATCTAAACGAATCTAAATCTCTTCGATCAAATGAATTTCGAGCAATCTCGATTATCTCGATATCTCTCGTCATTGTTCGCATGCCGTGTGGAGATAAATTCTTACTTGGTGGCATGAAGAAGTTCTTTTCTCCTGTAGGAATCTTGTGGTTCACAATGCTGCCGACTGAGGTATTCGGCAACTTGTTTCGCAGGGAATTCGGTTTCGCAGACATAGCCGAAGTCTCTGGCAAGGTGAATGGCTTCTCCTGTAAAAAAGAATATAAGATATAAAACGCCTCGTTATGGGAATTTCGATTACGCAACCCATCATATGGATATATATGAATTTTTTGCGATTCATTTACGACTTAACGGGCTAAAGATAAAATCTTCCTTATCGGAATCTACAAATTGCGTTCATTAAAACTAATTTACTACCCAATTCTAACGTCTGTTTTAAGTGCGTGTTAGATTCTACGAATTATTTCAAACATTCTAGATTCCACGAATAATGCCACTATAGGTATATAATAAAGGTATATAATAGGTATATAATAAAGGTATAATATAGGTATATAATAAAGTAAATGGCCAGGAAACATGGACCAAGTAAACATTTCTCTAATTATCTGTCAAATACGCAATGCATCCGCGTTGCTTTCTAGCTTCATATTGAATTTGAGAAGATATTTGCTGCTATTGTTATGAAATAATCCCTGATACTGTATCATGATAATTACATGTTCTAAATAAGCTAGTATAGTACTAGTAATATAATGGCAGTACACAAATTGACAAGTACTATATTCAGTATATTGAGACATCTTCAAATATCAGGTTCATCTTTCCTAGAATTACACTGTACAAAGCGAGATATATTCTGCTCAATCGCCGATAAGTCTAATTCTCCTATCATCTTAGCCAAAAGTCAAGAGGAATACAGAGACGTTTTAGAAAGCCAACGGTAGAAATCTGAGATTCCTCGGTTTAAAACAAACTGAACATAGCCATTTCGCGCGTGCCACATACAGGATTGTTCCGTACAGGAGGAACGAACTAATTTACGATAATGAAACGGCACACGTACTTTCTCTTAAGCACGTGGTTCGTTTCTCCCCTTTCAGAACAATCCCCTTCATCCGTCACTATTTCTCTCTTACTCTCGCTATTTCCCTCTCACTATATTTTTTTTACTCTCCGGTCTCTCTATGACCCTCACCCTTTCTCTCTTGCTTCCGATGATGGCAGGTAATTAGGTACCTACAAGCAGGGTCTCGTGAAAGATGGAAGCGGACCCGTTGGGCGCTATTATCGACAACCGAGGAAAACCACCCGCAGGCCTGCCGCATTTTGCCTACTACGCGATCGAGAACACAGGCTCGAGAGCCACCTGCAGCTAACGAATTATCCAATTTCGCAAACTCGTTCTACCGTTTCTTCCTTTTTACGCGGGTGAAAAATATGCAAAACGCTCCTGATAATTGCACCTTCGTGTATCCTCGTTTCTACCGTCCTCTCACTGCGTTCGAACGAAACCTTCCAGTGGGACAATTTTTAGTTCTGTCGAGGTACTGCAACGGATTTTTAAGCCAGTATTGGAACTGATTTGTAGCTCTGTCGAGTACCGGAATTGATTTTTATCGATTGTTTCGAGGTCAAAAGTAATCCATATTTTTTACTTTTTTTAATTAAGAATAAATGGAGTTGGTTTAATGGAACAATTTTATACGATATACGCAAGACTAGTTCCCTACACGGTGCAGCTATAAACTGCATACGCGAGATATGATTATTGTTCAGTGGTTACACTGTACACAACGTAGTTGTAAGAATGTTGCAATATACTATTTCCACTTCGATATCTGCTGGAAATGATACAGCACGAATTGCGTGAAACAAACGAATCGAAAATATTACAAAACTGTTTCACAACTGATAGTAATTTACATAATGCTTCATAATGTATTTTATCTTATGATCTCAATCACGATGAAACATAATGTTTAAAATTATACGCCTAACGATTGTAGCAGGATTTAAAGAAACTTTCTTCTACCTTTTCAAGAAGCATATCTAGAATTGTGAACATGCTCGTCATCTTTAAAACGATCGGTTCTAGAGTCTTTCTTCTACTTTTCCGGGCAATATACCTAACATTACAAGCATATTCGATTCATTTATCGGTCTGTTCTCCTTTCATTATATCATATCTCAGCATCGATGATTACATCATGATTTTAATAAAATTTTTTTAAATCGGTATATATCATGTGTATAAAAAGTCAAAAATGTCCAAAGAATTTCTCCCCGTGAACTCCATCTCTATCATTTACAGCCTTTTTCCTATCAAACGAACGTGTACTATAGGCGATGCATCGAATAGCTTATTCGTATTAGTGCTTCTACGAGAGTATTTCACAGTTTCCCTTGATAATATTTATATGTCCGCGAGGATAGCTAATAAAAGTTATGAAATATTCCTGCATTGTCGATAGTCACCGTGTAAAAGTTGGTTTACAACATTGTAGATGCGTATAAACTGGGAAGGATCGGTCTTGAGCGAGGCCTGAATTAAACGCGTGTCACCATCACCGACTATCGACAATCTAATCGTGAACGCAAGTCGCGCAAGTGTCTGCACGATGCACGTACAAAATGCAACAGGTCGTTTTAACTAGCTTTTAGTACCGTACACGAGACTCAGTTACACAGCCAGTGATTTGCATATGAGCCCGTCACATTGCGTGTTTCATAACCTTTTTTAATTTCCTTTTAAATGAATTGATATTTCTGTCACGTTCATAGCCGAGAGATGCACGGCTTTACGTATGCTCGTGTGCACATGGGCTTAGTTCGCGGAGATATTTGTTGCGAGACGTTAAGATCGTTTCTTTTTATGGAACACGGCAATAGAGTTCTTACGGAAACCTTTTCTATGACTTGTCCTTTCGTTGATAGCATTTTTTTTTACGTCAATCGTTGTTACGAATCGCGTATATTATCACACTGAAACAAAGTGTGCCTTCTTAGAATAACAGGATAAAGATAATATGCTGTTGTTAATTAATTTTATATAACACAAATCCTATACATAATTTTTTTGCAGCAAGCGTATGATCAAGATTTAGGAATACTAATTCTTAGCATATCGTCAGCATCATTTGCGATGAATATTCGAACAACAGAGATAGTATTAATGGTGCAAAAATAAAAATTAGCTATACTCGTCTTATCTGGTTCAGGAAAATGATATCCATTGCTAGAAAAACTCACTGCACAGACCCTCAACAATCTTATCGATCGAGAAATTGGCTCTCGAATATCCCTCGAAAGAAGGCAATCGATCGAAACGATAATCTATGATAAAGACGTACAGCGAGACAACTCAATGCGACGAACGGGCCGCGCAATGCAGATGAGGACCACAGATTGGTCGAAGATTGCAGATGCGAGCTGCAGATTGATATACGTGGCAGTACGAGAGAACGAATCAGCAACGTGACTCGCGAATTAACGATCAGCCTTTTTACTTGATGACTTTACTGTGCTTGTCGCCCGATGTTCGATCGAAAAATCGATGCGATCATTACGAAGCGGTTGCGAGATTCGATTAAAAGACTTATCCGTTTCGTTGTTCGCGTTGTTCGCTTCCAGTTCGGTAATCGCCGTAGTAAATTAGCGAAGAGTAATCGAATAACGCTAGTTGGTGTGTAATCTGCCTAAGGAAATTTTCATCCCATTTTTATAAAATCGAATTGAACGCCTGGTATGTATTACAATTCAAATATATTTATGAAGATGAACTGTATTGGAAATAGGTACGGGTTTAACTTGATAATTGGTGCAGTTGTCAATTAAAAGTGTTTCTTGAACGAAGGTTATTACTATTAGGTGATAGGAAACGAGTTAGATCAGTTTGCTTGTTTTAACGTTATCATAGGTATGTATATGTAATATCTATCATCTACCTACATGTATTTCAAACGATGTGGCTAATACGTTCACTTCTTGCATTTCAAGTCCACGTCCGGTCGATACATATTTTAATTAATATTTTCGATATTTTTCTTATAATACAGTTTGCTTTAAATCTTTAGAAAGATGAGGTGAAAGAACCGTAAAAGGTGTCGATAGTACAACCTCACAGACGTTCGTAAAATCCATAGGTCTACTCGGTATGATCAATCTTTGATAACGATCGTAAATTATACTGCTGTTGTAATGTGTCTCGGTGAAGAATTTCGGGGGATTCTCTTCCGCGTACCTCCAAACAGCAGATAGCTACGAGTATGCTTGCGGTTTCGCCGCTGCGTTGCGCTGTTTCGAAACTCTCGATTGCGATCGATACGCGGAAAATATGTATAGGTACATAAGAAGCAACGATGTATTGTATATATACGAACTGTTCTGCTTTCATATTTATAATGTCATATAGCGTATTCTATTTATTTGACACGCAAATAAGCGAAATTTCTTTTATATGGCGTGTCATTTTCTAACTTAAATAACATTCACCTAAAGCAATATCTTTTTTAAATCAATTGGCAGTGATAAAAATATAAATAAAAATCATAATTTTTATTCTAAATAAAGTAAAATAAAAATATTTCATTATCTTTATACAATCTTGATAAAGTAAATGTAATTTTTAAAAAAGCATTAGGATTTCACGCAAAAAGTTGCGATGCGCCAGGTGAAGCTGACAGCGAAACGAACTTTCGTCGTATGTATAACCGAGATTGCGTCACTCTACGGCACAAATTTACGCATGAATCACGCACAGGTATACGTTAATCGTATGCGACCAAAGTATACCTATACACCTGGTGCGTTTACGTCCTCCATTCGAGAGGAGGTTCCCACACTTTCGCTGCACTCTACCGGCTCCTTCCACGGCTATCACATCCATGTACCTGCTAGACGCACGTGGATATTTCGAAATATTATATCATTCAGCGAATTTGGCTTTTGACTATAAGCGTTTAAAAATTGTACCATAAATTATATACTTCAGATTGATGGATTTATAGTTATATGTTATGTCCATTGTACTTAAAAGTTTTCTTTTCTCTATGATTTTCAATGATATTCATAAATCTACAAAGCAATATTTATAAATCAGAAAGATTATGGACAGGTTTCTCCACGGATTTATATATCTGAACAAACGCGAACAAAGCTAAACTTACTTTAAATTGATAAATCCGAATTTAATCTACGTTATATCATAAAGAGAGAGTCAGTGCGAAATATCGAAGTCGATAAACGGACACGAATACATCCAACGTTCTGTTTGAACGATTCATAGACTGTGAAAGAAGCCGATAGCGAATTCCAATTAACGTGCTGTATTCCTTACTGTTACAAATCTACACGGTTAGGCGTTGTGCAACACATAACTAGATTTTATTCAACGATAGCGTGTCCCATATATTTATTCCAGTTATTCAAATAAGCATCGATAATAGCGAATATGATCAAGTATCCGTATTCGTTATATTCTTCTTCATATATTATACGCGACTATTAAAGGAAGAAGCAAAAACGATAAGAAAAAAGGAAGAGTGAAAGGAAGAAAGAAAAGATACTAGTTGAAGTATAGAACACACGGCGGTTATTCCAACAGAGTATCTTCGAGATTAACTTCCGTCTTCGAAATGCCATCGAGAAATGAAGATTCTAAATGTCCGACAAAACGAGTTTGAAAACCTGTATGTTGCTAGACAGTTAATTAGATCGCTGAACGGGATAGCCCGGGAATACGGTCCAGTAACTTCATAGAATTGATTCTATGGTTTATGCGTTATTAAGAAGCTACGTCCCTTATTCTCTTGCCTTGTACAATAAAATTACGTCGCGACAGCGTGTTAAAAAGAAGCAGAAGTTTATTGTTCGAGCACGCAGCTATTTGATTCGACTTTTGGACTAACTAACTTACATATAAATAATGAACACTAATTCTATAGAACACGGGGAATAATTTGTTGCTAAAAAATTGAGTATTAAATTTACTGAAATGTGATTTACATTATAGATTGTAGAATAACTTTCAAGTAGTTCGTTCATTAGAAATGTTTCATTACTTATTATAAGCACAGTTTTTCCAAAAGGTTAAGTATCAAATTATCATATTACTGCCATTCAAATGACGAATTGAATTCCTTGAACTTTTTTCCATTCAGATAAATGCTAGATGATATCATTATTATTATATTTTATAGGTTGACAAGCATCGTGTCGACGATATTCCATGAATCTCGACAAACTGACCGCTAAAACACACGCTGATTACACACGCACATGCCTCGGTCATTCTTCGCGATGTGTCAGTGTCGAGGAAAGAAAAGTCAAGATGGTGTTTTATAGACGCTCATTGACCATAAATTATAATCAATGTCGGCACCAACACTCGAACAATCCGCCAGTCGCGTCATTAGAGCTTCGTCGGGATAGGTCAACTTTTGTATGTATCTACAACCTCGTTAATCGAAAGTGTGTTATTAAGAGTGTGGTTAACAGTGGACATCCTTAGGGATGATCCTGATTAACTGACTCATCTTGTATTGGATGTTCGCGAGCGTGCTTTGACTACCATTAAAAAGTACTTAACGTCATTCAGTTTACGCGAACAATTTTATCGGAATAATTCCGAAGGTGTATAAATCATAAAGGTGAATCGTAGCTTCTAATCTATGATAATTGCAATTAGAAATGGTAGCTTCTTTTATTTGTAAATTGTTTTTTGGAAAAAGGCCTTAATTGGAAAATACAGGAATGGTTAATTAATTTTAAATTTAGTATAACAGATCTCATAATAAATGTGTTTTCACAATAGATAATTTTCATTTAATACTCGTAATTTTATTTCTATAAATTCTCGTTCAACAGTATTTTCCAATCAATTTAATGATACGTAGGTAATATTGACATTAACATAACGACATGTATCGCGAATTAATATTATAATATCGTTTACGTAAATGTAAATATTTTCTTGCTTTTGATCCATTAATCGTTAGGCATACATTAAAATAATTAAATGCTGTGTAAAATAATTAAATGTGTGATTTATACATCTGCATCCTTAACCTTCTGGCATAAGTAACTCGTATCGAATTCCTAAAAAATTGTAAGAACTTTGTCATACATCGATTGGAAAATAATTTAAATGCATTTAATTATACGAATTTAATTTTTCTTTCAATCGCTAATTTTCATTTGAATTATCGCGAGCAACAACGTGTTTAAAAAATATCTTCTATTTAGTTAAACTGTAAGTCTTATTATGTAATGGTTAGACAAGTACAATATTTCAACTCACCTTCCACTAAGGATGTTAAAAGTGTGACATTGGCGGCCTTCCTTCTTCCTGCTGGCAAATTTAGCCCAATTTTTTCCAATTTTTCCCTAAGCAGACGTCCGCCGTTTTTGGACTTTGCTCTACGAAACATAAACAAAAAATACAATCATTAAGTATTACATTAACATATAACATCTGGAATAAAATATTGTAATGATCGTAATTATTCGATGTAACGCTTTAATGTAAAAAACGAAATTGTTTATTTCTTTTTCTTTTTCTGAACACAAAAGATAGCATTTATTACACATCACAATATATGTTAGATCACGAGATGAAAAGATATGTCATAGGAAAATAAATTTACAAGCAAGAAACTTGCTAATGCATGTTTTTGTAATAATTATTTGGCTTTAGTTGATCGTTTACACGATCCAAATATTTTACTGCATTCGTACGTTTCTTCGTGTAAATTCAGTAAAATGTAATACTATTTTTTAATTCAATCGTTTCTTCGAAATGTAACTTTGTACGGTAAAGTGTTCGTAACACACGCTTTAAACTAAGGCTTGCTTTAGAGCGCTGAAATTTCGAAATGGAATTGCCCCATTAATCATCTGTGCCGTGATCTTTGACGGAAGAAAAAAGGAATCGACAAGCAACTAGGAAGAAGGAGGGAGAGAGATAGAGAAACAAGAAAATTAGCATAATCCGTAACTACGCGTGTCATCCATCGACGATTGAGTAACTTAACTTTGTAAGTCGCTTGCCGAGCAGGATACTACTTTCAAAAGTATACGCATTCACGTGTTGCAAAAACTTCCAACTATCTTACAAATTGCTTGGATAAAAAATTAATCACACGTTAAAATGTTTTTGAAAAATTTTGAGAAAAATATAATTTCAAGGTTAAATACATATGGCTCTAGTACTCAATTAAGGTTACGAAGACGACTCATAAGCCGTTCAATTCTCATTCTAAATCTGTTACATACTTTATCTCACACAAACATACGATCATACCATAATTCCATCGTTTTTTTCTTACAACTCTATTTAAATGTGCAAAACGATCTACGAATAGAAATATTTAAACGGAACAGAGTAAACATTTCACAAGGAAAGACGTCAAAAATACCGAAAAGAACGACGACGAAACTTTTTTATTCTAGCACTTTTATTTAAAGAACAGCCTAAAACCTTTCACAGGCTCTCGTGTATATTTCGCGGAATATCTTGAAGAATTCGATAGCACTTCTTAACACACCCTATTCATCCATCATTCGTGGACCGAAATATAACGGTAATACGTACCTATACACATCGGCTACCTTTGTTCGGCTTGAGTAGCCGGTTCATCCGGTAATCTTTCGCTTCACTCGGCAATTAATACACTTTACCGCTACGAATTTTTTTAAATATATCTGCCGAAAGGATCTACACTCTGGAATATCCTATCGCTCAAAAATATCCGGACACTTACTCGTCCTTGACAGGATGTAATTTAATCGCTAAATAATGGACGAAAGAGTCTGTAATGATTTTATCTATCATGATCATTACACTTACGCAATATGGAACAATATAAACCAGATAAAATTGATTTTTAAAAACTAATACGGATTAACGAAATTGTAGAACTCTTTATCTGTGGATTATTTAATTTCTAGTTTATAAATGTATAGTCTGCTAACAAAATTGTAGTTATCAAATTTTTCTCCTGCGATCTTCATTTATCAAGCAAGAACGCAATAGTAAGTCCAGAAACTAATGCTTCTAATCATTACTTTTCCATTAATTTGTAGGTACACTTCGTCCGAATACATATAAATAATAATGTACGTTTCGATGATAGTTCCTTGGGAGGATCTTGGAAGTATCAGTATAAACACAATGATATCATCTTTTATCTATAATTTATGCACGTTGTAACCCTCATCGATGCGGCCGTATATACCGACCGAAACTTGATTTAGAAGTGTACCTTCGTTCCAGAGAAATTCCTCAGGTAATTTGTGAACGTTTATAGTTTCGGGGATCAGATAGCGTTTTACTGGTCACGATAAACCTGTTGTGCGTTGTGCTGCCTCCACGGACGATCAAACGTTCCTTTTTTTTTGTATCTTTTGATGTTTCATTGTAGAACCAGTCGAACTGAAAGCTTTGATTGAATTTCAACAGGACGATACGAGATTTTTATTTTCTGGTTTATTGTTCTCGATTTCGAGAAGTGACGTATTCTATTTTATATCGCTGGTGTTTGTATTCGGTTCTGATAGATGAAATTTATAATATTCTTTCTCATAGATTTATATACAGATAGCGTTGAAGTATCACGTGACTAGTAACTTTCATTTAATGTCTACTTAAAATATAGAAAGCATCTTTTTTAAATTATAAAACAACTACGAATCTCCGTAAGAATGCAAATATACAGTATAAATTCGAACTCTTCGAAGAATTTTGTACTGTTGCGTAAATAAAAGCTACTTTGCATAAAAAAATCCACTGAATTAACGGAAGATTGAATTTAACCAAAGAGTCACACGTCATAAGTCATTAACGCGATATCGTTGGTTCAAGTATTTCCTCGTGAGCAGTTAAAAGCACGCACGTATCCTGTTAATGTCACGGTTCTTCTCTCGTTGCAATTAACACTCGCTGATAAAAATATATCGTTTCTCGCGGCATGTGCATTAACGCACGATTATCCTGACATAAACTGTGTAATTATCATCGGTGTCAGGACATTTGCCATTGCCCCGTAATCCAAAGAAAACTTCGTTTTATGCAACCCAATGTCCTTCCACTTGTGCGCTCGTCCTTCCATTCGACTCGCCCGCGAGTGTTTCACGCTATGTTCGAGCAATACGCGTGATGACAGTATCCCCATATATTTATTATATAGTGATTCCTTTGTACGTGACGAGAGCAATTCTCTACTCATTACACAGTCTTGTCCCGAGAACGATTCTCACTCTTCTTCAGCGATCTGCTTCCCCGAGATTTCCACGATCTTCTTCGCGCCCTTCCCTACTCGATTCTCCCCCGATATGAACTTTAGGACACCCGGCAACACCCCTGATTACTCGAGACGTCCTCGACTACTGGCATCGTTAATCGTCAAACTCTGCGACTGTCGAGTGCTATTGATAAATCAATGAATCCTTCGTGATCGAATTTATTATAGAGTGAAAAAGTAGTATAAAAATTATCAGATATAGGAGAACCTTGGTTTTATAAATAAAATGTATCTTCTCATTCTTAAAAAATTGATGTAATTTCATTTAAGTGTTCTCCACTAATATTTGTTACTTTTTGTGTTTCGAGTATATTAATAAAAGTAGTAACAAGAAAGGCAACATTTTTAGGACCAAAAACTCTCTAGTTTGTTGTTGTACAAACGTAGTTGACGATTTTATGAACTACAGGTTGAATTACAGAAATTTGATATCTTATGTTTTCTTTAGCGAATAAGATCGTATGAGTTTAATGTTATTTATTGTTAGGAGTTAATATGTTATTTAATTATTCGCAGCTGTTACTAATGCTAATTAAGCGTAGCAATTTTTTATTTCTCAAGCGTTTTTTAAATGATTTAATTTGGACTATTTGAACCGTGCTGTTTTTTCGAAATCGCAATAAATCTTGTGACTACGAGTGCTCGAACGAAGCGATAAAAGATAATAGATGAAGAAAACAATCTGTAATACGACCGACAAATGAACATCAATCTTTTTTCAAATAATCGGCGATGCTTAAATTATCCGACATTCCTAGTACAAACAATCGTATCTGGAGGATCTTTTGAAATGTAATATAACTGTCGATCGTAAAACTTCGTTTGGTCATAAAGATGCAACGCAATTCGAAAGAGGAGAAAGTAGAAGAAATAGATAAACAAGGGGGAGGAAAAATGTAAGAAAATTTATGGTGCTATCAAATAACCATTTAAAAATAATTTCTCAATGTAACTGTTATCGTTTACACTACCTATTCGAATTAAGAAGCTATCGCCGTTTCTTTTTATGCTTGTGTTTTAAAATGCTTAAGAAATGTTAAAAGAACGATAATTTTAAGCAGCGCTAGCTATATAATTATAAAGTTTTTAAAATCTCCTTAAGTTTTACAAATAACATAGACGTTCACCATGAGAGAAATCTTTAGTAATCGGAAGAAAAATAAAATTGGCAAGTAAAGATTATCCGATCATAAAGTTTAAAACTTCGTGCCATTTGTATATTGCTTAAGAGGCGTATGTATTTACAGTTTTACAGATGACTTTCGTGGTTGCTGAAACTAATGATAACTATGTCTTATTGTCGACGATGTTTCGCGTTAAAACACAAAAATTACAATGCAAAATTGGTTGGTACTCGACAGTAATTTGAAAAGTCGTTAACCAATTGTGGGAACGGCCAGATACGAAAATGAAACGTGAAATTATGAATAAAACATACGTTCGAATGGACTTTTACGATTGCCGCGTGAAAAACGCGCGTGTAGTTACGTTTCCCGGCTACGAGGTGCGTAAACTTTTTGCACCACTTCGACAAACATTTGCACGATCATTATACGATACACCGTGGAATCTGAATAGCTTTTCAGACATAATCACTCGTAATTTAAATGCGAAAAGAAGTTAGTGGCGTTCCGTCATCGTAAAGAATTGTTAAAATGTCAATTGCGCTTACAGCTTATGACCTGTACGAGTTTATCTTTCTTTATATCTAAGGGGATGTGATACATAATTAACACGTATCTTATTTAATAACGGTTAAAAAAGTAAGAAAAATTACAATTCATTTAATTTTACGGGATATTTTATTTTTCTCGGGAGTCCACTTCGTCAAAAATGAACGCGTGTTGATTTAAATTAATGTAGCAGCTCACACGAAGCTTATACCTTTATGCATCGTTGCTAAACTCTACTATAGTTACATCAGGATCAATTCCTTGCATTCAATAAAAGTACCGTACTCATGTATCAAAATCCTTGATCATATATAAGTTGCCCGAACTAGCAACCTCCTGTTCTCTCAGTTCTGCTTTAAAATCATCACCGCAGAGGCGAATTTCAGAATCGTCGCGCGTTTTGGCGATTAATAAAATATTTAAACGTCATCCTCGCGAGGGGATCGATCGGACGAGCTGCTATTATAATTTTGGCGGAGCAACTGGCAGTTTTAAAGCGGCTGCGTCTCGGAAACGAACGCATGATCGTTCTCTTGGACTCGTAGCGTAAAAGCCGTGTCGTAGCGTAAACCTTAATCCATCGTGAAGATAGGGAACGCGTCGCGGAGGAACAGGAGTTGGCTATGAGGACTGGTGAGGTGGAGAGAGGAGGACACGAGAGACAAAAGAAAGGCAGATGGGCACGGTAGAAATGTATGGTGGCAAGAGAACCCGGCGCGTGTAATTATCAGCCAGATCGCTATTCGAATGGATGAATTATATCGTCGCGGTCTGCGGTGTGCGTCGAATGTAACGCTGCCAGCCCGAGGGCTGCTCGTACAACCAGGAATTGACACTCGAAGCTATGCAATTATTAATGTCTCATTTGCATCGGGGATAGATCGGCCGCTTTATTGGCAGTTTATTCAGCGTTCTCCTTTTTTCCTCCACCCCCACTTATCCAGCTCGCGTTCTCGTGGAATTTGCTGAGGTTCGATCCGCGGATAATCCTAACCGCGAGAGGCCGTGGGCTACGTTTTATGGGTAGTTAGCCATCTACGAGTTCGCGCGCGTAGGCGGGTGGAGAACGTTACAACTGTTTTTGTTCGTTTGATCGGTGCTTGTTACAGCCGCGACGAGAGAAGCATGGATTTCTGAATGATTCGAGGCATTCACGAGTGTTTTGTATGGAGAAGGTTTATGAATTCAAAGAAGGCAAACATGGGTCTAAGGTTTCGTAATGGTTTTGTGACGGTTGTGCCCAGTGATTGAAATTCTTGTTTAGCGCTTTGTGATTAATTTTGTTATTAACGTTAAAGCATGGTAACGGTATTCGATGTTTCGCCTTCATGAGTTATGGATCGTTATTTATCCACCGATCGATCACTCACGATTATATAGATATAGCAACGACCATCAATGTTAAGTCCCTACGACCAGAATTCTGTTTGCTTATAATAACAAAATATTACAGTTGGCACTAATTCTTCACTTTGATCCCATAAAAATTATAATCCCTAATAACTTTGATACGTTCTACAGAAATTATCCAGACGCAGACACGTTAAATCATACTACCCTCCATTTAAACATGGCAATCAAATCTTCGTATTTCCGCGAACGTGGAAGCATTGACTCGCATCACTGTTTCCTCCGTTGCCGTTAAAGTCTCGCGTATCAGGAGCGACGAAGACGAACAACTTTCTATTACTATTTATTACGGCTGGCTATACGTAGCTCCGAGTTAAATCTCACAATCAGTCAGATCTCTCTTTCGTTTGTAATCGGCGATTCCTCGAGCAAAAAGTCGAACACACCGCGTGCGTCATACACTGATCCACGTACGAGTTTGCGTATATACTATATGTATACGTTTCACGTGCGTGAGATACATCCGGCCGTAGATACCGGTGATTTATCCACGCCTTTGGTGATAAAGCATTGCGCAACGGATAATGTTCTGGCCGAGTAAAATGGTGAATCAGATAAAGAACGGCTCTTCCCGCTTCCAAGGGAGAAACTCATAAATCAGCCGGCTGTCCGTGCTCGAGTAAGAGGTGGCCGAATGAAGCGAACGCACGTTTATTAATTAACTGACTGGATGAAGTCTCGTAACGGTTAAACGTATCGGTATCTCGATTCTTTGACTATTCTCTGGTTATTCCGTGACTATTCCCTGGTCCAGGCCATTGTTCCCCTACGATGGTATAACCCTCTCGGATGTTTCTACCGCCAACGACAAATGTCCGGAAGTGTTTATGTTATTCACAGCAACACGGTGTCTCGTGTTTCGCATCGTTCCTACGCGTCTCTCTTTAGATAATGTATCGGTGAGCATCAAGCGATACCGTTAAAATACTTAACACGTACTACTTAATTTGAGTAAGAGGAAATGGTAGTTTGTGTGCCGCCAGATAATTCAATTTCTAGATTTCGATTACCACGCGTAGGTAGCGATGAGATCAAGTTTAGTATATCGTATAGTTACAAATTCAACTCGATTATAATTTTTAATTATCTGCGTTAATATTATACTATCGATATAAAGTTTAATTTGCCATATTAAATTTTCTACATCGTACGTTACAGAACTAAAATAATGTTGAAATAGCCTTTAAAACGAAGTGAAAAAACGAAGTTGTATCGAATGTTTCAGTGAAAGAGTTGGAGCTTTCACGATGGTTCGTCGCTCAGAGTGTAACGACACGTCGTGTAACAATGTCGCGTCACTGTCTTACTACGGACGGGGCTAATCTCCTTATAAAATTGTATTATGCAAACGAGGAGCTGGTACAGACAGTGACAGTTTCAAAGCAATATCTTACCTCCGTAAGACTCCACCGAGGAGGCTCGCGTTTAAGCATTCCGGTGGCGATAGTCGTCTTTGTACCTCGGCTACCGTAACTTTGTACTTGCTGGTGCTGCTTAGTAACGATAATCGTCCTGGAACCGAACAGAACACGTCCGAAGGCTGCGCGTTCCCACTTAGCATCGCCTTCTCACTCCTGTCCGATGGTTTCATGTCTACAACAAACGAACAACCCACGTTTACATCTGAGAATTATGCGTTTCAACGATTGGAAACCAATTAACCGATGTACTGGAACGAGAAAGTGGTTCAACATTTTAATTTACGATGCAAATGAAGTCGATGTACTAATGAACGTTCATCGATTAAAACGTATCGAAGGATATCGAGACTGCGGTACCATGTAAGGTTTAAGAAATTTCTGATCGTTTTTTTTTAAATTCTAAGCAATTGAAATGTGGCATTTTAGATCGATGCCTGTGAATCTTAGCCTCGTGTTTAACGATGTTTCTCAGGATACGATGAACGTAAATGCAAAGATGTTTCTGAAAACCAAGTGATTAAACTTGCTGATATAGTCGGTTAAATGTTCGATAAAGTACACGATATTATTTATATAGTAAAAACATGTTAGTTTTATAAATGCCAACTTTGAGATACATCAGGTGTGTTATTTATATCATATTATTTATATCATACATATCGTACATATTTAATGCTTGTTATTCATTATCGTTTTCTGCTTCCTACGTTTTCATTGTCATTTTCTGCTGCCCTTGTTCATTTTCTGAGATCACAAAAAGTAAAAATAATATTCGAAACAGCGAAAGAAATAAATTATTCTATTTCGCAAAATATTGTCCAATTAATGTTGTTCCGTCGATGAAAGGAACGCAATAATCCACTTAAGAATACAGTGTTCTATTCCTATAAAAGGTCAAAGAGGGTTTAACGAGTGGCCGATAAGGAATACCGAAACCGTAGGTTCTTCTGAAATTACCTTATACCCGGTCCAAGTCTATCTGTATAGGTGCACAACCATGATATCGGAGCAATATCCTCCGCGAAATATTTTAAATTCGCCGTACCTCGTCCCGTTTTCGTTTCTATGCACCGATAGTCCCGCATTATTGCATCGTTGCTCTGGAATGCTTAATATAAGGCCGCGGGGTTCGGACAAAGCTGTGTTATTACAAGGCAAATCGATGGTCAACTTATAACTTGAAACTCTTCATCGTTGACTTCGCTCGATCATAAGGTATACCTATGGTTTATAGCCGTTTAAAACGAACGCTAGTTTTAAATCGATATCTTCGAAATTGTTGCTGAAAAATATTGTAATACGACAACGAAGTATGCCGCTTTTTTATCGTCCTTTATTTTCGTATAATGTTTAGGTTTTACGCATAAAAGTTCCGTTCCGCTTTCGATGATTCGAGTGAAACATAGGTTTATAGTATATTGTACGTAGTATTGGTTTTAGCGCCTTAATTTTGAGGGCAAGAGTTTTTCTAAACATTGAAAATATTTAGCAAGAACTTTGCCATCATCAAAATATTATTAAATGTTTGAAATATCATAATTAGGGATAGTAAAAATATTTTCCAGTATTGTAATTTCCATGTTATTACAAATACCAATTCTTACCGTAGAAATCTGGTGAAATTTATTGTATCATAAAATACCCACGTATGTTATAATACAATACCATTTATCTGGTTGAGATTTGATTTGGATTGACGCGTAATTCGTTTGTATAGCGTTTGTGTATGTGAAAACACATGAGAGAGAAAGAGAGAGAAAGAGAGAGAGAGAGAGAGAGAGAGAAGGCACAACAGGAGAGGGAAAGAGGAAGAGAGTGCAAACAAGTTGTCAAGTAGAATCAATCCACAACGACGTCTCGATCGGCCGGGTCAAGCGGGTAATAAATTTCTACGCGAACCAAATAGGTCGACGTGGATTTGTTCCGCGCTTATAAATCGTAATCTCGAGAATGAAGCGGTAGAAAATCGTGTAACGGTAAGCAGTCTGTCGATGAAACTGACCAGACAATTTCGTAGCTCGAAGAAAGATACATTTGAACGAAAGATACATAGACTTATGCATTAATAATTTTTATAACTGTGAAAGAACTAAAATTACATATTTCCTTACTTTCTAACTTTCACCGTATCAATTTTGCAATTCGAGTGCTCTGAGTGTAGAGAAATTAAATATTCGACGCTTTTGGCGATCGAATTCAATTATTAATCACGACCGCTAGCTAGTACGCTATTTTATTTTTCCTTTTTTATCAATCCCACTCGTTTAAAGATTCTTTACTTTACTTACTTTACATACTTTGTCTACTTGGAAAGTTACATGTGGTTCACGGACCATCGTACACAATCGTAGTATCAAATGTCAGAAGGAATCATTCGAAGCGAGAGAAAAAAATAGAAGGAAGGAACGCTGTGGCTATCTTCGAAGTGTTTCTCAAGTTATCTTAGCCTGTTATCTTCATCTCGGTAACGGCACTGGAAGGTGCATTAATTTATTTAATGGGAATAACTCATGCTTTGCTTACGTTGGTCACGGTAAAACGTAGTCCTGTAAAACGTGTAATTATAGAGGGTTGTTTTAACCTTTTGCCGATGTGAATTGTGAAACGGTCTCACTCATCGATGAGACCGCTATCGGTCAATCGATCGTGAGTTAATTACAAAGGCATGTATCGGTTAATTCAACGGCCACGCGCAGGGATAAACGGTTCTATGACATTTTCATCGATGCCGTTTTCCAGCGATGATTCCTCGTTAACACTACATTCGAATCGACTAAAAGAAAGAAAAAAGCCGAAATATTTCGCTATTATGACAAATGCGTTCTGTCTAGAATCTAAAGGACAAAGTTACCGAAGTACTTGATCCTTTCTCTATCGACCTTAACTAAATGGCAATGCAACGAATGGCGACTGAAATTATATATTGAAATTCATTCACGATGATGATTGTCAGGTGTACTCGAAAAAAACCTAACATTCCGCTTTTTTCCCTTTTTAAACTCCATGTTCTCTTTATCGTTGCGTTTTACACTGAAGAGATTGCCCCTCGATTTACATATTATCACTAATTTGTTATTAAGAACGGTGGTAGATATTATCACTAAGTTATTAAAGTTCGTAGGAATCCATGTTATAAGTAAATAACATCGATTTTTATTCGATTCTAATTAATTCTGTTTATATAGAGGCGTAGTTAAGTAATCGACAGTAATAATTCACTTATTTTCTCAAGTTATTATCCTTCCATTTCCATCCATACATAGAAGTCTAAGCAACAAACAAAATGTCGCATGAATCAAAGCCTGATACGACAGCGAAAGCATGATCATTCGGAACGCCACCGTGCTGTAAATTTTTTGTATAAATTCGAAATTTAGTCGACTAATGAGATTTTCATTCATCCTTTACACTCTATTTGACGAGAGACCGGTATAGAAGACATGTATCTACGACAACATCCTCGCCTCTGTATCCCGGGATCGGCGGTGTCTTGTTTTAGCCCGAGATAACGTCTAGGAAGTCGCCACCAGATAATTTGTCACCCGGCCAACGTGGATATATTACCCGAGTTGATCAAACAAAAGTGTTAAGATCCTTGATCACGACTTCTAGAACCGTGAAAACGACTAGTTCTATAGCTTCTGCAGGGCTACATGTAACCTACGTTTATGTTAATTACAGTGTTTGTAACATAGCAATAATCAGACGCGATAATGAGCGCCAGACGATTCTTCGTGGTAACGGCCTAACTTGTGGCAATGAAAGCAATAGTGACAATGATTTCTTTAATTGTTCGGACGATGATAAACACCGTGATTCTTTTTAGAATTTTTTCATCTGAAATTAATTTTGAAATCAATGGTAATTTTGGAGTATTATATTCTTAATAAACATTCGCACGTTTGCAAATTTTTTAAGATATTAAAGTTCCAAGCTTTTATACTTTCATATTTTCAACGCGTAAAGATTAATTAATAAAAAAGAAACAGAATGGAATTATCTACTTTTATATCATCATGCTTCATTATGATTAAAGTCTCATTGCGAGATTATTTTCGCAATGATACTCCAACTTAATATTTTTCATTGATAAGAGAAGGAATGATTGTTTGTCGGGGACATGGGATCAGCGGGACTGCAAAGCGTGGGTAGTCAATTAAGCTCTCGAACAGCGATAAATCGTCGCTGCTGTTTGATCGGGAGTCTGAATAAAACTTCTTTCATTGACATCATTGGATCTCGGGCACGAAACAACCGTCTGACAGGTAGATTGTAGCAAAACGTGGGCGGGTTTCCACGTTGGAATGCTATTATATTGTTGGGAGAGTTACAATGGAGTGACATTATCTAGCGAAAAGTTTGATAACGCGTCGCGTAATCGTGAGGTCTGTTGATAATTATGTGGCAATATTTTCTCTTGTTGAAACTTTCTGTCTTCTTTTACGATGCATCGAAATAAAAGACTAAAGAAGAGAAATTTCCTAATTGCTTCTTCGTGTCGCAAATATGCGTGGATTTAAAAAATATTTTAATACAGTCCTGTTCTTGTATTTTAATGCAACAAATTGTTTTATAACAATTTCTTGTGACAAATCAAATTAACTAAATTATATATTAAATCAATGTTAATAACATCAAGTAGCATCTAACAATCGTTAATTTTCTGATTTCTAATAACCAGAGTATATTCTATCCGTAATTTTCACATTCCAATGGTTAATTGAGTAGTTTCAAAGAAATCAGCGACATTAAAAGTAAGAAGATTTAAATATACCTATCCATTAACACAGCCTCGCTCTGTCATTACTCGTTATCGCTCTCATTATCGCACACACGTGTCAAAGATTTTGCATATCTTGAAGTTTCTATTTTTTGAACGCTGGTGGATTTCAACGCAACAAACATCGATCCATGCGCGATTTCTGTACGTGATACGCATAAATCATTCGTCATTTACTGTCTAATTAAATATGAAAATACGATTCAAGCAAGATTTAAAAACGTCCCAAGGGTGCTCAAGAATAAACTTATTGCAGTTAAGTTTCTGGCATGCATGTTACTTCGAATTCGATGACTTTTTAAAATTCTATTTTTATTCATCACGAGTTCCTTATAAGACATAGGAAAATATAGGAAAAACCGTTTAAAAAATATTTAATTTTCGCTATATCTTTTATTTTCGAAATAGAACCGGAATGAAAATCACAGAGAAAAAAAATTAATTGCAAAGCATGTGTTGTTAATCTCGTCGATAAAATGCAAATGTTTCATGTTGCAGTAATCCCATCTACATTAGGAAGTCGTAATGTTATTCATACTGGAACGTAGAATGACTTACGGTTTCCTGAATGCAGATTTTATATAATTGAAATTATATGTAATTATATGATAATGAACTTGTCGATTAAACTGTACAGTTTATCCTGCAAATATCTATCTCCAAACACTTGGAAAAGGTGCTTAAAAGAAGTCTAAAAATTATTGCGGAAAGAAATTGCCAATTTTTTCATTGCAAAATATCAAAACATTAGGTTTGAACAGAATTGAGAGAGAAAAGAAAGGGGATCGTCATGGAGCATGTACGAAAGAACAGATTGCCACTTCGGTAGCACCTTTACACGCGTACTAGTTGTAGTTAATAGCGATCGTGGTTCGTGTAAGGGGTACAATTTTCATTCCAGCGGAAACGATCGAGAAGCAAACGGGAGCACAACGACCGGAACATGTTGGCCGTCAATGAAGCAACTTCGATGGTCAAACGGTGCACAAGGAATTTCTACCTGTACAGATGCACGCTTCTATCCTATTGGGGAGGACAGAAGGCAAATCTTTGGTAATTTGCCGAGAATGTACCCACACACGGTCGTGAATGCGTTTCGTAGAAGTTATTGGCAGGAAGTTCACGATAATGGGCCTTAATTTTGTAGGGGTTTATGTGTAGAGGCTGGTTGATCGGTGAGGTTTAATGGACGAGGTTGCTCGTTGTTGAAACCGTCGAATATATTTAAAATGATAAATTAGTATACAGATAATGTCGTACTAACCGATTCGCTAAGACGGTGTATAAGTCGTAAAATAGGATCGCTAATAACTCGATAATTAGATCGCTGATAATTTGTTGATAACTGGTTGATAACAGATCGACAACTGACTGTAACTGCATATGTACTATGTCGCTCGCGATTGTGTCCGTTTGAGTCCGTTTGTTTCCGGAGAGTCGGAAAATTCAAATTCATCTTCATTCGACGGTTACATGTAGCAGCGACATAGTTTTGCCCGGAGTCTATTTGTTCTTACATTACTTGTAACTTAACGGTCTTGATACTCCGAGGCAAAATAACAACATGATTTTAATTGTCGTCCTCTGCCTCATGTGCCGCTACAATTTAAATAGCGCGCGCGAAACAAGTATTTTGCTTCTGATTGAACATATGGTAGGATATTATGCGATTGTTTCTTAAGTCTTTTTGCAAAGAGAAATATCACAAAATCGATTTTTGTCTTAGTTATTGATAGTGTAAAACTAAAGTTGAACTTATTCTTTTGGTTAGTTTGCTTAAGTAGTTAATCAAAGGTTTCTCTTACAAAATGTTTCGAAATTCGGAAAGTTCAAATGATACTATACTTGAGCTGAAATCTTTAATAGTTCCAGAGTAGTTTCTCAAAATAGAGTTCAAAAGAGTTAAAAGAGTTAGGTATCATTAAGCTGTTATTAAAGAAAACTGGTCAATCTACTAAATAAGATATTTGCTTCGTCCAAGAACAATTTAAACCATCGGTTCTGAATGAAACATTCAGTGCAGGAATACGACACGTTTTTACATGAATCAAGTTCCAGCGGCATTAAAATTGTTCATAGCGTGACAAAAAACAGGAGCACAATTATCATTTTAACGGCTAATGACCGGATGTGATAGCTACATTTTTCCTGATTACAAAATCATGTAGGAGAAGAAAGGGAGTGTGTATATCCGTGAATCCGGCTACTTTCACGTTTAAACCTTCCTTGGTTTTATCTACTGTAAAATAATAATAACAGTACAATATTTGTAAAATAGTAAAGCTTCAGTTTGATTTGAATGTTTTGATGAGAACATGCGAGAAACTACGCAATTTCAAACGTTGCGAGTCTAAGATTTATAACGAAGTGAATGAATACATATTTAAGAAACTGATTCTGTTAGAAGTAACAAAAACACCAATAATTATGCAAAGATTTATAATCATGCTTGAAAAAAGAAAATGTATAGCAAAATATTGCTAAAGAATTCTACTTCCTATTTTTCATATTTTTATAACGCAACGTCCATCGATGAATTATAGATGAATCATTGTAATTAGAAATTATAATGATGTAATTAGAAATTATATGTATTCTTGGAAAGCATTTACACGTAAACTGAAGCTAAAAACTACATATTTCATTTCTTTTCAGCGAATAGCATTTGAGATCAATATTTGAATACTAATATATACCTGCTTATGTATACAAAATTCTATTTAGCCAAGAATATTGAAGTATTGAGAAATATCAGAGGTGCTGTTTTTCTATCTAAAAGAACATTATATGTATACAATAAAAAAAAGAACATGGTTTCAATGTAGCAAAGAATCTCTTTCATGTTTAAACATTGAGAAACGAAATTAAAATATCAAAAGGAAATATTACCAGCATTAATCGGAATACAGAAACGATTCTTCTTCAAACATAGTAAAATCATAAGGATGGCTATATCGAACGATTACATCAAATTGCATTAATCACTCCGATAATCACGTTTGGTTGCTAATTTCAAGCTGGTAATAAAACCGTTATCGCCGCGATACTTGCCAAGATTGATGGCGAACAAAGCTGTTAAAAGGTAAAAATTCTATTAAGAAATCGAAACAGTGGGAGAAAAAGAAAAGAGAAAAAAGACAAAAGTTGCGAAAGCGATCAGTCGGTGAAATATATACGTCTGTGCCAGTGAAAAGTTAGCCAGAGAAAAGGCGATTACTCCGGACTGATCGTCGATTTATCAATCGTCGCCCGTACGAGAAGAAACTTCACGAACCATGATCCACAACGATTCGCTATTATCTATAGCCCCGGGGTTGTTTAGAGAAATCATTACTAGTGGATGCAATTGCCAATGTCCATGATTTTAATGAGTCGATCCGGTGAACGCGTACATTTATGATTTATGGCACGATTACATAACGCGATTATTACACAGGTGTATTGATAAATTAATACATTCGCGGCCGGATGCAAGCGTGTACATAGTGTGAACCGCAAATTAATCGACGCGAGCGGTTTCGTTGCTTTGTAATTAAGACGGGACAGCAGTTGTTAATACCGATTCGATATATCGATAACTGATGCGATCCTGTTTTTCGGGATACCGATATATCGACCGGTTCGATCGAATTTTCACCGTGTTACGAAACGAATTTAAAGAGTTCTTTGTGACAGTCTGCATGGGTTGAATAAAAGATAAGTCTTTCTTGCATTAAATAGATGGAATAATTTTTAAAATAATTAAGAATAAGAAACATTTCAAAAGACAAATTCTTCTAATTTCAATTTCTATTCCCTCAAATAGAAACTACCTATGGGTAACATCTGACATAACGTTACGTCAACTAATAGGTAACATTAGCTTAATTATTTACAAAAAAAATTAATTTTGAATTTAATAACGTCTGAAGACCTGTCAAGGAATATGACACAAACATAATTGATCTTCTTTAAACCTCATGTTCACGAAACTTCTGATTTCATAATATACTATGATTTACCACGAACGAAACTAACAAAAGAGCATGATACAAATGCATAAGTAAAAGGTTGCGATAGGCAGAATATCACAATCGCATAGAAATAAACAAAAGTAAATATTTGTTTACACATTTGTCAAAATGATAAATTTCGTAGATCGATGCGTCAGTCGATTTTATCACGTCAAATATCATTGCTCAAGGCTGAATTTCACGTTACGTAAATAGCTGTCAAACTTTCCTTGTATTCAGCCGACAGATACACCTCGCGTTTACCGTTCGCTCCTCCATCACAGCTTTTAGATAATCTTTCAAGAGTTACGTACGCAAGTACTTACGTGCTCGCTCGAAAGATCCTCTCCAGAGTAACGTGATGTTTTAATTGCTCTTGCAAGCCCATCATTTGTTTAGTCGTATTTTTATTTCACAGTGCTATATGGTTGATTATCAATCAAAGTTGTAATAAGGGTGCGTTTGAGTAATTATTCGAATAAAGTTTCTATTACGGACATTACTTTAGCCATACTCGTTTTCGAATGCGGAATTACATGTCAGTTTCTTCCTTTCCAAACTGTTTCTCATACTGTGTCCTAGTATGATGAAAAATTACCGACACTTTCCACGACTAGTTTCGATCAGGATTTAATTTGCGATGAATGTAAGAGTGTCTCGAAAATAAAAGTTTGTTGTTCTATTTGCACTAGAAAAGATTGATCGAGACTAATTCTCGTTACTTTTATCAATGATAAAAAGTTAACCTTTTCTCTCTAACAATCTGTATAAAGATTATTCATTCGATATACAGATTATGAAAACGCTATTGGAATAAATAAAGCGATATAATCGTACCACAGAGAAAAATATTTCATTTATAAAATTATCCCCATTTACATTGATTAAATATCAGTGTATTGCTCAGTCGTTAGTAGTATGAGCCGTCAGACTTCTCTTTAATACCTTGACCCTAATAACAGATCTTTTTTCTTTAATACCCTCTGCAAAAGATATCAATTCTTGACGATTACCAAAGACGCTATTAAAACAAAACAATATAACTTGTACCACAGAAAAAGAATATTTTATTTGCAAAATTATTTTCATCATTTTATTTTTATCTCTACGCTGAAACATACCAATGCTACCGTTCCAGTCTGAGATCTCGAACCCGCATGTTAAAACCTGCATGCATTCCATACGTAAAAGCCCTTAATTTGCAAAAGTGAGAATAGCCTTGAGCCGGTTGGCCCAAGTTCGCACGTGCAGAGTCCCGCGCACGCACAATTTCCTGGGCAATCAACGTCCCGGAAACTTAACCAATCGCCGCGTACGAACGAGTTCACTTATTTCTCGACCTTGATTGGTTACCACCAAGCGACTGGGGTGTGACTTTTCGACCCTGCCGCACGGCACGGCAAGACACGGCACGACAGGGGTGTAATCGCGAGGCAGGGATCCACCTGGCCCGAGGGCAACGCGCCACTGGTCCTCGTTAATTTCATTAGGCCTTGATTCTAAAAGGTTGGCTCGCCCTTGCACAAAGATGGTGGCCGCCCTTCATCCGTCTAACGCGACAGCCCGACAATTCCACTCCTTTCTAACGGAACAATGTCAAAAAGCCACTTACCGCTGATTCTCGACTCGACTTTCATTCGATTGAAATCGATTTACCGAGCACGCTTGAGAATGTCCTCGATTAGTCTAGGACTGTTTGATAGGCTTGAATTTGTCAGAAAGTTTTATCATTTGCTGTTGACACGTTTGCTGCCATGATTGGAACGAAAACTAGAGCAGATCGTATTATGTTCTTTATATTGTTTACATTATGTATAAATTTTGATTTAAGAAAAGTCAATGTTCGTTTTTGGATAGTCTCGTTTCAGTTAATATTTTTCCTACTAAGGCTATCCCGGACATATCAAAGGCTTCGTTCTTTTTCTTAATTTATCTGTGATAGCTGTGACTATGAAAAGAAAAATTATCCCTGTCACATATGTATAACATCGAACTCCCAAACCAAAATTCATGTTAGCAAATGCGTTGAGATAAATAGAAGTTGATACGGATCTGGTGTTACTAAACTTTTTAAATGTGTAATCTGTCAGGTAATTAGTACGTTTGATAAATTGTGGAACCATCAAATGAAATTATCGTGGGATAAGGTTGTTTGAAAGTATCTAGATGAATTTTATAGAGAGGATTTTATCTTGAAGTTAGTGGTTAAACTAGATAAATGGCGAGCAAGATTATGGTGTAACACGATTGCACATAGTTCTATGTAATTAAATATTATGAGTAAAATTTTTGTATGTCTTTGAAACTTAATATATGAAGTTTGGTATGATATTCTTGGTCAACTAAAAAGTGGTCTTGTTTAATTTTTCAAAGATCACTATTGCCTAAGCTATTCTAGAGAAGGGATAACGAGACACGAATTCTAATGTAAAATTCAGCATTAGCAATGCAACCAGCCGCTAGAAATGTAATCAAATAAGAAAAAGATGCATAGAAATAGTTTCATTGGAAACAGGTTTCTTGTGTATGATGTAACCAATTCTTTAATGCCCCACAATTAAACCGCTAAGATATGTAGATAAAATGCTAGTAAAATAGTTGAACGATATATAATCTTTACTGTGTTAAAAGATGCGAGGGAAACGGATTATTCAAATGTGACGACTAATGAATGATCGAACGAAATTTCTCCCATTTTAATATAAAAATCATAAATGCTTCAACGTGCACTCGATCAAAGTATAATTGGTGATTAAAAATCAACCTTGATGATATACCGAACGAAGAATTTCATATGTCGTAAAAATTACACGCAAGAAAAGTGGACATAATATAAGAGATTCGACAAACGGAAAACTTCGTAGATTACAAATTATACAATTCATTGACACAAATAAAAAATTTCATTTACCAACAATAACAAGACGACTTTACACGTATGTATTGAACGTGTGAAACAGGTTTGTCGAAGATTAAAATGATATTATCATAATACCTTCTTAATAAAACAAATCTGACAACTCTCACGATAGCCAAAACATACCATGTTCAGGCTTCGTAAATAGTAAATTACGGTTCTGGTCATAAGTCAAGTCGATCGACGTGGAAAGGCGCGCATAATTTTCAGATTCGAGCTCTGTCACGGTTGGCAATACCAAGTATACGTCAAGTTCGTTCGGTAATTTAAAAGCACAATGCGTAACGTGGCTGTTTGGAGGTTCCATAACGACGAAAGTTAATTGACCGGACGCCATTGACCAGGTAAATTAGAAAAATCATTAACATAGTAAAAGCGTGCCGTCTGTTGGCCTCATTTGAATGATTAATTAGTTCTAACATGGCTCGGCCTCCGACACCACAAAAACTCGTTTCCATTCCTTACGATTCTTATTTATTTCTATTCCTTACGGGGATCTCTTTTTCTCTTTATGCAGACTCAGTAGCTAGGAAATTACTTACGTTTAAAATTCGTTAATGTTTCTCGCGTTTCTCTCGTGATTATTTGTTGGAATTAAAAAAGAATCAAAAGCAGTGGAAAATTGTAAAAGTATCTTGCAGTTGTAAAGTTTGACTGTAAATCTTTCGGTTTGTAAATATTGTCAGAGTCTCGATATATTATTCTTTATCCAAAGAGGAACAGATTACACCAAATAATGTCTGATGAACACTGCAAGCAGACGACAACAGATGTCAGATTACACGGTGCAACGTGAACTTGTAATTTAGAATGATTTTCCAAGTAGTTATCCACGACCTGCAGTTATAGTCACCAAATGTTTAAGCAAACGAAAAATTCTAACTTGAAATGAACTGCGGAATATTTTCTTTTTCAAGCCAAATATAAATTTTTTATTCTTCTCCTGTTCTCCATAATTAACTGCTCTCGCGATAATATTTTTCGAACTAATATATTTTTTTACAATTGCTTTTTTTATTCTTCAAATATATTTTAATGTTCTTGAATTTCCTCAATCAACGAACAAAGTTTTTAATTTTGAATTTCTTGCAGCTCGAAGTTCCGAGAAAAATTCATTTCGTTCGTATACCTCGGAGCAACGTTAAACTGCTAAACTGGAGCACGTCGAGGAGTGACGAAGGAGCCAAGGTAAGCTGCAAGTAATTGTATAACCGGCTTCCGAGAAACGGAACGCGTATGTTGTGTCGTCGGTTGTACGTATTTGTCGTTGCTCTCGCCAACCGACTCGATATTCCAACGGTGACGAGCAGTTTTTACCAGAATGTGGGCGGGGGAGTGATAATTTTGGGTTTAACAAATTGAAATTATGAATTTGGCACGTTGAGACGGAAATATCATACAGATGATAAAACAATAAATTATTTCAACAAGAATACTTTAAGCAAACAAATTGAATACGAAAAAGCAAGAAATTACTAGAAAATATATCGTGTCGAAAGAAATGTCAACTTTAGTACATTATCATTTGTATATATTACTCTAACGTCTAAGAAAATTCTAAGGTACTTTTAGCGACTTTTGTCAGGAAGATTCATCGTACAAGCTCGATTGTAAAGTATAAAGATTGTAAAGTAAAAGAACCACATCGAAATCTCGCACGTAGGTAGGAGAAAAGAAGTCACGTTAAAGTGAACACGCGTCAGGATAAACCTTTCTAAATTCGACGACACAATGTCGGATACGTCGTTGGAAACAAAGGGACAATGGCGGCGGGGAGTGAAATAGAAGGGAAGGAAAAACTGGCCAAATAAGCCGTCACAGGGCAAGTAACGAGGCATATAATAACCCACGGTGACACTCGAACAAACAGCCATCTGTAGGTAATACCCCTGTGGTGTGTAACGCCCCGAAAACTGCGCCCTGCCAAAAAATTACAATGACAATGAACGAAATCCGATCCGCCTGCGGGCACATCCACTCTAGTTTTATTTCTCCTTCGCACCTCTGACACGTTGCCGAAACGTATTTAGTTATACGGTACAGTATATTGTGACCGGTACACCTTTTCCGGCATTGTGTTGTCTGTTCAGAAAAATCAAGAATCGTCGAGGGTTGCCGTTGTGTTTTGTTATCGAACTTACGACAAGCGCGATAGGCTAAATCTTCTTTCGAAACTTTGATAACTGTAAAACGATTAATGATTCACAGTTAGCCAATGATCAGTGGTGACTCAATAATTCTTCGTTATCGATATATAAGTTCCTCCACTCTTTTGTTTAATTATGAGACAAATTTGAGTATACAATCGGCAATTTACGATAGAAATTCTTTGATCTCCGTTCGGAAAAAAGTATAGCTGAGAGTAAAATCTGAGTATCGACTGAGGATTGACAAAGTACGCGCGTCACACTTTCGCAACACGTTCACCTGGCTGCGGTACGTTCTTCTCACATCGACACACGCGATCATCATCGATCGAAACGCACGATTTCTTATAACAGAGACATCGTCACGATCCACGACACATTCTCCCTTCCCATCATTGTCGGATAACTGGCTCAGCGTTACGTAATAGCGCATATTGGGCAGTTTCTGCCACCTCGATATCCCTATTCTACTCATGCAATAATTTAAATTTTAATGAGAATTTTATCGTGTCTGCGTGTGTTAAACGAAACTATGCTGCAATCTGTATAAATTGGTTATCTATATGTTTACAGTTCCAAGAATCCGTAGCAAGATTGACGTGAAAGCGCGACCCACTATCGGCTAGGCGAATTCCAAAGATAAACCTTTAATTAGATCGATGGCGTATAGATTTTTATCTAGTTCGAAGCCATCTAGCCTGTTTTGACGCCGATTTGAAAATAAGAAATCAATTTTTCGAAGTGCTGAGTTATAATTTTCGGGTGGAAATTGGATTTATTTGTTTGGGAATCAACGAATTACTTTATGTAGCTTTCATCGCGGTTATCTTAATTGGTAGAATGGCAATATTCGATCAAAAAACCAGTTGATCTTTGGTGGAACGTAACTGTTTATTTTTGCCTTATTGTCGCGTAACGAGGAATCTCGGCATACAAGAATGGTGTAATGGTCGAGGAAAGATTAGATGTGGCATGATTGTGGTTTTCAGTACACAGTACCTACTCTAATGTCGAGAGAAATCCAGGTAATCCATAGATGTTTCTTTCGAACTAAACCTCAGTCATCTCTATGCAATATTTTCCAACATATTTTGTAACATTTTGTACGCAATTGATAATCTTTATTTTTCGTTTAAACTATAATCAAATTATCAAATGTCCAACGCTGTCTCATAGAAGGTGAAGCGGATTTACATTGATATGATTCTCAGCCCTCCATATACCACGAGAAATCGATGGACGATCGACGATCGCAATGACGTCCGGTCGCGGTTCATTTTCCTTGCAATTACGACCATTAGTGGCGTATTAATGGCGAAGGAAGATGGAGGCCATCCGCCTTTTTATCTTCTCGGCGTAGTTTGAAATTCAGACTCCGTTCACAGAGGAGCAGTCGATACGACACTCTGGGAGATAAATTCTAATTAAAAGCGACAAGTTACCGGCATGGCTACTTTATATTTCCGGTTGCGCGGCCGACACGTTTTCCACGCCGAGATAATGTCCATTACTTTTTTTTCCATTTATCCCTACCTGAAACGTCGCTTTTTACGCCGTTGAATCGCGTAAATTCGTCGGTTCGTTAGAGATTCGATGTTTGTGGTGTTAAAACAGCTTATATGGCTTTGGAAATTAAGAAAACATCTTCAGCGATATAACACGTTGATAAGGTAGCAAATTTGAGTGGCGCATTTGATAATGCGCATCAAACTCGTAAGGAACTGGTAGGACGAAAAGGAGATAAGATAAGGTGGAGTAAAATTATCGCGATAAAATGAAATAAACGTTTTTACTTTGAAATGGAATACTTTAACACGATCTTATGGCAATGTATATTGATAATGTAGCAGGTAGCAGAAAGCAAGATATTACTTACTTTTTAGGAGAGGCAGGTCGTTCATGAACCCTCCATCGTCTACATTTGTGTTCTGAAGCAAAAATAATATAAAAGATTAAAATAAACACATTCATAAGAAAGCAATATTCGAATATATTTTGAATTGAAAGAGAAAGATCGTAGAAATTAATTCTTTAAGTCTCTGTCTTTTAAATTTGCTGGATGATGTTAGTAATTAAGATTGAAATTTTTCATAAATATTATAAGTATTTCAATAGAGAAAATGTGTTGTGATTACGTACATCGTCGCTCACCTGGGGGTCGTCTACGAGGCTGCTGTGGAGAACGAGGTCGGTTTGGTCGAGACCTGGGGGTGGTAGAAGGGCGTCAGGACGGCGAACAGCGCCATATTCGACGCCCCTTCCACCGCCGCCGCCACCGCCACCGCCACCTCCGCCGCCACCACCTCCGCCACTACTGCGCCCACCGTCGTACGGAAACGACGCATGCATATTTGTCTGAAATTAAATATCAAAAGAAATATTACTTCACTTACATATTGACAAATAATAGGAAAAAGTGCTTACAAATAAAAATTATAATTGGCGAAGACAAAGAATAAAATTAGGTCAGATATAGAATTGTTCTATTTTTGAGTTACTTGATACGATCGGCAAAAGTAAATATCGAAGATTTCTACTCGAGTTAATTGCGAAATTACTCAACTATGAAAGAATCTCTCAATGGAAATAATCGTGGTATAGCTAATTATATACTTTGTTAGTAAGTCTCTGCACGTTGCCATGAATACATTTATTTAGAAACACGTGCAGTGTACATTCTATGCGTATTGTCAACGTTAGTACAACGTATCTTTTAGGTTACGATATATCAGGAATCTAATGTAGCCTGCTTACTCTGCAACAAACAACACGTATTCCTTTTATGTCACGATTGCTGATGTTCCCATAACAATCTCTTACTATTACTATTAAGTCTTAGATTCCTAGATTCTCTATATAGCTTCTTCTCAAAATAATGAATACTTCTAAACGTCAAATTGAAATAAGACTCAGCTCTCGTACCTTTAGACCAAGTCTCGATGATTCGACGAGTAACTCATGATATAATCGCGTAGAAGCACGTAATGCAATAATGTTAGTCGAATCTTGATTCGCGCAACTTTTTGTTTCCTCTTCGTGAGGAATCGTTATACAGAAACTCTTCGGAGAATTTATAAAAATCAACTTGCGTGTGGTGAATTCGCGTGCGATTTTCGTGGAACGAGTTGCATTCAGCAGTATCAAGATTAACCATAAATCCATCCGGTGACATCGGGTTAATTTAATCAAAGTATAAATAAAATTTCAACAGGTCTGATAATTCACCGAGGCGAACGTCCAATATTAAGACCAATTAAAAGCTGAGTAAATCCGGTATCGATTACGTAAATTACTCGGCAGCGCACTTTTAAGCGATATCACTCGTTCGACGAACCGGAGAAAAATTAAATTTATAAATCGCAATACCGACGGCATGTTTTCAAAAGCGTATACATTAAGAAGACACAGTGTGGAGGTTGTAAACGATAACCATACCTGTTCATAAATATTTGTTTATTACCAGAGATCACATTTATTATTGTCATTCAGTACACACGTAGTTATATCATTGCCTACATAAATTATTATAATCAGTATTATAATAGGATGAGTAGATTAAAATTCAAAAGCGATGGAACTTGATGTTTACGATCGTCGATTTTATACGGTAACCAAATATTATTTTTCAATGTTCACGCTTTGGCTAAGTATGCGTGATTACTCCTCCGTGAGATCCATGTAACTGTTTATTAATTGTTACTACCGAAAACGAATTGCATATTTTGATTAACGTTCGTGTACTTACAGGCGCGAAGTTGAAGTTTGTCTCTTATGTAAGAAACTATACGTACGTACTTACAGAGAAATATAGAGGGGAAAAAACGAAGACAATCTTCCAAGAATTGAAATACAAGGTAGATATATGTTCGGAATCTTAATCACATATAGCGAGAAAAACCAGAGATTTTATCTAGACTGCAAGTCGGCCGTGTCACAAATACGGTTGTATTACGAGCCCTTACCATTATTGTCGTACATCTTTTCTATGCGATCCACGCGATTCTCGCATCGAGAAGAAATCTCTGCGCACGTTTCTCCGATTTCTTTTCCAGATTGTTGGTTCTATTGTAATCGTTTTCTCCGTTACGACTATTCTAGATCGTTGCGATACGTTCGCTTTTCAATAGCGAATGGAATAGCGAATATGAAGCTTCGGTATACTAAGTATTTGATCTAGTGAACAAAGTCAAACAGTTCTAATGGTTTGAGATGTAATGGTGAGGAAATATGAGACGAAAGTAGCTAATACAAAGCCCAAAACGTAAAGCGATAATTTTATATTTACCAATGTAAGAGCAGGTACTACTTTCTCTTTGTGACTTTTTTTTGTTTCTTAGATACCCATTAATTATTGCTTCTTTCCGAGTAAAATGTTAGTCATCGTTTTACGACTGCGTAATTACAATCCTTTTCGGTAAAACAATTAAAATCTACTTTCGATGATACAGTCGTATATATGCTAATAAGTTCATAGTCCTATATATATTATACCTTAATGAATTTTAGATGAGTTTCATATCTTACCAAGTAAAAGTATTAGAAAGTCATTAAATAGGACTAACAAAGTATTATTTAAATAATTTTAAACTATTTTTAAACCGTCGAATAAAATACACGAAATAAATGAATTCGATGACATTCAAGGATGTTCGCATACGAAGATTTTTATCTAGAAAGTAAAAACGATTATAGCCACTATACTAATGCAAATCACCCTACAATTTCTCACATCTAATTAACTACTTACAACATTCTTCATCACCCACCGGACACTGACATTAATATTAATACTCGAGAGTGGCAAATTAGCCGTACACCGTCGTCTCATCATGCAAACATGCTATCCCAAAAAAGCGCATGTACACCTATAACCTCATTTACATTTCAGCAGGCATAGGTTACCTAGCTCATTTATCAACATGAATGTCATAGCGACGTTGCAGATCCCGATTAGCGAAACTCGATGATGAACTTCGATATGATCAATAGGTATGTGCATTCGATAAACATGAAATTGTTCAGTCTTATGGTATTTAATCTTAAAATCCAAACATTAATCAATACTTTTTTAACATGAACGTTCGTAAAATATTCGACTTTTTTCCCAAATAACGTTGCAAATACTATAACTTCTTTAAAATCTCGGAAAAGTGTAGGGTCTACGTGAAAGAAATAGCGACGAAAAAGATATTGAGCGAATCTTTGGAATTGCCTTTCACGATCGCAATGTTAGAAAGCAGAATTTGATAATGTAGATTGATTGCAAGAATATTGCAAATGAAATGTTGCATTAACGCAACGGTGCTCCGTAATGGGTTAATAAAAATAATAGAATCCCTTACGTGGTCAAGAATCGATAAAATACAAGCTAGAATTTTGTTAACTATAAAAATTACGACCGTTTTAGGGCTTAGGTCGCGAGTTGTCGTACATCGAAAATCGCACGATTCATCGTGTGCGATGTCCTGACCATTTAGAGCCCGGCTTTCACGCGACCAAAGAAATAGAAACGCGGTGCTAATTAACTCGGCTAAGTGGTCGAGCGCTACCTACCGGTATCTATCGACGGCCCGCGTTAGTTATAAATTGATGTAACCATGCCAGCCGACTAATGAGATGAAATGTGATCGCCTTTCTCTCGTTAAACGCCGCGGTGAGGTGAAGTCACGACGGTTGGCATTCGCGGTATCGATACTGATAAATGGGACCACGCCGCGGATATCACGGCGATCCCTTCTGATCGACGATCTAGCGAGTCTTACCCATATTTCCTCTTGTGTAATTCGACACACACACACACACACACACACTTACTTACACACATGCACGCCTTTACCTTCTCCTTGTTGTCATGTTAATCGAGATTCAGAGTTACGTAACATTTTTGCAGATAATACCTGTTATGCGAGGGAGCAAATATTTGATGTTCGGACCGTTGCAAATTGGTGGTTGATGGAGTTTAAGGAAATGGAGGATGTTGAGGTTTCATTATATTGGCTGATGATTCGACAGAATGTTATATTAGTGGTGTAGACGTGTAATGAAATTGTTTGAGTACAAATAAAAAGTACATATTTTCTTTTCTTTGTTCTTTCAGACAATATAAAGATTTATGTTAAAGAAGAAGGTATTTTTATTGATTTAAGAAGAAAGCGAGTACGCATTCGAAATGAAGGAAAGTATGGTGTATCTGTTGCAGAAACTCTTTCGCAATAATATAATCGTAAATTCAATCAAAGAACAAGATAGTTTTAAACAATACGGATTTTTATTGCAATTGTTTACTTTTTTCAATGCAATTTTTCAATCTCATAAGGTAAATATTCTTGTTAATAAAATGTGAAGAACGTATCTAGATTGTCATCATTGTTCCGTAACAACTCGATATTTAACTCTTCCCCGTGAGAAAGACGTCCCACAATGAGGCAGATTTTCTGAATCGTAAGATCCCTTATCGAAGAGGCTGTCACAAATTGTACTCTCTCGAGCATAAATATGAGATTGTGAAGGGATTCAGACGAGATACTATAATTCAGTATAAAACGCGTGGGCTACGATGTATAGAGGAAGCACGACGCTGCTCGTTTTCAAGGATAAAACTATTGGAATCGGCCGAACCACTTGCTTGATTATTGGCATTGTCGTCTCTTTTTCGGGAGCGGAATCATCTGTTCTTTCTTCTTTGTAAAACGTTTCTCGTGAAATAGAACGCACACGATTTTATTTACATCGACTACAAACTTTGGCTTCCATAGCTTTCAAATATGTATTAGGTTAAGTAAAAAGTTCTGAGCGTTTTTCGCTAGATGTCTTTAGTGAGCCATATCTCACGATGTGCACATCGCATCGAGTCATAGTATACACCGATTTCAAGGTGATATTACGCATCAAAAAGGTTCTTTGTCAGTTTTGTGTTCGGTGAAGCCAGTTGTGTGTTACAGCGTTCGAAAATGGAGATAAAAAAAGAGAAAATTCGATACATTCTTCAGTACCACTACGACCAAGGTGAAAAGGCGGAGCAGGCGGCCAAAAAAATTTGTGCTGTTTATGGACCCAGTACAGTATCGAATGCAACAGCAAAGCGGTGGTTCCAACGATTCCGTTCTGGTAATATGGACGTCGAAGATGAGGCACGCTCTGGTAGGCCAATCGTCGAAAATGTGGATAAAATCATGGAAATCGTCGAGTCGGACCGGCATGTGAGCACTTATTCCATTGCCCAGGAACTGAAGATTAGCCAGAAAACCGTTTGGAACCATTTGCATAAGGCTGGTCTCAAGAAGAAGCTCGACGTATGGGTGCCACATGAATTGACGCAAAAGAACCTTTTGGACCGAATTGATGCCTGCGATTCTTTGTTGAGACGTAACGAAATCGACCCATTTTTGAAGCGGATGGTGACTGGCGATGAAAAATGGGTCACATACGAGAACAACAGCCGAAAAAGATCGTGGTCCAATCGCGGTGGGCCGGCCCAAACGATCGCCAAGCGTGGATTAACGGCCAAGAAGGTTTTATTGTGTGTTTGGTGGGATTGGAAGGGAATCATCCATTATGAGCTGCTCCCATCGGGGCAAACACTTAATTCGGACCTCTATTGTCAACAACTGACCAGACTGAAGCAGGCGATCGACCAGAAGCGGCCAGAATTGGCCAATAGGAAAGGTGTTGTGTTCCATCAAGACAACGCCAGGCCGCACACATCTTTAACGACGCGTCAGAAGCTCCGAGAGCTTGGCTGGGAGGTTCTATCGCATCCGCCGTACAGTCCAGACCTGGCACCAAGCGATTATCACCTTTTTAAGTTTTTGCAAAATTTTCTTGATGGTACAAAACTGGCCTCAAGAGAGGCTTGTGAAAATGAGCTGGTCAAGTTTTTTACCAATAGGGACGAGGACTTCTTCAACCGCGGAATTATGAAATTGCCTTCAAAATGGACAAAAGTAATCGAACAAAACGGCGCATATTTAATCTAAATCGAATAATCTTGACTATGTTAATTTCATCGTCGAAATAAAGCGAAAAAGCGCTCAGAACTTTTTACTTCACCTAATATTAAACTCTCAGCACTAGTGTAAACATGATCATAAATTGTATGTTCGACACAGATTTTACGATCAATCAATTTACACATACATTTATGCATAAATATATTTACGATGCAGATTGTGATACATATTTATGATACATTTATGGTATCTTAAGACACAAGTAATAATTATTTGAATCGTAATACGTTACATAAGAAAACTACAATTTTTAATTTTTCATTTTTGTCAACAAGATCTCCACCAAAGAAAACAGCTCTATCGATTTTTCTGCTCAACTGTAGACAACGTTATTCATTCGTCTACCTCTCGTTTCCCTTAATCATTTGACTAGAAACTACCGTATCATTGTTGTTCAGTTAGATCGAGTATGACGTAACATTAGTCATCGGCAGATGAAATGGCGTTTATTAATCGTTTTATCCAGTGATCGGTGATTTCCGATTACACGCCGATCCAATGTTACCTTGACGAGTTGGCCCCACGCGTTTACTCCGCACTTGATCCTGTAAATTTTTCACCGTGTCTCCCATGCAACGCAAGTTTCACATGTCACGTAAACGAGAAAGCAAATTAAAACCAAAAGAACAGGGTGGAGAAATCGTTTACCTCTTTTACGCATCTCCGATACAGTCTTAAGGATTGCAGCGCTTGGCATATTTCAGTCAAAGTAAACGCGTCCCTGGCATTCTCCCCGAGGGAATGCCAAAGGTCAGCCGAAAATTTAATAAGTAAATTACTCGAGGGAGGGCAACGAACGCGATGGTTCAAGAGGGTGGCCCATTCCCAAAATATTAGAATGCATCGCAGCTGGAAGAAACCGTAGACGAAGGAAATAACAAAAATATTTCATCCATCCAATTTTTCTAATCGTATATGACTTTGTAACGATATAAATGTATAATTAAGCTTGGAAGTAGGCAATTTATATTCCATGGTAATCTATTTGGGATACAGGAAATGTGATTTAAAGGAACCTTCGCTGAACTTTCACTTTTTTTACACGCGATAGGATGTAGAACAGTTTCCAATTTTTTTTTCTATCGCAAGATTAATAACTTTTGAATTATAGTAATTAAGACAATGACGAAGGAGTCGTTAATTTTTTAGATTTGATAATCTAGTCCATATATAATTACGTGCTTTCGAACCCTCAAAGTGGTTTCGAACGGCGTGTCCCCTTAAAGCTGTCGAAGCATAATCTCGCATCGTTGTCGTTCTCGATGCTCGTGGCAGAGATACCGAACCGAAAACTCTAAGGGTGACGCGAGTCGACGCATAGTCATCGCGGCAAGTTCCCTAACTACGATCAACTATGCAAGACGCCGTTACTGCGTATAGTTTGGGAAAGGAGTTTGAGACTTTGTGCCCCGTCTACAACTATTTTCTCTCCTAGCAGACCGAAAGTCTTCTGGAACCATGGTAATCGTGTAACTTTACGGAAATTTCGCTATGCCTGCTTTAAGATTTTATCATCCTTGAAATAAGGCTTTCAATTAATCATTCGTAATTGATGTCTTTAAGGGTGAATTCATTATCATCGGTGAAGATTTACTTTCTATTGTCCAGAAGAAAACAAAATTTACAGTAACATGTAGGATAAATAGTGAAAGTGAGCGATAAAAGTTTATCGAAGGATGTGCTCAATACTTTATTATGCTCGCGAATCGCGCGATTGAATCGATGTTAGGTTTCATTGAGAACAAGATCGGCCACCCTCCTTTGAAGAATGCGCTTTAGGCAAACCAAGATAGGCTACAAGGGGTTGTACTGCTCGAAATAATCGATATTTCAATCTCGTAGGTCGGCAAAATATTTTAAAGCCGACTTTCTAGTGGAACATTCTACATATTTACAAATATCAATATGAAACGAATTTGCTTTGTAACATTCCATAAAAATTAAATAATATGTTATTCTGCATTTTCGTATTGTACATAATCCATTCTTTCATAATTCGTTATTTTCAGCTAATTGTACCAATTTGACTTGTATAATAAACATCGACGATAAAAAATAAATCGTGATTATGAAGTTGCTGTTAACAAAATGAAATTAACGAGTCCGTGCATTTGTAATAGCTTTACTAAATAAATTTCAATCCGAACGTAATTGTGAATTCCTAACGTCTTCTTCGCCAATATCAAAGTACATTTTTGCCCGTGTTTTACTCGTTTTACGAGACGTAAAATAAATAATTTTCGATACAGAATTTCAGGCTCGCAATACGAGACTGCATATGGCGCAGACAGATGCGTTAAACCGAACCCGCTTTTCTGTTCTTCTGGCCAGTTTCGATCTGTGCGAAACTAAACGTATTCTTCGGCCGCGTGTCGAATTTCGTCGAACCTGGTCTTTTTTGCGCGAACGTCACACGACACCTATGGAAACCGCCCAAAACATAATCCACAGCGTGGTTTACGCGCGTCCCCCCGCTGTAATTAGGGTGATACTTTCATAAAAGCTATTGGGGTAAGGTGTACCGCAAATACTATTATCGTGAGTATTATTAGAGGTCTGAAGTTGCCCCTAAATACGTGGTAGTACGGTGTTCCGTTACTATGAGCAAAGGCGCGTTATACTCCGCGTGAATTTGTTTGGGAATCTAGATCCTTCAAATAATACACTTGCTTTTAATGATTAAATCAAGCTTGTAAATCACAATCTGAATCAAGCCTTAGATAATTATCGATTACAATAAAAATATATTCTATTATTGAATATCTCGCAAGAAGATACAAAAAATAATATGTGATATGTCGTGCACGTTTTGATTTGTAATTCTGACAAACGTGTTACAAACACGAACTACTTATCCTAACCAAAAAAAAAAAATAATTAACAATTTCTAAACTCTTCACAAACTTGATCTTAACAGAACTCATAAGCAAGATCATCATCTCACAACATTTCAATTGCGGAGTCTTCCTCCTTTAACCCATCCGTAAACCCGTCGAACTATCGGTAGACAGTCAATGCTTCTCCAAATAGAGCCGAGGGAATAAATTTTCTACTTTACGGAAATAGACCGCGTCTACCCAGGAAGACCGCGACTATGCCACAACTAAGCCACACTCGTCCACGTACTTACGATTCCCGCTAGAACAAACAATACTCTCGCACTTCTTTAAACAAAAAGCCCGCTGCGGGTATACTTAACATGGAGCTGTTCTCTGCGTATTCAACGTGCGACGGTTAGACGGTGAAGCGGAGAGAGACGATTGAAAACAGGCAAGAAACCACACGATCCATCCGTAAACCAGAAAAATCCAACTAATCGGGAACAAAACGTTACGTTGATCCTCGACTTCCTGCTGGCCGGTTCTTCTGACTGGCCGAGAGTCGATCGTTTCTTTCGAGTTACGTTAATACCTGACCAGGCTATCCCACCCATCGGAGCGAGGACAGGCACGCAGAACCGTGGCAAATGCAAATGTCGCGCGTCTCGACTCCTCGCGTGCTCTTCGTGGGATCAACGATCGTAATCACCGATGTCACGGGCCGACTTATTGGTCGCGATACGTCTAATAGATCGATAGCCGGCCATTATTACGCATCCCCCTGCTGTTCAACCGCCAGCGGCCCATCCTACAAATAACACGCCGCGTACCTTTTCTAATGAGCCAGCCGGACGTGCACGTGACCGGATCTTCGCGCGCTTCGATTTTACGCGCAAACCCCCAGGATGATCTTGACGACCAAACGACCGTGTTTCCGCGAGAACACGAACGCGTTTCAAAATCATCGTTTATCGGTTTACTTCGAAATAGATTTTGTTTTATCGATGATTAGTGTACTATTGTTTCGGCAATTATTACAGTTAATAAGTAGTGTTTAATTTGATGCAGGGTATGGTTACATTGAGTCTTGGAACTTCTGTTTCTATTATATTTGTCCTATTCTTATTTGTATATAGTGGAAATCCATTTATATGGACTTGTTAGCAGACAGATATGTAATTTATGTAATAGAAGTTTCTACGTCTTATGATTTTTCATCCATACATTGTAGTAGGAATTCACGTTCAGACAAATAGATTTAACCAGCAAGAATTCATTTAATTAAACACTAACTATAATTTCGTTCGTATAAGTGAAATTCATATAAACGGTGTTTTTGTTGTTATAGAATGTGAGAAGCAATAGGCAAGTTTTGAAAGTTTATATAGTAAAACACTAGCACCTAAAAAATCTGTAGTATATTTAATTAACGAAGATAATGTTTATGAATATTTACTCAATACAGACTGAGATAAATCGCTAAATTGAGAAAAATGTTAATTAAATATAAATAATTAATAGACAATTTTAAGATATGCGTAATATCTGGTCGTTTAAGAATTAATGCGAATATTTAATTCCGACGTCGATTTTCTACGATGGTATAAGTCTTTCATTTTTTAATAGGACAAAGATATTAATTACCATAACTATATACGGCAAATGGCATTTACCGTACACTAGGATCATAACAAATGCGATGATGGGAAAGCGATAAAGTTTCAGAGTGTATATATGCACATACATTAGTAATCTGTTAATGTAATGTAATTATAGTCTTTACTATAGAAAATAGTTACGCGTGTATTTGAAATAAAATTTTATCTCGCAAACATTTTGAAACACAATAAACTAAAGACAGTTTTTCTCGGTACTCACTACGTATTCTGATACAGTGAATTATTGCAATTATGATTCGATGAGGACGAACGATGAAACATCGCTGCAATTTTCTACCGATCACGCTACGCGATTCAGCATACTTAGATATTCATATTTTAATGATGCAATATACAAGAGCGTGTTATCTTCCTAGTGGAAACATAAATACGTTGAATCGTAAAATATTATTAATGCAAAATTTCAACAATGTTATATCTATCGTTTGCACACGATGCGAGATTGGACCTAATCTTACGATCTAACTTAATTTTTATTTCGTTCTGGAGATGCTTCGTATTTCTTTCACGTTATAAACGTCTTAAAATCGATCAAAACACTCCTAATAATAAACAGATTTATACTTGTAAGCTGAACTGATTGACGACTGTGGTTGACTTCAGGGACGAAAGGGTTAAAACCTACTAATAACTCATCGAAGCGATTACTCACCACATGAATGCCCTCTGCGTCCCTCCTGAGATCACCACTCCTCTGGCCAGCCGTGACAGCGGCACTCAAGTGATTATAGTGATGTTGATGCAACGTGTTGAGCGTCTGCGTGTATGGATCGCCGACGAGGTAATCGAGATGTTGTGGCTGGCCAAGACCCGGATGTTGAGGGCTCGCCGGCGCATGATGATGCGAAGGGAACGGGGGTGGAAAGTACGGTGGTTGAAAGTCGGAGGCGGTAGGTAACGATGCGCCCCCGTGATGGGGCATCCCACTGCCGTTTCCATTGCCTCTGTGACCGTGGTGATGAGCGCCGGAATACGGCGAAGAATTTCCACCGCCCAGCGAGGAAATACCCCCGTGACCAGTTAATCGGTCCTGTTCACAGAAAAATTCATTCATTAATATATATATATAATATATTACAAGATATGTTAGGTACTTGCTGTCGTAAAAAGTATTTTGGAATATCTTATGGTAGAGCTCAGACATTTTACTCTTTTCGTAGCTTACTCGTACAGTTTTTCTATAATTCACTCAGTTTACGCTGTTATCATTCTCCATCGCACTTTTAAATTTTAATCCCTTAACTAAAAATCCGTTCAAACACCAGCTGCAATTTGTTTGTGGTTAGACGGACTGATTTATGTAGTAGCGCTTAAAGGATTAAAATTTTCTCTCGTGAGCAAGTTCAATTGTTTCCAACAACGTCATATATAGGGGCACATCAAAAGAAAAAGAAACGCAGGGAATAAAAAGTAATAACCATAATAAAAGCGAGCAGAGATACGCGCGTTCTTCGACACACATTCACGTTCGTCGTCGACCGTAACTTTCGCCGCTATTAAAAAATTGCTGGCCACCAGTAATTGCGGTGACTAATGTGCGCTGGTATCGAGAGAGAAGAAAAGAAAAAAAAATCATGTCAGCGGCGTTGGAGGTCTGCCATTACTATAAACGACGGGTATATGGAACAGTGGCGCTTATTTCTCGAAGGTGGTGAACATAAATGCGAATAAATACTATACAAATCTTTTGGCACATAACGTAACGAAAATAACTTGGGGACGGAATATAGGCGCGGTATATATCTTTCTTGAGGAAATCATATGAGAGTTAAACGAGCGACACCGACCACCAAGCTCTCGATAACGCGATAAAGTGTTATTAGGAGTGATAAGAGTCCACGAGGAAAACTTGTCGCTTGATCATGAACGTCGCTTCTTTCAGGCACTCATAAATCGATAGCGATTTCCTCCATTCGGTCGTGCAATTTTCGATAATTTATCCTGCATCAAACTATAACGGATGACACGAATAAGAAAGTTTATTTGAAATTCTTTGGACAGTGGCAGGTGAATAAAATGTATCAATTTTTAAAACATGAAAAAGCATGAGACGAGGCCGCTTTTATAAACGTTTCGTAATTCTTCGTGTGTATGTGTGTGTATGTGTGTGTATGAGGAGTAAGTTTTTAGTTTAATTAAATTAAATTTGTTGTCTTGTACTCTGACATTGCAATTTTCGATGGTCCAATAAGATTAATTACCAAACTAAATGATTAAGATAACTTAACTGGTCAGATAATTTATATTTCTGACGTGACAATTTATTTACCCAGAAACTCCATGCTTTACAATGTAACATCTACATGTAAAATATACTATGTCATACTTATATCGTAAAGACCTAAATTATAGATTGAGCTAAAATTAATTCGCTTACTTTTTACGTTTTAATTGCGTATCTAAAGACGTTTTCGGTTAAGAAACAACCTACTTAACATATTCGATAAAAATTCAGTAAAATTGGTTTCTATCGTGCATTTTAATAGTCTTCCTTTCTTATAAAGGTATGCTTCCACTAAAATTAACACGTTCAGAAGAATTACTTCAGAATTGAGAGACAGAAGCTTCCGGTACGTCGTAGAAAAGGATAAAATTACAGTGTTCGAACGTTGTTATAGAAAGTTCATAAATCTTCTATAATCACTTTACATTGGCATTAAGTGGGCTTAGGAATTTTACGAGTAAATAATTATTGTTTGGAGCTGATTATCAATTTTCAACTATTTTAGATATAGTCGTTTCCGATATTTTCTTCGAATACATCTTTCTAATTTTTGTTCAACGCTGTTACAAAATTTCGATAAACATCTTCGTGTTAAAAGCTAGGCATATCAGAATCTCTACGAACTATCGACTGCATGAAATATCAGTCACAAATCGCAAGATCATCGAAGCAAATTGCTGAGCTGTGATTAAGCATGTTTCACCTTTGAAAATATAGCGAACTGTATGTACAAATGTACTTTTCAGTCTGCATAATTGGTTGAAACGAAATGAAAGGAAATATTATTATGTGATTATTGCTAGACCTAGGATAATCAAAAATATATTTATAGTTTACAAATCAGTAACTAAATATTTTGAAGATTCCACAAGTATTAGCAAACTAAGCGTTTAATAAAAACTCTATTCGCTTATCTTTAAACTACTTTTTTTTTAACATTACGAAATTTCGTTTTTCGCGAGAACACAGGTAATGTATTTTCAAAATCAAAACTCAGAATTTGAATCATACGACCGGACAATGCACAAACAGAATCCACGTTCGTTATTTCCAAAATTACGACGCTTTTGCACGGATTCCAAAATTTTTCGCTCGATGAAAACGGAACCCAATCTGGTCCACGTGATCTTTCGATGGAACGATTACGCGATATTATTCAGGTAGATAGTATCGATCTGTGATGTATCTGAATATCGGCAGAAAGGCTTTCTATAGACATTATACCGGTGCAAGCCATTAGGTTTCTGTTCTGGTGATACGATCTCGAACATCTCTATAAGCAACGAAGGGCCAACGCGTGTACCTTTTTTCCTATTCATACGACGGTCCATTTGGATGTCACTTGTCGATTCTAATTATATAAGGCAATTTAAAAGCGAATGCCACTCGTGAATGAGATGAATTTTACTTAATGGTAGTGTACGTTCATCTACACGATGATTATACGCTATTGATTAGAAACTTTGTGAAGACTTGTTCAGACATAAAGTCGTCAGAAATATATATTAGTATACTCTTAAATAATATTTTGACTTCGAACATTTCAAAGCTGTGGTATCACCAAACCAAACCGAAAGACAACAAGCGGTATAACATTTGATCTCTTCGCTAATTTCATCCCTAAGAACATTTTTCAAGAAAGACTTTCGAACGTTACAGATAAAGTATTTGATAAGCATACTATCCATGCAGGGTGAGGTATGGATCGCGACCCAACAGTAGGAAGAATTCGATTATCGAGAAAACTGTTCGTAACGGAATTTAACGATGGTAGGTCGAAAATTGAGTGGAACGACCCGTTATAAAAGGAAACTCTTACTTGGCCAAATACCATAATCTGGCCTAATCTGCCCGATACCGACGTTTAATGAGACAAAATTCAGCTTTGTCGCTTTCCAAGTCGCTTTCCAAATCGTTATTTCGAAATCTATGTCGGGTAGACAGGGCCTGGGTCATTGCAACAGACCGTTGTACCTCGTTTTATTCCGTACGAAATATTTGTCGTCGTTTAACGAACCGCGTCGTTACGAACCCGTGCACAAGTACCGTTTCATCTTCGATGCCAAACGGAGCCCCATTAAGGCGTATTTTAATTTGCAATAATGTTTGTTACTCGACCATTATAGGTTTGACTTTCACGTGTCTGGTCCACGTTCCAAACGGACACGCGTCATCAATTTCTTACGTAGTTATACATCTGATTTGAATATATCGGACAGTTAAATTTTCCCATTTAAATAAGATCATCGAGAGAACGTTTCGATTCGTATTGTTGTCGTGAATACCTCTTAGATTATCAACGTTACGGCTTTATATTCGTCGTACATATTTCCATTTCCTTGAGAATTATCTGCGGACAGCGTGTACAACAAACTGTTCGTCGTGCAGGATAGCTTAATCCAAAATTGGATGCGACGTTTCGCGTATTCGGAAAGAATATACGTAAACGCGATCGCACACGGAGAAATGATTTAAAGAAACGTAAAAGTTGCAATTTGATAGTGAATCGAATTTACAAGCACGGTATTATACAGACATTATACAAGATAGGAGGATCAAATAGGCAAATGCGGGAACCGTTTCTTGTGGAGCAGCGGAAGAGACAGTAATTACAAGGCTAGAAAAATACGACGATACCAATGAATTTTAAAGAAATAGTCGCAACAATAATATTCCAGTTACTGTCTGTTTCCAAGTAATCTCGTGGATTCAACTTCCTCGCTGAATAATTAACTCGAATGCCGGTTATTCGCCGAATCGTGTCCTTTGAAAGCGTAAAAATCATTTTCGTATTGGTTCGATACCGACATAAGGCTGTAGAAGATTGATCGAAGCGAAGAAAGTAATGTAAGAAGTCAGGAACTACATAGATCGTGGCACAAAAAAAAGACGACGATCGTTTAATAACAAGCTCGATCAAAACGATCTGACACGATACACGCATAAAATTTCGGCTGGAGAGCAACCTGCAAACGACCGATTCATTTCACAAGACGCATAGCCGAACTTTCCAGCTGAGATCGCTATTGATAAGGTCGGGAGAAATCGTCCTTCTTGCAACATATGACATGTAGACAATTAATAACCAATAAGTCGGCCCCGTGTCGAAATCGACAGATCGTAGATTACGAATAAATAACTAGAAAAGAAATTAACTGTGTTGAACGTTTGTGAGAACTCTCCGACATTTTTTTATTTACTGTATCGTTCTTAACCTTCGATAGCGGTAGGTAACCTGAATAATATATATATTATGCAATTATACTATTCCATTGTCACTAATTTAGTTTCATTTTCATTGTCAAAATAATGAAACTGATATTTATGATAATTTCCTTTTTATAAGCCAAAAGAAATTCATTATAGAACGTCAACACGTTTTATGAAATACTTTGATAGAATTCTAAATGTGAATTAAAAAATTATGTATATTAGAAGATTTAACTAGATAGAAATAGTACCTAATCTTTAACACTTTGATTTTCTGCTACGCCTACTTGTTCGACGATTACGGCAACGAGTATTTTTATTGCGCAGTGAAAGTTTTATTTCTACCAACTATCATAGGATCACGTATCATGGAGAGTATTAACTTGAAGATCGTAGGCGATAGATATATGGAAAGAGTTTGAGATTCAATTGCTCAAAAGTCTAATACAAGTATCTGTTTTCATTACTAAATTTCACGATTGATTCTACTAATATTGATTGGATCGTAAGAAAAATATTTGTTTTACGATGGTGATTGTGAACTACGTTATAGTATGAATTACTCTTTACGTTTTATCGAGATTGAAGCTGATTGAAATATATTCTACGATGCAGTTTCGTGCAAATTCGAGTTAATGGTGAATTATGTTTTCATATATTTTTAATACATTACTCAAGCGTAATCAGTGCATGAATAATGCTTCGAAGAAACTCTGCTCAAACAACTTGCTTCTCTTCGAGTAACGAAATTGGATATAATTTGTATCTTTTCATAGATAAATAGATGATTAATCGCAAAATTGATTGCTATCGTCGCTACGCTTTTATAATCTACATAATTACACTAGTTTTTTTCCTCGCAAACGTTTAAATTTCATCTGTTATAAACACGAATAATTGCACTTGGTTATCGCATCGAAAACACTATTAATAAAATAATCTCCATCCAAAATCGCGAGATGACGGAACTATCTTAGAAAAATCAGTGCTTGCATAAATTTCACCTGCTTCAGATCATTAAAGGTATGCATTCGATATTAAGAATGAATCGAGCACAGAAAATCATAGGATTTTCAACGAAAACGCACCTCGACCTCGATCACCGTGGTCATGTCAACGTGCGGCGCGTAACAGAGCGCCAGCTTGTCCGCTGTCGGCGCTTCCGTTCGCGGCGGGAACATCCCTAGGATCTCCAGTTTGTCGGTTCCAGTGCCAGATCCGTTACAATCGCTAGATCGCTCGCGATAATCACTTTCGAGCACTATTTCCTCCTGCACATCACACAATCACGATTCGTTGTCATCTGTGCACCACTTCGCGACGATTGTCGTTTTTTAAACACACTGTGCACTGTGATGGTTCACTATGGTGGTTTCCTTCAACCAATAGGGTAACAACTAAGTTTCTCGTTTCATCGAAAAGCGATACTGTTACAAAAGATTTAAACTGTAGAGCACCGAGTGCAACTGCGTTCCCTTCATTACTCGAAAAGTATTTTAATGTTCGAGAGTAAATTGTAGATTCAGAAGAAAAAGCAAAGATAGTTTGATCGAATGATAAGTAACGTTAAATATCATTTCTATGGTTTCACGAGAGAAACAAGCAAAACCAGGCACCCTTGGCCGCGAATTTACCAACCAATCATCGCATCAAAGGCATCAGCCTCCAGCCAAGAATCGTTGTCCGTCGCAAGCGGAACGAGTGAGCGGACACGCGCGAGCTCGTGCATGGTCGCTTTTCGAGGATCGTTCGCGCATCAATTTCGAGGGTCGCGTGAACGCATTCGACCACCTCGTCGTTGCTCCAACAGACGTTGAGTCTTTGCAGGCACCACGCCGCGGGGAGAAGTCAGAAAACGCGAGCAGAGAGCCAGAAGGCGAAAGATACCGAAAGACCGCGAGAGAAAAGTCAAAAGTTCCGTCGTTCGTAGGCTTTTGCCGGATGAAGGCGAGCCGATGCGAAAGAGAACAGCTGATCGGCTGATCGAGCGTCGTGTTGCGGCCGACCGACTGAACGACGGGGACGACGGCTCGCCGTACGAAAGTATAGCTAAGAGCCGTGTGCCAGCACGACGAGAGGACGAAATGGGAGGTGGTACGATGTGCTCTTACCGAGAGCTACTACTACTACTACTACTATACCACCACCGGCAGCCACCACCACCAGCGACACGGGCGTCGTCGTCGGCAGCTGTGCACCACCACCACCGCCACCACCATCGCCGCCTTAAGAACTCTGCCCTACCAGACCTCTGGCCTACGAGCGCCAAGGATAGGAGAACGGAAAGGAGAGAGACTCTCGTTTGTGCACGCGTACAGACGACGACCGAAATTTCGCCCGAGGATACGCGCCACCACGTGCAACTACTCCTAGAGCTGCCCCACCAGACGATCGAGCGGCTACGATCCACGAGGGGACGTCCCATGACCGAACGAATAGGAGAGATACCTCGCGGCCTCGCGCGACGCTACCAACGACGCTACGAACCACGTGAGTCGGCACTCCCCGATCGACACGGGACCCTCTACGCGGTCTAACCAGAGCTCAGAACTTTGGCATGCAAGTTTTTAACCCCTTTTGAACTTGTTCCCCTAGTCGTTGTAAGAGTGACGTGATTTTGAGTTACGAAAAGTATTTCATTTGCTTTATGAAAAGCAAGGTATTTCTAGTTTGACACGAACAATAGTAATATTTCATCGTTTCGACGGGAGAACATTTGGACATCTATGACAAAAAGTAATACATCATATTATAGACAAGTTAATCAACTAGTAACGGAACGTTATATATATATAAATAGACGATTCACATTTTAAATCATAAAATTCTTATTGCCAGTAGGGATACAGAAAAATGATTAAGCAACATCGGAGTACATAATTAGATTCGCACAGCGACGAAGCAACAGGAAGATTCTCTCTATCAAAACTTTTGTGTTCATAGTACATTAATAATTGATCTAACGCTTTCTGATTGAATGAAACGATGCTAAATCATAGAAGTATTCCTTTTGAAAAATAGAAGCGAATTTCCTGTTCTTCCTTCACAAAACCGGGTTTTATTAAAAACCAGCTAAAATTCAAGCTATTTCGTGTTCACATGGATTATAAGGATACTCGAGGATATTTTTATTTCAGATTCACTTCGTTTGAAATAAATGATATTCTCATTAGGTATTTATTATGTATAATAAGGAAACATCGTTAACTCGAAGTAACGAATTAAGGGGAATTCTTAATTGATATAATAAAATTATAGACCATTACTTTCAAATTTACTATGTAAATTATCTAATCTTAAACGAAACGAGAATGCACTATTTCACCGCAGAAACTTCCGCAATACAATCTATAAAGCTGAGACGGTTTCTTTATTAGAATAAAGATTCCAATTCCCAATGCAGATTAATCCCTTGATGAAATTCAAACATACGTTGATAATTACGCTTAACAGTGACATTCAAATTGTAATGTAGCTCTTATCGAATCACGGTCGTCTTGGATATATCGTGATATATTGTATCAAAGATATTTATTGCTACAAGAGACTAGATCGTGACACCCGATAACGGGGAGATTCGTTATCGTATTCGGCTCCTCACCGCGGGAGGTGAACGTATTAATTAAACGGCGGCCAGAAATGGGTCCCCGGTACGTCTCCAGCCGCTTTTCCGTCAACGCTCATTCATGCCGGGAGCCGCAATTAATTCGCGCAAGGTGAAAACGGCCAGCGTTATAGGTCGTCGACTCGCGGTCCGTAATTTATGCCGGTGTAAATTCTGCCACGTAATTACGCCACAGAACGCCATTCACGACTGCAACGAGAGAAGCGTCGCGTCGTCGTGAAAAGACACAGTCGACACCTGAATACAGTTGGCACGTAAGTCAGGGGCAGAGATAGCCCAAAGAACAAGGACTCGATCGCACTACCAACGATTTTGTTTAAAACTGTTAGATGTAGTTAAATCTTATGTTTAAAAACATTAGAACGTCAAGGTTGCGTACTTACGATTTTTAAAAATATTGGAATGTTGGGATTAGGTATTTGTATAATTTAGGGAATTTGAAGCTTTTAGCCTACAGATTTGAGTCTTGTTGTAATTTGAATGGTATTTAGAGAATTTCAGATTCTTCAGTGCGACTTTGAGGAATATTAGAATGTTCGAATTAAGTACTTATAGTTTTTAAAGATATTGGAATGTCAGGATTGAAAATTTACATCATTTTTCGAGTATCTTTAGAGACCAGTTTGTTATTTCATTAATTCACATTTTTAGTTTCGTAGTATACTACGAGATTCGTATAAACTACACAATAAACTCATTATTTAATCAACTTAAAACGATAGGGAAAATTTGATGTCCGATTTAAAGCATCTCAGTCAACGATTCGTCAAAAGTACCATCGTAACGGTACTCCATCGACAACTCATATTCGCTAAAACAAACAACCGAAATCTCCGAAGAGATCTATCTATCTGCGCACTGATCATTTCTCATTAACCAAAAGTAAATTCAATAATTCAGCTTTCTCGAAATAAAATCCTTTAAGATCCACGTTGAGATACGCTCAACTTGTCGATGATGCTCGCGTCAGCCGCACGAAAATCGCGACCGAGAGCTTCTTGATTAATGGTGTTCGACGCGAGAAACGTGATAACCACTCGACACGATTCTTACTCGCTCCTACTAGATGCGAATTAGGGAATTCGATTTCGTTTCGATCAGTAGTCAAATTGACGCTGATAATCGGTTTCCGAACAGCTGATTAATCGTGCCTTTCCTTTTAGAGTCCATACCTATGCATATACAGAAAATAACAGAGACGATTGAAAAAACGATCATGAAAGAAGAAACACGGTAGGAGTTCCTTCTAGGAAGGAAGCCGCAGGCTACCAATCACGCATCGTGTTGTCATTCGATGCAACAAGAATTTATTGGGGCATCGGCAACTAATTTGTCCTGCTAGGTTTCTATCGAGTATTTTTCAATTTCGTTCAACGTTGTCCATCAGTGGAAACTGCGGTCTGCGGTCGTGAAATCGGTAAACCAAATGGAATCGTAAAGCCTGCTCGGCCAACGGAATTAACGCTGCCGCAAAGCGCACCGATTACTCGATCGCGTTAAACGATCAACCGATTTGTTTGCGGACTCGCGATACGCAACCAATGCAACTTGTTACAGAGCATGACTCTTGATAGTATGTTTGCTTCGATGTTTGTTTGCTCGGAATTAACGCGAATTAACGCAGTTGGTGAAACTGTGAAACTTATTTCTATGTTAGTAATATTAATTTATAAAGAAGGACGAGGAAGAATACAAAAAAGTTAATCTTCTTTTATGTCAGTACGACTTTAGATTTCATATAAACGTAAACGTTTTAAATATAAAAAAGGAGAACTATTTGGAGAAATACACCTTATATAATAAATTACAAAAATATTGTTGACAGTTCAAACGATTTTTAATTCTTGCATATTCTACCCATGTCGTAATTTATTTATTATTATTATCTATCACAAGTAACAAACGGAATAGTTTGCTCGTTACTATCGTGCTTTGTGGACTTTGCATGATCGATTCCATTCGAGGCTACGATCCGATAGCTACACTTCCGAGAAAATTTCTCGATAGATGCAGTCGTGCTTCTCTAATCGCATCATCAGGCGTATTAAATCGCTAGTTTTAGCGTGGAATTTATACGATTTCAACAGTCCTATTTGATAGTTCCATTTGAAAAAAAGTCGGATGATCTCACGTCCCTCCTAAGGGTATTTCTTTTTCAATTTTGTTTGATTTGCTCGATTATTTGACAGATAATTTAATTTGGTCACACTTACGTCAGTTCTTTATTATACAGTTTTATAAGAAACGAACGAGGCGCGATTAAAAACAAGAAATATCTAATTATTGTAATTTTCAATGTTGTTAGTTAATCGCTAGATGTTTATAGCCTCTTTTTATTCGGACAAACGTTGTTCATCATCTTCAGGGCCTCTGTGACATTATGAAATTACACGTAATGCTATTTCCGTCCATGTAATTTCAATACACCGATTACCAATTCGTCGGACGATGAACATCTGTTTCCACTGCAGATTAGAAAGTGATTTAGCGCCGTGTATTCCGGCCTTCCAACGGAACAACGAAAGGCGGCCATTTAAAATTTAGAAAGTAGTCAAATTCGTCGCAGTTGACTTTCAGAATTACGCACCTTACAATGCTTGAATCCTTAAGCGATTCTACGAAGACTCAAGTACCTCTTCTCTGCCATAACTGGTGTTATAATCTATGACACGATTTGAGAAAAAATTATTTATCGATTTAAATTTACACTTAATACCAGGTTTTTCCCTCGAAAACTGTATGAAACCTGAAGGTATACATAGAACAATTTGCATTGACACGAGATGGCTGTTGTTTTTTTTTCACGAGAGTATCTAATCCTCCAGGTAAATTCATCATCCGTGAATCGATTTATAACTGTACTCACGTTAACCCACGCTAGAACGTTAATCCTCCTTGTAAATACATACTTCTCCGTTATTTATCGCACTGTTGGTACGTGGCAGAGTTAGCAAGATACGTGGACGAATCCTAAAAATACGTTTTTTTCGAAAGCCGGCCATCGGATATGTGTGTTATGGGAAGAAGTAGCGTGAGAGTGAGCTGTCGATAAAGAAATAGCCGAGGTGGTAATCATCGGTAATCTTCAGTCCGTTACTTACGCAAAAGCAGTAATTGCCACTGTTACGCCGTGGATTAGTTCGGAATGGTTACAGCTGGTTCGTTCAAGGAACGTGTTATTTAGTCGTTCATTCAGCTACGATATTCGATGATTCGCCGTTTCATGCCACCATTAACTCCGAATAAATTGTGCAATGGCTTTACGTGTGCCGTGAATTTTTGTGTTTTTCTTTCAATGTTCACGTAATTCGCGTATTCCTTATTATCTTGTACAATTACATTATCAAAATAGTTAGTCTATGTTAATGGGAGAATATCGTAATAAGCGTTACGCGAATGTTGCTTTAGCACGAGTTTCCGTAAAGCACGGTTAATAGTATGAAAAATTTCATCAGCTATGTGAAAGTATACCGAATCTTTAGTACTGTGTGCACTTTAATAATCGAAAACACTTTAGAATATCCCTAGGATCCTTCGATGTTTTGAAATTTCAAAATAGATTAATAACAATTTTTAATGGCATCGAATACATTCGCTGAATCAAATGCTGAATCCATAAAATAGAACACATGGTTACCGCAAACCTGCTGTTTCCTGATCGAGGGTAGCGACCGAAGGTACTTCAACGATTACAATCGTCGTGTATAAAGATACGCGGCAGTGTTCGGGTATGAAAGGCACGTACAAGTCGAACGAAGAGAAGACGAAGCCGAGAGAGGAGTCGAAGAAAGAGCTCTGGATGACGATGGTGGGAGAGGGAAGTCGCTAAACGACATTCCAAGCGGACCATCCAGCGCCACCCAACGGTAACCAACGCATGACGCCCTTATCTTACCTCGTGTTACCGCACCTTTCCTTGCGTTACCTTAACGGATCAGCCACGGTCAAGGAGAACGTCGATTTCGCGTCGTATCGCGCCTCCGAAAGTAACTCCAGATATCGATTATATGAAACTTTCCAATCTCTACATCGGAAACGTTTTCGAATTTCCAAATTAACGCGTATATTTCGAATTTTTGTATGAAAAATCAGAAACGATGAAAAATAATAGCGTAATTTTGACAGCATAGTTGGAACGTCTAAAATCTGTCGAATTTTATAGATTACCACGGTACGTTCAAGAAAATAGTAAAAAAGAACTCTCGATCTTCGATTTAGTTGTACCTTCCTTTTACATTCGATAGGAAAAGAATTTAGAGGATTAGGATATTTTTTCAAAGATTCGTAGGTGTTAATGATGATGGTATTCGATAAAGGAATGCTTGGTAATTTTGTTTGAAGCAACAGTTAAACATAGTTAGAATAATTAGAAACATTTAGGTATGGAATTCCGACACATCGTTGATTGCGACCACTGAAATTTTGAGGGCTCTAAGTCACGTAGAAAGTAGCATCGACACTCGTGGGAAGGGAGTCAATTCTCCAAGCTCAAATTACTTCTTTACCAAACAACTATACATGACGCGGTTGAGTAGAAACAATAGTAGAAACGACCGACGATTTGTAGAAACGATGGTTAGTTCGAATTGATTTTCAGTTGATCCATCGGACGTTTTTTGCTTCTTCTTTTTATTGGTAACTGTATTACGCGCAAAAAAATTGATAGGGAGAGTAATGGCTTATTACAACCGCAAGATTGGCCTTCGCGATACTCTCATTATTAAATTTTACCCCTGTTTCATTAAAGCCTCATCAGTATACTTTATAAGTTAATACTTCTGAAACGTACTTCAATCAAAGTAATTACGATGGAAATTGTTATGCTCTCTGAAATGCAAAATTTAATAATTTTACTTACTTAAATTATTCCACTATTCTATTTGAAAATTAAGGTATGACTTTCAAATAGTTTGTAACCTTATTTCCAAGAATGTATAATCTAAATCGCAACATTTCCAGCCTTTTATCGGGTATTTTACCTACAATGCGCTAAGTTCATCTTATCGCGTGACAATTTTAGTTTGAACGCATATCATATTCTATCTCGAATACGAGCGTAAATGAAAATTGGCACATTTTTGCGAGTAAAATCGATACGATACAGCACATTTGTCGTTTTACGCAGTTTGCCCATTAACATCCTTGCTACTACATGTGTTCTAATCGATGGCGGTGAACGTACGTTTTCCATGTGACCGATGTTTACACACTTGTCTACGAGTGCTTAACCTATTTGCGTACACGACATTCCGATTCCTTTATTGGACTCGCGCGAAGTCGGCTTTAACGCGGGAAAGACAGAGTTTCCGAGTAGACTCTTCCATTTAAACTTTAAACGAATATGAATTACCGGAAGATTTAACACGCTACGTTAGGGTTGCGTCGATCTTTGCAAATAATCGCGCAAAACTGAGCGTGAACACGAGAGCACCGTTGCCAATCGATAATAAAAAGCACGAGCAGCGATAAATAACAATCTTGCACACAATCCATGGTGTCTACGATACCTAAACGATCAGTGTGTTTAAACGCGGCCTTTATCTTGATGCGCGTCGTTTAATTTACGTGGTTTGAGTAACGTGCTCGTTTTTGTAAAGTATATTACTCGAAGTTATTTAAGCAAACACGACGATATAAATGTTTGGAATGAAAGGAACTTTGCGTGCGTACAAATACGTATATATAAAGTGATTTTTTAAATCGTCGGTAAAATTGAAGTACGCATATATAAGTCACGCAATTCCATTATCGAAAGTCTTTATAGATTTGGTCGTGCCTTTGATTTAAAGAACTCCGCCTTTAAGGAACTAAATGACGCGACGTGACTATCGTGCCACATGGTACTTTAAATTACTGCAACCTCGAGAATTATCTGGATTCCAGCATTTCCAACCTACTTCAATTAATAATTCTCTACGGCTCATTACATAACATAACGAAGCGTGCATCATTGACGTCGTGTCGTGCAGGTTAATGCAATTACTTTAATTGGAATATGGTCGTGCGAAACAAAATTTCAAACAGCCTAAAGTTTGAGCTGAACTTCAAACCATTTAAACAACCGACTATGTTAAATTCCAAACGTTTCTTAACTCACCCAGAACAATAAATTGTCCGCTCAGATCTCTTTTAATCTAATTCTCGTGTAACATTAAAATATATATTAACTATTCTCTTTCCGATTTTAATTTTTATCTAATATACCAACTATCTATATCCTGCAAACTCTTGATCCTTCAGAATTATCGTATATTCCAGCTTGCTCGTACTTCACCAGACATTTCACGTTTCAAAGTAACATCTTTTCTCTTTGCAGACCTTCAGCCTAGTTCCCACGTTCTTTACTCTCATAACAATAATATCATTCCTTACATGCTTAGAGTCAAGTTTAGCGCATCAAAAATTTCTCATCTTAACACCTACCCTTAACATCGCTCTCCCTGAAACAACTCTCACAGACTCTCGTCAAAAGTACAAAATCGTAACCTATACAACTCGCGGCTACGCCCTTCCATCGCGTGTACGCTGTGTCCTTAGCAATTAGCGTCAGCGATCAATCATCAAGACGCAACGTCCGAATCACCTCCAGTCGAGGCAGCTGCGAGACCGGTAATCTCTGCCGCGTGTATGCGCTTTCTCGATGCTCCGAAAACTCGGTTCAGCCGCGTTGACCGCGTTTTCGTTCGGTCCGCCATTCGCAGAACCGAGGCTTGCGCGGATCTCCGTCCAATTCTCTAATTACGAGGCCGGCGAAGATAAACGATTTCCTCGATCGACGTTCACTAATGGCTTGCTTGGTGCGGAGCACAGCACGGCAAATACGAGCGGCGACGATGAAAAAGGGACCGATGAAGGATTAAGCGAGAGGCAAAGGAGGGAAGATCGGGGTCCGATCGTTCGACAACAATGATGTTCACCGTTAATTTGAGTGGACGAGTGAATCGGCCGTTTATCGCTCCGGCGCGGCGGCGTGAAGGCCGTGGACACAGGGCCACGCACACGTGTATACACGACACGTAGCCGTGGATACAGAACCATGCACGCGTGTATACGCGACACATAGCCGTGGACACAGGGCCACGCACGTGTGTATACACGACACGTAGCCGCGCACACGGCCTCGTGGTAAGAGGCGAGAGTCCGGTCCAGAGGGTTCAAGCTAACGGGACCAAAAGCCGATCGTACAAGCGCGGCTCTGTGGCCAGCACGTTTCGCACACCCGCGCGAGAACACGTACACGCTTGCTGAAGAGCGCGAGCGCGCACGCCCGCATCTGCACGTAGGGGGAAAAGTTTTTATAGGCCTGGAACGTGTCCGTGAGCAGCGTTACACTGATATACGATATACATGGACCTTTGCCGGCGCGCTGTTTCGACGCTGCGCCCTGTCGCGGCTCTGGTGATTTCAACGCTTGTTCAGGCGCGAGTTTTTAATTCGTGATAATTGGCCGCGCAACTGGACCGGCTGACTGCAATCGGGATGAGTGCAATCGTTAACCACTGCGACATCGTGGAAATTCTTTCGCTCTCAATTATCTACTAATTTTTTTTTTTTAGAGATTTTTAACTGCCTTTTAATTGGATCCTGCGATTAGGTTGTGTATGCTACCGAAGACTTTATTTTTCGCAAGTTACAAACGAGTTTCAATTGTTTGATTTCTACTCTGAGGAACGCCTAAATGCGATAATTCTTCTACTGCAACAACAACCTGAATGGTCTTCGTCTTCGTGTCATCGCGAAGAGTAGGTTTATATCGCAAATCGAAATGTCGCGCACAGCAGTTATAAAGGGTCTTCGCGGAGATACATCTTCGTTTGTTATTGTTAAAGATCCAATCGCCATTAGTCAGGGAAAATGTCAGTTGAAACGTTTCCATAGCGAGCGGCGTACGTGTATATGTATATGCGGACGATCTATTGCGCAATCACGACAACTCGAATCCAATATGCTGTTACAATGTTAAACGGCAAGTGTGACTCGACTTTAGTTTTGAATTTATCAATCGGACATCTCGTAACGCAATACAAATGGGACCCCGCCGATTCGTCAACGGTATACGCCGTAATTAACGTTTCATGATCGTCAGAGCGGGCATTAATTATAAACTACGAATAGTGTTGCCTCATTCTCTCTTCCTAGGAGGTTAATGCGACAATAGTTTTTATTAACGAAAAACGGACAGGTATGTAAAAATCCTTAAATTCTCAGCCGACAAGTTTGTAATTATGACTTTCGAATAGTCGCCTAGGGATACGATTTAAAATTGTCATTACAAGATATAGGTATTTTGAAATTCGTTGTAATGTAAAGAATTACAAGTAAAACTGTTTTATACAAGTACACATATGCTATTTCGTAGCCTTTCCATTTTCAATTTTTCGTCATTTTCGTACCATTTACTTATTATAAACGTAAGTTATAAGCTATATCGAGATCTTTCCGTTTCTCGAATATATGAAACTTGGCAGAAAATATGTGTGTATACTTTTGAACGACCATTGACGTTACAACCAAGAAATTTTAAGATCCCAAAGATTTATTTATATGCCAGATTTCCGTTTCGAAATATTCGAAATTTATGTATCTTTGTGATGATAAAAATAGTATGATAAATGAACGAACGAATGAATAAATCATAAATGAAGTTATGAATGCTATACATTGACTATATAATGATATATTTTACAATTCCAGCTAAGAAACAGTCAAAAGAGGTTTTTTCGAAACACAGATCAACGATCAACTGTCAGACCATATCGACTGAAATGCAACCATACCGTGGGATGGTAATTTGACGCCGAAAGGCAATGTTTATGCGCAGAATAATTATTAAACGAGACTTGACAACGATCGTACTAGATCTGCTTGACTCGTAACCAGCCAGGAGAGCGGTTACGATTTATTCCACGCTCAATGGCAAAGTGTCTACAACGTAGGACCGATTTATTCCAACAATTCCTCTTTACAATTTCGATTAGCTACAGATTAGGAAGCAGCTGTTGTTTATGTGTGTTTCACTTCGATCACGATGACATGACGTCTCGAAACTATTGATTTCCTCTGGCAATTGCTTCTGTCACGTGGTAAATGTCTAACGGTGTTCACCAACAATAACGATAAATTCAACGATTTTTACGAATTTCGTTTGGAACAACGGCGGCAGCTAAGCTTTCTATGCCGACTTATCATAATTGTAAACCAGTGACGCGCTACCTTTCATACGATCGAAATTTATGTTACTTCTTACAGAATTCTTGGAATTAAAGGCGTTGCAGTATTCATGATATGTCAATTGTGCTCGGAAATTTATGTGAATATTCTACAGCTTATAATTATATATACTTATTTAAATAAACACAAATATAGACATGAATTAAATAATTATAGATGTGTATATTATTTTTGTATAACACACGTCATTTATATTAAATTTCTTGTAATATGTCGTAAATATTTTAGTAGGCGAATAAAATAAAAAGTGTTACGATATACGGAAAGGAAATATTTCAGAAACTACGTAATAAGAATCAATAACAAGTATAGAATATCATTTTGTCGTTGTCCACAAAACTCCGAATGAAATCCAACCGTAAAACAAGTATTCACTTTTCTCCATGAAAACACGGATTTCACGATTTCTTTCCGCGCGTCAACGAACCACATTGTAGTTGCAAAAACGGTAGGTACACGTCACGCCTATCTATGCCAACCTATCTCTCCTCTAACTTCTATAACTCCAGACGCAGCAAAAACGAAATGCATCGCTCGTTTCAACCGGCGTGTACTGAAAATCATTTTCACTGTCCGCAACCGAAGCAACGTTATTTATAGTTAGGTCGATAGACACTGTGTCGCTTTCACCGTTCCTTTCATTTCCCTCAAAGAAAAATGATTCATGATATTTTTAATTGCAAAAGCCGCTCATTGTCAAACCGGTACGATTTATCTCTAGTATCTAGTTGAATCGAGACTCCCGTCAATCGTTCTGTCATTAAATCATTAGATTCCTCTAAATCACCTTTTTCCAATGTTTTTATCGTATTCAAGCTTTTGTTAATGATGCTCGTTCATGATATAGTTCCTTAAGCGACGTCAACGTGCAAACAGATACGACATAATAAATATCCATATGTACGTTATTTGCTAGAAGCATAGATCTAGCTTTTTGATCGCTCAAAGAGAGCAAACCGGGATGGTGCAATGACCGCGGTCATTAATTAGATTGATTTATTAGCCCTCGGGTGTACGCTCCTGTCAAAAGGATAATATTTTACGACGTTCCTAAAATGTGATTGCGAAGCATCGGTGATTTAGAGGATGGCAAATATCAACGGGTAGAGGAGTACACTGGTTCGATTAATTTGAACGAGTCGTGGGACTCGTGGAACGGCGGAAGTTATGACATCGATGCGATTAACTCGAGATGTTCCTGTCATTCAAAATTCTGATTGCTTTTGGATAGGCTGCTTTGAAAATTAGCGACCGTCGTGTCGCTACTAGTCGCTAGTACGAAGGCGACGCGGTTATCCAAGTTCCTTCGGCTACTCATTGGTTATGCGCGTGCATAATTTATCTCGTTATTAAAATACCAGATCTCCTCGTCGTCTCGTACGATTCTAAATTGAAAAAAGATATTATTCGGCGTGCTTCGTTTGGAATTTATGAATTCAGAGATTAATTTCATAAAGAGCAACTTTAAAACAGATCCATTTCTTCTTGGAAAGTGAATGCCTAACGAATGACCTAAAACAGATCGTCCAAGTACTCGCTATTGAACAAATACGTCAATGATATTTGATCACACAATACGTGTCTACATGATGTTGAAATTAGCTTTGGCTTTTCACTTTGCCTATTTAGTGACTTCATTCTAATGTCTTTGAAACTATCATTCTATCACCGCGACTCTACGCTTTACATCAACTTACTATCCTACCGCGCTTAAATCATTGTCAACTATATCCATGTATACATACTGTTTTCTACTAATAGTACTTACGGTTATTACGTATTTTCAACTACTAATATCTGTTTATTGCCATTATCTCTACCAGTGATGCTCCATATGTTATTTTATGCTAATAGCGAATATCCGATACTTTTCACCATTTTTTCTATCGATATCCTCCAATTTATGACTGAGTTAGCAAAGACTATATACTCCTTTTTACCAGCAATAACTTTGTATACTACTTCCTACAATCGTTATTTTCTAGTATTTCTATTATACTATAGTTACCACACTAGCAATATCCTTATACTCTCCTTTCTATTACCGTCATTACCTTCGCTATTGATACCTCTGTATCTTATATTTTATCTTCGATACTTCTGTCTGTTTCTAATATTCTTAAATTTGTTACCACATCAGCAGCATATTTACACATTCCTTTCTGCTTGCTGTTACCTTTAACAGCAATAATCTACGTACCAGTTCCTAGAATCGATATTTTTCAGTATTTCTCTCATCGATATTTTCCAATTTGTTACCACGGCGACAAATAACTTGCTGTTTGCAATTCTCCGTGTGGAACATGCTCATATCCAGCTGCACGCGCACTATGCACTAGCGATGCAACTAACGTCGAACGTGGTTCGCGACAAGAGGCGAAGGCACACGGTACGACCAGCATCAATTAGATCGTGTTATGCTAATGCGGTCCGCGTGTATAGAGCGAAATACGCGGCGAAAAGCAGCAATCATCTCGGAGACTACAGAGTCGGATCCTCGTAGGCGGTCGACCATAGCCAACCGAATTCAACGCGGATTCAGTCGTGAACGGCAGGTGCAACGCGAGATAGCTGAATTTGTTGGGCGGAAACTCTGCATAATTATCCTGAATATCATGGCAAATTTTGCTTTGTTTGGAACAAGGTAGAGTTTCATTCAGTGGATACAGAACATGTTTACGTTTTGTTGTTTTGATTCTTGACGGTATTTAGCCTCTTCTTGACGCCTTGGATGACATATTTTGTGGTTTCTTTTTTGTTAGAACTAAATTTGAGGCAAAAATTAGTTCGTGAAATGTGGCAGGTTTAACTAGCAACTTGTTTTGGCTAAATGTATGTAACGAATGATCGTTTTGATATTGGCATATCCCAATAATTATTCAGAGTATGATTATAGATTTTTGCTAAGATTATGCTGCAAGTAATGTTTCTATTATCAGATATCATTCATTCTACCTGCGTCTCATTTCACGTAAAAAGTAAAGCAAAAACGTCTAGTATCCTAGTGATTTTTATGGATAAATCTCGCGTAAATATCGACTCGTGGAAATATGGAATATATTCATATGGGTATATTCATGGAAATATACTTGTGAATCGAATGTTTAATTTATAAATTTAAAACTGAGCAGCAATTTTTTGTTTTCGTTGTCTGATGTTAAGAAAACCGTTATGATAATCTCGATGCCTGTTATGTAAATGCTACGAAATTATCATTAAAGATTTAATTAGTGGTGAAAGTGGATGCTGAAAGTTTAAACGTATGTTTGAATTGCACCTTGAATATTAATTATTTATATTATAACATAAAAATTGAATCTTCTTGAATCTATCTCAAGAGTATAATTCGTATAAATATATTTTATATGCACTGGTCAGATACAATATATTTAGTTTAGTAGACCGATAAGATTACAATAAGCTACGCGACTGATTAAGCTGTTCAGAATGCAGTTTGTTCAAGACTTCAAGCAACCAATCAAACACGTTTCGCAACATTACAACGTCTTGTCATCGGTTTATAACGTGATGCATAGGTTCGAGAAAAAAACCTTGCGATAATTACGTTCTGTGTGGACAGTATTGATTCGATTCTTAAGATCTCAGTATCAGAATTGTTGAGGGTTAACTGATAGAGGAACGAGTGGATGAATTTATAATAGAAAAATATATTGAAATAAGTATAGGTATAGTGTATGCTGATCCAGATCCTCACTCTCTCAGTGTTATAATACAATAGAATACAATAGAATAGGGAACACGTTCATATATTTATAGCAAAGGACATTACCAAAAAGCTAACCTTGGTGTGTAACTCTAGCTGAAGGTTACAAGAAACAGCAATAGAAATCTACTTATAGTTCTTTTGTTTCTAAACCTTGTAATCCGAAACAAAATTTATATTCAAAGGCACAATAATATGGACTTCTTATTTTGAATTTGTTCACTAAATTCTATTCTCTTCGTAACCGCGTTCTCCAGATCACGGATATACAAAAGAAAAGGTATTGAGTTTTTCTTGAAGTAATTACTTCAACAAGAATCAACGTGTGGACGCTGTTCACAATAAATATAACCAAGAGCGGGACAAGTAAAAGTTCATGGCTGTCACTTTTTCTTTCGAATATGATAACACGATCTACTGCGCCATTAGCTTTGCAAAATATCAAAAGAGTCATTCATAAAGACGTTCTGTTTTCACCGTGAAATTACTAACTTGGTATATTCGTTAACGCGTTCGTTGAGATATTTATTAACCTTACACCACATGACTGCGATAAATAGGGTGTAGAGAGAAAGAGAGAGAGAGAGAAAGAGAGAATTTACAGCCGTAAGAATCATTTGATAATCAATTAGCTTCAATTACGTATTAGGCGTATGGTTACACAAGGTCCTTGAAATCTTTTTCACGAAATGTGTTTCATGGAAATATTCATTTTTATGGAATTTTCAAAATGAAATTTCATGGATACTCTTATTTATGAAATAAAATAGTGTTTACAATATTCGTTCAATTTTTATCATTACTTTCAATTCTAATATTAATCAAAGCTCATTTCTATGTGTGTCTTAGCGACTTAGCAAACTACTTACAACTGACAATCATGCAATTTATACCAATTAACGCTGATCGATAAATAGATATTTCACCGCGCTGTTTAACCAGCCAACGTTCTACAGAAAACCTCGTACATTATCTACGACAACAATAACTTGTTGGACAAATGACTCGTTCTTCCGAACATCGTGTCGAGGCTGGAAAAATAGTCGCGTGACAACGAGTCTCCGGCTTGTATCAATAAGTCAGTCGGTCCAGTTGGCCGTAGCCGATAGAAAAATATCCCGGCCAATAAATACGGCTGTACGTATCGCCATATGATTTGTAGATCGCATTATACGACACTACACGACGCGTGCGTGCTGTTCGATCGTGTATTAACGCCTTTTATCCTGCTTTTTTTCCTACGGCCTTTCCCAACCCCGTCGCCAAACGAGCTGCGTGACCGCGATGATAAAGAACACGTTAATAATTTTTGCTTACGTGTTGAACTGCCGCACCGGGCCGATCTTTGTTTTATATTTTCAATGTGGCAACGCAGATCTTGCCAGCCAACGAATTGCGATAGATCCGCGCGAAGACACGAATTCCTCCGGATTCTTGTCACGCGATACTATCACCACGGAAGCGGGGATGAAATCGTTTCCTCCAATTGAATACTTCACTCTCGGGGAGAACGTTTGATTCGTTTGTCATGCGTGTATTGGAAGAATAGGGCGACTTTGTGTCGTCATGATCTCTCAACAATCTTAACATACAAAACAATGAGAAATGAGAAGAACAATCGAAGGGCATACTGCATTTGTCAGTGATTTAAATAAATCAGTAAAAACTAACTCAAAATCAAATCACTTTTTGTAAACCTGAACGAACTTTTTAAATTCAATCGCGCTATGAATTTAATTAATATTCGTAGCGTATTTTTCCTATCATATTTTTCTTCCTCTTTTGTTTGCTTTTCGATCGGGCTCTACCCAAACAACAATACCAGAAAAATCACCAATTCTATATATAAACCACTTCTTTCCGTATCTTTCTAAACATCAATTCCTACTCAATACACTTTCGCTTCTTTCCCTGAAAATGTCTAAACTCCTTACACCGTGAGTGAAACACGGAAAACCAAGAGCATCTGCATTCCACGGAGACAACGAGAGCGGGACCACGAGGAGAATCCTCCCACGCGGCGCGAAATAATTTCTCAAAGAGGACGGGAAGGTCTCGAGCGATCCGTGGACCAACCCGAATCCGCCTACCTGATCCGGTAACAGGTTCCACTCCCTGTCGTGTAGCGGCGTTATTTAAACGCGTACACTCGTTTCGTCGTGCACCTACACGCGTGGCCACGGCTGTGTGGACGTACACGTGGTCCGTATCGACAGAACGGAATAGAGCTCATGTTTAAATACATACGGTGAAACGTAGGCAGGTACTCTACTCACAACACGCCGTTGGGTATAGGCCGACATGCGCAGGTGCCTTCGGGCTGCCTCGAGCCCAGCATTAAATTCACTCTTTGGACAACGCCATGAGGTGACGGAGAAGCTCTCGAGAAGAATCTCCATAGCTGCTGTGCGTCTCGCGAAATGTGCTTTCCGTGGCACTCGAAACAGAGTTGTGGCTCCAGGTAATGGCTCGATGACGGTGGGCCGTAGATTTTGAAGTAAAGAAGCAGCCATTTATTTTAACGAGGTAGATTCGTTTTTAGAGCATAGTTAAAAGGTGATAAAGAAAGTTAATTCTTCGATTTCTTGTGGATTTTTTTGAGGGTAATTTTTATGAAGTTTGGTTGATGATTGATCGTAATTTTCGAGATAATTAAAAAGCAATAAAGCCACTCTTGCGAGTTTTCGTGGATTTTTTGGATGTAACGTTGAACGAGGGAGATTAAAGTGAGTCCGAAGCAGTAATTTGAAAATGAGAATAAGATTAGTAGTATTTGAAGCATTTATCGGATCCAGTATTTGTATAATTGTAGATGTCCGGAGAGTTATTCGTCATAACGAGACAATCGACGTTTTATGAGCTGTTTAGATATTTTAATGGGCGTGATAAATAGTTTCGGTGAAGTTGATAATGATACAAAGATCAACAATGCTAATGCTATTTTAATTGGTAGATTAAAGTGCTGTTTGAGAATCAATAATGTAAGTAGAGTGTATAGATAGACCGATATATTGCAACGCTATGATAGTCACTTTGAACCTTTATCTTTTATAATATAAAGAAATATTTTGACATTCCATTGTATGTATACTATACCTAGATATTTTCCTATCCCTATTACGTAATTACAAACGTAAATTTAGAAATAACGAATTACAACATAAAACGCGTTAATAAATATTTTCATTTTACTTATGTCATCGTAATAGTCTATTTCCAATAGTAACATCTACGCCGTGCACTTGTAAGCTCTTTACCTTGAAATACGATATACAGGAAATGAAGTGTTGGCGCATTGACGCGTTTTCATCCTTTGCTTGTAAAAACACATATTATTATGTTAGCGCAACGATAATAGATATAATTAGCTAGCAGCAATTCTGTCAACCTTACACGGTATAACATCATTTTGACACTATTATATTTACTGAACTGATAATTGATTCCATTATTACTTCTGTTATCGCTTCGCGGATTTTTCGCCTTTTGATACATTAAGCAGACTCGCGTTCACGCGGTAATCTCGTGAAACTTGATCCAGTAATTTTATGTGTATTTCTAATAAATGCCTTGCAGCTTCTACGTACAATTTCAAATTGGTTCCAAATTTTACCAATAGGATCAAAATAATCGTATTTTGTTACAATGCGACAAAAATTTCGAAAAGTTTCGTCTAACGGGCATAATATATCTATAAGAATCCTCTACGGTAGACGTTCGCACACCTTCGTGACCTACTGTATAAGGAAGAACATTTAAACTGATCTACCAACCTAACCCAAACCAAAGCATACTTTGACAAGCCTCGCGAATTGATTCTATAGGCGGAAACTTTTGCATTGAATGCAGCACCGAGTGAAATACCTCGCGCTTCCTCCATAGCTGTCTTCTGGGACTCGCATCTCCAGCAGACCATACGATTCATATTTCATATTTCTCGCGCGAATCTATGAGTCATATTCGAACGTGTGCACATCTGGTTGTACAAGGCGGCCAACGTCGAAGTAGGACGTGAAAAGGTTAACGGTTGTATCCGCGTGTGGAAGAAGCTCGTCCATCGATACACACGAATCGCGTTGTCTGAAACAATAGCCGGCATTCAAGGCTAATCGAAATAATCGGTGGCCCAGAGATGAGCCGTCGACCAGAGCCAGAGCACAATGGCTAATAATATAAGCTGAAAGGTGAAATCTCGCGCTGTGTCGTCGTTTCTTCGACCGTAGGAACGTTTGAACTCGGTTCGTTCGTGACTTCGTCCACGATCGTTGCGGCAGTGTCATTAGAGGGAGCCCATTTGAAAGCGCGTCGCGATCTCCTGATCGTGCTGATAACAAGCTGGAAACGATGCTCGGAATTCCGCGATAATGTTAGGACGATCGCAACGCGTCCAGGCTGGCCAGGCCTCCGAGGCGTTCGCGCGGAACCGTTTCGACGGATACGGCCAGGCCCGCCGCCAAATGGTTCGCATTCCTGGTACGTTGCTCGTATTTTTCATCGTACATGCTCGATAGGTTCCATGGATACGACGGATACAGTTTACGAATGGATCTGCGCTTAGACGATAAACAAACGTTTGTAGGTAGTTAGGTTGATTTATCGTGGCCGTTAAGCTTGCTATTCACGTGCGACGCAAAATATTTGCGATTGAAAGATCCTTCGGACTAAGGCTTTGGTTACAGTGGATGCATGTTTTGACGAACTGTCATTCCGACAAATAAAACATCCGAATACCGCATATCAAGAATGCATACACTCACGAGAATCTATACACATACATGTTTGGTTGCTTAGAAATATTGAGTTTGTCAGAATACGCATCTACTTTAATTATACGTAGATTGAAGCGATAAATTTGTTTCGGCGGAGACGCGAGCATTGACTTCGTCAAAAGTTGAATTGTATTACTATCCTTTGCCTTGTTTCGCTACCTTATCTCACGCTATACATTCGAACGAAAGTCAGCCAACCCAATTTCGTCAATTTCACAATACGAACACCGCGAACACACAACGAGCAAAATTAGAATAAGCATCACTTTGGAAAGCGATTTCGTTACCGGCAAGTCGTTACTCTTGCTTTCTTTCTCTCTCTCTCTCTTTCTCCCTTGTTGGCAGCATCAAAAGGCGCATTCCAGTAAACGACCGATTCTCTTCGCTGTTTCTTTCATACCGTTTGCATACTTATTATTCGGATGCGTTGTCGGCTGCTCGTCGACTCTTTGACGGCTCGGCTGAGAAGTAATTTGGAACCAGAAAGCTTAGTAATTACCATGTAAATCGACTTCGGATTATTAAAGCTCGTAATGTATGCGTCTTATTTCGCACTCGTTACCCGGCTGCCTACCTATCGAGCCTAAGAAGTCGGCCGTGTCCGGGCCAAAAATTCTCTTCGTCGCAATTTTCGATTTATTGGACAAGACTCGATGCTTCCTTTTTTTCATCTTTTATCTTTACGAAACTGTAACCGTATGATAATGCACAGATGTCAGATAAGGTTTCGTAAGGCGCCCGATTAAACGCGTAGCTAGCCTGCACGCCTGTTAACCTGCCTCGTCTTACATCCTCCGCGCCGTTCAGCAACGTTCTTTCCATCTGACACGTCCAATATAGGCGATGCAAATTTTTTTCGCGACGTAGGTGCGAATTTCGAGGCGCATTAGCGCGACGAAATTGGTCTCTTCCTTGGTTGCGAAACAGAGTGAGCTCCGTTTCGTGTACCTTCTGTGCTTCGTTTTAGTAATCGGACATTCTTTGGCAATCGCTTCCTGGAACCGATTCTTTCTCTGGTCCTTCATGAAAATTCATTATTTTGAGGTTAGTCGAGGTTGATGGTTAGCTTGGTCTGAAAGTTCTCGTGTCAAACACGTTAAATCGTTCATTTTGGCGCATGCACGTTGTGCGATTTCCCCCTTACCATATATATATGGTAAGCACTTGGTTGTCGTTTGGAAGAGGCCATGCAATTTGATCAATGTTCGTTCGAAAATGTTAAAATTCATAATTTGCTCGGATAAATTTTTATATAGGAAGATTCAAAGTTCTTGTTTCATATTTTTTAAAACTTGCTACTTGAAACAATTCAAGGCACAATAATAAATTACTCCGTAGATTTATAAAATTTCAAACTTAACTTTCATTAGAAGAAATCACTGAACCTAAACATATTTTCTTATTACGGTAAACTTTCAATATAGCTACGTAGTCTCACCATAGAAACACACATTTTTCTATACTTCTCTATCCAATCACAGACAAGTAGGCTTACCATTTTCCTGTATTTGTAACAACAGATTCGAACGGAAGAATTCTACGTTCATTTACATCGACTACAAGGATCAACGGTAACAGTTAATCATCCGTTATGCAGTAATTATCCCGAAGGAAATATAATACGCGTTTCCAACGCAATCCGTTCCTTTCTCAATAATCACGTCCATCCGCGGAATCAAGCCGTGAGTAACAAGCCGAATGTAACTTCAGCCTCTATGTTATGCATAAGGAGGATAATAAAAGCGGCTAGCAGTGTTGTGGAAGTTTTTCCAATCGTATGTTTCTTTGCCATCCGGGAACATGATTTTATACCGCGCATGTTATATCCGTTTTATATGGTTAACACTCAATCACTGTTGAAACGCGAATCGAGTTTTCGCGTTTTCTCAACTACAAAACATGAGCAGCGCGTTACTGTCACTTCCTGTCTCTATTCTTTCGAACTTCTTACTATGGAAAGAGCGCAGGAAAGCGCTTCAGATTTATTTATTTATTTTGTGCTCGAATCATAATTTAGTTCCACGATTACCGTCCGTGAGATAATTCTCGCAAGTTGTCGTGTTTCTTCAATTCATATCGTTTGAAACAGTTGTGCTTTCAAGTTTAAAATTAAGAGCTTAATATTCTTAATACAACGCGGTTTGCATGCATTACTATTTGCATATCAATACGGTGCAATCGAGAATAAAATGCGAACGTTAACAGGTTGCACGATAATCGTATACTGGTTACGAATGCTACGATAAAAGGATGCTCCTGGAGGCAAACTTGTCCCTGTCCGCGAAACGAGCGCGTTATCAGAGGTCGAACCACATTTAACTGTTGCACGGTGAACATTGTACGATAAACATATGTTGAAATGAACGTAAAAGACTGCAAAGATAGTGGCGGAAAATTTAGTGGTTGAGCTTGGATGGAGTTTCGATACCGCATGTCAAGTTAGTTCAAGAAATTTAGATAGCAACAAAGGAACCCAAGTTGAAAAGTAAATTGTACAAATTGGTATTTGCTTGTCCGTCCAAAAATATGGAAATACTTGTTATTTTCTTCGGATACTCTAATATTAAACGACTATATTTTTGATAATTATTTATTCCAAGGTTTCAAATTAAGGTAAAAACCAATAATGAATACGTTACAATTTTGTTTCCCATAAGCAAAGAACACGCACGTACACGCGAGTATCACGCTACTCAATAAGCATTAATTCACAGACGTTACTAGAGGTAGCTACCTTCTGGTACTCGAGAGAACCCGATCCGAATCGCCAATCGCGATAGTAGCCGTGTTCAATGGCCATTCATAGTCGCGCGAATTAAAAACCCTCAACGTCGAACTAGCGAAATACGATGCTCGAACCTGTTTCTAATCCAAACGTGGAAACATCGCCCCGCATTCCCTTATCTATAGTTGTCAGCTTCCGCGCGAGGGACCAACCGCTGCCGGATAAACGGAGGTAACGGAGAATCCGTGCGAGCACCGAGGATGCTCGTAATAACAATATACAAGCGGCTGAGTAAAACGGCCATTACACGGATAAATTTACAGATCTCTCGGTTGTTTATCGAGTTCCTTCCAACCCTGCCTCGCAACTATATTTATGCCTTTACACCACCTTAGTCAGCTTTAATCCAGATCTTTATTGCAGCCTACGAAGCTTGTCGTAGGACACTTGGAGTCTACACAATGCGGAGACTTGTCAAAGAACCCGCGGAAATTCTTCGAACGAATTCACAGAAATCACGAATTTACTGTACTTCTGCCGTGAAAGAAGAATCGCTGAAAATTTTTTCCGCGTTTGATCCAGTAAGATGTGCGAATGGAGAAGTTGTTGTTTGATTGCACGCTGCATCATTTTATAGATGGCTGACCTGATGCCAGTTTGATGGTTGCAAATGGTTTATTTAATAGTGGATTGACTGTTCGTAGATTTGGTAATTACCGATGAATATGAAAGTAATTAAAAAGAAAATTATTAAAAAGTGTGAGTTGGTTGAAACCCAATGGTGCTATTATTAACACGATTTTCTCTATTGCCTGATAGCTGACTGCTTTCTTCGCTAAATATTAATTTATCGAAAGGTATATTTCCATTTATTTGTCACTTAACCAATGCTAATAAAGCCAGTAGAATAATATGATTTTTCACGACAATAGGGATCGTCAACTCCCACTTCCTCTTTCTGCGGACGCATGAACAATAAAATGAAGGTTATTATACCAAAGGATAATGCAATAAAACGAAAAATTCGATGCAGCAGGTTTAAAGACCTCCCAGTTGAGTGCCACGACGAGATGTACAAAAGACCAAGTAAAGCTCGACGTTTTCCCTTCGCGACGGAAGGATTTGCGGATTGCACGGTAGTTTTCTTCGTGAAATATCTTTTTTCTTCCTTTTCTTCTTTCCTTGCAGCTGCTGCTGGATGACGGTACAAGCTGGAAATTTATTCAAAGTATTTTTCAAACCTACTCTCGACACAAATTTAATATTTTTACGAATAAGATTAAGCGCGAAGTTAAGTAGCTACTATTTGGTATAATTGTTTGGAAAAAGTTTCGTAATATCGCTATACTGTCGTAATACATTGTGAAGTAAATTTAATGAATAATTCATCGATTTATCTATAATTTTAAAAATAATACGTTGAAACGTCCAGCAACATTCTTCTAATTGCAAATAAGTATAGTAAGAGGCTTGGAATAAATCAAAAGATTATCACTTAGATAATCCTAAACGTGGAAACGTGAGACTATTACAAACTACGTTTAATCGTCCATCAGAAATATTATTGCTTAAGAATTCTAGGCGATTTGAGTTTAACAACGCTAATCATCGGTAATTTCTTTCTATTCGATGCAATATTAATGTTCAAGGTAACAAAATGGTGAAAAACACAGTGTGATTATCTCAGTCGCCGTCACATGCTTTTCTTCGTTTCCATCATAATCCTATCACTTTATTTATCCCTATTCAATCGCTATATTATATCACTATATTAATTTCAGTATCATTGTATACGGATCATTTCTTGAGAAACCACGTACGAACCTCAACGAAGTCGATTAAAATTTAACTTCTGCGCGACTCGTGTAAATTTCCGTCTTCAGTTTCAAAAGCTTCGATACTTCCAAACCACAATCGAACATAGATAATCCTCGTCGAAGTCATCGACTAGAAATCCCCAAAGAAAACGTTTATCTAATCGTTTCCCCTATCCAGTCGACAGATTTTCGCGAGAAAAAAAACGCAGCGGCTTGACTCGGTAGTCAAAAGGCCACGTATAAATCACGCGGTGGCATCTTAGATAATGACAGTCATACGGCGGGCTCGTGTGCGCCGGCTACGACGGCTGATATATTGTTCGGTGGCCGGCGAAGGTAGCGGTTAAAATTCTTCGCGAATGATAATCCGGCTTCGACCGGGAGAATCGATGCGTGCACGATTTCCGGGCTATCGCGATCGGCCTGTTGCATCGTTAGGCGGTAACACGGCCTAAGTAATCATCGATCGGAGAAATTACACGCTTCCGCTTGTTTTTACTTGCGCCGGTCCGCGTTCCAGGCACACTGTTGCTGAGCCGGTGGTAACATGGTACCCCACAAAATGGGGAACATGCACTCCAGTTCTCGGCTGCTTCCCTTAATTCTGGTTATTTAGACTTGATTCCTTTTACTGTCGTCGATCGCTGTTTTGGTGCAATGAGGAGATCGAAACCGAATATTATCAAGAAAACATGAAATTATATACGGGATCTGCGCTTTTTTCTTTTCTTTCTTGAGTGTTGAGTGTAAATTTGGTTGATGAATGAATTGTGGATGATGAATGGAGAATCGAACAAGCATCGATCGAGAATCAATGATTAAAGTAAACCGATTGTTTTAATAAGTGATGCTAGTGGATAAACAGTGTGGCTCATTTTCTTCGATATCTTTGTACGTCGAAATCTTGCTGGATCTTTTGGAAAGGTATTTTCGCTGGAAGTACGTGGTTAATGGTAAAGTGTACATATTGTTTTTTCATTCGATGCGAAACGTTAAAAAAATGGCTGTTATTAAAACGAAGACTGATATCAACATAGAAGCGGAATTCGACTATTCCATCAAAGAAAACACTTCCAAAGTTTTCTTCTTCAAAGTATTATACACTGCAGCTAGAGAATTAAACGATTAAAACACTGTCTAAATTATATTCGTCGAAATAGTTTTAAAAAAATCAAATTATACGGAAGACTTCCTTCGATTACATTAGTTACAGTTTGTACAAGTTTTTACGGCGAGATAGATAATATTCAAAAGGAAAAAAAGAGGAAGCAAGGAACTGTTATATTCAGTATGTCATTATTGTTTTAACTCTGTTACGTTCTTTAAGTCAGTTTCAACTTAATTATGCTTTTCTGTGGTTAAAAAATTATATCTCTAATATTGAAAATCCCTAGAATTAAAATAATCTTGCTCCGTTTCGAAGAAAACAATATTCTGCTATAAGTTGTCGTATCAGAAACAATGTTCGTGATTTATCCATTTGCAGGATAACTCTATATAACGAATAGAAGATTGAGTTATTAGTAGATCCTTCATCGAGGTAGTTTACGCGTTCTTCTGTAGGAAAACACACATTGAAGTAGAAGATAAACGACCAGATGCAACGATGAAACAATGTTAAACTATTCGCACGAATCGTATGCAAATTATCCTGAGTGACCGTTTTCGTTGGCGGGCAAATTGCGAACGATTATGAAGATTACAGGTGTCGTAACCACCTTCTCACTTGCCGTTCAATTTGTCGGAAATGAAGAGATTTTTGTGTTTTATTACACAGTAATAAGAAATGCGTAGGAGACAAAACCACCTTGCAGCGATGTTCCTGTGTTCATATAATATATTCTGCACCGTAAATCTTCACGGAACATCAAATATTATGCCGAACCTCTAATCCTTGCGATTCATTTTTCTTTTTTCCTTCTTTAAAAATTTGTTAGGATATTTGAAATTTGTTATCTCGATTTTCTTGTTACTTTTACTTTAATCCTTATACAAGAAGTTCTTTTGCGAATTGCGTAAGAAATAATCGAGTGTTCGTATAGTGTATAGAAGTATCTATTATAAATTTCATTACTAGTTACGTGTTTATGATATCATAGCTGTTCGAAGTACCAATCTTCAACTCTCTAAAACCAATCATCATCGAGTGCTAATCAAAGGTTCACGACTGCGAGTCACCTCTAACAACATCGAAACTGATCGAGAATTTAAGTTACGGCTGTTCTTCTCTGACAAGGGTACGCTTTCATAACCAGGCGTAATTAAAACTAATAACGTGCGTTTCGGCTTCCAATCAGGAAGAGCACGCTCAGAGTCAGACACGAAAACCACGCATTTTTATCGGAGGATACCCCATGCTAAGTGAAAGTCACGTTATAACCTTTAACTGTTTGTTTAATTGTATAGTAGCCATTATTTTAACATGTAGAAAGTATAGAGATCAAAGATCTGTGCAGCGATTAAAGCTTTGAAACTGTCAATTTTGGATAGAGGAAGATCGACGATTAAACATTTAAGATAATGATTAATAGATTTGGATGACGATCGATCCTTTAAAATACCTTAAAATGTTATTTTCTGAAGAAAATGGGTTATAGGTACATATGTATTATGATCAGAGTTTGCAGATGAGTTTTATACGTTACAAGAACGAACAATAGATTCAGAGATAACATTCGCGCGAAGAATCGTGTCGAGAACGATCGTGGATGATTTTTACGGGCGCATCCCCTGGAAATACGGCTAATGGAATCCTTGATGCTACTCTATAGATCCTGGAATTGGCACGGAGGTAAACGCGTTCCATTGGGATTTTGCGTACACAAAATAGTAACATCTCAGGATTACGTAAATAAATTATCCATAACTTTATACTACACATCAACATCGGACGATATTTGCCTATTATCCTTTCCGGTGTTTCTACGCAATGCGCTTTTCTATGCGCTCTCAATGCGCGAATAGAGTACTGAGATATCCTTTATAGGCATTTCAGAAATATTAACTCTTCGTTATGCGTTTATTATTTCCAGACATCTTTTTTATTTCATTACTTGAACCGCTTGTAAAGATTGATTTACAGCGAGTTTGAAAGATTGTTAATAGCATAGGTAAACAATTCTTAAATGAAATAAATTCATTCTATGATTGTTATTTGGTCTGCTGAATGTTTCATATTTGAGATATAATTTTGCTTTAAGTAGTAATACCATCTAGTATTAGCTAACTAATATGAAACCATGGCGTGTCATGTTTCAAATCTGATTATCATACACATTACAATTATTAATTTCCTCCAATTGGATGAAATTAATCTGATGAATTTTCTCGAAAAAATTAAGGAAATTGTTCCAAAATTTCAATTTCATCCACCTTCTCTCAAGTATAAAAAGCTACTACCACCCAGTTCAATTGATCCAAGAGTCTCGTAATCTCAATCAGATTAATCCATACATCAATTTCGTCTAAAACATACCTGGCTTTCATATATCTAATCTATACAACAATTTATTCACTGAATCCTACAGTACACCTGCTACAAGAGAAACCATTCACAGGAGAAAATTTTCTTACGTGGACAGGTATCGGCACGAAAAGCGGTTAATGGAACTTCTAATAGCGTCGGATCGCTGCATCGAACAGTGGCAGGACTGTAGTTATAGGATAGCGTGGTCACATCTCAGGATCCCGCGTAGATTTTTCCTGAAACCCGTTTCGTGACCTCGCACATGGGCTTGTATCTTACGACAATCCTGCCTACGCGTGAGCACGTCTCACTGGCCTCTGTCCCCGTTTTCGAGAGTGGTCAGCGGCATCGCTTCCTCGAACGATCACGATGCCCAATCAGAGAGGAGGAGCACCGTCGATCACTTATCTCGTGCGCGATCCCTATCTCGAGATAACTTTTCTGATAATTAGATCGTTTAAATGATCGAAAGATCGAGATAAGGATTTGAACAAAGAATTGTCCATGATAACGATAATAAAAATGAAGAAAGTGAGAATAAATCAGTTTTGTTGTCTTCTGTAATTTTAGCTTGTTACGGTATCAAGAAATGTTTTAACGTTCATCCGAAACTTCGAAGGAATAATGATTTGAAGTATGATCTATTGAATTCTATTGCGATATCTTATGATCCTTTCAAAGAACGACGCTATGGAAGTATGTAGGTATTTCTATAAATTAAAAGTAAAATAAACATTTCCCTATGTATAAAATTAATTTTAGCAAACTAGAAGTAAAATGAAAATAAGATAAAGAAAGGGGGAAGAGAGTCGATGATGACGTTCAGAAAAAATTGCGAATACTTATGATGTTCATCACCTATCGCGACCTTTTGTATTTTAGCAGTTTTTTAGTTCAAAATTCAATAAATTAGGGACTACCTAAAAAGGAACTAAAGTTCACTATGAAGAAAGAATCAATCAAGGACGTGCGAATGGTATTCGTGGATCGTTCAGACGGGTAATGGAGGATTTTATGACGAGCGTGAAATTTAGCAAGTATGATGTCCGTTGAAAAGCAACATCAGATAAAATAACAATTTTAGAGAAGTCACGATTTACTGCTCTGCTTCGTCCAACGATTCTTGGCTGCATTTTTCGACATCCTTTCTTTCTTCACTTGAAGATGATGGGAGATATTGTTCACCGAGACGTCGATGCAATAAACGTATGAATGTTGTTTTTAATGTCCCGTTTCTAGATATTTCCGCTACACGTCACTTGATGAATACTTTAAAGCAATGTGTGCGTCGTCTTTACGATAGCAATTATAACGTTACAGTATGACGTAATAAACGATTATGCGCGCTTCGTTATGCGCTAGAAGAAGCCTGATAACTGCTTTGAGTTACATCCCATATTGCGGTATGAGATAATTTGTACTAACAAGCTATCATTTTTAAATAACCCAATATGTTTAGAACAAGTTGTAGAAAGGCCTTCCTAGATTAGAAGAACGGCTATTATAATTTACTGCTTTTCTATCATTAGTACAAAATTACATGGATGAAATTACTCAGCCTCCAAAAATGTTTATCGCAGTTACTAGAGAAATTAAAAAAAAAAAAGAAAACTTCGTAATATTAGAATTTTTTTATATTGCCAATTACCTTCAATAAACCGTACATTATATATTTCTAGTGGTCTCAAACATAACATTTTCAATGAAAAGACATCTTCTACTCAACGATCGTTTCATTGGAACAGATAGAGCTAAGGGAAAGGGATCTCAATCAAACAAAATTTCTAACTTGGAAGCACTTTTCCATGTTCCCAGTTATCACCAATAAATCATACAAAACCACTATCTTCAAATATTTCTAAAGACGTAAAACGTAAAATTTCGATTCGAGAAACACTTCAGAAACAGGACAGTCTCCGACTCGAATGAAGGAAAGGGCGCTTTAGCTAAATAAGGAGCGGTCGTGCATCGAGCTTCCTGGACTGTAAAGATGACGCGCTAATAGCTTCGTTTTATGATAGTCCTGAATCCGGACACCTGATTTGTTGCCGTATGTCAGAGTTGAATACTCTCACGACAGTGGAGCAGGTATAACCATGCGTAGGCGGACACTTCAACCGACAGCTGGTCTTTCACTTGCCACGTGAGAATTTAGTTTCTACGCAATGTAGTTTGAGAGCCGTCCGTCGAACAGGGTTATGGAATACGTTTTAAAAGAGGATAAATGTCACTGAAACGCTGCCACATACCACCGGTCTATGTATTCTCAAGTTTCGTGATATGGCATCCGATATATTCATTTTTCGCGTCGAGTCGAAATGTCTGTGCGAACAGGGAGAAATAACGTCGCGCGATCAATGCTTCCACGTGTTATTAAGTGTTATCGATGTTAGCTTCGATTCCTTTTTGTCGGAAACCATGACGTGTACATTCACGTGGTTTTGAAAGGAAGAGCTCCGCGTCTCGGTTTTCACCTTTCATAAATAGTTTGAAGTATTCAGAATTGTATATACTTTATGATTTATGAACAATACATTTAAAAATTAATTAAAGAATTTTCGTTCAGAAAGTACTTACTATATAAATACTCTTTTTGAATTTTCATTCCCGTGTTTCTCTTTAAAATAATTCTATCCATTAGCTGTATTCAATGTTGAATCGAATAATGTGAATCAGGAAATGTAATCAATGAAATTAATCAACACGGCCAATGTTCTTAAAACTCAGCTGTTTATCGCAAAATAAATAAAATCGTTTCTTAATGTGAAAAAGAGAGATGAAAAGGAAAAGACTTACATCATCCCTGTCCTCGTGGAGATCATCGTCGGCGCTCTCCTCGAGGACAAAGCCCACGTCGTTGTTGTTCCTGGTGAGTGAGGGCAATTTCCTGGGTGTGAGCTCCTCGCCGTCTGTGTCTCTCTTACGCTTGCCGTCTCTATGTTCGTTCAGCGTGGTCTCATGCTCGTCCAACATGTCGGTAACCATCAGTTCCGACTCGACGCTCGTCGGGGACACGACTTCGTCCAGCGGTGACATCGTCGACCTGTCGGCTTCACCAGCTTCCAGCACGGACATGATGAGCCACTTTTCCCAGCACAGATGCTTCCTCGGTCACGATCACCAGAATTCGCGGACAGTCGGGTCTCGTCTTCGACGGGACAATTTGCGTCGGTTGCCAAGAGGTGGCAACGAGGCACCTCCACTCATCCAGTGAGTACGGACGCACGTTCATAGAGCCTTCCTTCGGTGCCCAATTCCCTTTTCTATTCACGTGATCGTTTGTTCGACGATTCGTTTTGACGATTAAATAGATACATCTGACCAGGATGTGTTTTTTTCAATGATGATATATAAAATTATTTTAATAGACAGCGCTGCTATTAAACATTCTTAAAAGGAAACTAATTAGATTGTCATCGATGATCGAGAGTTTCCTCCCACGGTTTCAATCTGCGACACGATTCCAGGTCTATTAATCACTTTCCATTCGAATCGATCTTCTCCTATGAACATCGCTTCGTTGACATTTTATCAGAGTTATACTCGTTGAGACTTCCTCCCATTAATCACTTTCTTCTATACGAGCTTGTTTCCTCTTCGCGCATACATCTGCGTTTATGTTTGTTAAAGCCACCAGATTTGGCGAATCCCGATAATCGAGTTCGCGTTCACCCCGCTCCAAGACAATGGGCTGATAAATCGCCTGTACCCGATAACGGTGCCGCTCACCGCTAAACAGGACCCCGGCCAGAGCACACCCAATTTTCCAAACCAGCCTGACCCTCTTTTTCCCCTGGATGATCGGTCGCTGAATCGAGCAGGAATACCTGCTGCCGAGTACTTGTATACGAAACGAGAAACTTGGCGAATTCCGATCGTGAACAGGTGTTTAAAGATTTCGACTCGATGGTCGCGGAGATGGAATTAACGATTATTTGGAATTCGTTAAAAATCCTCGTTCGAGTGTCTTATTGTGGAGTGATACGCAGGAATTATGTTTCTTTGCAGCTTGATCGAAGCTCGGTTTGTGGTTTAATTGAGATGATTATAAAGTTTACACTCTTTTGGCTTGTGTTTAAATATATTCTGAACCCAAATTTACCGGAGGTAGTAAGATTCGTCGACGAAACGATCGACTTTCAGTCAACAAGCGACTGGAACGAAATCGCTTCACGTGTACGTGGAGCACGCAACTTTAAAACCAGACGTAAAACGATCCCGCGGCGCGCGTCTCTGCGGGCATTAAAGTCTCTGACTTTCCACCGGTTTCGCTGATCGATGACGTAGAAACCTGAATTCTTGCGGGCGATCTCTTCGTGCAGTTTAATAACACGGTCGTCACCGCGTAACTATATCTTCGTTCGGTGTGATTCGCATTAAACGACGCGATCGACATCGTATCGTCGCTCGAAAATGTGAGCGAAGTCGCGTTGATCGATGTCCATGACTGCGTGATATTAGCAAAAACTATAGTATGACGCACGAAAGTGACAGAACGAATGCACTCGCAACGAGTCGACGCGATTAGATCATTCGGAAGAAGGAGGCGGTTCCGCGAGAGCCGAGCGCAAATGTCCTGAAAAGACGTAAAAACGTAGCCAGTTGCGAACAGTCACGTGGCGAGTCAAGCTCGTGACGTACGTTCCTTGCTTACTACTGTTCTAACATTCAACTTAGCCTGTTTGGCCCGATTTCACCGTGGAATCGAGTCGCGGACCGCTACCGGTAATAGGATTGCACCTATCGATACCCGCACTCTTCCTATCGGCATCACGACTTCTGATTTCGATGCTCGAAACCTCGTGCACAACAATTCGCGCATGTTCATAATTTATGTTTTAATTGATCAAAAGTGTTAAATTCTGACTTCCTTTTCTGTAAATGTATTCGATTAAACATGACAGTTTACGTATTGATTTCTAAAATTATCACTGATAACAAGTTGATGTCGATGAAGCTGTATCTATCACCTCGTTCCATAACACGATCACCAATCATCGTTTCCATTCATTCATATTTTTAGGTAATCACCGATCAAATTTGTTGTCCTTCGATGGGTCTGTTAGCGTCTCCCATGATAGCCTGAAACTCCCTGGCTTCGCAGACACAATGTAGCAACAAGTAACACACGCGTTTTCTTTATCGATGGCCGATACGATCCACATCGGAAACAACGTGAGCCGGTTTGCAGAGGTAACGCAACCGATCAATATCCACGTCGAAACATCCTCGGGCGAGAGTGCGTTGAGAGGAACGGCGAATCCCTCGGGCGTCGTGCGACGGATGTTGACGTCCCACGACGAAGATCCGCGGTCTCGATCTGAGTCACGTGGCCGCTAGTGTCACGTGGGGGCGGAGAGGGCGGTCACGGTAGCACGAAGACAGCCACACGAGACCAAGAGGGAACGGTCGAGAAGATAACCTGCGGACTCCGGATCGCCGTGTAACGTGTCGCAATTTTGGAAAAGTCGATGCGCGAAAAGTCTGGTAGAAACACGTAGAAGCGCGCGTATTCAATCGAAGGTCGACGAGGACCGATCGTGCGACACCGCGTTGCCGCGCGCGCCTCTCGAGAATGGCCTAGAGGCGAAAAGAGGAAAGGATCTCCTCGAGTGGCGCCGCCCGCGGCAGGAGGGGGCAAATCTCTCTCCTGCTCTTGTCGAGAGCAAGTGTCGGGCCCGCACGATATGCCCGCTGGACCACCACCACTACCTCCGCGTCCTCTCGGCCACCACCACCACCATAACCAGCATCCTCGGCCACCACCACCGACGCAACGCCGACCACGCTACCACGGCCGATGCCATCGGTATCACCTTCACGAGAGAACGCCGTCGCCGTCGATACCAGCTGTCCTCTCTGAGCGAACACACGGTCTCCCCTTCTCTTCCACGAGCTTCCTCAGAGCTTCTCTTCCTCGCCATGACTGTCCACCGTCGTTGTCGATGATTCCCCACCTCGACAGGCAGCGCAGCAACTTGTCTCCGTTCAACCACGACCGAGAACCGCTCGTTGCCTCTTTGTCTCGCCGATCGTTGCTACCGTCTCATGCTCTCAAGACATCGTATCAAGATAGATATGGACGATATCTATCCTATTCCCTAGCCGGAAAATCCACCGAGAACCAGCTTTGTTCTACTATTTACCAGTCCGAGTCTTTGCCTCGTGCACGCGTACTCGATATCCTTTTCCCTCTATCTTTTTCCCGATCCACTCCCTTTCATCCTGCTTCTATCTTATTCATGCACGATTCCATTCGATCAACTTGGTCCTTCCTCGGAGGAGCACGCTAGCCTGTACGCTTTCTTCATGCTTGTTTTACTCTGTCTCTTGTATTCTCGCATATCTTTCTCTATAATAAGCGATAATAAACGGGTGGAAGAATTAAATAGGAGCGACACACTCGCGATTGCTTCACACATGCTTCGATATTTTCCATTAACGGATCTCGGAATGGCAAGGTCCGTCTTCCTCGCTGTCAGTTTCGCTAATTTTCGCGCCATTACTCTCGCTATCAATCGGTTCATGTGGTATGCGGCGGACGATACCACCGCCGTTCATAGTCGTTCACGCGAGTCATAAGCTCGGTTTCACGTTGCGTGTCGACGGTTTGCGCGAACGCGTGGCGTTGCTGTGACAGTAGACGTCGACACCTCGAAGTTTATTCCTTGGTCACCGGCTTTAAATCGCCACCAACTCCTTAGCTTGTGCGATACCTCGGCGAATGCGTTCCTCTGACCGCTCGCGACCGTTCGATCGACTGGTAAATTGCGCCGGACCGGTCTCACCTTCTCTCCCCCTCGTACACCCTTGCTTTCTCTATCTTCCTCCGCGACTATCCTCGTTCTCTTGCCATTCTTCCAATTAGCATCCTGTAAGTAGAGCTATGAGCGATTCGAATGTTTCTTCGTCTCTTCAGGATACGCCTGAATGCTTTTAGCGTGTGTTCGATGAATCGAAGACCGGACGTGAGTAGGGATTGTTTTACGAAGCAAAAACTGACGGTATGGTAAACGTGACGATACTCTGTCGAAGTTGTACCAATGATCGCGATATGCCGGTTGCAAGTGAAGTCTTTTAAATGGAACTTCTAGGATTAATCGAAATGTTATGATGCTACACGTCGTAATTGAATTCCGATGAATAATTAAATTTAGTAGATTGGATCTTTTCTCCTTTTAGATGTATCTCTATCTTCTCTTAAAATATGACGTGATCATAAAAGACGTATCGGTTGATTGATATTAATCTCAAAGTAATTTGAAGCTCCGAGAAAAACCTGTAAATTTTGGAATTCGAACTTCTATTAACTTTGATACCGTTAGAATGCACCATAAAACTCAATTAAAATCGCAATTTTCATTTTGTTCCCTCGTAACGATTAGGAAATCGTATTATTGTTGATGTCCGATATTTTTATGAATAACGTGCGCATGCTGAAATAAAGAAAAAAATGTCGGCATCCTGTGACAGGATCGCATATAGGGGAACATTCCTCCATATGTTAACCCAAATATGAGCAACGGCGAACGTGAAATAAGACGCTCATTAAGAAAGAATGTTTTGTTGGAACAGTTAGCGGCGGTATATAATTTAAACTGCAATAAACTTGCTTAGAGCATACGTTGTTCTGTTACCTCATGTTCTATGCCGCGACTTAATATTCGCGCAAAAACCAACAAACGAAACGAAGCTAACAGCTCCGATTGCGGATTTATAGTGGAATAACTGAACCGTAATCAGTCGTGAATTACGCGTCCATTGCTAACGATTACGTTATAAATACCAATTTGCCAGAAATATCTTTGTTACATCTATTATTGCCTCCAATCATAGTATCATAATTATGAATGTTCTTTCTCGAGAAAATGATCATGCCAGAGTAAATGAAAGTACTTAATACCTTTTAAAATCGCGTCTCGTCGATTACACCGCGATATTGTTGAGTGACAATAAATATGCCGAATTATTTGATATGAAAATTTTTTAAAAGCATACCACTATTCAATTAACCACCTTTCCGTTGTCTTAATAAACTCGTAGCATTATATTTCTTATAAAAAGATAAATTAAAACATTTCACATAATATTTTGCTAAAATATTTCTCACCTTTCGTATTAAATGTGACTTTATTCCTTCGTATTAAATGTGACCATTCCCTTTATATTTTCATCGCGTATTCGCAAAGCAATCCTCGCTTCTGAGATACGCACCCTTATTATCGCGAGGATCGATACCAGGCTTTAACGAGTAAAATTATTCGGGTTAGATGAATAGTAACTGGCAACAACGGACCTTGGAATCGCAGTTTCCAAAGGAGGCTGGTCCCTCCGGCATGCGAAGACAGATCGGCTTTTTTTTCCTTCCTCCTTGCACATTTCGCGCACCTGTCCAGCCTCGACGGATACTGTTGTGATTTCGTTTCCTACAAGTTTCTTTTATTTTCTTTTTCCTTTTTCAAATTAAATCATCTAAGTGATTTTAATTACGTATGAAACTCCACGCTAAGTGACTGTGATATAATTCCATTTCTGAGAGAATCGTAGGCAAGTATTGACGAATTTATGGGATGATATGTGATAGAGATTTGTTTGTGTGTATGTACAGAGCGTAATAACATTTGAAAATCAAACAACTAGAAAATTGTTCGATACTCTTTAATTCAGCTTTTGAAAATCCCTTTACGATAAATAATAAAAAAATTGTCTCGTCCACTGATTCTATTAATTATCGACAGTGACTTTCTTAATAACAATTATCTAATCAGACATGATACAATAAAAACTTTCGTGTAAAGAAGTTTTTATCTCAACATTGTAATTATTTTGAAATTGTTCCGATAACGGAGTTACTCGTGCAAAAGTTATCGAACGAGCACAGAGAAGCAAAAATCGGTGCGAGAAAGCCACCCACGTACGTAATTATGAGATCACTGCCGAAAACAGCGTGGATCCGTGTCCAATAGGGAAGAAAGAGGCGACCGTGTGGGGAACGAGCAAAAAGGAGAATGGTTAACGAACTCGTTCGACGCATTCCCCGTGTCAGGATACAAGGGGAGATACGTCGGCCGTGTTACAAGAACGCTGCTCGATATATCGTGACGTAAGCGGGGGAATTTCGAGGAGAACGAGCGCGACGCGTTCGAATGCTTCTATGAAAGTGGAACGCTGCGCGTTTCTCGTGATTTACAATGTGTTACCTGAATAAAAATAGACCGGGGCGTGCTCTATAAACGAGATATACGAGCGTGTAAAGTACTTGGAAATTTGAAGCAAAAAACGAAAAGGACGAAATTCGAAATTTGCAAGAGTTTTGCTTACGCGCGGTTGAATATTCTGTCGCAATTTGTTGTAATTTCAACTTTCGACGACAATTCTGTAGTCAGTTATCTGCCGTTATGATCATCATAAATCTGTTTAATTGCCGATAAAATATTTTTAATTGGAACTCGATGATATAATTGAACCACTCAGAAGTCAAACTCATCAATTTCATATTTTATGAAGTTCTCAATTGCATGAACCAGGCACATAATTAGAATTTAATATCTTAAAAAAACAAACGACGTATTGTCACGAATTTATTTATCGCAAAGAGACGATGTAAGGAGATCACAAATTCCAAGGTAAATTTTAGAACGTAATATTTTTAATTTTAATTTATTTCGAATTTCGTTATAATATTTCATTTCAATCAGCCCTAATTTTAATTCTCCATATTACAAAATTTGTATCCTATTTCTCATAAAGAGAAAATGAGATGTGCAAGCTTCAACATAATCTCATTTTACCCTCCTGCATTAATCCTTTTCTTTTTCTTGTCCTCTTTTGATCTCAATATCTAAGTTTAATTACAACAACATCAAATCAACAGGCGTACTATTAACTCCCTAGTATCCTATCACGAATCCATTCAGGAACGATAAAAAGATCCAAACAGAATAGCAATAGCTTACCCTATTCGAGTTAATGTGTATTCGCGTGCCGAACGTGATCGTCGAACGGCACAGCGCAGCGCGATACATTTTTCAGATTAGAGAAGGATTACTCGATAACGGTGAATACGTCTTTCGGGTGTGAGACGCATTGACGTTCCCCGGAGAAATCTTTGAGCATATTTTCACGTCTCTTGTAAGGGTGTCTCTGCCGGATGCAGATAGCAGCGGCCGTGTCCCACAATATGTGGCCACGTATGGGATCCGCACAATGTCCCTGATGGTAAAGGCCATCCAACCTGTACGATACGACATAATACTGGCTTGGATAATATATTGCTGTACAAATGGCACGACGTCCCTGTCGCCCCGGCCTACCTGTATCCGCTTATCTCCGCTCGATTTTCTCGCCAGCGTTCCCGTCGTTTACATAGACTCCACTCGCTTGATCTACTCGCCTTACGTTTTCGGGACATGTGAAAAATCAGCTCGCTCGAAGACAATTTACATTCGTCCTGTGTTTCTTCCATCTAACTTTAATCCAGAAACCGACAAAATTTAGTAATAGTTTTACGAAAATTTAGTTATTTCTATCTATATTTGACTTTAACCAGTTAATTGTTTTTGACGAGTATACTCGTCATGAGTAAAAAGTAATTACAATTTGCTGTTTAAATTGCAATTTAGTAATTGCAGTAAATTGCAGTGATAATATTACGAAATAAAACAGTAATTTCATTACAACCTAATTGTATAGTATAACAGCTACATATACTTTACGTTTGACGAGTATACCTATCATCGCTTATTTTTTGCAACACATTTTAGGTATACATTTTTCGAAGATGTTGCAACAGATAATTGGTTAGGAATTATGATGCCTCCGATATTCGTCATTAGAAGGATTTAGAGGTTCTCGCCTAATTGTTCTATCCATAAACTTATTTACATCCTCTGATCAGATTTTCGCTCTCTAGACGTAAAATTGTAAGGATAAGGATTGCTAGGAAGCCGAATATATTTCGTCACTCTGTTTTTTCCCACTATCATCTGTATTTTCATCTATACATACTTTTCTTCACGCGTGTAACAAAGTTGATTTATTAATATAATTACTACTTATATATTGTAATAATAGTAGTAGCAGTATTATTGTATATATGATTTATTAATAATGTATAGTATTGTATATGCAAATTTGATAGATAATACTCTGTGCAGATTACAACCCCTTATACATATGTATGCATGCGATATTAGTATGATTTTATTAAATAGTTTTTTAGGTTTACAACGTAGGAAGAACTTGATACATGATAAATTAACAAGTATTTAGATCGGTATAATTTCCGCTACGAATAGTAGCGGAAATTTACTTAATGTATATCTGTCATTTAAATACATTCTTTTTCATCTGTTTTTTACATAAGTTAGTACATAAACAACATGTAATATGACACTACATAGGCGAAATAAACGTATGAGAAATATAATTAAATAATTTAAGCTAAGATAAGCGAGAGAGCTCTAGAGGATATAAGAGGATTTGATGAGAACAGGGTAATGAGATTGAAAAGAAATCACGAGTGTACTTTTCCAATGTTACAAATTAATGTAGCGAACTGGCTAAGGTATGTATACAAATTTTAACAGTTGTATGCTCTTACTTGCTTCTTGTGTCTGCGTAATCTTTTTTTCTACTGTATCCAATAGATAAGATTATCTGTCATTATGGTACTCATAGAATCAGGTACTAAAGTGTATCACGCATATATTAGAGAAAAAAACTGGTGTGACGAGAACCTCTTTAGTTGTATCTGTTTTTTTTCGCTGACAAATACAATTTCCATTTATTAATAGGTACTTAATTAACACACATTTCATTGACCGCTAGAAAAAACATTAGAAAAACTATATTCGTATAAACGTGTATATGTATTTGGGCAGAGAAAGAAAAACGGGATACCATTAATCATATTTTTGCGTCGTTTAAAAGCACACTATTGGAAAAGCATAGAAAGTACTAATTAATTTATATCAATGTTCTGTCGAACGTTTAACGATTTCGAACATAATGTAAAGTTAATGATACAAAATCAAAATAATAATAATAAGAATCATAGAATAATCAAATATCATTTTTTCGCTTAAACATCGACCGACATGTTCTATAACATATCATTTATACATATACATACACGTAAGTATAATATCAGATAAGATAACCATACATCGCTGAGTTCCATTACTTTTTAAAAGATAATACTGCTTTGGTTAAATAATTCATATTTAAATTTCTGTAGTGAAAGAAATCGAATAATAAAATCTGTTGCCACATTGAACTTTCACTCTTTTTCTCTCGATTCGCGTTTTAGATTGCTACTTCAAAGCGCTAATTTTTTTCCCATTAAATTTCGTAAACGTTTCTACTCGCGACCGATCGATCGAGTTAGCGCAAGACCAGTGAACGAGCAAACGGGAAACAATTTAAACGGGAAAAGCAGAAATAAATGCGAGCACTGATTACCAGAAAATCACGTTGCCAATTGCGTGTCGCTGGATTGGACGTTACGATCGCAATCACGACCATCTGGATCTGATCATTGCTATTTCGTTTCTTATCCATAGTCCAGTGAATGATAATGGTAAATAGGCGTGGCTTGTTCGAGATTTGTTATTACAATCACGTCTTCGACCACGCGATTAGAGTCGAATTGCGCGAGTCGCTTCTAATACAACCACCATTCTTGCGGAATCGAGTCTGCAGCCAGCCGATTTCGTTCCAACTCATCGTTCTCGCAACGCTTTTCTCGATCCAGACATCTTTTTGCCCATTTTCATCGTTTATATTGGAATTACATATTAGGTTTTGAAGTTGAGCTGAAGTTTTTATCGACAGAAATACAAAAAATCTATTCTACGATAAAGGATAAAGGAATTCTTGAAGCAATTCTGATTTCTTTCTGAAAGATACAATATCGTCGTCCAGTCGCGTTATCTTTAACAAAACAGACAGTTTGTCGACAGTTTATAATAATTTGTCATTTACACGCGTAAGCGCCGTAATCATCTAATAAATTATCGGTCTATTGCTTTGCCATGTTCGTAGACCATGCATCCCGTCAAACCGCGACGTTGCTCTTAGGTATCATTCATTAACATCGTTGCTCCGTCACAACGATGATATATCGCGAGATGCATTTAAAAGACTATCATTTGAGAATTCCTTTGCAAAACGGTGTCGAATCACGAACAATAATCTCGTAAAAAGATCCGCGCGATCGTAAATGCGCTCGATTTATAAGCCATAAAACGAATTCTATTACAAACACTACGATGAAAAAGAGTGGAAAAAGATAATCAAAAAAAAAAGAGACGAGTTGATGAAGGACGCATATAACGGGAACGTGACGCGTATCTGTCTCAATCCCATCGGCCGCCTATCGATTAACTGATTGACGAAGATCGAATCTTTTCAGTCGTTCAAACGACTCGATACAATCCACTAGTTTGAAAATACACACTCAGTCGTTAAAATAAAACGTGACGCTCGTAAAGACGATTGAAGCATAGCAATTGAGAGTCTAAAACTTGCTCACGTACGTAACATACCATCGAGAAGTTAGACATTAAACATATCCTTAACCCTTTATATAATCTCGTGATGTTAAATGACTTCACTTTTTGTAAGCTTGATAATTTTATTGTTTAGGCACACGATTAATGTTCAGTTCTCAGAAAACGAACAGCTTGCCCTCGTAAACTTAATTATCGCAAAAAAGAAATGACATAATCAATTGTAAATTCCAAATTTAAATAATAATGTCTGCGAAATTATCGCTTTGGAATTGACCAAAGTGACTTCTAAGTAACTCAAATAAAAATTCTGTGACCAATTACGACTCTTTTGTCATTTAAACATCTGTCGTAAAACTTAGAAACGGGCATAAGGGGAACATTACTTTAATATCTGATCAACGCTCTTTCGCTTTAGAACGAACATTCCTGTCTGAAATCGTAAGTACACACGTAGATTTCCTATTCTCTTTGTTCACCAAGAGTAATCGCAAAATGATCTCCGCGGTAGATCGATACGATGACGAGGCCGAGTGCCACGAGAAAGAAGAAAAGAAAGTTCTTGCGAGCGAAAAAGAGAAGAAGCAAAACGAGCCCCGGTGCATTCGATTCTACTCGGCCATTAGGGCACACAGCATCCTCTCGAATTCATTCGGGGCCAGGCCTGGTTGCGGTTTCGCGATCGAGAAGCGGTCGCGAGGTAGGTGGATACCAGAGTCGATCAGAATCTCGTTGCAACGATATCGTATTCGTTCCTCGAGCTTACGTTAACCCGCGATTCTTTCTTTCTTTCCTCTTCTAACCGTTTCCAGTCCCAACAACTTCGTTTCGACGACTCGCAATTCTCGAGCCCGTTGCATCCGGTCAGCTGCAATGTTCTTCGAAACCTTCCGAACGATAGATCGCACGGTTACGTTCCCTGGATCGCGACTTCGTGATCCCGTCGAACGAGGATGACGAGATGCAACGCCGTTATAGGAGTTTCGAGATGCTGTATGTATGGATCATCCTGGATAGAAGATTTAAAGACGCGACAATGGAATGTGTGTTTCAATAGAGGACGGTTGTTACGTCGTCGAGTTATGGGGTCGCGTTGCGTGAGAGAAATCCGCTATATCAGTGCGCTGCACGGGCAGTTGGCAGATGATATTGTAAGATGATTGACGAGTATTTCTATGATAGCAGGAAAACGGAGATTCAGTATTTCAAGGTGATTCGACGATATTTGGACATGTGCGAAGAGGTATGAAGCTTGCGAAAATGATCAATTATAAAAAAAAGATGCTTATATTCGATCCTTATATTCTTATATCACAATCCTTGTATCAAACGCGATTCAAAATTCGCGGTGAGGCCACGAGGGACGGAGAATGATGCCGCGTACCCGTCGCCATGCTCCAGTTCGCACAGTCATCGAAAGTGAACACGTCGATGTACATAATCCGAGTGACTTATCTCGCGGAACGATCAACTAGATATTGTCCCTGCGGTCCAGAAACGTACGCAGAAAACGCAAAGAAAGCGAGTCGGAGGTTTTTGCCGCGCGAAATTACACGGCCGTAAAAGGCGATAATACGACCTGTGATATCTCTGTCCGATGATGCTTTCTGCTGCTAGCCATTGTTCAATGGTCGTTTATTAATAAGCACGAGACCCAGTACTCGCGTTAATGAAGCGCGGGCCAAGGAAAAATACAAATCGCGCCATTTTCAAATTCAATAATCGCGTCATTTGTATTCGGTACAAAAGGAGCACGCTGACACATCAAAGAACTCGTAAGTTGCATTGGTCTTTCATAACGTAATCCCGCGTGAATAACCATAAAACGTAGAAGAAGAGATGAAAAACCTTGCGTTCAACGACGTGCTTTCTCAACAATATTCCAAGACGTCGTATTTGTTGCATCGATATTAATTAAATAAAATGGAACGATAAACAGGTTGATGGAAGAAAGTTCTGTCTAATATATGATTATGTATAAGGAAGAGAAAATTTCTTTAAAGGGAGATCAAGTCAGTGGCATGTTTCGTATACGGTTAAAATCGGGGGCTTAAAAAAAGAAAAATTAAAAGGTTAAAATCAGTAATCATGGAATAATTTCAGAATCACCTGGCCGTTGCGCGGAGTTGTTAACCTTTTAATTAATCGATAAGGGCCGTTTTCACGAAGCAAGCTCGATCGAGAACGGCGCAAAATTAAACGGCATGGAATAAAAAGCGCGAGGGCAGCGACGAACACGAAACCAACACCGCCAACGAGATCTTTTTCTTCTCATTCTTCTCGTTTCCTTCTTTCACATTTTCTTCTTTTTCTTTTTTGTTTTATAAGACCTGTGTTAAAAAGTTTTCGATTCACGGTGACCTCGAGAGAGGCAAGGAAGAGCAGCTTTCAATCTCGTAACGTTACCGGAACGTTATAATCGTTATTGAGGCGAGTTCAGATGACGTAATTACTACCTCGGCCGAACCGAAAAAGCGTTAAGCGTACGGAACCGATGCCTGATTATAGTGGTACGTAATAGACGGCTTTTAAAAGTTCATTAAGTAGCCGATTGTGCGACTCAAAATTGTCCGTGTTGAATTGGGTCAACGGCGATCCGCCGTGATTTTTCGAAGGGCCCGCCGCGTGAAACGGCACGCCAACCAAATAATTCGGTGCCTTTTGAAGCGGATCCGCGAATTGCTTGGCGAGAACAGGATATTATGCTCGATAAAAGCGAGCGCACGAGCCTATCAGATATGATGCGAGCACGCGATGCGGTCGAGGAAGCGACTCTACTCTGATTCCTCTCTAAAGAAGAAAGGAATTCCCCTTATTGCTCGAGAAATGTTTGTTTGCTTGTGACATTTTATTATCGTGCGAAAGGGAAAAGAGACTTTGATTTTATGCGAATGAAATAACAGATCGAAGTATCTAATGTATGAGAAAATAAGAACCTTAAATCGGAAACTTGGAGGAATTTAAAAATCTTAATTTGAAAATTTAAAAGTTTGAAAACGAAGGAAATTCTTAAAACCAATGCTTTAGGTTTCAAAGAGTTGAATACCTTAAACAGCAAATTGTTCTAGCAAGTAGTTCTTATGTCTCATTTTGAGAAATGTGTATTTAAGAAATTTTCAGCCGCTTTTAATTCTAATTCGGTATAAACAAAAAATTAATAGGTATAGTCTTTACGCTAACGAGGTTCCCTGGCCTTCCACCATAATTCTTAGAAGACTAATAGAAGCAGGAGAAACTTGTAAATTCAAAAGTTTGAGAATTGCTATTGTAACCTGCCTTCGAATATCATCTGATAAACTAAGTGCTAATCGATCCTAAACTATCGAAAGCAGCCACGAGACGCAGCACTTAAAGCCCTTTTCGTACTAAAACAAAGGTGATAACACATTAGTCTTTGATTACCACAATCCCCACTTAACGCTAACTAAAAGAACAGAGGGAACATCGTTTTAGCTAATACGTTAGTTAGCAGTTATACTCTAGCAACACAAACATGCTGTTATATCTATTTCATAACTAAACTAAACTTCAATAACTATTATACAAATATGAATCAACATACGATAAACTTGCAAACGTAGTTTTCGAAACATCATCTGAGGATTAAACAATCTTCTCCTGTGATCCGTATTGTCCATAAATAAAAATTTGATGATCTTTCTATTCGCAAGATATGTTAAATTATGTTAAATATCATTTACTGGATCAAACATAATTTTGAAAATAGAATGTGTAAATAATCCATTTATCACGAAATGCTATATCCCAATAAATCTTATCGATGCAAGAGTTACCTCGCAAATTAACTGTGAACATCGTTACATCGACAATTTTCAACAATTCTTCCACCAATATTTCTAAATCCTGTAAACACTAATCACCCAGCAGTTTTCTTCCGCGATGAGATTACGTGCTCTCTCACATGACCGGCAAAAAGAGAATCGACTAAAGGACAACGGGAGGAGGAGAAGCAATTGGGAGAAAAAACGGACTCCTTCGACTCTCATCCTCCGGCTGAGGCGAGATTCCGCTCGCGCTCCTTTGGTCCAGCCAGGTCAACGCCCCAGTGACCAACGCACCTTGTTCCTTCGTTCATAACGCGTACGTGCCGCGATTGCTGACGTTCGCCCGTGTCTGCGTGTACACACGCGTTTGTGAGCGAGCGAGCGAGCGAGCGAGCGCGGACATCTCTCGCGCGTGCTATCTAGGGCAAACGGGTTGGAGCAACGTTAGACTTTTTCCCTGTCTGCCGCTTCGAGCGAGATCGAAAAAATGTCACGGTGAAAAAACGCAACAGCGGCTTCGACCGGCGCTGCTGTTCTGCTCCGCTCACCGGAAGCGACGCCGCCCCGACGCAACGACGTCGAGAAAGCCGTCTAGCTCGCCAACGACCTAACCGGAAGCGCCTTAAATCACGAAAACGTACCATCTATTTCCAATTACATAATTGCGAAAATGAATGTTACGGATAGGAAAAAACCATTGACTTGGCTGTGGATTTGACGAATGGTTAGAATTACGTTCTATTCTTGTCGTAAATGATAATGTTGTGATTATAACGCGAAGCATAAAAATTAAGGATCGAAGGTATTGTGTACGTAATTGTTGTTGTGAAATTATTGAACTGCTGTTTGATTGATTTGAAATAATACTCGTAACATACGAGTATTACTAAAATGCATAAATTGATGGAGCCAGCCTTTGATACTATTAGGTTGTTTGAAAAGTTTTTTTCGTCTTATGAGGAAATAATAGACGCACAACGTTTTTTGTTTTATATTATTTTGTCGAATTACGTACGATCCATTTTGTTCTGTCGAAATAAACATCGCGATATTTCACAGATTTGGTTTCACGTTTGTATAAAGATGCAGTGTTGTAAAAAATACGTTTGCGAAAGAAAGACACTTTTCGGACAACCTAATACAATGTCATATTATACTATGGTATACTAGAAGTAAAAACAGACTGAATTTATATACTAGAGGAATCTCGTTGTCAAATTACAAGCCGGTTTTTCCACGTTGTGAAACCGATTTCGCGTTGTACGTGGATAAGAATTGAGTGCTTGAAAAAAAATTCAGAAACGTTGCATCTACGACACGCACACGTTTCTCTATCCCTTCATTTTCACCCCTATCATTTCACTTTACGTCTGCGTCCTACTACGTATTGTTTCACACGGTAACATCCGGCGGAGGAAATCGTGCTAGACGTTGCAAAAAATTGAGTGAATCGGTAATTGTTGGAAGGATCGTGCGAGACGATCGTTGACGGAACGTGTGTGCTCGGGACAAAATCGATTCTTCGAATTATTCGTCTTTTACTTCGGACATCGACTGCGAATCTTTATTGTTATATTTCTCACAAACTTTTCGTATTCGAATGATAAACTTGCAAAATATCGATATTATTATTGCTCGATAATCTTTCTCTTATATAGTCGATCACTCCGAAAGGAGAAAACAAATATCCTTTTATATACAAAAAACGATATAAATCGAAGAGCATGAAACTTTCAATTCTATTAAGAATTGTATAATTATACAGGGTGGTTGGTAACTGGTGGTACAAGCGGAAAGGGGATAATTCTACGCGAAAAAAGCAGTCGAAAATATAGAATAAAAATTTTTCATTTGAGGCTTTGTTTTCGAGAAAATCGACTTTTAATTTTCGCTCGGTACGCGTGCGGTACGTTATAACGGATCTCACTGTAGATCGTTGTCTCGATGGAAAAATTAAAAAAAAATTTTTTGTTAATTTTTATTCTATATTTTCGACTTCTTTTTTAACGTAGAATCACCCCCTTTCCGCTTGTATCACCAGTTACCAACTACCCTGTATAATTATACTGCAAGATTATTTTCTGTAGCTTTGAAAAATTTAAAAGCACGAACAGCATTCTCTAATGTCTCGTACATTAGAGAATTTTAAGTTTGGTGAGTCACGTAGATAATCGTTTGGAATTTACCGTGTATTATCCGACTACGATGAACAGGGTTGGTCGCCAATGACACAGGACACGTGAGCAAATTACGTCGTTTCGTGCTCCGCACGAATCTTCCTTCCAGGCTTTTAATTTCATCCGCGTGCCGCACCCTCGCGCCATTTCGCTTAGCCGCGATTATTCTTCCCTCTTTCGACGACGTTATGATGAAAAGTGAATTTTTATAGCTTTCTATCAAAATGTTTGTTTCTATATTGCATCTTATACTTTATGTTTTAGTGTAAAAAATTTATTACTAAATTTGGTAAAAAATTTTTATTTATACAATTTTGGTGGATAATACGTCTTGTCTTTCACGATTTATCGATTAATTCTGTTTTTAACACATACGCAATCGCTGACGTAATATTGCGTCACTTTATGAAACAACAGAAAGCAGCAAGAAAATAACACGGATTAATAAACGAAGTTAAGAATCATTACCTTTCAATTTTACTTCAAGCTTTAAACAGCTTGTGTAATAATATCTCAACATCAATGAAGCGAAAGATTTCTAATTTATTCGTATTATGAGAAAAAGTGTTCTATTTTAGTTTATCCTCTATTACAAATCCCTATAGAGGCATTGATTGAAAACCAAGCAACGAGATTAAGCTGCCTGATTGAGACAGCGTACTGGTCAACGTCAAACTTTATTCTTAACTTCATTTTTATTCGCATCGATCCTCCGGCGACATCATCAACGTAGCTCCGTCAATTCACACGCAGATTTCATCTCGGCGAGATGGCCTAATTGCTTCCACGTTCTTTCTCCGGCACGGATACGTCGCGATAACTGTGTGAATGAACGGCAGAGCTTCGTTGAAAATGCTGCGAGCTTCTTTTGTAACCGACGTTTCATTCCCATCGCCTGAATTACGATCGTTACAATTTCGTATCATCGTTTAAATAACCATACGGTAATTGAACATGTAAAGATAAATTATTTTTCGTACATTTTTTAATTATAAATAACAATCATGCTGCCTATAATTCGATTATTTAAATCGAATTTAATAAGCTCGGGTAGTACCTATTCGTTTCATCAAAGATACACAGAGCTGAACGTTTCAACTCAACTTTTAATTATATTTCGCTTTAAATTATACATTATTAAAAAAATTTTCATAAAAAGTTTAATAACACCGAGCTCTATAATCCACACTACTACACGTTATGCTTATTAAATAAACTTTTACTTTAAAAAACCGGTTATCACAAAAAATGTAACAACGTTGGAAACCTCTGTGTAACAATCAATGTATTTTGGTATAAAATATAGAATATTTATTCTATGTACAGTTTTTCTCACAATGTCCTAACTTATACTTGCGAAATGATTTTTATATTAATTACATTCTCGTTGATTATATGTCGTAAAAGCAAAATAAAATGCAAAATGATATTTTCAATAGACTATGACGGAAAACGCTTGATAAACGACTCTATTAGAAAATTATTCTTCCACTCATGTATTTAGAATCTTTTTTCTCGGAAAAAAAAGAAAAGAAAAGAGAGGAACAGAAATCGAAATTTATTCATCAGCAACGATACGCTATAACACAGAAACCTATTTATCAATCTTGTTCGCTATTCTAGCTCTTCCACCTTGTCGGTACGGAACAGTGCGCACTCATTGAAATCGAACAGCGTTGTTAGAGAATCGCGCGAGCTAGACAATGATTAATGCATGAGGGACATTTTCGAGGATCGAGCTAGCGGACTTTCTAACCGGCTGACACGCCACACGTGAGATATTTGATCGTGCGTATTCCTTTTGAGATCCATGCCCGACGACAGAAGTGACAACGCGAAAAAAGATCGGGATCGTGGCCACGAAGTCAGGATTAATTTATCCGACATTCTTTTTCTCTGCACGTCCGGATTGTTCTAGCTTCAACTTGTTGCCAGTGAGATCATATTTATCGATCAATTCGTGTTGCTTCCTTCTTTAACAGCGAATATTGCGTTGCTTTTATAACCAGGGAAATTGGATTTTATTGAACTTAAAAGTTTATTGGAATTGTTTTAAAGAGTAGTTTATTATTAGACGATGAATTTTTGTGTCAATTTATATTTTTATAAAATTGTAGAATTATTGGCAAAAGTGAGGAAGCGAAATAAATTTGAAGAACTTGCCTTGATTAATTATAAAAAATATAGATACATAAACTATTAAAATTTACGCATTTTTAAATACTGCTAAGCTTAATAACGATTGATTCTTGCGTTTGTCGAGTACAAGTACGAAAGGCTATGATGGAGTTATAAACTCCGTAAAGACCGATTTGTTTTATATTTTTATCGTTACTTTTCAATTCGAGTCGCAACAAAAGTAAGAAAAGGGAAGACACGTTGTTCTTACGTTGCATGATACAGAACTGAAGAGAGGATCGTAAATCTTGACTCATGAATCGAGACACATTCATTAACAGGCCAAAAGAACCGACCGTCAAAGATCATCAAGAATCATCAACGAAGGAGTTATTAATTGCAAATCAAGCCTCTTTGATTACATCTAGCGCGAGCTTGAAGGATGCATGTCACTGACATTATGTTGGGTGTTTTATGCCTCAAATGCCTCCTTGCATCGATCGTTACACTTTACATCTTCGTCACATAAGACAGAAAAAAGTTACGTAAAGCAACCTTAAAATTTTCATTTATCTTTTGTAGTATTTATCTTCTTACAACTTAATTTCTTATAACAATTCGATTTAAAGTAACACGCTTTGAAAAACCTGCGATTTATTATCTTCTCGTAAGAAAAGAAAAGAAAATCTTCTGAAAGAGTGAAAGGAATTATCGTACAAAAATTGACTGAAAGAAGAATAAAATAACAAAAGTAGCAAGAACCGTGGCATTCTCGGCAAAATTATATCTGTTATCGGCGAGTAGTGCGCACTTTCACATTGGAAATACAATGCGATTCGAATCTGGGTTCGTGATTGCACTTACATAAAATAATAATTATCAGGGGAAACTCTAAGTGAAAGTAATTGATGCATTCACGATTAATTAAAAGCAAACTTCGATTTGGATCCTATCTCTCTGGCCCGCATAACACGTAAACTATAATTCTCTTACTGTCTTTTAACTTCAGAGATTTTATTCTCAGCATTAACAAGTCTAATGCGAATAAATCTGTCGGAACGTTGATATAGCGAACTGAGAATCAATAGTGAACCAACTCGAGTTGTCAAAATTTCAATTCGAACTAGTATCATCTCTATCCTCTCGTATCTTGAAAAGTTGGGGCAACGGAGGTTACTTGTACCGAGATATAATTATCAGTGGCGCAAGAAGATTCGCGACTGTCATCGAAAGATAAAAGGCCACCGTTGAAACTCGAACGCGTATCGCGAAACGAAAGCAAGAAGTTGCCCGAACGCGGCCACGGTTACGAGGCTCGATAGCCGTTGGCTGACGAGGCCGGCTCGTAATTACTCGACAAGATTTAATCGACGTGCTCCGGGCTAATTAAAAATTCCTCGCCCCTCGCGGACTCTATCAATAAGGAGATCCTATCGGGCTAACGGTAAGAAAATGTCTTTAGCCGTTTCTTCGTTCCGCGAAAGAAAAGACACGGCTGGTATCTTCGCGTAAATCTCAAAAGCTATCCGTCACACGATATTGCCGCCGATAATCGACCGTTTCTACGGTGAGCTTGCATATTTCTCGCGGAACGCTATTCGACGTGACTCGCTCGCTGGACAATTCGGGACGAGTGAGTCTCGCCACCTGCTCGATAGTCTTTGCACCCTTTGTGCAATCCATAATGGCGAGACTATTTTCCGATAAAAGTGCGCAACCCTGAAAGCAGACACGTTCGTATCTGAGATCGAACTCGATTCAGCAGTAACGTTAATTGGTGTTGTTTGTCAGAGTATAAGAACGTGATAGGAGTTGATCAAGGGAACAATGTTTAGATTCGTTCGAAGACTGTCACGATGAAGAACTTTTAGGTTTAATCGTGGATCATATAGCGTGTAATTTAAAACTTCAGCAATGTACATATCATGAATGTGATCTTAATTTGAGGGTTTAGTTATAACGAATATGAAATAATTGGTGAAAATAATTAATCAAGATGACAAAATAAGGAAGTTGGCAGATAAATAAATTGGTTTCTGATTTAATTTCATTCGCCGGTTGATGGAGAGTTGATTGAAGTTAGTTGTCCTGAGTATTTTATTGTTAAATATTGTAAACAAACGTAATAGATAATTTCATAATGTATATGTTTTAGAGATTATATTTAATAACATTGATGAAATATTTACACCAATTATTAACGCGACCAATTTATAGTTACGTAAAAGGAAATTAACGAACGAATTTGATGTATAAATGTAAAAACACCGAAACTTAAGAAACTTAAGTGGATGTGTTTGAAATCAATACGCGTTACACAGCAATACATACTACGACCATCTACTGAGAAAATAAAGTAAGTATAAAATCTTTCGTTATCCTCTCAACTTCCCGCAGATATCTTGCTTACCGACTCCATTACCGGCTTCCGCTGTCGTATCTGAAGAGCTTCTGAAACTAGCGTTTATAGATCTCTACCATTACCCACGTTTTCTGAATTATCTAGAGAGCACAGTTACAAATCACGATGAATGTGGCCAAAGAAACACCAATATACCAAACATAAATGTTACTATATTCCTAGATTCAAACATAACACTTTGAAGAAGAAATATTCTATACAAATAAACATATTGTATATCGTAAATATCGTATATAAATAATTCGAAATGTAGAAATTACATATCTTCAATTTTAAAGTGAAGCCAGTATTCTTAGATAATGATATTATGGTTGTTTAACTTCCACGAATCAGCTGAAACACACTTTCGTAATTATTTTTTAGCTCAAGTACTTCCCTCAAATCATCTAAAAATCCTTTTTCACGTCATATCCATTCTCTTCACGACTTGTACGCGTGATTTTCATTGTTATATTCGATTCGTGATCTTTTATTCAGTAAATAATTTTCGGCGGCAGAGCCAAAAAGAGGCAGGAAATAATTAGCATCTAAACAAAAATCCATACGCTCCGCGTGGAAACCGGTTTCGGATACCGTCATATGTTTAACCGACTAATTGACCGGTCTAGATAAAGGGGTGGGATACAAAAGGGGTAGAGGAGGGACCTTATCTCCCTAGCTGACGGTAATAAATATCCCCCCGTTAAAACGTAACTGATTCAAGACATTCTGTAATGATCGGTTTAAGTGTATGATTTAAGACTGTTCCCGTTAAGCTCCGTGGAAAAACTGGCCGCGTCCTACCGATACGCCGCGTGCATACTTCCAGCTTAATGCGCGATCGTTTCTCGATCGCAAACAAGTTCCGAGCTTGGGCGGTGTTTATGGCATTAAAACAGCGAACGGGCCACTTAGCCTGATTACAAGCCGACATATTGGTTTAGAAAAATTTTCTTGCCTTGTACCACGGTACGCTAACCATCTCCCCCTTTCTTCTTTTCTTTCTTCAGTTTGTTCGTTCTTTCTTTCGTTTCGCCGTGTTGGTCCCTTTTTCCGTGTCCATCGGCGATGGCGATTTAATCGCGCGCATTAGACTAGCAAGGTTACACGGGGGTGCCACGTTCCCGTTCACGCTGAAATTCATAGGACTTGCCGGTCACGAAGCCGATCGAGATAACCCGTAATTTATAGTTATTAAGCAAAATGAATGAGTCGCCGATCCCGCGGACGAAATTTTTGTTAATGACCGTCATGCGTCGCCCTTTACGGATGATCTTAATGCACGATCAGCTGCCTTCGCTCCGGAATCGCTTCTACCTGTACGGTTAATTATTGCTTTTACGCGATAGTTTATTGAAACGCTTAGAAGGCGATTGGACGACGATATGCAAACATCGCGAGCACGCACGATCAGTTTGATGTTTTATATCTGATTAGGGTGGTTTAAAACGAGTCATCTATAGCGTCTATGCGGCTTTGCTGAAGATTTATCATTTTTCCTACGGTGATCCGAGATATTACTATCCGAGGTACTGTCAAGTGCCGCTGATGGATCGAGAACAACAGTTTATTCGTAATAGAATTTTAAGTCAGAAAATAGCAATTCAACCTGTACTACGAAAAGAAAAAAGGAAAAAGAAAAAAACACACAAAGCGAACGAAAAATGCGAGGAAATCGGCGTAAGGCGTTCTAATATTCGGAGGCCCCCATCAAATCCGGCTAACTCGTCTTCGATTCGAGGCATGCTCGGAATTCGCAAACGCCTTTAATGAGGCAGTTTTATATCGGTGTCGGCAACACCGAGGGGAGGTTGAGAACCCCAAGGTGGCTCGTGCTCGATGATGACCTCTGACCGCGAACGCTCGAGAGTGAGACGAGGCCATGCCTGGGCACGCGAGGCCCAAGACTTCGCCCCGAGGCACGCGCACCATTCTCTTTCTCCTCTTTTTCGTCTCTTCTTTCTTCTCTTGGCCACCATCGAGCCGAGGCTTCTCTTCCTTCTTCGTCTCCTTTCTCTCCCTCCCCTCCTTTACCCTGTTCACCCTGTGCCAGCTCGCTTCCCCCCTTTTTCCCTCCGTTTCTGTCGGCCTCTCCACGTAATTTTGCGCGATTGGCCGGTGTCATGCCGTGCAGAACGCTGCCCATGGAAACTCCATGATCGCGGCGCGCTAAGTGGCGGACAAGCGGAGAGGCGAAACGCCGCTTGTTTTGCATCTGCCTCCCTTTAGAACGCGGGCGATCTCGATCAGGATCCATTCTGGATCCCTTGGACAGACGCGCTGGGCGTGATCGAAGTTTCGATCGGACGGGATTCGGCCAGAGCCGAAGCCAAAGCTCTCGGTATCTCTGCCCGCAGATTGGAATATTTTGATAGGCTTTATATGTGGATAGGATCTTCGATTCGCGGCGCAGTTTTGCCAGGAAATCTTGATGACGATGTCGATACGGAATTTCGAACGAAAGGTTAGTTTCCGTAGGATTGAAGATCGAAGATCGAAGAAAGTTTCCCTTGTCTATTTGATTAAAAAATATTACCGTCCGATTCCCTTTTGTTTTTTGGTATGAAAAATTATTTGTAGATTATTAGTAAAAGACAAGAGTTTTAGATGATTTTCAACGATAGGTTCATGAATGAACGAGGGAAAACTACAGCGAGCGATAGAGTCATTGAACTTGAAACAGCAAATGAAACATCGAAAGATAAATTTTTCATATAGCGGTTAAAAAAAGTTTCTGAGGGGAAAAAATACATTTCGCTCGGTGCGGCATTCACAGTTACAAATTTGCAATTCTACAATATGTAATCTGATTTACAATCTGTGCATTTTTTCCCGCTTGCAAATTGTAGAAAAATACGATATCTGTCGAACAAATGTACAAATGTGCACATATTGTTTGTCGTGTAATTCGGCTTCAAATTTTTCCCGTGAAAAGGGTAAAAGCTTTTGGCCAATATCTATATACCTACCACCACCGTCGTATACAAATATTCGTATAAACATTGTATAAAAAAATGTATCATGTGGATGTTCGACCTTCGTTTTTACTCGCGAAAGTAACTTTCTAATGAATTTCATTTATAATTGACATCCAACTTTTGTATCACCATATTATTTTTCAAAACTTGCAGAATTGGACTAATATTACTAGTGAAATTTCGCAAGTTGCAAATTACAAGTTATCCGCAATAATAAATTCTCTTGTGTAGCAGCAACAGGTTTGCTACGAGTAAATTTTGCACATTACAAATCAGTTGATTATACTATTTGCCTTAAAATGTTTTAAATATGAAAAGTAGTTTATATATGTCCACATGCAACCCATATCTTGTAATACGTCAATGTTACGATGTCGTATTTGTTGTTCGACAAATTATCGCTCAAGGCTACCATATTTCCACGATATTTTCTTAATTCAGCCAGACCGAAAATCTCCATTTTCGCGTTAAATGATGATCTTTCATCACAGAAAACATACAGAGATTCCGTTGGAAGCGTCGAAAAAGATAAGCTAATCGCAATAAAAGATGCAGAATCGAGGTGAAACCGGGCTGACGCGACGCGACGACGCGAAAACAAGAGCAACATAGCGACGCGGCCATCGAGCCGGTCGCCGGACATCAAGGTGAAGGATACGCGCGCCAGGTATCCGACACGGCGAACTTTCCAAGGGGCGGTGTGAAGGGCGTAGCCCGCTAATTATAATTATACTACAGCGGTATTAGCAGCGTGAAACGCAACGTAAATTCTGGTGAAATACTCGCCGCCCCTCAGGGTGCCGGCGCGCAGCTCGTTTGCTAAGAAGCGGTTTCTGGCGTATAGGCGCGCGCCGACCAGCCACAGCGTGCTTTGTTTCGTGTCGTAGTTCGACCGGCCTGCATTGTCGTACATTACTGTGTAGAAATAAATGAGTTCGTTATGCGAGAAAAACGAACGGCAGGCTAAACGCGATGCACGCAGGTCGGCCAATGCCACGCCAAGTCGCCGCCATTTGTCCGCGTCGTTTCGCCTTTTTAATTACGTCACATTAATTATCAGCCAATAATTAGAAAAGAAAAGGTCTACGACCTTCTCCTGTTTCTGCTTCCGCGTGTCTTTCGTGTCTTTCTTCTTTCGTTTCTAATTATCGTTCTTCCGATAATTGTTAAATACCAATTGACTGGTGCAGGATCGTCATTCGACTGGTATACCCACTGGACATCGTGGCAAACGACGTCGACATGGGTACGGTACACGCGAGTCATTAACGCGACTCGTTGCCCCCGAAGCATACCTGACAATTTGAATATGATAATTACGCGTCTCACGCGGCATTAAATGGTTTAACGCTAGATTGCAACTAGGAACGCTCGTGTGCATCGTTGTAAATCTCTGACGGGATTGTTGATCTCCTTCCTCGAGGGAATCTGGCGCGCCTTCCATCGCCAACTCTTTTTTACGGGGAGCTATGTCTCGCGGAACAGGTGTCCATCAAGATCGGCACAGCGGTTGAAAGATTCTTCATTCTTGAGAGAAATACGAGAGAAGTAGGTACGATAATTTTTGGATGCTTTCGATCTTTCTCATTTTTTTAGACGATGGAAAGTTTTATTTTCACTTTTACTCAAGACGAAGCGACTTTGTTCGGCAAAACAATCTGCCAATATCCTATCCTCGCGAACAAAGAAAAATCCGATTATAGATGAAAGCACTACAACGATGAAATTTCCTATCGTTGAAAACGATATAAGAATGGAAGTAAAATTTCATCAGTAGAACAATCTCGAAAATCTACATCACGCCAAAGATTAAACACTCAAGGATAGAAGATATGAAAGTATCTTCGACGGCAGCTTTTATTCTTAATTCATAAATCTCCTCTGCCATCCGCTAATTGATAATAGTAATTACAGCCGCGTGTCACTCAAAACGACCGTGTAGCAGATTATACGTGCGCGTGTATCCGCCACGTCGTTATTTATCATCGTCGGCTTAAGGATCGGGCCGCTTCTTCCTTCGAATTGAGTCGCGCCGCGAGGCGGGCGGTTTCTCCTAGTGCACTAATAACACACTGGCGACCTGATAATTAATAATGAAACTGCACGCGGGGGTCAGCGAGGGGGGAAGAGAAGCCGTGGAGGGGCCCTGTTACGCCGTGCCGCAACCAGCGAAGTCGCGGAGTGGGTGGACCGCCTTTCTGCGTAATTGCAAGGTGCAGCTATACGCGCGATTCGTTGGCCGCATGGAATGGCTAGAAACGGATGGAACGACTGGTGGATCGGCAATCACACAGTGTGGGGAAATACTCGTGAAATACAAGGACAGGAGTAAGATCTCGATGATCGGAGTGTCGAAAAATCGGCAAATCGTATTAATTTGCGGCTTGTTTCAGATTTACGGTCCTTGCCCGTGACGAAAGTTGAATACGGTTTTTAGGTGGATGCAAAGGATGATGTGAGGGATTCTGAGTAATGGAACACGCGTTTGAATCCTACGTGGTGCTGTATCACTTGGAAGTTGTTATATTCTGTAACCGTGTTTCGTAGCAGCGTATATATTTTAATGTGTAGGTAGTGGTATGGTGATGATCGTGATGGTTCGAAGATCGTGAGGGAAGACAACAAATGCACGCGAAATGTCATATTCCACATAAAACTCTATAATTCTACGTCCTTCTTTTTTATCTAGACTGAAAGACACCAATTCGTTGTTCAATGTTTCAATTTTTCAGAGAACGATATATTATTCCCAAATGTCATGGAACTCGACAAAGCACCGAGGATTTCATTAAATCTAACCACGACCGTTTCCTTATTTTTCCACAGTAACATCCCCTTTTTCTCTGTTTCGCAAAGGCTCGCGACTTTCCTTCGGTTTTCTCGTCGTTTTTCCAGGAACCAAGCGGAGGACTCGGACTTCGCCTGGCGGATTGAAACGAGTCTCAACAGGCAAATAAGATAATCTCCATTATAAACTTGGGGGTAGGGTGAGTAAACGAGGAGTTATTTACTCGCCTCGGAAAGAGGGGAGAAAGGAAACAAAGTAATAACAACGGAATGAGAATAAGAAGGTAGATTTGAATCCTTCGTTCGTACCCGCAAACTTCACGACCGCGCAGCCGCGTTAAGTTGGCTTTTTATCGCGTTTATTATCCGCGGCAAATGGCTGCTGCCGACCTCGTTTCCCGTTTCTATAATTCCGCGAATCTCGCTTTTACTGACCGCTCGATATTCCACTTTGTGTTTTAATTCCTTACTTGATGATCCGTAAAAAATATTTCCACCCCTTTGAAATCTCGCTTAAATGTTTTTCGTTCGTTGAGAACTAGATCTCATCTCTTTTCAGGGTTGTTTTCTTTTTCTCTTCAGGCACCGTTTTTGTACAACGCTGAATACTTTTTAAAATAATTTTGCAACATAAATAGTTAAAATTTTTCACGAGTACAAAAACTATTGCTAATGATTTAAATTTGAATTAAATTATTTTGCTATAGTATCATGAAATAAAGAATCTATTTGTCTCAATTGTTGGTACAACAGCTCCTTGACGACAGATAAGCAGATTTTATGACTGTTTTATTTCTTAAGAGAAATACATTTTCTTACTAGAAGAAAAGTTTAAGTTTATCGCGTACAACATTGTAATTGCAGTTTCAAACGAAATAACAAACCGAGTAATTGCTTTCTTGTGGCATTCTCTTGAAAGTTATATAAATTCATAATTCTTAATAACAATTCTCGAGTAACTTTTAGTCGCCATTGAGTACGTATATTGAGTAACGACGTGTTTAAAGATTAAAATTAATATGTTTAACCTTTTCCAGACAGTTAGTACACGTATCGGCTTGAAGCTGTCTAATACCATTTCCGTAATTCAAATATTTTTCGCTACACGATTAATTTTGCATTGAAAATCGTGAGTAGATTGAACGCCGGAATTAAACGCTATGAATGATAATCGCTCAGGGGAGGTTGCACAACCACGGAATTTACTATTGCACTAAATACGCAAAGCGATTTCTATTATGTCTGGCAAAATCTGATTCGAAAAGTCTGCTAAATTTTTAATTTCATCTCTTGAAGTTTCTCACATCCAGTAAATTAGATATGTTATCCGATGAATTAAATACTATATAGACATAGAACATTTTAAGGCACTAATTCTTAGTTTGCGTTTAGCAAATATCTGTCAAGAACGCACACACAGCAATAGATTTTATTCCACGATGAAAGAGATTTCGCAATTTCTTTTCGATGTAAGTACAAAACCTTCTGCGTTTAGCGAGGTTAATGAAAAGGGCTTGTTACAATTACGTTATTCCCATTGAACGAGTAACAATTAGACGGTGCCTTTTTCGCAGTTTTCTCTGGTTCCTTGAGCATGGAAAACTTTCTGGTGCGCAAACAGAATTAATGGAAACAATGATAGGCAAATAGAACAAGCGTTTCGTTCCAAGGAAAATAGTGGTTTATACATCGGCGTTCCCGATGCATATAGCGAATTTCATCATCGACGACTGTGTCGTTGTATTCGCGCAAAAAGTAATAACGATAGCGACGAAAAGAGCATTGTACCTTTAATTGAATCTTTCTTTCGCACTGCCGCTTCCTGCAGTGGTTTAAAGTCGTTGAATTAATTATCAGGTTTACCGGCAAATAATGGCGAGCCGGTCCTCTTTCCGTAGAACTCGCCATAGTTTTGGTTTCATGAAAATGCTTTAGTTAACGCGTGCAGGGTCGTAGTCCGTTAATTTTTCTTATCCGTTTGCACGGATTTAAATTTCCAGGAATTTAGAAATTTCGTTAAAAAGATTTTGTTATTCATTCGCATAGGGATTTGTGTTTTGCTGATTTAATAAAGTATAGCAGCTCGTGCCAGTGTTTAAAAACTTGTAGACATTTTTTCAAATAGGTATATATGTATAATGTGTGTTACAAGCATTATAAAATTCTATTGGAACTGTGACAAGACAGGGCTATCCTGATTATATTGGTAAAATTCGAAACGAATCTGAAAATGTATGTGTAATGTAAATATCGGTGGTTATGAAAATATAGTAATTTCATTAAACGTCAAAGAAAACTTATAGTCGCGTTTATGGATACCTAATCTCTTTGAGAATTATTTATTACAATCTACGTCAGCCATCAAAGTAGCTAACGAGGCTATCTATTAATCGTAAAAGTCAAGAATTATTTCAACGAAATATCATAGACGCGTTCAACGTTTAGTAGTTCTTCATGACCCTATCCTTTATTTATTCTCCTATTTCTTTTACCATTCATTGATACAAAGTCTCAAATGTAATTCTGAGACCATTCAAGCGAGTGGATAATCGAGAAAAGAGATCGCGTTCTCGTTTAAATTAACAGAGATCATGCTATCTCACCGACAATGAAATCAGGAAACATGCTACGAAACCGGACAAACTTAACGTGCCGTGTCGAACGATGCAGTCGAGAGATAAGTAAACAAATGAACGAACATGCAACAGAGAAAATAAGGTTTTCATTGATCCTTCCGAAGATACGCGAGGGAGAGATTTCATTTTTTAACTGCTAACTCGAGCTGTTACGAGGGTAATCGAAAACGATTTTCGAGTGAAAATTAGAATATTAAAATATACAAATCGACGACTACCTAAATACGATATTTAAAAGTAGTAATTTTTTACATGATTTATGTAAAGTTATTGAATAATTTGTAATTCACGTACAGTAGAACTCCCATTATTTTAAAATGAATAAAAATATTAAAATTTGTCATTTTTTTAACATTGCATTGTCGTATTCTAATAGCTACTCCAAGTCTTTTTCAATCTCTGATTTCATAACTATCTCAAAGCGTTGCACGTCTAGCAGATCATCTTTGACTGACTAGAAAATTGCAAGAGGCGTTGAAAATGTGTCTGGATGAGCGCGAAATACAAATTTTTTGCGGAATCGCATGGAAGAAAGGTCGAAACGCATAAGTCTGTGTGACGTTTCGTTCACAGGGATTGCGGCAACCAAGTTACATAAGAACAACACACTTACCCAGGATGCACCGCAGTCACCGCCTCCAAGTGTCTGAAAGGCTGGCATGCATCTGAACGTCATTCTGAGCTCTACCGCCGAAATATTATCCAAACGTTCACCGCGGTTCTCCGGTCACAACTTACCTAGAACAAGACGAAACGCCTAGTTAGCGATCAAATAAACTAATTTTGAACAAGACATATAAGATAGAAAAAGAATTTTCAAGCTTTTTATTTTCATGAATCGTTATTCAAATTACGTGAATGATCTATAGTTCTAACGACAAAGATGTCCATATGGGCTTCTTTTATTACGTAAATCTTGTGGCTGCAATTCTTCATAAAGTGATCATGGACGATTCAGATGTTACATGAATGTTGATTGATAATTACAATCTCGCTAATAAAAGGATATATCTTATTACATTGTGCTTCACAGAATTATCGATCTGTCTTATGAAACATCCATTATTTATGTCAAAGATATAAAAGCTATAATTTATCCACTATATAGAAATTGTGATATACGGCTTCGTGTGATTAGCAAACACATACATTATGTTTTTATTTGATTAAAGCACAGCAAATTGAATCTTTTCCAACTTTAACACTTTAATTTAATATACTGCCAAAATACATTTAATATATGTCACTAAAGATTTAATAATATTGTTATCGATAATAATCAGCGAAAGCTTATCACTGCTTTATCATCGGGCTGCTATCATCGGATAAACGTGCTCAATTAATGGTAATTAGAAAATATCAATCTGATGAAATATGTATCTTGAATATCGTAATATTAAAACAATGTCTTCATTTACAGGAATTAATTATATAAATTATATATATCTTATAATATTCAAAGTTTCCTTAAATAATAATCGGTATCTAATCTACCGATTCTCAAAATCGAGACTTATTACCGAGCAGGATTTTTTCACAGAAAAATCTTTCTATTAAAATTATGCAGTACCTATAGTCCCTCTTGTAATTCAGATTCATATACTTATAGTACACTATTTATAAAAACGTGTTAATTTTCTAAAAGTCACAAATCACATCACATTGATTTACTTTTAAAAAATTCGAATGGAGTTCCCTCTCTTTCCAAGCAAAATGAAAATATAAAATTCAGCAAGCAAGCTTTTCGCTCGAATTACATAATTGCAAAGCGTGCTTCAAGCTTCAATTTTGCGGTTCAAACATCGAGCCAGCTGATACCTGCGATATATCGATTTAGGAGAAAAAGTAAGCAAGTAAATCACTACGGATGTTTTTTTTCGAATTCCTCCTTCGCTCGATTTATTATTTTCTTCGCAACGCTATTTGTCTTTTCCTTGTCCTTAACATGTCACGTGTATAATGAACGCAATTTCATGTGAAACACTCTTCAGACCGATGATAACCAGTATGCTTGGGCATTCGTTGGATCGTGTAACTAGAAACTGCCCAGCCGCTTACTTGCGATACGGAATTGAAAAACGCATCTTCATTATCTTGTTCCTCATTTTCCCTCTTTCTTCTTCTTTTTTTCTTTTTGTGTAGGTAAGATCGAAGGAAACAGATTTTCCATTATAACTAAGTTGTAATTATAATGAGTAATTATGTCGTGATTCGGAAAGTCGTTTATTTATGATACGTACCGTACGAAACGATTTATTACATGTATTTTTTAAATTATTTTTATCGGAGTGTATATCGTATATTCACCTTTCTATATTCTGATTGAAATTGACCAGAGATTTAATATCTTTCTGCTGCTAAAAATTAAACGAAATCTATATAAATAATTCGGAAATCTAATTAGATGTATTAACCAGAAATTAAGAACTAACTAAGATAATCTTAATATAATGTAATATAGTTTTCTGTCATAGAACAGGTAGTACAAACAACAATTTACTTTTAATTTTACAAGATGGATTCCTATCACGAGAGCCCGGTTTATTTCGCGCGTTCAGGAATTCAAAAAATTTGACGACGGGTTTCTGTTGCGTAAGCGATCCTCTCCCTCAGCTGGCTCTCCCGAACTGATTACTAGGCCGAACGAAGCGCATTCTTTCCGCCAACGAATAAAACCACGCGAAACGACCAGAGGAACCAGCGGTTGTGAGGAGGGTGAGGATCCCAAAGGAGAACGAGACCGCGCAGAAGAGGCACACGTAGATCCAAAAGAAGAGAACGACCACGACGAACCAAGGGAAAACGGACAAATAAAAATACCACGAACAATTCTTTTTTTAAACTCCTTTTCTCTCATCTTTTATTTTTCGTTCCTTATATTTATAATTTATATTCTCCTGCTGTTTTCTGGTCACTATTTTTTCACATATACCTTATTTTTCCATATTTCCATTCCTCTCCCCCACGATTCCTTCACCTTTTGCAATTTTTATGACCTCTTTTCCAAGTTTCCCATATCCCTCTCTTCTCTCTAGTCACATTTTGTCTCTCTTTCTCATCTTCCTATTCTTCCCTCCTTCTCCTATCCTCGTAACTTTTTCCTCGCAACGCTCCAATCTTCCTTCCCTCCATCTCTGCTCTACTTAAACCTCTTCCTCTTGTCCGCTACCAGTTCCTCGATCATTCCTTCTCACCTTTTCTTTTTCCTCTCTCTCCAGACCGTAGCTCACCTATATTCCTGTTCCTTGGCCAGTGGTAAGTAACCTTCTTTCCTCCCCGACCTAACCCAGGTCCCAGACCCGGTGGAAAATGCAGCGCGCGGTCTGATGCCGCCGTGGCGATGAATAATGGATTCGAACGCAGCCATGCCGGCTACCCTCGGCTGAATATTCATAATGGGTTTCTACGCCATGTGCCGCTGATACGACCGACGATCCTGCACGTCCAGGCTGCGTTCCACGAGACGAGCACGCGCGAGCTTCACGCTCGCGAAACCAGACACACTGGACCAACAACCTCGCCTGTCGAGCGATGCTAATGGGGAAACCTGCCGATGTCCAACACCGCCGACAGGCCAACCGATCGGTCGACAAGTTTCACGATTCGTGGCATTCGGTTTCCCTGTTTCTGTTTGGCCTCGTAAATATGAAATTGCTTGTACACCATCAGCTTCGTCATTCTAGGCCTACGTTGTCTCGCTGTTTGGATATGGAGTCAGTTTGGTACGAGATTCGTGGGTCTAAGTCTTTGTTGCTAGCTGGCTAAATAGACAATCATTGCATCGTTGATTGATATTTGACCGTCTGTACGATTTGACGAACTCGATACCCGACATACTATATACTTCGTGATAATTTCTGTGGTTTATATTAATTAATAAGATCTATGATGCGAACTGATAAGCGATGATAAGAGTGGTGAATTCAGTTTACCTTGAAGCTTTTTAATTCGGAATTTTTATTTGTTTTTGAAAAAATTAGATGAATTACTGATGGAGCTGTACGTAGTATAGCTAAAATAGTGAAAGAATTTAAATATTCATGTTTGAACTAGAGAAACCATTATTGTAGTTACAAGTGTATTTCATTTAAAATGAAATGTGGTATTTGAAATTTGTCAAGTGGTATTAGATGAGTCTGTTATCTTGACATCGGCGCGTTCTTCTTCTTTATTCTACATTATATTACTTTAAATAGTGATATTAGTATTCTTTACGTCTATGACCGCCATATAATATGTAAGTACATCTATATAGAAAAATATCGGAAGTACAAAATCTTATATTTCTTATTTCATACTTCTTGTATTGTTCGTATTACGATATATTACATCTTCCACAAATTCACAGGAGAAGGAAACGTTCTATTGAGAAATCCAAAATGAATATATTCTCGCGAAAAAAATTAAAAACTTGGCTTGAGTTACATTCCGATGGATAACGGTTGGCGAACGGAATTATTTGCTTTCCTACCATGGAATTAGGATTACGCAAAAAATTCTGAAACAACATAGATGCCTAACACCTGATATTACATCATGTGATTTACTTAAATTATCGTAATTCTTGGAACGGTCTAAGCATCTTGCTCGACGCATGTTGAAACTAATCTTTCGTTTTATGATCGTAAATGTTGGTGTATTCTTTCGATTGATAAAAGAACCTCAATCACTACCTATTCGTTTGTTTGCTTAAGAATATAAAATAATAACTAGTAAAATATACACAGATATAAAAAGTAAATTTACTTTTATTATCTTTTGTCGAAAAACAACTGGTTTTTAACCGAAGTATATATAACGGAAATGCGAGTACCGCGAAGTGTATTTTATTTTTCGAAACAACATCAATGTTTCCTTAGTAGAAAAATTATAAGTACCTTTTTGCTCTTTTCAGAAGTTACGAACGCGTGGGAAGGATTAAAACAATAGAAGAGATGAAGCAAAGGGAATACGTAAAAGCGCCGTCACAAAGCAGAAGATAATATTAGTCGACTTTAAACGCTACTTCAAACTGCTGTTTCAAACAAAAATTGTAAATGCTCCTCTGTAGCCGAGACTTTAAAGAAACTGCAAACAACAAAGAAAGGGTAGAACAAAAGGAGTGACAGAACCAAGGGTATCCAAGACTATATCGCGACGAAGTTGAACTTCATCTTTCAAGTGTGAGACGACTATGTACTTTAAATTGAAACGTGTATCTTTCTTTATGACAAAATTTACTGCTCTATCGTTAGCGTTAGTGAGAAACGTGTTCTTCAATTATTATTTAATAAATCCCTTATCTGTTTATATTTAATTATTTGTTTAATAAAACATTTCCTGCGTTTATTTCATCTCATTTATTACTTGCATTGTATGCAAATTATTCTTGAACCTAGACATATATTTATATCTTTCTGTATTAAACGTTTATCGAGTTTCAATTCATATATCTGTAACACGATTCAGCTTTACATATTCCCCGCAGAAAACAAATCTTCGAGTTGAATTTGAAATAGTTTCAAATTTCACAATAGTCAAAATATCACCCACTCCGCAATAGTAGAATTATCTATGCAATAACATCATTTCTTGACTCACGAGCACTACATCTATTATAATTACACAATACCCGATACCAGGCTAACAACATCGTAACTTATACCACTTTACATAAATTTTCCAAAACCACTGCACCGCAGCAACAATCAGCCATCATCGAGAATTACAACACGATCCATCGAATCAATTCATCTCTCAGACCTCCCTCGGCCAATGCTCAACAGCGATCAGCAGCGGGCAACAGCGCCTATCCCGGAAAAGCAGAATCGCTAACTGAGTTATACAATCGTCGAACGGGCAGGAGTTAGGTTGGCAGTTTTATACGCCGGCAATCAGCGACGTTATCATCTTTTATAGATATTGCCTGAGCCGAGAACCGGATACACGGGAACCGGTAAGGTACAATAACACGTTTCGTCCTGGTTCCGTTCTCGAGTTGTGTCTCTGTTCTACCAAACTCGGCGAACCTCACCGATTCCGGGTATCCCGAATTCCGAGTGCACTCGTTTTTTTATGATCACGTCCCCAGCTATACGACTGCTAACGACGTGCCATTAAATCGAGTTAACGAGGGGAGCCGCGCTATTTACCGAGCTATTTCCTAGCCGGCCGATCGTTTCGCCTCGCCATCGGTAAACCGCAAAACAGCGATCCCTTTCATGGAAACGCGACCGGCCAACAGTTTCAGTGGACACTCCCGCGACAGAGATATGCTCTCGACCGAGGCTCGTTGCGAGCAACGAGGCCCCATCATGATCCATATTTTTTTTAGCAACAGGATTGCCTCAGCAGGATTATCGACCAGAGATTCTTCGCTATCGACGAGCGCCTTTTGTCTCTTGAACGGGATCGGTGCTTCAGGGATTTTTTTCCTCCTCCATGGTGGGTTTTGTGGTTCAACAGTCAGGGGTGAGCTCGCTGGGTAAATTGGTTAGCGAGCTGATTAACTCATCAGTGACGAGAGGCTGTTTTGTGGAAGTTCTTCAGGGACAAGTTGGTGCTTGTGGATTTTAGTATTTTATCTGGAATGAATCGTACTTCGTTTTACAAAAACTTGGATATCTTTAATGCCAGTTATTTTAATTTTATCTTCATTTTATTCTCATTTTAACATTCGTTTAGTTTTTGTAAATCGTCTGGTTAATATTTAACTAAAGAGGTTGCTCTCTTTGGATTTATATGGCTCGAAATGGATGTTACTATATTTCAGTAGATATCATGAAAATATAGTTTTTAAATATTTGATCGGAAAATAAAATACTCGAAGAGATACGAATGTAAAGAAGGAACGAGTAATACAACATAGTTAGATATCGTATTTAAAAACAGTATTTAAAGACGTCTCGATATTTTAGATTTTTCAAACTCTCTCTCTCTCTCTCTCTCTCTCTCTCTCTCCCTCCCTCCCTCTCTCTCTGGCAAATCGCGTGGCGGAGATTTCAGCGTTCGATTATTAATGTCGATTATCGCATATCCCAGTGTAAATTCAGGTGTGTAAATTGTTTGATTGCCATAAAATCGCGGTTGTTCGTGTAACATTTGCTCGCGGCAGATCAGTTTAATTTATTTACGCTTCCGCAAAGTGTTATTTCAAACGATCCGGTGTTGTTCAGCGACTCCGACACGTTCTCACCGCCCCCGCCTTTCTCTCCCGTTTTGTTTTTTCACATTTACTCGTTAAAAAATAAATTGGCCTCGAGTGACGAAATTAAATCGAGAAATCAAACCGAATTTAATGCACGCGTGAAGGAAGATCAAAAACTGATCAATAATACAAGAATTTCAGCTACCTTGTTAACTCGACAACTGAAATGAAGTTCATGATCTTTCATAATCGACGTTCCACGGATTTCGGTTGAAATTGCAGGAAAACAAGTTTTCTTTCTTGTTCATTTTTTGTCTTGCTTCGAGTTTAAGCATCTTTTGATAATTGGTAAAGACTATGATATTCTGAATAGGCACATCGAATATAATAAGAGGACGTAGAAAATAGCTCATTTTGAAAATTCAGAGCTATAATTAAGCTACAGTAATGAGTTCCATTGCTGTTTATATTATCCTATCGTATTAAATATACATATGACTATTATTTAATTTATTCCTTATTTCACGTTATCGAATCACATCTGTGACATGGATTATGATTCAAACACGATAAATACAAATTCTTATGGTAAAGTCATGTTTTCAATTTGTGCAAACAATGATTATGAAATGTAAATTCTGTTTAATAATTTCACATCTTTCATCTCAAAACTTCAAAAAATTAAAGAAAAACATTTTATAGACAGTAGCAAAAAAGTTAGCAAAGAACCGAACAAAATGAAGTTCTAATGTAAAGAAAATGATCATATTTTCCTATCCATAAGTATCTTTGATCCATTGATAAATACTCTCCGATCCAGTTTACCTATCTCGCATAAAATTTCCATTTTTAATTACCCATTTTGTCTACACTCACTGCAATCCTCATTAGCGTGTAACAAATATTAGATCAACGAAATTACTCAATTTCGTTGTCTTCGTTGTCTAGAGATCGCGTAGCCGAAGGGCATAATCAGGCGTATCTGCCGTAGCAACTTGTAAAGATATCTCGAACAGTGTTAAAACGTTCATTTTAATTGCGGTCGCGAAATGAAAAGTCATTAGCCCGGTGGACGATGGTCAATTTAAAAAATTATTATCCCCTTGTATCCGGTTGGTATGATGTTCCTCGAACACGTGCATATTAAAATCACAAAAAAAGTCCTGGCTGCATAGCTCTCCACTCTACACTATGTACTTTCTTGCCCGCTTGGGTATTCTTTATGGTTACAATTTGATGCTATTAACCGTGTTAATCTCTTTCCTACATGCGTGTCCTATGCAGCCGACATTTGCTTTTGTTTGCCATGCAGCACGCCGTGTTTTCCATCTTACGGTGAACACCTTCGAATCTGTAATGGACTAACTTGCTGCATAAAATCGGCATACAATTACCAAAGAAAATCGTACCAGTTAAAAGAGACGAGATAAATCTGCTCGAGAAATCGAGCTGCTTTTCGCTCCGTCATTCGTAATAAGTTTTTTTTAGAACTTAGAATGGAATTTAGAATTCCATCCCTCCTCTCCAATATCGAGTCATAAAGGAAGATTGTGTTCGTTATAAATTTCAACCTGAGCTGCAACTTTAGTTCCAATCTTTCGGACTAAAGATTATTCAGTATGAATTATGTATATTTCAATATTTTACGTTGCGACACGACAGGAACTGAAGAGGCTACCAAGATAATCTCAAGGCAAAAGGTTCAGATAAATGGAGTGGTTCATGAAATTTTCAGAAGTTTCAATCTTTTAAAATCTCTTGATTTTGGTTTCAACGGAGAGAACGGTATGAAGACCGTTTGGAGTTGCTGTGAAAATGGTTTACAAATATGGTTTATACTGAAGTAGAATTCTTCTAGAGAATAACTAAACTATTAGCAGTCAAGGCGTGTTTTCTTCTTCCTGCATGAGCAATGTCAACTACATGATCATAATAAAAATCTCGCAATTAATCTCAATCACGACTGGGCATTCTCGATTATCAAGGAGATCACGATAAATATACCTCTGACGCAATGCAAAGCCTAGAATTCATTAAACAGTGAAGAACCCAATAATTTGATCGGCAGAGTTGAAACGATTTAACGGAAAGAAAAATAATCGATCCCGAAGGAACATATGAATCACCATTTTCTTTGATATATCGAGTCTCTATGATTTCTTATTCGTATGCAGAAGAGAGCTTCTAATCTTTGACCATTTTCCATCTTTCATAATCTTTGACCATCGTCTTCGCGATTCAGTTGCTTTTAATTGCCGATCGATTTACGTTTCTGGAGCTTTCTGATCGATCGTAGTGTCACGTTAGGATGTCACAGTTTACTTGATTGCTCGTTCTACCAGACTTTTATTGTAAATCGCATTGGAGAGATAAGACTTAAAACGGAAATTTGCCAGAAAATCGTTGAATTAGTTTACACGCTTTGTGTTTCTTTATTTGTTTACTTGATCAGACAGTATAAGTAAATATATCCTATATAAAAATAGTTTATGCTGCTAGTTAAAATCTGTAATAATTTATTTTGAAATTCAGATTTGCTAGCGAAACTTCATTTACCCGAAATTCATTTATTGAAACGAAATTTTAGTTAGTACTCGATTAACTGGAACTCTAGACGACTGAATTCACTTATCTATCTAGCTGAACGTGACCTCCTATTATTTCAACGAAAAATCGTAGATATCTAATGGAGAAAAATCAATAAATTCCAGTTATATGAACTATTCGTACCTCGACGATTCAAACAAATGGAGCTCTACTGTATGAAAAATGATCTGTGAAAAGTTTGATATAACTTACTTAAGGTGTTTTTTATCGAATATTTTTCTGAACAGAAGTTTTTTAGATTTGACAAACAATGAACGAAATTAATTTGCTTCAGTCCTTGAAAATACTACTTACATTTAATGTATTAACGATATACGGATACTAACTGCTACAATTAACTTTAATAATTTCACGATTGACTAAAAAATTGATTGAGGGAGCACATGAAAATCGTTAACATAATAGATGAAGCACAGTTTGTAAACCTACGACCTACGGTTGACAAAATGTCTAATCAAAGTCCACAGTACAATAGAACATTCCGTAAGCCGCTACCTACGAGCCAAAAGAATAATCATCCAGTCCCAAAAATAAATGACATTTACCCAAACAAATCCACGGATCCAATCCGTCAGTCGGATCTTCCGTTCTCGGCGATCTTGTCCGAGCAACCCCAACGTCTCTCATTAATCCCACACAACAAAAAACCAGACAGGCTTCCCCTTCGATGATCTGTAATTTAAAGAAAGCTACTCTGCAATGTCCAAAGGAACTCGTACTATGATTCTCGAATTGCCAGTCTAAGGAGCTCCTCCTTAGATCGACAGCGACGTGAATCGACATTTCTCACCAGGATGCTTCATAAGAATTCTAGACACGATGAGGAACGACTAGAGGAATAATCGCGGTATGGTGGAGCACAAGCAAGCAAGCATCTAGATAATGACGAACGGGGCCAAGAATCAAATCTATATCGGGCTTCGGACGAGGTGGTGGAGGTTGGAGGAACCGTAGAACGAAGAAAAAAGGGGCAACGTAGCATAAGATACGAAATTGCTTGGCCGAGTCTCGGCGTGGCCCTAAAGAGCGAACGCGAACGCGCAACATTCCGATCCATTACAATTACCGAATAATTCCAATGTTGGCCCATATTCGGGGCCAAAGGAACCCGAAATTAGGTTGATTAGAGGCTACCGTTCGTAAGGATCGCCACTACCGGAATTTAACCAGTTATTATATAGATAGCAAGTGGTGGAAGAGAGGAAAGGATACATCGCTGCGTTACACGGTAGGAAAACGGAGTTGCGACCGCGTTCTTGTTCGGTATAGGTGCATGGGACATCGAGCTACGCGAAACTTTGTTACGGGCTCGATAATTGAAACGCGCGGCAAAAATATTACTTTCCCCGGTGAAATTGCTCGTTCGCGTAATTGAAACATCCTGTGCCCATGCAACCACGAGTTACGTCGATTCGTTGTAGGGTTTTAGGTGGAGACGCCATCTCCGCAACTGTGCACATTGATTTCGCTGTCGTTTGGCCTCAGCTTCCTCATGGCTTTGCTGTTTGTCGTTTAGCGTGCTGTTTAGCAAGTTGAGGATTTAACGGTTGAAGATTGAAGTTAAGGGTTGGAGGTTATAATTGTCTAATAATAAAATATTCGTGATAATCGTTTCACAGTGGCTACAAAAATTATTTGCGCATACCTTTATAGTGCAAGTATTTTCTGTGAACACTGTAATCTTTTTGCTGGAGCAATATGTTGTACTTTTAAAATTTTTGTTGCTTAAAATTAATATTTCGTGATTGCAGTTTACACTGACTCTTTCTTCATGGGCAATCTATTTAACATTCATAAATTCTCATAATATATCACTTAATAAAGGGTTGACTATCATTCACTTCTAACACAAGCAGTCAGACCTACCAACATTCCTACTGTCCCAGAAAAATCCTCATCAACGCCTTAATATCTGGACGTTTCAACACAATTTACCAATCAGCAGAATTTCCAATTCTATTTACTAATATGCTGTCGCTGTTTCTACTGATTTGATGAAGTTTCGACTCGTTGCGCGGCGACGTTTGAATTTATGGTGTCCATTCTCGTAGCGAGGAACCTTTAGCGTTCCTACATCTGCCAAGTCGCCAAGAATCGACTGTCCTTAATTCCCTTCACCGTGACACGCTCATCACCCGCCGCCATGAATAACGCAAACTCTTTTCTACGCTTTGAAATGTCCGCTAATAGCGACTTTCGTACGATGTTCGCGCGTGCAAATTATTATTATCGTATTTGATTAGCCTTTCTTGCGAACGTCAGAACGCACGAGAAAAATTGAGAAGAAAAAGGAAAAGAAGAAAGAAAGGCAGAAAGAGGATTCAACGCGCAAAGAAAACTCCGTAACGAAGTTCGTTAAAGCGAGTTACTTGAGGTATGGTAATCGTACGTTTCTTGTCCGTTAGCGTGCGATTAACCTGTTTGCAGAGGTAAATGACAGATTGTGCAATTTTGTCAAAATTGTAGGTACGCGCCGGTGCGCATGCGATCGAGTGCACGATTAGCTCGACAAGCGCGGAACACGTTCGCGTTAATAATTAAGCAATGTGCGTGTGAATTATCTGATCGTAGGAACCACGACCCGTAAAATTCATTTCTCTCCCCTCCTCGTCTCAAACTTCGCTTACCCCTCTGGCCCTGATTGCGCCTACAAGCCGACTACTTAGTTGCTTTATTGAATAAATCTTCATACTTAATTTGACCTGGAATCACACCTGTTCCGACTTCGTGTCGATTGCTTTAGTTAATAGATTCGGCTTGCTAAATCTTTGTGGCACGTGTGACAATATGAAAAATTGCATTTTTACTTACGACATTTCTTATTAGAACAACAGTGTTGTATTTATTTTGTATTTCGAGTAAAAGTTATTTCTAATTATGACGTTGGTGAGTCCCTGAGACAATTTATCACACACGAGTTTATATTCAGAAACATGATTGAGTGTTGGCTATTAATCGTCGACTATGAGATTTATGGAAGCAATTTTTCAATCGAGAAATGATTTAATTAGCTAAATTTTTGGGAATCGGATAGATTTATTCAACATGGGCTCTGTTATTTGTGGACTCTAAAACTAGTTGGTTTTTCAAGTATACTCTTCCAACCTAGAAGTTACGTACCTAATTAGCTCGATTTCCATAAATTAACGATTTTTTCTATTAACATCCTATATTATATTCTTTAATTTTCTTTACTCACAAATCGCAAAAAACTACTCAATTGCAAAAAGATTCTAATTAAAATTTACACGACTCGACTAAATTTCACGACTAAACATCGACTTTTAAAGAGCATTTAGTCACCTCCGTCTCTTGATATCTGTGTTCTAATCAATTCGGAAGATACCAGCAGTGATAACGGACAAAATCATATTTATCGCGGAGCGACTCGTCGAGATAAGGATTGCTCGTCAAGCTCGTCGCTCGTGCCACTAGACGTTTCTTTTCAAATTCGTGGCACACTAATAAGTCGCTATGTAATTTAATTAAGGCAAATGCATTTATAGCGTTCGGTTGAATTACGATTCGTCTGGTGATAAATCGTCCTTTTTAATGGCTACCATCTCCGAACAATTATTACCGCGCGCGAAACGCTGCCTTCGGGAGATGCCCGTCTGCCCACGCAAATGACAACGCGCGATCGAAAACAAGTTTGCAAGGATAAGCAGCCATTAGCTTCCTACGAAAAGTATCCGTGTAGTAACAGAATCTCCTTCGTTATACGGACCGATGCCGCCTTTTGTGAGATTTTATCCACATTCTATTTTTTATACATATTCTGAAGAAAATCTTATCGTAATTTTGCATGGTTAATAAATTAAAACGATGAATATCGGTATTATGTTAATTATAAGTGACGATAATGATCTAATTGTATAGAAGATATTCGCTATTCAGTGAAATAAGTTAGGAAATCTGAAAAAATAAATCTAATCATTGTTTGCGTAGTAACATCTATAGCAATTATTCTACAGAATAATTTTTCGAATTATTTTAAGCGATTATTACATAGAGTAATTCTTATGAAAAATACAAGATCTTGAATGTTACTCGATAAACTCATACAAACATTTAAAACAATTATTAATTACTCAAGAACAATATCATTACTAGAGAGGATGATTCAATTGAATTTTTCACCAAATCGTTTCTTAAAAGAAAAGTTACTCGTATGCACGTTAGAGGTACAAAGATGCGTGCAAATAATGCGGGGACGCTCGTGTAGACATGGTACGTACTGCTGGACGAGCGTTTCCGCCCACGCGGTTATGGCGAGTTCCTCGCAAATTCTTTAATACCGAAATAGGCTTGAAACCGTTTCGTTTCAGAGGTTAACCAGAGGTCCTTTGAGTACTTGTCTGGCAGTTCCGCCGTCTGAATGGCTAGTTAGCGCGAAGATTGGTTTTCTTCGCATTATTGGTCCCTTCTTCGGCCAGCGTTATTGGGATCACCCAAACACACGGCAGTAAAATCAGCTAAGCTGGCGGTTATTTATTGCTCGTAGTGGCACAGGTGAAAGAAACAGGCCTCACTCACCTTCCATGCCATCGTCTTTCCCTTTCTTTCGTCCCTTGCTTCCCTTTTCGCCTTTTGCTTTTAATTGTTTCTTTTGCGTACTATCAAGCGGTTGTTGAAATTCGAACGTTGCACACTGACGATTTCTAGTCACACGTAGTCAACAAATTTTATTGGGCTAGATAAAATATAAATGAACGAACGTACGAGTGTCTTTTGAAAATTTTAACTTTGACTAAAAATGTTTGGAGATGATAGATTTTGGATTCTCAGAATAAAACTTTATAAATGAATGAAACAATTTGATTAAATAAATAAGCATAGATTAATATTTGATCAAGCATTATAGATCGAATCAGCGTTTGAGAAATGATAATAAAATAATATCCATAACAGTAAAAATCTCCTATACGATAAAGACAACTAAAACCGATTTTTTCTTTCGGATATGATGTTATTTACTGTCTCTAGCTCGAACGTTCGAGGATGATGTGACTCGAAAAGTTTGTGATACCGCGGCTAGAAAACTTGCGCGGCCAACAAAAGTCGATGAGAGAAATGAAGGTGAAGAACGGTTGATTGAAACGTCAGCCAACAGGAGTTATGTTCCAGCGATATGTTACGGTATACATTATATCTATACGTCGTACTATCAACCCTTATGTAGCACGTGCTGTATACTACGCTTCGATCGCCGCGTCGCCTTTGCACAAATTTCTGACGAGACGCTGCAGAAACCAAGACTCGATTGCTATATATATAAAGCAAATCCTTCCTGGAGCGAAACGTATGTTTCGCTCGATATTTACTGACTTCACTTCAATAAGTTTTCGAGCATTATATACGCTGTGGTAAAATCTATGAAATAGTTTTAGTTTCTCACCCATAGTAATCAAACTTACTGAAATAACTTGTTGTAGATGCATTGCATTGTTTATATTAATTCCCTATATTTTTATCAAATTTATGACTTAGGTGATATTAAATTCAGTAATATAACTAGAGTACTTAAAGTAACCGTAAATCGTAAATACGATAATATGCTATATTAAGAAACTTCGAAGATCAGAAAAGGTTATATATTTGCTCCAAGATAGTCGCCATTAGTACTTCTACTTTTACAGTACAAAACTGGTATAATTCCTACAAAGATTTTGTAGCTACAAACAAACTATATCAAAGTGTACGGTTATCCATCCAAGAAGAAGTTCCTTGAAATACCATTAAACATCAATTACCTACACAGCTTTACTCACAGGAAAAATTCATCGCCAACTAGAAACTGTGAATACGTGCAACATATCTTGGACGTCAACAAAAGTAATCGTCGATCGTAAAGCATCGAAGGCGTTAACAGCAACAACGAAATTGTTAGAGCAGCGTCTACTTCTCCGCCCAGCCGGATGACGATTAACAGCCTAATAACTGTTTATACTCTCGAGTTCGAGCGCTAATTCCAGCGCGCGTCGGTTGCCGATTTTTCTCAGGTTACGTTCCGTTTCCTCTGATACGCAATTCGCGGCGCAATTAACGCTATTCGTTGTTACCGGTTATCATTACCGACCGCATTATTGCAATTATTTTTCGTCGCGCCGCCAGAAATCGTCGTTGTGTTAACGTAATTATATCGTTCAGCCATTTTTTGCGGTCAGCTCGAGCACGTCAATTACGAACTTCATCGCCGGTTCGAAAAATCCGCCGACTATGACACAGAAAGGCGAGATCGTAATGGCAGATATTAATTTTGCTAATTGTTAGTTTGTATCTTTGAATAGAACAATATTTCATCGAGTCTCGGTAATTTGAATTTATTGGATCCGTACGAGTGTTTTGTGACATTTCAGTGGAATTGTTGATTAACTTTACGATATCATTAAATAATATGATACTAGAAATTGATTAACTCCGCGGTGTCGTTATATCACATGCCTACACGTTTGTTCCTGAGCAAACAGCAGGTTGGAACGAAGTAATTTTTAATTTACGCGATGCGTTTCGTAATCAATGTCGAGCCGATATATGTAGCTGAATAAAGCGTGTAAACTTCTGTCACATATTTATCTTTCGCTTTGATAAAAAAGAAAACAGTCTGCAATTTCTTCGTCCGCGGGAACTTCATGAAAATGTAAATCACGATATTTACTCTTAAATGATAGAATTAATCATGCATAATATTTACATAATATCACAATATGTACGTCGGCGTAATTTGTACTAAAAAGGATGTGGAAGGGTCATTTTATACGATATTAATTTCAGACGCGATAAAATTGTGGATTATGAGAATAGCGCGACAGTTTGATAACCAATCAACTAATTAAAAAACTAACTCGCGCCTTCTGTTAAATCCCTTCGCTCTAAAAAATTTAATTAACCTACGAATACTATGCGTAGATTTCCAAACGCAAAAGAAACCCCAACGCTAAATAGGACAATATAATATCGTCACCTTATTGACAACAACAGTATTTCATAGAATTTTCATTTCGTCGTCTACTGACAGCAGCATTTAAAGGTTTAAAAGTTAACTATAAAGTTAAAATTACTCGCGTTTTAAGCTCCAAACTGGACATATATCCATTTGTCACCTCTTGCAAACGATACATATTCGATTTCATTTAATTTGCCAAAAGACCAAGAAAATTACGGGACTGGAGTATAGACTTATGAACAAAGTGGCAAGAAAATGTACCTCATCCCTCCCACGCGCGATGAATACGTATACTCGCGTGTCCAACGAGAAGCTTCCAGCGAGGGTTGAAACTCGCGGCCGCCATTCACGCTTGTAAAATACGCGCGAACTCGCGGCCGGCGCGAGCCACTCACACGCTTCACCATTCAAGCCGTGCAATAGAGGCAACCACCGTCAAGAATGATTTCATTGTGGCAAGATTTTACGAGTCGCTGTTAAAGCCTGTCATTACAGGCCGGGCAGAGATGCGCGAACGCGCTGCCCCGACACCGTTTGCTCCACGCAACAAATTCCCAATGATTTACCGCTCAATTTTATGAACTTATATTCCATAAGACTGACGTATCTATTTCACTTAAATGCGTCCCCGGGGCGCATGACGAATCGACGGACTCGTAACGCCATTGTGTCGGTTTATTACCCGCGGCCAGGTGTATACGTCCCAGATACGTAGCAGATAGTTGAAAATGAATGAATAGATCGGCCTGGACCGCGAGATTCCTCGTAATTGTAAAACAATACGAAGGTTCGAAGTCACGAGTACCAATTGAATTTACGCAGCGAAAAGGACGGTTATATGCGATCACGATGGCGGCCGAAACTATGATATTCGGCTTGAAACTTATAGCGCATGGAAACGGAATGCAATTTTTGTCGAGGGGATGGTAATGGAGTTTGCGTCGAAGCGACGGATGGTCCATTTTCGCAGTTTTGTTTCGTTTGAGTGTAAGTAGATGGTGAAATAGAGAGAAGTGACAGAAACTGTTCTCTAGAATTTAGCAGATTATAATAACGATTCTTAATAAATATGTAAAAGATATATGACATAATATTTAACATATTACAGTTGCGGCACAATTGCACCTTTTCAAACCAAAGAAATAGTCTCTGCTATTAATTTGTTTTTATAATATTCTATCTGCTATTCCCGAAGCAATTCGCTCGATCAAATTTATGAACTAGCGTTTATTATAATCTCAAAGCGTATGACTAGAACAGCATGATTTCTATAAGTAATTTCGTATTTCCCCGCGTAATATCTTATTATCTAAGACTTATCCACTGATTTCTTGCTAGATACGTTCTTCTAAGAAGGATGTTTTTCATAATACAAAGAAAGCCGACTTGTAAGAATCATAATTCATTTTTCATCTCAAGGCGCCTTATTACCGATGAAACTAGCCACTTGAGATTCCCAGAAATTTGATTGAAACCGCCTTGTTATTAACTATCGCATCGTAGAAACTCGTAACATTCTTAAATACTACAGAGAAATCTTATGAGTAGATACTGACACATACATCGTAGACCTTAGTTTCATAGATGCGCGAGAAATACAATTTACCGATAAACGCTTTCGCTCGACACTCGGCGTATTGAAGACGGCTCGCTAATTTATTTATCTCCGAACGCTAGAAAGTTTAGTCACGTTCTAAGGTGTGTCCTTATAGGATTCGCAAGAATTCAACCTGCGCTGTCAGGCGATTCCGCGAGAGGCTTGAGAAAACATTACTGGATGAAGGAGATAGTGGTTAAGCGTGCCTGACAAAAAGGGAATTCCTTCCGTGTCATTCAAAACGAACCTGTGTTTCTATGTCGTAAACATCCGACAGAGAGAAAAACGCGCAACACGGGCCACACGAACGCTAATATCTTTCATTATAAATCTTGCGCCTTGAAAATTCTCATTGAAATATCCGAGAGTTAGATTCAATATCATAAACTTAATGATACTCTTCGCTAAGATAAAGGCACGACATGGACGTCAGCTGCGAAAGCATTTGTAAGTACACGCATGTTCCGAGTATGGGAAAATTGTACGTTATATGGCATCGGTAGCATAAACTGCGACTGAATCTGTTGCTTTCAGGAGAAAGCGATTTGCATCACCAACGTTATTATCTCGATATCTATGATATTTTACGAAGGAAAGTACCTATTACATAAAATCAAATTGCACGCTTCTTCTAATTAATCCTTGCAGATCGACTTCCTTTTAAAAATCATCAGACCCGTCACCGACTATATCTTGAAAAGAGTTTACCATTTGATGCATTCTCGCGGTGTTGTAGTAGTCTAGATTCGGCATCCGGCCTCCTGTTGACGTTAATCTAGCCGTAAGAACAGAGTACACTTGCCAGCGGAATGGCCACGACGACTGTCCTAAGAGCTCGAGGAACCGGCGTTATTCGCGTATCGCGATCATTACACTCTTACAAGCACTGCCTTCGCGCACCACTGTAATCGAACAATCCAAGCCTGGCCGAACGTGTGTGCCTCGTAAACGTTCGAATGATCCTGTTGATATCGAATCCTCGTCTTCAGCGTGTGCGTCGACAGGCTGCGACGCGACACGAATTTCCGCGAGTCCGTGCGAGGTCCATACGTGAGTTCGTTCTCCGGACGATCTCCGTGCGTCGTGGAAAACGGTGAGACACGAGGGTGATCGATGTCCCAAAACCGTGCAAAACACTTTGGAAGCGACACACGCGTGCACAAAGGGGACAAGACCGCGAAAAGCCACCGTAA